>NW_027175406.1:644434-1288868 GCF_028021215.1 Eschrichtius robustus
TATCAATACATAGGTTTTAAGATTGTTACTAGTCACATATATTCTTGTGCGGTGAATAGGGGGTGTTGAGTCCAGTTCACTGAGCAAGGAGTAGGTCTTGTCTATTACATATTGGGTGTATGGAACGGTATCTGAGCAAATTTGAACCCCTTGTTTTATGCATCACCCCACCTCACCTTTCCCGTTAAGCAGCCATAGTGTGTTTTCTAAACGTGTGACTCTGTTCTGTTTTGTAATTCAGTTCAAGTGTAGCGGTTTTTACATTCCCTCTATAAGTGATAGCTTATGATAAGTGTCTTTTTCTGTGTGACTTTTTTCACTTAGAATCGTCGTACCTAAGTCCACTCATCTTGCTTCTACTAGCCTTATGACATTGATTTCATGTCTGAGTGATATTCCATTGTACATAAGGACCACAACTTTTTTATCCATTTTTCTCTTTCCTGGGATATTTAAGGTGTCATGAAGTGGAGGTTCTTGTCAACAGAGCAGCCCCAAACTTTGGGGTGCCTGTGTCTTGCTGATTTTATTTTTCCCAATTTATACGCCCATGAGTGGACGTGCCCTATGCTCACTAAGCTGTGTTTTTTCGATGTTTCAGGACACACCGTACACTTCTCCAGAGTGGCTGTTGGCAATTTACATCCCGCCCATCAGCGTAGCAAGGCTGCCATTTCTCCATGGCCTGTCCTGCATTTCTGGTTTTGACACTTTTTGCAGCATGGCCCTTTTGACCCATGGGAAGCGAGACTTCTTTGTAGCGCTGATTTGCCTTTCCATGTTGCTTGGTTGTCCAAAAAGGGCGTATGCGTTTTTTCCTGAATATATTCAGGAAAAAACGCATACGCCCTTTTTGGCCAAGGGCATCATTGTCGACGTTTTGCCGCTTTTCATGTGCCTTAAAGGCGATTCGAATCTACCTCCTGAAATCTGTTTCCTGCAATTCTGCCTTGCTTTCAAATCCTCTTCGTTGACTTCCCTCAATATATCTGTGGATGAGAGTTATCACTTATAACTCTGCGGGTTTGTGAATTGCAGTGTCCCTGAGCTCCATTTTTCAACTGTCTTTTTTGAGAGCTGGCCGCAAAAGCACGGGATTGCCTCAGGCCCTATTCTGGTTCCTGGCAGCAGGCTGAGCCTGTGGTTAATTCTTCTTCCTGATGGGAAAATAGAGTGACCTGTGCCTGTCCCAACAGCTAGATCTAGTCTCTCATTGGTTGCCCCTCTTCCCGTTCATCCTCAGGACAAATTGCAACCTGTAGGGAACAGGAGGTTAAAGGTGCTGATTCTCCAAGTAGGGAGATTGCTAGTAAAGTAGCTGGAATGGCGAACCCGAGCACAAGGAGATGAGAAATGAGGTGCGTTTTAGAAACCTTTCAAAATCACACGGTGTACCATCTTCTGGGTTTCTCATGCATGTTTTCGATGTAGGAAGATGCCCTTGAACCTGGAGACTTGGGACCCATGGGATGGGTACCACGCAGTATTACTTTAAAGGGTCTGCGTTTGCTCACCCAAACTAACCCAACCTTTCAGCCCCAAGACTGTCCACCCTTATGTCTCATCCAGCTGTGCGTGTAGATATGGTCAATCCAGGTTGCATCACAGCCTCTGAACGAATTTTGTAAGAATTTCTCTCTCTTTCACTGTCTTTGTTTTACGGGTTTTTAAAAGTAATTTATTTTTATAATGGGGTTTAGCTGCTTTTCACGGCTGTGTTTATGCAGATTTACACCCACTTGACTCACTTCCAGACAGATATCAATACATAGGTTTTAAGATTGTTACTAGTCACATATATTCTTGTGCGGTGAATAGGGCGTGTTGAGTCCAGTTCACTGAGCAAGGAGTAGGTCTTGTCTATTACATATTGGGTGTATGGAACGGTATCTGAGCGAATTTGAACCCCTTGTTTTATGCATCACCCCACCTCACCTTTCCCGTTAAGCAGCCATAGTGTGTTTTCTAAACGTGTGATTCTGTTCTGTTCTGTAATTCAGTTCAAGTGTAGCGGTTTTTACATTCCCTCTATAAGTGATAGCTTATGATAAGTGTCTTTTTCTGTGTGACTTATTTCACTTAGAATCGTCGTACCTAAGTCCACTCATCTTGCTTCTACTAGCCTTATGACATTGATTTCATGTCTGAGTGATATTGCATTGTACATAAGGACCACAACTTCTTTATCCATTTTTCTCTTTCCTGGGATATTTAAGGTGTCATGAAGTGGAGGTTCTTGTCAACAGAGCAGCCCTAAACTTTGGGGTGCCTGTGTCTTGCTGATTTTTAGTTTTCCCAATTTATACGCCCATGAGTGGACGTGCCCTATGCTCCCTAAGCTGTGTTTTTTCGATGTTTCAGGACACACCGTACACTTCTCCAGAGTGGCTGTTGGCAACTTACATCCCGCTCATCAGCGTAGCAAGGCTGCCATTTCTCCATGGCCTGTCCTGCATTTCTGGTTTTGACACTTTTTGCAGCATGGAGCTTTTGACCGATGGGAAGCGAGACTTCTTTGTAGCGCTGATTTGCCTTTCCAGGTTGCTTGGTTGGCCAAAAAGGGCGTATGCGTTTTTTCCTGAATATATTCAGGAAAAAACGCATACGTCCTTCTTGGCCAAGGGCAACATTGTCGACGTTTTGCCGCTTTACATGTGCTTTACAGGCGATTCGAATCTACCTCCTGAAATCTGTTTCCTGCAATTCTGCCTTGCTTTCAAATCCTCTTCGTTGCCTTCCCTCAATATATCTGTGGATGAGAGTTATCATTTATAACTCTGCGGGTTTGTGAATTGCAGTGTCCCTGAGCTCCATTTTTCAACTCGCTTTTTTGGGAGCTGGCCGCAAAAGCGCGTGATTGCCTCAGGCCCTATTGTGCTTCTGGGCTGCAGGCTGAGCCTGTGATTAATTCTTCTTCCTGATGGGAAAATAGAGTGACCTGTGCCTGTCCCAACACCTAGATCTAGTCTCTCATTGGTTGCCCCTCTTCCCGTTCATCCTCAGGACAAATTGCAACCTGTAGGGAACAGGAGGTTAAAGGTGCTGATTCTCCAAGTAAGTTGATTGCTAGTAAAGTAGCTGGAAAGGCGAACCCGAGCACAAGGAGATGAGAAATGGGGTGTGTTTTAGAAACCTTTCAAAATCACACGGTGTACCATCTTCTGAGTTTCTCATGCATGTTTTCGATGTAGGAAGATGCCCTTGAACCTGGAGATTTGGGACCCATGGGATGGGTATCACGCAGTTTTACTTTAAAGGGTCTGCGTTTGCTCTCCCAACCTCTCAGCCCCAAGAGTGTCCACCCTTATGTCTCATCCAGCTGTGGGTCTAGATATGGTCAATCCAGGTGGCATCACAGCCGCTGAACGAATTTTGTAAGAATTTCTCTCTCTTTCACTGTCTTTGTTTTACGGGTTTTTAAAAGTAATTTATTTTTATAATGGGGTTTAGCTGCTTTTCACGGCTGTGTTTATGCGGATTTACACCCACTTGACTCACTTCCAGACAGATATCAATACATAGGTTTTAAGATTGTTACTAGTCACATATATTCTTGTGCGGTGAATAGGGGGTGTTGAGTCCAGTTCACGGAGCAAGGAGTAGGTCTTGTCTATTACATATTGGGTGTATGGAACGGTATCTGAGCAAATTTGGACCCCTTGTTTTATGCATCACCCCACCTCACCTTTCCCGTTAAGCAGCCATAGTGTGTTTTCTAAACGTGTGACTCTGTTCTGTTTTGTAATTCAGTTCAAGTGTAGCGGTTTTTACATTCCCTCTATAAGTGATAGCTTATGATAAGTGTCTTTTTCTGTGTGACTTATTTCACTTAGAATCGTCGTACCTAAGTCCACTCATCTTGCTTCTACTAGCCTTATGACATTGATTTCATGTCTGAGTGATATTCCATTGTACATAAGGACCACAAATTTTTTATCCATTTTTCTCTTTCCTGAGATATTTAAGGTGTCATGAAGTGGAGGTTCTTGTCAACAGAGCAGCCCCAAACTTTGGGGTGCCTGTGTCTTGCTGATTTTTAGTTTTCCCAATTTATACGCCCATGAGTGGACGTGCCCTATGCTCACTAAGCTGTGTTTTTTCGATGTTTCAGGACACACCGTACACTTCTCCAGAGTGGCTGTTGGCAACTTACATCCCGCTCATCAGCGTAGCAAGGCTGCCATTTCTCCATGGCCTGTCCTGCATTTCTGGTTTTGACACTTTTTGCAGCATGGCCCTTTTGACCGATGGGAAGCGAGACTTCTTTGTAGCGCTGATTTGCCTTTCCAGGTTGCTTGGTTGGCCAAAAAGGGCGTATGCGTTTTTTCCTGAATATATTCAGGAAAAAACGCATACGCCCTTTTTGGCCAAGGGCATCATTGTCGACGTTTTGCCGCTTTTCATGTGCTTTACAGGCGATTCGAATCTACCTCCTGAAATCTGTTTCCTGCAATTCTGCCTTGCTTTCAAATCCTCTTCGTTGCCTTCCCTCAATATATCTGTGGATGAGAGTTATCATTTATAACTCTGCGGGTTTGTGATTTGCAGTGTCCCTGAGCTCCATTTTTCAAGTCGCTTTTTTGGGAGCTGGCCGCAAAAGCGCGGGATTGCCTCAGGCCCTATTGTGCTTCTGGGCGGCAGGCTGAGCCTGTGATTAATTCTTCTTCCTGATGGGAAAATAGAGTGACCTGTGCCTGTCCCAACACCTAGATCTAGTCTCTCATTGGTTGCCCCTCTTCCCGTTCATCCTTAGGACAAATTGCAACCTGTAGGGAACAGGAGGTTAAAGGTGCTGATTCTCCAAGTAAGTTGATTGCTAGTAAAGTAGCTGGAAAGGCGAACCCGAGCACAAGGAGATGAGAAATGGGGTGTGTTTTAGAAACCTTTCAAAATCACACGGTGTACCATCTTCTGAGTTTCTCATGCATGTTTTCGATGTAGGAAGATGCCCTTGAACCTGGAGATTTGGGACCCATGGGATGGGTATCACGCAGTATTACTTTAAAGGGTCTGCGTTTGCTCACCCAACCTCTCAGCCCCAAGAGTGTCCACCCTTATGTTTCATCCAGCTGTGGGTCTAGATATGGTCAATCCAGGTGGCATCACAGCCCCTGAACGAATTTTGTAAGAATTTCTCTCTCTTTCACTGTCTTTGTTTTACGGGTTTTTAAAAGTAATTTATTTTTATAATGGGGTTTAGCTGCTTTTCACGGCTGTGTTTATGCGGATTTACACCCACATGACTCACTTCCAGACAGATATCAATACATAGGTTTTAAGATTGTTACTACTCACATATATTCTTCTGCGGTGAATAGGGCGTGTTGAGTCCAGTTCACTGAGCAAGGAGTAGGTCTTGTCTATTACATATTGGGTGTATGGAACGGTATCTGAGCGAATTTGAACCCCGTGTTTTATGCATCACCCCACCTCACCTTTCCCGTTAAGCAGCCATAGTGTGTTTTCTAAACGTGTGATTCTGTTCTGTTCTGTAATTCAGTTCAAGTGTAGCGGTTTTTACATTCCCTCTATAAGTGATAGCTTATGATAAGTGTCTTTTTCTGTGTGACTTATTTCACTTAGAATCGTCGTACCTAAGTCCACTCATCTTGCTTCTACTAGCCTTATGACATTGATTTCATGTCTGAGTGATATTGCATTGTACATAAGGACCACAACTTCTTTATCCATTTTTCTCTTTCCTGGGATATTTAAGGTGTCATGAAGTGGAGGTTCTTGTCAACAGAGCAGCCCTAAACTTTGGGGTGCCTGTGTCTTGCTGATTTTTAGTTTTCCCAATTTATACGCCCATGAGTGGACGTGCCCTATGCTCCCTAAGCTGTGTTTTTTCGATGTTTCAGGACACACCGTACACTTCTCCAGAGTGGCTGTTGGCAACTTACATCCCGCTCATCAGCGTAGCAAGGCTGCCATTTCTCCATGGCCTGTCCTGCATTTCTGGTTTTGACACTTTTTGCAGCATGGCCCTTTTGACCGATGGGAAGCGAGACTTCTTTGTAGCGCTGATTTGCCTTTCCAGGTTGCTTGGTTGGCCAAAAAGGGCGTATGCGTTTTTTCCTGAATATATTCAGGAAAAAACGCATACGCCCTTTTTGGCCAAGGGCATCATTGTCGACGTTTTGCCGCTTTTCATGTGCTTTACAGGCGATTCGAATCTACCTCCTGAAATCTGTTTCCTGCAATTCTGCCTTGCTTTCAAATCCTCTTCGTTGCCTTCCCTCAATATATCTGTGGATGAGAGTTATCATTTATGACTCTGCGGGTTTGTGAATTGCAGTGTCCCTGAGCTCCATTTTTCAAGTCGCTTTTTTGGGAGCTGGCCGCAAAAGCGCGGGATTGCCTCAGGCCCTATTGTGCTTCTGGGCGGCAGGCTGAGCCTGTGATTAATTCTTCTTCCTGATGGGAAAATAGAGTGACCTGTGCCTGTCCCAACACCTAGATCTAGTCTCTCATTGGTTGCCCCTCTTCCCGTTCATCCTCAGGACAAATTGCAACCTGTAGGGAACAGGAGGTTAAAGGTGCTGATTCTCCAAGTAAGTTGATTGCTAGTAAAGTAGCTGGAAAGGCGAACCCGAGCACAAGGAGATGAGAAATGGGGTGTGTTTTAGAAACCTTTCAAAATCACACGGTGTACCATCTTCTGAGTTTCTCATGCATGTTTTCGATGTAGGAAGATGCCCTTGAACCTGGAGATTTGGGACCCATGGGATGGGTATCACGCAGTATTACTTTAAAGGGTCTGCGTTTGCTCACCCAACCTCTCAGCCCCAAGAGTGTCCACCCTTACGTCTCATCCAGCTGTGGGTCTAGATATGGTCAATCCAGGTGGCATCACAGCCCCTGAACGAATTTTGTAAGAATTTCTCTCTCTTTCACTGTCTTTGTTTTACGGGTTTTTAAAAGTAATTTATTTTTATAATGGGGTTTAGCTGCTTTTCACGGCTGTGTTTATGCGGATTTACACCCACTTGACTCACTTCCAGACAGATATCAATACATAGGTTTTAAGATTGTTACTAGTCACATATATTCTTGTGCGGTGAATAGGGGGTGTTGAGTCCAGTTCACGGAGCAAGGAGTAGGTCTTGTCTATTACATATTGGGTGTATGGAACGGTATCTGAGCAAATTTGAACCCCTTGTTTTATGCATCACCCCACCTCACCTTTCCCGTTAAGCAGCCATAGTGTGTTTTCTAAACGTGTGACTCTGTTCTGTTTTGTAATTCAGTTCAAGTGTAGCGGTTTTTACATTCCCTCTATAAGTGATAGCTTATGATAAGTGTCTTTTTCTGTGTGACTTATTTCACGTAGAATCGTCATACCTAAGTCCACTCATCTTGCTTCTACTAGCCTTATGACATTGATTTCATGTCTGAGTGATATTCCATTGTACATAAGGACCACAACTTTTTTATCCATTTTTCTCTTTCCTGGGATATTTAAGGTGTCATGAAGTGGAGGTTCTTGTCAACAGAGCAGCCCCAAACTTTGGGGTGCGTGTGTTTTGCTGAGTTTTAGTTTTCCCAATTTATACGCCCATGAGTGGACGTGCCCTATGCTCACTAAGCTGTGTTTTTTCGATGTTTCAGGACACACCATACACTTCTCCAGAGTGGCTGTTGGCAATTTACATCCCGCCCATCAGCGTAGCAAGGCTGCCATTTCTCCATGGCCTGTCCTGCATTTCTGGTTTTGACACATTTTGCAGCATGGCCCTTTTGACCCTTAGGAAGCGAGACTTCTTTGTAGCGCTGATTTGCCTTTCCAGGTTGCTTGGTTGGCCAAAAAGGGCGTATGCGTTTTTTCCTGAATATATTCAGGAAAAAACGCATACGCCCTTTTTGGCCAAGGGCATCATTGTCGACGTTTTGCTGCTTTTCATGTGCCTTAAAGGCGATTCGAATCTACCTCCTGAAATCTGTTTCCTGCAATTCTGCCTTGCTTTCAAATCCTCTTCGTTGACTTCCCTCAATATATCTGTGGATGAGAGTTATCACTTATAACTCTGCGGGTTTGTGAATTGCAGTGTCCCTGAGCTCCATTTTTCAACTGTCTTTTTTGAGAGCTGGCCACAAAAGCACGGGATTGCCTCAGGCCCTATTCTGGTTCCTGGCAGCAGGCTGAGCCTGTGGTTATTTCTTCTTCCTGATGGGAAAATAGAGTGACCTGTGCCTGTCCCAACAGCTAGATCTAGTCTCTCATTGGTTGCCCCTCTTCCCGTTCATCCTCAGGACAAATTGCAACCTGTAGGGAACAGGAGGTTAAAGGTGCTGATTCTCCAAGTAGGGAGATTGCTAGTAAAGTAGCTGGAATGGCGAACCCGAGCACAAGGAGATGAGAAATGAGGTGCGTTTTAGAAACCTTTCAAAATCACACGGTGTACCTTCTTCTGGGTTCCTCATGCATGTTTTCGATGTAGGAAGATTCCCTTGAACCTGGAGACTTGGGACCCATGGGATGGGTACCACGCAGTATTACTTTAAAGGGTCTGCGTTTGCTCACCCAACCTAACCCAAACTTTCAGCCCCAAGACTGTCCACCCTTATGTCTCATCCAGCTGTGCGTGTAGATATGGTCAATCCAGGTTGCATCACAGCCTCTGAACGAATTTTGTAAGAATTTCTCTCTCTTTCACTGTCTTTGTTTTACGGCTTTTTAAAAGTAATTTATTTTTATAATGGGGTTTAGCTGCTTTTCACGGCTGTGTTTATGCGGATTTACACCCACTTGACTCACTTCCAGACAGATATCAATACATAGGTTTTAAGATTGTTACTAGTCACATATATTCTTGTGCGGTGAATAGGGCGTGTTGAGTCCAGTTCACTGAGCAAGGAGTAGGTCTTGTCTATTACATATTGGGTGTATGGAACGTTATCTGAGCGAATTTGAACCCCTTGTTTTATGCATCACCCCACCTCACCTTTCCCGTTAAGCAGCCATAGTGTGTTTTCTAAACGTGTGATTCTGTTCTGTTCTGTAATTCAGTTCAAGTGTAGCGGTTTTTACATTCCCTCTATAAGTGATAGCTTATGATAAGTGTCTTTTTCTGTGTGACTTATTTCACTTAGAATCGTCGTACCTAAGTCCACTCATCTTGCTTCTACTAGCCTTATGACATTGATTTCATGTCTGAGTGATATTCCATTGTACATAAGGACCACAACTTTTTTATCCATTTTTCTCTTTCCTGGGATATTTAAGGTGTCATGAAGTGGAGGTTCTTGTCAACAGAGCAGCCCCAAACATTGGGGTGCCTGTGTCTTGCTGATTTTTAGTTTTCCCAATTTATACGCCCATGAGTGGACGTGCCCTATGCTCCCTAAGCTGTGTTTTTTCGATGTTTCAGGACACACCGTACACTTCTCCAGAGTGGCTGTTGGCAACTTACATCCCGCTCATCAGCGTAGCAAGGCTGCCATTTCTCCATGGCCTGTCCTGCATTTCTGGTTTTGACACTTTTTGCAGCATGGAGCTTTTGACCGATGGGAAGCGAGACTTCTTTGTAGCGCTGATTTGCCTTTCCAGGTTGCTTGGTTGGCCAAAAAGGGCGTATGCGTTTTTTCCTGAATATATTCAGGAAAAAACGCATACGTCCTTCTTGGCCAAGGGCAACATTGTCGACGTTTTGCCGCTTTACATGTGCTTTACAGGCGATTCGAATCTACCTCCTGAAATCTGTTTCCTGCAATTCTGCCTTGCTTTCAAATCCTCTTCGTTGCCTTCCCTCAATATATCTGTGGATGAGAGTTATCATTTATAACTCTGCGGGTTTGTGAATTGCAGTGTCCCTGAGCTCCATTTTTCAACTCGCTTTTTTGGGAGCTGGCCGCAAAAGCGCGTGATTGCCTCAGGCCCTATTGTGCTTCTGGGCTGCAGGCTGAGCCTGTGATTAATTCTTCTTCCTGATGGGAAAATAGAGTGACCTGTGCCTGTCCCAACACCTAGATCTAGTCTCTCATTGGTTGCCCCTCTTCCCGTTCATCCTCAGGACAAATTGCAACCTGTAGGGAACAGGAGGTTAAAGGTGCTGATTCTCCAAGTAAGTTGATTGCTAGTAAAGTAGCTGGAAAGGCGAACCCGAGCACAAGGAGATGAGAAATGGGGTGTGTTTTAGAAACCTTTCAAAATCACACGGTGTACCATCTTCTGAGTTTCTCATGCATGTTTTCGATGTAGGAAGATGCCCTTGAACCTGGAGATTTGGGACCCATGGGATGGGTATCACGCAGTTTTACTTTAAAGGGTCTGCGTTTGCTCACCCAACCTCTCAGCCCCAAGAGTGTCCACCCTTATGTCTCATCCAGCTGTGGGTCTAGATATGGTCAATCCAGGTGGCATCACAGCCGCTGAACGAATTTTGTAAGAATTTCTCTCTCTTTCACTGTCTTTGTTTTACGGGTTTTTAAAAGTAATTTATTTTTATAATGGGGTTTAGCTGCTTTTCACGGCTGTGTTTATGCGGATTTACACCCACTTGACTCACTTCCAGACAGATATCAATACATAGGTTTTAAGATTGTTACTAGTCACATATATTCTTGTGCGGTGAATAGGGGGTGTTGAGTCCAGTTCACGGAGCAAGGAGTAGGTCTTGTCTATTACATATTGGGTGTATGGAACGGTATCTGAGCAAATTTGGACCCCTTGTTTTATGCATCACCCCACCTCACCTTTCCCGTTAAGCAGCCATAGTGTGTTTTCTAAACGTGTGACTCTGTTCTGTTTTGTAATTCAGTTCAAGTGTAGCGGTTTTTACATTCCCTCTATAAGTGATAGCTTATGATAAGTGTCTTTTTCTGTGTGACTTATTTCACTTAGAATCGTCGTACCTAAGTCCACTCATCTTGCTTCTACTAGCCTTATGACATTGATTTCATGTCTGAGTGATATTCCATTGTACATAAGGACCACAAATTTTTTATCCATTTTTCTCTTTCCTGAGATATTTAAGGTGTCATGAAGCGGAGGTTCTTGTCAACAGAGCAGCCCCAAACTTTGGGGTGCCTGTGTCTTGCTGATTTTTAGTTTTCCCAATTTATACGCCCATGAGTGGACGTGCCCTATGCTCACTAAGCTGTGTTTTTTCGATGTTTCAGGACACACCGTACACTTCTCCAGAGTGGCTGTTGGCAACTTACATCCCGCTCATCAGCGTAGCAAGGCTGCCATTTCTCCATGGCCTGTCCTGCATTTCTGGTTTTGACACTTTTTGCAGCATGGCCCTTTTGACCGATGGGAAGCGAGACTTCTTTGTAGCGCTGATTTGCCTTTCCAGGTTGCTTGGTTGGCCAAAAAGGGCGTATGCGTTTTTTCCTGAATATATTCAGGAAAAAACGCATACGCCCTTTTTGGCCAAGGGCATCATTGTCGACGTTTTGCCGCTTTTCATGTGCTTTACAGGCGATTCGAATCTACCTCCTGAAATCTGTTTCCTGCAATTCTGCCTTGCTTTCAAATCCTCTTCGTTGCCTTCCCTCAATATTTCTGTGGATGAGAGTTATCATTTATAACTCTGCGGGTTTGTGAATTGCAGTGTCCCTGAGCTCCATTTTTCAAGTCGCTTTTTTGGGAGCTGGCCGCAAAAGCGCGGGATTGCCTCAGGCCCTATTGTGCTTCTGGGCGGCAGGCTGAGCCTGTGATTAATTCTTCTTCCTGATGGGAAAATAGAGTGACCTGTGCCTGTCCCAACACCTAGATCTAGTCTCTCATTGGTTGCCCCTCTTCCCGTTCATCCTTAGGACAAATTGCAACCTGTAGGGAACAGGAGGTTAAAGGTGCTGATTCTCCAAGTAAGTTGATTGCTAGTAAAGTAGCTGGAAAGGCGAACCCGAGCACAAGGAGATGAGAAATGGGGTGTGTTTTAGAAACCTTTCAAAATCACACGGTGTACCATCTTCTGAGTTTCTCATGCATGTTTTCGATGTAGGAAGATGCCCTTGAACCTGGAGATTTGGGACCCATGGGATGGGTATCACGCAGTATTACTTTAAAGGGTCTGCGTTTGCTCACCCAACCTCTCAGCCCCAAGAGTGTCCACCCTTATGTTTCATCCAGCTGTGGGTCTAGATATGGTCAATCCAGGTGGCATCACAGCCCCTGAACGAATTTTGTAAGAATTTCTCTCTCTTTCACTGTCTTTGTTTTACGGGTTTTTAAAAGTAATTTATTTTTATAATGGGGTTTAGCTGCTTTTCACGGCTGTGTTTATGCGGATTTACACCCACATGACTCACTTCCAGACAGATATCAATACATAGGTTTTAAGATTGTTACTACTCACATATATTCTTGTGCGGTGAATAGGGCGTGTTGAGTCCAGTTCACTGAGCAAGGAGTAGGTCTTGTCTATTACATATTGGGTGTATGGAACGGTATCTGAGCGAATTTGAACCCCGTGTTTTATGCATCACCCCACCTCACCTTTCCCGTTAAGCAGCCATAGTGTGTTTTCTAAACGTGTGATTCTGTTCTGTTCTGTAATTCAGTTCAAGTGTAGCGGTTTTTACATTCCCTCTATAAGTGATAGCTTATGATAAGTGTATTTTTCTGTGTGACTTATTTCACGTAGAATCGTCGTACCTAAGTCCACTCATCTTGCTTCTACTAGCCTTATGACATTGATTTCATGTCTGAGTGATATTGCATTGTACATAAGGACCAAAACTTCTTTATCCATTTTTCTCTTTCCTGGGATATTTAAGGTGTCATGAAGTGGAGGTTCTTGTCAACAGAGCAGCCCTAAACTTTGGGGTGCCTGTGTCTTGCTGATTTTTAGTTTTCCCAATTTATACGCCCATGAGTGGACGTGCCCTATGCTCCCTAAGCTGTGTTTTTTCGATGTTTCAGGACACACCGTACACTTCTCCAGAGTGGCTGTTGGCAACTTACATCCCGCTCATCAGCGTAGCAAGGCTGCCATTTCTCCATGGCCTGTCCTGCATTTCTGGTTTTGACACTTTTTGCAGCATCGCCCTTTTGACCGATGGGAAGCGAGACTTCTTTGTAGCGCTGATTTGCCTTTCCAGGTTGCTTGGTTGGCCAAAAAGGGCGTATGCGTTTTTTCCTGAATATATTCAGGAAAAAACGCATACGCCCTTTTTGGCCAAGGGCATCATTGTCGACGTTTTGCCGCTTTTCATGTGCTTTACAGGCGATTCGAATCTACCTCCTGAAATCTGTTTCCTGCAATTCTGCCTTGCTTTCAAATCCTCTTCGTTGCCTTCCCTCAATATATCTGTGGATGAGAGTTATCATTTATAACTCTGCGGGTTTGTGAATTGCAGTGTCCCTGAGCTCCATTTTTCAAGTCGCTTTTTTGGGAGCTGGCCGCAAAAGCGCGGGATTGCCTCAGGCCCTATTGTGCTTCTGGGCGGCAGGCTGAGCCTGTGATTAATTCTTCTTCCTGATGGGAAAATAGAGTGACCTGTGCCTGTCCCAACACCTAGATCTAGTCTCTCATTGGTTGCCCCTCTTCCCGTTCATCCTCAGGACAAATTGCAACCTGTAGGGAACAGGAGGTTAAAGGTGCTGATTCTCCAAGTAAGTTGATTGCTAGTAAAGTAGCTGGAAAGGCGAACCCGAGCACAAGGAGATGAGAAATGGGGTGTGTTTTAGAAACCTTTCAAAATCACACGGTGTACCATCTTCTGAGTTTCTCATGCATGTTTTCGATGTAGGAAGATGCCCTTGAACATGGAGATTTGGGACCCATGGGATGGGTATCACGCAGTATTACTTTAAAGGGTCTGCGTTTGCTCACCCAACCTCTCAGCCCCAAGAGTGTCCACCCTTACGTCTCATCCAGCTGTGGGTCTAGATATGGTCAATCCAGGTGGCATCACAGCCCCTGAACGAATTTTGTAAGAATTTCTCTCTCTTTCACTGTCTTTGTTTTACGGGTTTTTAAAAGTAATTTATTTTTATAATGGGGTTTAGCTGCTTTTCACGGCTGTGTTTATGCGGATTTACACCCACTTGACTCACTTCCAGACAGATATCAATACATAGGTTTTAAGATTTTTACTAGTCACATATATTCTTGTGCGGTGAATAGGGGGTGTTGAGTCCAGTTCACGGAGCAAGGAGTAGGTCTTGTCTATTACATATTGGGTGTATGGAACGGTATCTGAGCAAATTTGAACCCCTTGTTTTATGCATCACCCCACCTCACCTTTCCCGTTAAGCAGCCATAGTGTGTTTTCTAAACGTGTGACTCTGTTCTGTTTTGTAATTCAGTTCAAGTGTAGCGGTTTTTACATTCCCTCTATAAGTGATAGCTTATGATAAGTGTCTTTTTCTGTGTGACTTATTTCACTTAGAATCGTCATACCTAAGTCCACTCATCTTGCTTCTACTAGCCTTATGACATTGATTTCATGTCTGAGTGATATTCCATTGTACATAAGGACCACAACTTTTTTATCCATTTTTCTCTTTCCTGGGATATTTAAGGTGTCATGAAGTGGAGGTTCTTGTCAACAGAGCAGCCCCAAACTTTGGGGTGCGTGTGTCTTGCTGAGTTTTAGTTTTCCCAATTTATACGCCCATGAGTGGACGTGCCCTATGCTCACTAAGCTGTGTTTTTTCGATGTTTCAGGACACACCATACACTTCTCCAGAGTGGCTGTTGGCAATTTACATCCCGCCCATCAGCGTAGCAAGGCTGCCATTTCTCCATGGCCTGTCCTGCATTTCTGGTTTTGACACATTTTGCAGCATGGCCCTTTTGACCCTTAGGAAGCGAGACTTCTTTGTAGCGCTGATTTGCCTTTCCAGGTTGCTTGGTTGGCCAAAAAGGGCGTATGCGTTTTTTCCTGAATATATTCAGGAAAAAACGCATACGCCCTTTTTGGCCAAGGGCATCATTGTCGACGTTTTGCTGCTTTTCATGTGCCTTAAAGGCGATTCGAATCTACCTCCTGAAATCTGTTTCCTGCAATTCTGCCTTGCTTTCAAATCCTCTTCGTTGACTTCCCTCAATATATCTGTGGATGAGAGTTATCACTTATAACTCTGCGGGTTTGTGAATTGCAGTGTCCCTGAGCTCCATTTTTCAACTGTCTTTTTTGAGAGCTGGCCACAAAAGCACGGGATTGCCTCAGGCCCTATTCTGGTTCCTGGCAGCAGGCTGAGCCTGTGGTTATTTCTTCTTCCTGATGGGAAAATAGAGTGACCTGTGCCTGTCCCAACAGCTAGATCTAGTCTCTCATTGGTTGCCCCTCTTCCCGTTCATCCTCAGGACAAATTGCAACCTGTAGGGAACAGGAGGTTAAAGGTGCTGATTCTCCAAGTAGGGAGATTGCTAGTAAAGTAGCTGGAATGGCGAACCCGAGCACAAGGAGATGAGAAATGAGGTGCGTTTTAGAAACCTTTCAAAATCACACGGTGTACCTTCTTCTGGGTTCCTCATGCATGTTTTCGATGTAGGAAGATTCCCTTGAACCTGGAGACTTGGGACCCATGGGATGGGTACCACGCAGTATTACTTTAAAGGGTCTGCGTTTGCTCACCCAACCTAACCCAACCTTTCAGCCCCAAGACTGTCCACCCTTATGTCTCATCCAGCTGTGCGTGTAGATATGGTCAATCCAGGTTGCATCACAGCCTCTGAACGAATTTTGTAAGAATTTCTCTCTCTTTCACTGTCTTTGTTTTACGGCTTTTTAAAAGTAATTTATTTTTATAATGGGGTTTAGCTGCTTTTCACGGCTGTGTTTATGCGGATTTACACCCACTTGACTCACTTCCAGACAGATATCAATACATAGGTTTTAAGATTGTTACTAGTCACATATATTCTTGTGCGGTGAATAGGGCGTGTTGAGTCCAGTTCACTGAGCAAGGAGTAGGTCTTGTCTATTACATATTGGGTGTATGGAACGTTATCTGAGCGAATTTGAACCCCTTGTTTTATGCATCACCCCACCTCACCTTTCCCGTTAAGCAGCCATAGTGTGTTTTCTAAACGTGTGATTCTGTTCTGTTCTGTAATTCAGTTCAAGTGTAGCGGTTTTTACATTCCCTCTATAAGTGATAGCTTATGATAAGTGTCTTTTTCTGTGTGACTTATTTCACTTAGAATCGTCGTACCTAAGTCCACTCATCTTGCTTCTACTAGCCTTATGACATTGATTTCATGTCTGAGTGATATTCCATTGTACATAAGGACCACAACTTTTTTATCCATTTTTCTCTTTCCTGGGATATTTAAGGTGTCATGAAGTGGAGGTTCTTGTCAACAGAGCAGCCCCAAACATTGGGGTGCCTGTGTCTTGCTGATTTTTAGTTTTCCCAATTTATACGCCCATGAGTGGACGTGCCCTATGCTCCCTAAGCTGTGTTTTTTCGATGTTTCAGGACACACCGTACACTTCTCCAGAGTGGCTGTTGGCAATTTACATCCCGCCCATCAGCGTAGCAAGGCTGCCATTTCTCCATGGCCTGTCCTGCATTTCTGGTTTTGACACTTTTTGCAGCATGGCCCTTTTGACCGATGGGAAGCGAGACTTCTTTGTAGCGCTGATTTGCCTTTCCAGGTTGCTTGGTTGGCCAAAAAGGGCGTATGCGTTTTTTCCTGAATATATTCAGGAAAAAACGCATACACACCTCTTGGCCAAGGGCATCATTGTCGACGTTTTGCCGCTTTTCATGTGCTTTACAGGCGATTCGAATCTACCTCCTGAAATCTGTTTCCTGCAATTCTGCCTTGCTTTCAAATCCTCTTCGTTGCCTTCCCTCAATATATCTGTGGATGAGAGTTATCATTTATAACTCTGCGGGTTTGTGAATTGCAGTGTCCCTGAGCTCCATTTTTCAAGTCGCTTTTTTGGGAGCTGGCCGCAAAAGCGCGGGATTGCCTCAGGCCCTATTGTGCTTCTGGGCGGCAGGCTGAGCCTGTGATTAATTCTTCTTCCTGATGGGAAAATAGAGTGACCTGTGCCTGTCCCAACACCTAGATCTAGTCTCTCATTGGTTGCCCCTCTTCCCGTTCATCCTCAGGACAAATTGCAACCTGTAGGGAACAGGAGGTTAAAGGTGCTGATTCTCAAGTAAGTTGATTGCTAGTAAAGTAGCTGGAAAGGCGAACCCGAGCACAAGGAGATGAGAAATGGGGTGTGTTTTAGAAACCTTTCAAAATCACACGGTGTACCATCTTCTGAGTTTCTCATGCATGTTTTCGATGTAGGAAGATGCCCTTGAACCTGGAGATTTGGGACCCATGGGATGGGTATCACGCAGTATTACTTTAAAGGGTCTGCGTTTGCTCACCCAACCTCTCAGCCCCAAGAGTGTCCACCCTTACGTCTCATCCAGCTGTGGGTCTAGATATGGTCAATCCAGGTGGCATCACAGCCCCTGAACGAATTTTGTAAGAATTTCTCTCTCTTTCACTGTCTTTGTTTTACGGGTTTTTAAAAGTAATTTATTTTTATAATGGGGTTTAGCTGCTTTTCACGGCTGTGTTTATGCGGATTTACACCCACTTGACTCACTTCCAGACAGATATCAATACATAGGTTTTAAGATTGTTACTAGTCACATATATTCTTGTGCGGTGAATAGGGGGTGTTGAGTCCAGTTCACGGAGCAAGGAGTAGGTCTTGTCTATTACATATTGGGTGTATGGAACGGTATCTGAGCAAATTTGAACCCCTTGTTTTATGCATCACCCCACCTCACCTTTCCCGTTAAGCAGCCATAGTGTGTTTTCTAAACGTGTGACTCTGTTCTGTTTTGTAATTCAGTTCAAGTGTAGCGGTTTTTACATTCCCTCTATAAGTGATAGCTTATGATAAGTGTCTTTTTCTGTGTGACTTATTTCACTTAGAATCGTCATACCTAAGTCCACTCATCTTGCTTCTACTAGCCTTATGACATTGATTTCATGTCTGAGTGATATTCCATTGTACATAAGGACCACAACTTTTTTATCCATTTTTCTCTTTCCTGGGATATTTAAGGTGTCATGAAGTGGAGGTTCTTGTCAACAGAGCAGCCCCAAACTTTGGGGTGCGTGTGTCTTGCTGAGTTTTAGTTTTCCCAATTTATACGCCCATGAGTGGACGTGCCCTATGCTCACTAAGCTGTGTTTTTTCGATGTTTCAGGACACACCATACACTTCTCCAGAGTGGCTGTTGGCAATTTACATCCCGCCCATCAGCGTAGCAAGGCTGCCATTTCTCCATGGCCTGTCCTGCATTTCTGGTTTTGACACATTTTGCAGCATGGCCCTTTTGACCCTTAGGAAGCGAGACTTCTTTGTAGCGCTGATTTGCCTTTCCAGGTTGCTTGGTTGGCCAAAAAGGGCGTATGCGTTTTTTCCTGAATATATTCAGGAAAAAACGCATACGCCCTTTTTGGCCAAGGGCATCATTGTCGACGTTTTGCTGCTTTTCATGTGCCTTAAAGGCGATTCGAATCTACCTCCTGAAATCTGTTTCCTGCAATTCTGCCTTGCTTTCAAATCCTCTTCGTTGACTTCCCTCAATATATCTGTGGATGAGAGTTATCACTTATAACTCTGCGGGTTTGTGAATTGCAGTGTCCCTGAGCTCCATTTTTCAACTGTCTTTTTTGAGAGCTGGCCACAAAAGCACGGGATTGCCTCAGGCCCTATTCTGGTTCCTGGCAGCAGGCTGAGCCTGTGGTTATTTCTTCTTCCTGATGGGAAAATAGAGTGACCTGTGCCTGTCCCAACAGCTAGATCTAGTCTCTCATTGGTTGCCCCTCTTCCCGTTCATCCTCAGGACAAATTGCAACCTGTAGGGAACAGGAGGTTAAAGGTGCTGATTCTCCAAGTAGGGAGATTGCTAGTAAAGTAGCTGGAATGGCGAACCCGAGCACAAGGAGATGAGAAATGAGGTGCGTTTTAGAAACCTTTCAAAATCACACGGTGTACCTTCTTCTGGGTTCCTCATGCATGTTTTCGATGTAGGAAGATTCCCTTGAACCTGGAGACTTGGGACCCATGGGATGGGTACCACGCAGTATTACTTTAAAGGGTCTGCGTTTGCTCACCCAACCTAACCCAACCTTTCAGCCCCAAGACTGTCCACCCTTATGTCTCATCCAGCTGTGCGTGTAGATATGGTCAATCCAGGTTGCATCACAGCCTCTGAACGAATTTTGTAAGAATTTCTCTCTCTTTCACTGTCTTTGTTTTACGGCTTTTTAAAAGTAATTTATTTTTATAATGGGGTTTAGCTGCTTTTCACGGCTGTGTTTATGCGGATTTACACCCACTTGACTCACTTCCAGACAGATATCAATACATAGGTTTTAAGATTGTTACTAGTCACATATATTCTTGTGCGGTGAATAGGGCGTGTTGAGTCCAGTTCACTGAGCAAGGAGTAGGTCTTGTCTATTACATATTGGGTGTATGGAACGTTATCTGAGCGAATTTGAACCCCTTGTTTTATGCATCACCCCACCTCACCTTTCCCGTTAAGCAGCCATAGTGTGTTTTCTAAACGTGTGATTCTGTTCTGTTCTGTAATTCAGTTCAAGTGTAGCGGTTTTTACATTCCCTCTATAAGTGATAGCTTATGATAAGTGTCTTTTTCTGTGTGACTTATTTCACTTAGAATCGTCGTACCTAAGTCCACTCATCTTGCTTCTACTAGCCTTATGACATTGATTTCATGTCTGAGTGATATTCCATTGTACATAAGGACCACAACTTTTTTATCCATTTTTCTCTTTCCTGGGATATTTAAGGTGTCATGAAGTGGAGGTTCTTGTCAACAGAGCAGCCCCAAACATTGGGGTGCCTGTGTCTTGCTGATTTTTAGTTTTCCCAATTTATACGCCCATGAGTGGACGTGCCCTATGCTCCCTAAGCTGTGTTTTTTCGATGTTTCAGGACACACCGTACACTTCTCCAGAGTGGCTGTTGGCAATTTACATCCCGCCCATCAGCGTAGCAAGGCTGCCATTTCTCCATGGCCTGTCCTGCATTTCTGGTTTTGACACTTTTTGCAGCATGGCCCTTTTGACCGATGGGAAGCGAGACTTCTTTGTAGCGCTGATTTGCCTTTCCAGGTTGCTTGGTTGGCCAAAAAGGGCGTATGCGTTTTTTCCTGAATATATTCAGGAAAAAACGCATACACACCTCTTGGCCAAGGGCATCATTGTCGACGTTTTGCCGCTTTTCATGTGCTTTACAGGCGATTCTAATCTACCTCCTGAAATCTGTTTCCTGCAATTCTGCCTTGCTTTCAAATCCTCTTCGTTGCCTTCCCTCAATATATCTGTGGATGAGAGTTATCATTTATAACTCTGCGGGTTTGTGAATTGCAGTGTCCCTGAGCTCCATTTTTCAAGTCGCTTTTTTGGGAGCTGGCCGCAAAAGCGCGGGATTGCCTCAGGCCCTATTGTGCTTCTGGGCGGCAGGCTGAGCCTGTGATTAATTCTTCTTCCTCTTGGGAAAATAGAGTGACCTGTGCCTGTCCCAACACCTAGATCTAGTCTCTCATTGGTTGCCCCTCTTCCCGTTCATCCTCAGGACAAATTGCAACCTGTAGGGAACAGGAGGTTAAAGGTGCTGATTCTCCAAGTAAGTTGATTGCTAGTAAAGTAGCTGGAAAGGCGAACCCGAGCACAAGGAGATGAGAAATGGGGTGTGTTTTAGAAACCTTTCAAAATCACATGGTGTACCATCTTCTGAGTTTCTCATGCATGTTTTCGATGTAGGAAGATGCCCTTGAACCTGGAGATTTGGGACCCATGGGATGGGTATCACGCAGTATTACTTTAAAGGGTCTGCGTTTGCTCACCCAACCTCTCAGCCCCAAGAGTGTCCACCCTTATGTCTCATCCAGCTGTGGGTCTAGATATGGTCAATCCAGGTGGCATCACAGCCTCTGAACGAATTTTGTAAGAATTTCTCTCTCTTTCACTGTCTTTGTTTTACGGGTTTTTAAAGGTAATTTATTTTTATAATGGGGTTTAGCTGCTTTTCACGGCTGTGTTTATGCGGATTTACACCCACTTGACTCACTTCCAGACAGATATCAATACATAGGTTTTAAGATTGTTACTAGTCACATATATTCTTGTGCGGTGAATAGGGGGTGTTGAGTCCAGTTCACTGAGCAAGGAGTAGGTCTTGTCTATTACATATTGGGTGTATGGAACGGTATCTGAGCAAATTTGAACCCCTTGTTTTATGCATCACCCCACCTCACCTTTCCCGTTAAGCAGCCATAGTGTGTTTTCTAAACGTGTGACTCTGTTCTGTTTTGTAATTCAGTTCAAGTGTAGCGGTTTTTACATTCCCTCTATAAGTGATAGCTTATGATAAGTGTCTTTTTCTGTGTGACTTTTTTCACTTAGAATCGTCGTACCTAAGTCCACTCATCTTGCTTCTACTAGCCTTATGACATTGATTTCATGTCTGAGTGATATTCCATTGTACATAAGGACCACAACTTTTTTATCCATTTTTCTCTTTCCTGGGATATTTAAGGTGTCATGAAGTGGAGGTTCTTGTCAACAGAGCAGCCCCAAACTTTGGGGTGCCTGTGTCTTGCTGATTTTTAGTTTTCCCAATTTATACGCCCATGAGTGGACGTGCCCTATGTTCACTAAGCTGTGTTTTTTCGATGTTTCAGGACACACCGTACACTTCTCCAGAGTGGCTGTTGGCAATTTACATCCCGCCCATCAGCGTAGCATGGCTGCCATTTCTCCATGGCCTGTCCTGCATTTCTGGTTTTGACACTTTTTTCAGCATGGCCCTTTTGACCCATGGGAAGCGAGACTTCTTTGTAGCGCTGATTTGCCTTTCCAGGTTGCTTGGTTGGCCAAAAAGGGCGTATGCGTTTTTTCCTGAATATATTCAGGAAAAAACGCATACGCCCTTTTTGGCCAAGGGCATCATTGTCGACGTTTTGCCGCTTTTCATGTGCTTTAAAGGCGATTCGAATCTACCTCCTGAAATCTGCTTCCTGCAATTCTGCCTTGCTTTCAAATCCTCTTCGTTGCCTTCCCTCAATATATCTGTGGATGAGAGTTATCATTTATAACTCTGCGGGTTTGTGAATTGCAGTGTCCCTGAGCTCCATTTTTCAAGTCGCTTTTTTGGGAGCTGGCCGCAAAAGCGCGGGATTGCCTCAGGCCCTATTGTGCTTCTGGGCGGCAGGCTGAGCCTGTGATTAATTCTTCTTCCTGATGGGAAAATAGAGTGACCTGTGCCTGTCCCAACACCTAGATCTAGTCTCTCATTGGTTGCCCCTCTTCCCGTTCATCCTCAGGACAAATTGCAACCTGTAGGGAACAGGAGGTTAAAGGTGCTGATTCTCCAAGTAAGTTGATTGCTAGTAAAGTAGCTGGAAAGGCGAACCCGAGCACAAGGAGATGAGAAATCGGGTGTGTTTTAGAAACCTTTCAAAATCACACGGTGTACCATCTTCTGAGTTTCTCATGCATGTTTTCGATGTAGGAAGATGCCCTTGAACCTGGAGATTTGGGACCCATGTGATGGGTATCACGCAGTATTACTTTAAAGGGTCTGCGTTTGCTCACCCAACCTCTCAGCCCCAAGAGTGTCCACCCTTACGTCTCATCCAGCTGTCGGTCTAGATATGGTCAATCCAGGTGGCATCACAGCCCCTGAACGAATTTTGTAAGAATTTCTCTCTCTTTCACTGTCTTTGTTTTACGGGTTTTTAAAAGTAATTTATTTTTATAATGGGGTTTAGCTGCTTTTCACGGCTGTGTTTATGCGGATTTACACCCACTTGACTCACTTCCAGACAGATATCAATACATAGGTTTTAAGATTGTTACTAGTCACATATATTCTTGTGCGGTGAATAGGGGGTGTTGAGTCCAGTTCACGGAGCAAGGAGTAGGTCTTGTCTATTACATATTGGGTGTATGGAACGGTATCTGAGCAAATTTGAACCCCTTGTTTTATGCATCACCCCACCTCACCTTTCCCGTTAAGCAGCCATAGTGTGTTTTCTAAACGTGTGACTCTGTTCTGTTTTGTAATTCAGTTCAAGTGTAGCGGTTTTTACATTCCCTCTATAAGTGATAGCTTATGATAAGTGTCTTTTTCTGTGTGACTTATTTCACTTAGAATCGTCATACCTAAGTCCACTCATCTTGCTTCTACTAGCCTTATGACATTGATTTCATGTCTGAGTGATATTCCATTGTACATAAGGACCACAACTTTTTTATCCATTTTTCTCTTTCCTGGGATATTTAAGGTGTCATGAAGTGGAGGTTCTTGTCAACAGAGCAGCCCCAATCTTTGGGGTGCCTGTGTCTTGCTGAGTTTTAGTTTTCCCAATTTATACGCCCATGAGTGGACGTGCCCTATGCTCACTAAGCTGTGTTTTTTCGATGTTTCAGGACACACCATACACTTCTCCAGAGTGGCTGTTGGCAATTTACATCCCGCCCATCAGCGTAGCAAGGCTGCCATTTCTCCATGGCCTGTCCTGCATTTCTGGTTTTGACACATTTTGCATCATGGCCCTTTTGACCCTTAGGAAGCGAGACTTCTTTGTAGCGCTGATTTGCCTTTCCAGGTTGCTTGGTTGGCCAAAAAGGGCGTATGCGTTTTTTCCTGAATATATTCAGGAAAAAACGCATACGCCCTTTTTGGCCAAGGGCATCATTGTCGAAGTTTTGCTGCTTTTCATGTGCCTTAAAGGCGATTCGAATCTACCTCCTGAAATCTGTTTCCTGCAATTCTGCCTTGCTTTCAAATCCTCTTCGTTGACTTCCCTCAATATATCTGTGGATGAGAGTTATCACTTATAACTCTGCGGGTTTGTGAATTGCAGTGTCCCTGAGCTCCATTTTTCAACTGTCTTTTTTGAGAGCTGGCCACAAAAGCACGGGATTGCCTCAGGCCCTATTCTGGTTCCTGGCAGCAGGCTGAGCCTGTGGTTATTTCTTCTTCCTGATGGGAAAATAGAGTGACCTGTGCCTGTCCCAACAGCTAGATCTAGTCTCTCATTGGTTGCCCCTCTTCCCGTTCATCCTCAGGACAAATTGCAACCTGTAGGGAACAGGAGGTTAAAGGTGCTGATTCTCCAAGTAGGGAGATTGCTAGTAAAGTAGCTGGAATGGCGAACCCGAGCACAAGGAGATGAGAAATGAGGTGCGTTTTAGAAACCTTTCAAAATCACACGGTGTACTTTCTTCTGGGTTCCTCATGCATGTTTTCGATGTAGGAAGATTCCCTTGAACCTGGAGACTTGGGACCCATGGGATGGGTACCACGCAGTATTACTTTAAAGGGTCTGCGTTTGCTCACCCAACCTAACCCAACCTTTCAGCCCCAAGACTGTCCACCCTTATGTCTCATCCAGCTGTGCGTGTAGATATGGTCAATCCAGGTTGCATCACAGCCTCTGAACGAATTTTGTAAGAATTTCTCTCTCTTTCACTGTCTTTGTTTTACGGCTTTTTAAAAGTAATTTATTTTTATAATGGGGTTTAGCTGCTTTTCACGGCTGTGTTTATGCAGATTTACACCCACTTGACTCACTTCCAGACAGATATCAATACATAGGTTTTAAGATTGTTACTAGTCACATATATTCTTGTGCGGTGAATAGGGCGTGTTGAGTCCAGTTCACTGAGCAAGGAGTAGGTCTTGTCTATTACATATTGGGTGTATGGAACGGTATCTGAGCGAATTTGAACCCCTTGTTTTATGCATCACCCCACCTCACCTTTCCCGTTAAGCAGCCATAGTGTGTTTTCTAAACGTGTGATTCTGTTCTGTTCTGTAATTCAGTTCAAGTGTAGCGGTTTTTACATTCCCTCTATAAGTGATAGCTTATGATAAGTGTCTTTTTCTGTGTGACTTATTTCACTTAGAATCGTCGTACCTAAGTCCACTCATCTTGCTTCTACTAGCCTTATGACATTGATTTCATGTCTGAGTGATATTGCATTGTACATAAGGACCACAACTTCTTTATCCATTTTTCTCTTTCCTGGGATATTTAAGGTGTCATGAAGTGGAGGTTCTTGTCAACAGAGCAGCCCTAAACTTTGGGGTGCCTGTGTCTTGCTGATTTTTAGTTTTCCCAATTTATACGCCCATGAGTGGACGTGCCCTATGCTCCCTAAGCTGTGTTTTTTCGATGTTTCAGGACACACCGTACACTTCTCCAGAGTGGCTGTTGGCAACTTACATCCCGCTCATCAGCGTAGCAAGGCTGCCATTTCTCCATGGCCTGTCCTGCATTTCTGGTTTTGACACTTTTTGCAGCATGGAGCTTTTGACCGATGGGAAGTGAGACTTCTTTGTAGCGCTGATTTGCCTTTCCAGGTTGCTTGGTTGGCCAAAAAGGGCGTATGCGTTTTTTCCTGAATATATTCAGGAAAAAACGCATACGTCCTTCTTGGCCAAGGGCAACATTGTCGACGTTTTGCCGCTTTACATGTGCCTTAAAGGCGATTCGAATCTACCTCCTGAAATCTGTTTCCTGCAATTCTGCCTTGCTTTCAAATCCTCTTCGTTGCCTTCCCTCAATATATCTGTGGATGAGAGTTATCATTTATAACTCTGCGGGTTTGTGAATTGCAGTGTCCCTGAGCTCCATTTTTCAACTCGCTTTTTTGGGAGCTGGCCGCAAAAGCGCGTGATTGCCTCAGGCCCTATTGTGCTTCTGGCCTGCAGGCTGAGCCTGTGATTAATTCTTCTTCCTGATGGGAAAATAGAGTGACCTGTGCCTGTCCCAACACCTAGATCTAGTCTCTCATTGGTTGCCCCTCTTCCCGTTCATCCTCAGGACAAATTGTAACCTGTAGGGAACAGGAGGTTAAAGGTGCTGATTCTCCAAGTAAGTTGATTGCTAGTAAAGTAGCTGGAAAGGCGAACCCGAGCACAAGGAGATGAGAAATGGGGTGTGTTTTAGAAACCTTTCAAAATCACACGGTGTACCATCTTCTGAGTTTCTCATGCATGTTTTCGATGTAGGAAGATGCCCTTGAACCTGGAGATTTGGGACCCATGGGATGGGTATCACGCAGTTTTACTTTAAAGGGTCTGCGTTTGCTCACCCAACCTCTCAGCCCCAAGAGTGTCCACCCTTATGTCTCATCCAGCTGTGGGTCTAGATATGGTCAATCCAGGTGGCATCACAGCCGCTGAACGAATTTTGTAAGAATTTCTCTCTCTTTCACTGTCTTTGTTTTACGGGTTTTTAAAAGTAATTTATTTTTATAATGGGGTTTAGCTGCTTTTCACGGCTGTGTTTATGCGGATTTACACCCACTTGACTCACTTCCAGACAGATATCAATACATAGGTTTTAAGATTGTTACTAGTCACATATATTCTTGTGCGGTGAATAGGGGGTGTTGAGTCCAGTTCACTGAGCAAGGAGTAGGTCTTGTCTATTACATATTGGGTGTATGGAACGGTATCTGAGCAAATTTGGACCCCTTGTTTTATGCATCACCCCACCTCACCTTTCCCGTTAAGCAGCCATAGTGTGTTTTCTAAACGTGTGACTCTGTTCTGTTTTGTAATTCATTTCAAGTGTAGCGGTTTTTACATTCCCTCTATAAGTGATAGCTTATGATAAGTGTCTTTTTCTGTGTGACTTATTTCACTTAGAATCGTCGTACCTAAGTCCACTCATCTTGCTTCTACTAGCCTTATGACATTGATTTCATGTCTGAGTGATATTCCATTGTACATAAGGACCACAAATTTTTTATCCATTTTTCTCTTTCCTGGGATATTTAAGGTGTCATGAAGTGGAGGTTCTTGTCAACAGAGCAGCCCCAAACTTTGGGGTGCCTTTGTCTTGCTGATTTTTAGTTTTCCCAATTTATACGCCCATGAGTGGACGTGCCCTATGCTCACTAAGCTGTGTTTTTTCGATGTTTCAGGACACACCGTACACTTCTCCAGAGTGGCTGTTGGCAACTTACATCCCGCTCATCAGCGTAGCAAGGCTGCCATTTCTCCATGGCCTGTCCTGCATTTCTGGTTTTGACACTTTTTGCAGCATGGCCCTTTTGACCGATGGGAAGCGAGACTTCTTTGTAGCGCTGATTTGCCTTTCCAGGTTGCTTGGTTGGCCAAAAAGGGCGTATGCGTTTTTTCCTGAATATATTCAGGAAAAAACGCATACGCCCTTTTTGGCCAAGGGCATCATTGTCGACGTTTTGCCGCTTTTCATGTGCTTTACAGGCGATTCGAATCTACCTCCTGAAATCTGTTTCCTGCAATTCTGCCTTGCTTTCAAATCCTCTTCGTTGCCTTCCCTCAATATATCTGTGGATGAGAGTTATCATTTATAACTCTGCGGGTTTGTGAATTGCAGTGTCCCTGAGCTCCATTTTTCAAGTCGCTTTTTTGGGAGCTGGCCGCAAAAGCGCGGGATTGCCTCAGGCCCTATTGTGCTTCTGGGCGGCAGGCTGAGCCTGTGATTAATTCTTCTTCCTGATGGGAAAATAGAGTGACCTGTGCCTGTCCCAACACCTAGATCTAGTCTCTCATTGGTTGCCCCTCTTCCCGTTCATCCTCAGGACAAATTGCAACCTGTAGGGAACAGGAGGTTAAAGGTGCTGATTCTCCAAGTAAGTTGATTGCTAGTAAAGTAGTTGGAAAGGCGAACCCGAGCACAAGGAGATGAGAAATGGGGTGTGTTTTAGAAACCTTTCAAAATCACACGGTGTACCATCTTCTGAGTATCTCATGCATGTTTTCGATGTAGGAAGATGCCCTTGAACCTGGAGATTTGGGACCCATGGGATGGGTATCACGCAGTATTACTTTAAAGGGTCTGCGTTTGCTCACCCAACCTCTCAGCCCCAAGAGTGTCCACTCTTACGTCTCATCCAGCTGTGGGTCTAGATATGGTCAATCCAGGTGGCATCACAGCCCCTGAACGAATTTTGTAAGAATTTCTCTCTCTTTCACTGTCTTTGTTTTACGGGTTTTTAAAAGTAATTTATTTTTATAATGGGGTTTAGCTGCTTTTCACGGCTGTGTTTATGCGGATTTACACCCACTTGACTCACTTCCAGACAGATATCAATACATAGGTTTTAAGATTGTTACTAGTCACATATATTCTTGTGCGGTGAATAGGGGGTGTTGAGTCCAGTTCACGGAGCAAGGAGTAGGTCTTGTCTATTACATATTGGGTGTATGGAACGGTATCTGAGCAAATTTGAACCCCTTGTTTTATGCATCACCCCACCTCACCTTTCCCGTTAAGCAGCCATAGTGTGTTTTCTAAACGTGTGACTCTGTTCTGTTTTGTAATTCAGTTCAAGTGTAGCGGTTTTTACATTCCCTCTATAAGTGATAGCTTATGATAAGTGTCTTTTTCTGTGTGACTTATTTCACTTAGAATTGTCATACCTAAGTCCACTCATCTTGCTTCTACTAGCCTTATGACATTGATTTCATGTCTGAGTGATATTCCATTGTACATAAGGACCACAACTTTTTTATCCATTTTTCTCTTTCCTGGGATATTTAAGGTGTCATGAAGTGGAGGTTCTTGTCAACAGAGCAGCCCCAAACTTTGGGGTGCCTGTGTCTTGCTGATTTTTAGTTTTCCCAATTTATACGCCCATGAGTGGACGTGCCCTATGCTCACTAAGCTGTGTTTTTTCGATGTTTCAGGACACACCATACACTTCTCCAGAGTGGCTGTTGGCAATTTACATCCCGCCCATCAGCGTAGCAAGGCTGCCATTTCTCCATGGCCTGTCCTGCATTTCTGGTTTTGACACATTTTGCAGCATGGCCCTTTTGACCCTTAGGAAGCGAGACTTCTTTGTAGCGCTGATTTGCCTTTCCAGGTTGCTTGGTTGGCCAAAAAGGGCGTATGCGTTTTTTCCTGAATATATTCAGGAAAAAACGCATACGCCCTTTTTGGCCAAGGGCATCATTGTCGACGTTTTGCTGCTTTTCATGTGCCTTAAAGGCGATTCGAATCTACCTCCTGAAATCTGTTTCCTGCAATTCTGCCTTGCTTTCAAATCCTCTTCGTTGACTTCCGTCAATATATCTGTGGATGAGAGTTATCACTTATAACTCTGCGGGTTTGTGAATTGCAGTGTCCCTGAGCTCCATTTTTCAACTGTCTTTTTTGAGAGCTGGCCGCAAAAGCACGGGATTGCCTCAGGCCCTATTCTGGTTCCTGGCAGCAGGCTGAGCCTGTGGTTATTTCTTCTTCCTGATGGGAAAATAGAGTGACCTGTGCCTGTCCCAACAGCTAGATCTAGTCTCTCATTGGTTGCCCCTCTTCCCGTTCATCCTCAGGACAAATTGCAACCTGTAGGGAACAGGAGGTTAAAGGTGCTGATTCTCCAAGTAGGGAGATTGCTAGTAAAGTAGCTGGAATGGCGAACCCGAGCACAAGGAGATGAGAAATGAGGTGCGTTTTAGAAACCTTTCAAAATCACACGGTGTACCTTCTTCTGGGTTCCTCATGCATGTTTTCGATGTAGGAAGATGCCCTTGAACCTGGAGACTTGGGACCCATGGGATGGGTACCACGCAGTATTACTTTAAAGGGTCTGCGTTTGCTCACCCAACCTAACCCAACCTTTCAGCCCCAAGACTGTCCACCCTTATGTCTCATCCAGCTGTGCGTGTAGATATGGTCAATCCAGGTTGCATCACAGCCTCTGAACGAATTTTGTAAGAATTTCTCTCTCTTTCACTGTCTTTGTTTTACGGCTTTTTAAAAGTAATTTATTTTTATAATGGGGTTTAGCTGCTTTTCACGGCTGTGTTTATGCGGATTTACACCCACTTGACTCACTTCCAGACAGATATCAATACATAGGTTTTAAGATTGTTACTAGTCACATATATTCTTGTGCGGTGAATAGGGCGTGTTGAGTCCAGTTCACTGAGCAAGGAGTAGGTCTTGTCTATTACATATTGGGTGTATGGAACGGTATCTGAGCGAATTTGAACCCCTTGTTTTATGCATCACCCCACCTCACCTTTCCCGTTAAGCAACCATAGTGTGTTTTCTAAACGTGTGATTCTGTTCTGTTCTGTAATTCAGTTCAAGTGTAGCGGTTTTTACATTCCCTCTATAAGTGATAGCTTATGATAAGTGTCTTTTTCTGTGTGACTTATTTCACTTAAAATCGTCGTACCTAAGTCCACTCATCTTGCTTCTACTAGCCTTATGACATTGATTTCATGTCTGAGTGATATTGCATTGTACATAAGGACCACAACTTCTTTATCCATTTTTCTCTTTCCTGGGATATTTAAGGTGTCATGAAGTGGAGGTTCTTGTCAACAGAGCAGCCCCAAACTTTGGGGTGCCCGTGTCTTGCTCATTAGTAGTTTTCCCAATTTATACGCCCATGAGTGGACGTGCCCTATGCTCCCTAAGGTGTGTTTTTTCGATGTTTCAGGACACACCGTACACTTCTCCAGAGTGGCTGTTGGCAATTTACATCCCGCCCATCAGCGTAGCAAGGCTGCCATTTCTCCATGGCCTGTCCTGCATTTCTGGTTTTGACACTTTTTGCAGCATGGCCCTTTTGACCCATAGGAAGCGAGACTTCTTTGTAGCGCTGATTTGCCTTTCCAGGTTGCTTGGTTGGCCAAAAAGGGCGTATGCGTTTTTTCCTGAATATATTCAGGAAAAAACGCATACGCCCTTTTTGGCCAAGGGCATCATTGTCCACGTTTTGCCGCTTTTCATGTGCCTTAAAGGCGAATCGAATCTACCTCCTGAAATCTGTTTCCTGCAATTCTGCCTTGCTTTCAAATCCTCTTCGTTGCCTTCCCTCAATATATCTGTGGATGAGAGTTATCACTTATAACTCTGCGGGTTTGTGAATTGCAGTGTCCCTGAGCTCCATTTTTCAACTGTCTTTTTTGAGAGCTGGCCGCAAAAGCACGGGATTGCCTCAGGCCCTATTCTGGTTCCTGGCAGCAGGCTGAGCCTGTGGTTAATTCTTCTTTCTGATGGGAAAATAGAGTGACCTGTGCCTGTCCCAACAGCTATATCTAGTCTCTCATTGGTTGCCCCTCTTCCCGTTCATCCTCAGGACAAATTGAAACCTGTAGGGAACAGGAGGTTAAAGGTGCTGATTCTCCAAGTAGGGAGATTGCTAGTAAAGTAGCTGGAAAGGCGAACCCGAGCACAAGGAGATGAGAAATGAGGTGCGTTTTAGAAACCTTTCAAAATCACACGGTGTACCTTCTTCTGGGTTCCTCATGCAAGTTTTCGATGTAGGAAGATGCCCTTGAACCTGGAGATTTGGGACCCATGGGATGGGTACCATGCAGTATTACTTTAAAGGGTCTGCGTTTGCTCACCCAACCTCACCCAACCTCTCAGCCCCAAGAGTGTCCACCCTTATGTCTCATCCAGCTGTGGGTCTAGATATGGTCAATCCAGGTGGCATCACAGCCTCTGAACGAATTTTGTAAGAATTTCTCTCTCTTTCACTGTCTTTGTTTTACGGGTTTTTAAAGGTAATTTATTTTTATAATGGGGTTTAGCTGCTTTTCACGGCTGTGTTTATGCGGATTTACACCCCCTTGACTCACTTCCAGACAGATATCAATACATAGGTTTTAAGATTGTTACTAGTCACATATATTCTTGTGCGGTGAATAGGGGGTGTTGAGTCCAGTTCACTGAGCAAGGAGTAGGTCTTGTCTATTACATATTGGGTGTATGGAACGGTATCTGAGCAAATTTGAACCCCTTGTTTTATGCATCACCCCACCTCACCTTTCCCGTTAAGCAGCCATAGTGTGTTTTCTAAACGTGTGACTCTGTTCTGTTTTGTAATTCAGTTCAAGTGTAGCGGTTTTTACATTCCCTCTATAAGTGATAGCTTATGATAAGTGTCTTTTTCTGTGTGACTTTTTTCACTTAGAATCGTCGTACCTAACTCCACTCATCTTGCTTCTACTAGCCTTATGACATTGATTTCATGTCTGAGTGATATTCCATTGTACATAAGGACCACAACTTTTTTATACATTTTTCTCTTTCCTGGGATATTTAAGGTGTCATGAAGTGGACGTTCTTGTCAACAGAGCAGCCCCAAACTTTGGGGTGCTTGTGTCTTGCTGATTTTTAGTTTTCCCAATTTATACGCCCATGAGTGGACGTGCCCTATGCTCACTAAGCTGTGTTTTTTCGATGTTTCAGGACACACCGTACACTTCTCCAGAGTGGCTGTTGGCAATTTACATCCCGCCCATCAGCGTAGCAAGGCTGCCATTTCTCCATGGCCTGTCCTGCATTTCTGGTTTTGACACTTTTTGCAGCATGGCCCTTTTGACCCATGGGAAGCGAGACTTCTTTGTAGCGCTGATTTGCCTTTCCAGGTTGCTTGGTTGTCCAAAAAGGGCGTATGCGTTTTTTCCTGAATATATTCAGGAAAAAACGCATACGCCCTTTTTGGCCAAGGGCATCATTGTCGACGTTTTGCCGCTTTTCATGTGCCTTAAAGGCGATTCGAATCTACCTCCTGAAATCTGTTTCCTGCAATTCTGCCTTGCTTTCAAATCCTCTTCGTTGACTTCCCTCAATATATCTGTGGATGAGAGTTATCACTTATAACTCTGCGGGTTTGTGAATTGCAGTGTCCCTGAGCTCCATTTTTCAACTGTCTTTTTTGAGAGCTGGCCGCAAAAGCACGGGATTGCCTCAGGCCCTATTCTGGTTCCTGGCAGCAGGCTGAGCCTGTGGTTAATTCTTCTTCCTGATGGGAAAATAGAGTGACCTGTGCCTGTCCCAACAGCTAGATCTAGTCTCTCATTGGTTGCCCCTCTTCCCGTTCATCCTCCGGACAAATTGCAACCTGTAGGGAACAGGAGGTTAAAGGTGCTGATTCTCCAAGTAGGGAGATTGCTAGTAAAGTAGCTGGAATGGCGAACCCGAGCACAAGGAGATGAGAAATGAGGTGCGTTTTAGAAACCTTTCAAAATCACACGGTGTACCATCTTCTGGGTTTCTCATGCATGTTTTCAATGTAGGAAGATGCCCTTGAACCTGGAGACTTGGGACCCATGGGATGGGTACCACGCAGTATTACTTTAAAGGGTCTGCGTTTGCTCACCCAAACTAACCCAACCTTTCAGCCCCAAGACTGTCCACCCTTATGTCTCATCCAGCTGTGCGTGTAGATATGGTCAATCCAGGTTGCATCACAGCCTCTGAACGAATTTTGTAAGAATTTCTCTCTCTTTCACTGTCTTTGTTTTACGGGTTTTTAAAAGTAATTTATTTTTATAATGGGGTTTAGCTGCTTTTCACGGCTGTGTTTATGCAGATTTACACCCACTTGACTCACTTCCAGACAGATATCAATACATAGGTTTTAAGATTGTTACTAGTCACATATATTCTTGTGCGGTGAATAGGGCGTGTTGAGTCCAGTTCACTGAGCAAGGAGTAGGTCTTGTCTATTACATATTGGGTGTATGGAACGGTATCTGAGCGAATTTGAACCCCTTGTTTTATGCATCACCCCACCTCACCTTTCCCGTTAAGCAGCCATAGTGTGTTTTCTAAACGTGTGATTCTGTTCTGTTCTGTAATTCAGTTCAAGTGTAGCGGTTTTTACATTCCCTCTATAAGTGATAGCTTATGATAAGTGTCTTTTTCTGTGTGACTTATTTCACTTAGAATCGTCGTACCTAAGTCCACTCATCTTGCTTCTACTAGCCTTATGACATTGATTTCATGTCTGAGTGATATTGCATTGTACATAAGGACCACAACTTCTTTATCCATTTTTCTCTTTCCTGGGATATTTAAGGTGTCATGAAGTGGAGGTTCTTGTCAACAGAGCAGCCCTAAACTTTGGGGTGCCTGTGTCTTGCTGATTTTTAGTTTTCCCAATTTATACGCCCATGAGTGGACGTGCCCTATGCTCCCTAAGCTGTGTTTTTTCGATGTTTCAGGACACACCGTACACTTCTCCAGAGTGGCTGTTGGCAACTTACATCCCGCCCATCAGCGTAGCAAGGCTGCCATTTCTCCATGGCCTGTCCTGCATTTCTGGTTTTGACACATTTTGCAGCATGGCCCTTTTGACCGATGGGAAGCGAGACTTCTTTGTAGCGCTGATTTGCCTTTCCAGGTTGCTTGGTTGGCCAAAAAGGGCGTATGCGTTTTTTCCTGAATATATTCAGGAAAAAACGCATACGCCCTTTTTGGCCAAGGGCATCATTGTCGACGTTTTGCCGCTTTTCATGTGCCTTAAAGGCGATTCGAATCTACCTCCTGAAATCTGTTTCCTGCAATTCTGCCTTGCTTTCAAATCCTCTTCGTTGCCTTCCCTCAATATATCTGTGGATGAGAGTTATCATTTATAACTCTGCGGGTTTGTGAATTGCAGTGTCCCTGAGCTCCGTTTTTCAACTCGCTTTTTTGGGAGCTGGCCGCAAAAGCGTGGGATTGCCTCAGGCCCTATTGTGCTTCTGGGCGGCAGGCTGAGCCTGTGATTAATTCTTCTTCCTGATGGGAAAATAGAGTGACCTGTGCCTGTCCCAACACCTAGATCTAGTCTCTCATTGGTTGCCCCTCTTCCCGTTCATCCTTAGGACAAATTGCAACCTGTAGGGAACAGGAGGTTAAAGGTGCTGATTCTCCAAGTAAGTTGATTGCTAGTAAAGTAGCTGGAAAGGCGAACCCGAGCACAAGGAGATGAGAAATGGGGTGTGTTTTAGAAACCTTTCAAAATCACACGGTGTACCATCTTCTGAGTTTCTCATGCATGTTTTCGATGTAGGAAGATGCCCTTGAACCTGGAGATTTGGGATCCATGGGATGGGTATCACGCAGTATTACTTTAAAGGGTCTGCGTTTGCTCACCCAACCTCTCAGCCCCAAGAGTGTCCACCCTTATGTCTCATCCAGCTGTGGGTCTAGATATGGTCAATCCAGGTGGCATCACAGCCCCTGAACGAATTTTGTAAGAATTTCTCTCTCTTTCACTGTCTTTGTTTTACGGGTTTTTAAAAGTAATTTATTTTTATAATGGGGTTTAGCTGCTTTTCACGGCTGTGTTTATGCGGATTTACACCCACTTGACTCACTTCCAGACAGATATCAATACATAGGTTTTAAGATTATTACTAGTCACATATATTCTTGTGCGGTGAATAGGGGGTGTTGAGTCCAGTTCACTGAGCAAGGAGTAGGTCTTGTCTATTACATATTGGGTGTATGGAACGGTATCTGAGCAAATTTGAACCCCTTGTTTTATGCATCACCCCACCTCACCTTTCCCGTTAAGCAGCCATAGTGTGTTTTCTAAACGTGTGACTCTGTTCTGTTTTGTAATTCAGTTCAAGTGTAGCGGTTTTTACATTCCGTCTATAAGTGATAGCTTATGATAAGTGTCTTTTTCTGTGTGACTTATTTCACTTAGAATCGTCGTACCTAAGTCCACTCATCTTGCTTCTACTAGCCTTATGACATTGATTTCATGTCTGAGTGATATTCCATTGTAAATAAGGACCACAACTTTTTTATCCAATTTTCTCTTTCCTGGGATATTTAAGTTGTCATGAAGTGGAGGTTCTTGTCAACAGAGCAGCCCCAAACTTTGGGGTGCCTGTGTCTTGCTGATTTTTAGTTTTCCCAATTTATACGCCCATGAGTGGACGTGCCCTATGCTCACTAATCTGTGTTTTTTCGATGTTTCAGGACACACCGTACACTTCTCCAGAGTGGCTGTTGGCAATTTACATCCCGCCCATCAGCGTAGCAAGGCTGCCATTTCTCCATGGCCTGTCCTGCATTTCTGGTTTTGACACTTTTTGCAGCATGGTCCTTTTGACCCATGGGAAGCGAGACTTCTTTGTAGCGCTGATTTGCCTTTCCAGGTTGCTTGGTTGGCCAAAAAGGGCGTATGCGTTTTTTCCTGAATATATTCAGGAAAAAACGCATACGCCCTTTTTGGCCAAGGGCATCATTGTCGACGTTTTGCCGCTTTTCATGTGCCTTAAAGGCGATTCGAATCTACCTCCTGAAATCTGTTTCCTGCAATTCTGCCTTGCTTTCAAATCCTCTTCGTTGACTTCCCTCAATATATCTGTGGATGAGAGTTATCACTTATAACTCTGCGGGTTTGTGAATTGCAGTGTCCCTGAGCTCCATTTTTCAACTGTCTTTTTTGAGAGCTGGCCGCAAAAGCACGGGATTGCCTCAGGTCCTATTCTGGTTCCTGGCAGCAGGCTGAGCCTGTGGTTAATTCTTCTTCCTGATGGGAAAATAGAGTGACCTGTGCCTGTCCCAACAGCTAGATCTAGTCTCTCATTGGTTGCCCCTCTTCCCGTTCATCCTCAGGACAAATTGCAACCTGTAGGGAACAGGAGGTTAAAGGTGCTGATTCTCCAAGTAGGGAGATTGCTAGTAAAGTAGCTGGAATGGCGAACCCGAGCACAAGGAGATGAGAAATGAGGTGCGTTTTAGAAACCTTTCAAAATCACACGGTGTACCTTCTTCTGAGTTTCTCATGCATGTTTTCGATGTAGGAAGATGCCCTTGAACCTGGAGACTTGGGACCCATGGGATGGGTACCACGCAGTATTACTTTAAAGGGTCTGCGTTTGCTCACCCAACCTAACCCAACCTTTCAGCCCCAAGACTGTCCAACCTTATGTCTCATCCAGCTGTGCGTGTAGATATGGTCAATCCAGGTTGCATCACAGCCCCTGAACGAATTTTGTAAGAATTTCTCTCTCTTTCACTGTCTTTGTTTTACGGGTTTTTAAAAGTAATTTATTTTTATAATGGGGTTTAGCTGCTTTTCACGGCTGTGTTTATGCGGCTTTACACCCACTTGACTCACTTCCAGACAGATATCAATACATAGGTTTTAAGATTGTTACTAGTCACATATATTCCTGTGCGGTGAATAGGGGGTGTTGAGTCCAGTTCACTGAGCAAGGAGTAGGTCTTGTCTATTACATATTGGGTGTATGGAACGGTATCTGAGCGAATTTGAACCCCTTGTTTTATGCATCACCCCACCTCACCTTTCCCTTTAAGCAGCCATAGTGTGTTTTCTAAACGTGTGATTCTGTTCTGTTCTGTAATTCAGTTCAAGTGTAGCGGTTTTTACATTCCCTCTATAAGTGATAGCTTATGATAAGTGTCTTTTTCTGTGTGACTTATTTCACTTAGAATCGTCGTACCTAAGTCCACTCATCTTGCTTCTACTAGCCTTATGACATTGATTTCATGTCTGAGTGATATTCCATTGTACATAAGGACCACAACTTCTTTATCCATTTTTCTCTTTCCTGGGATATTTAAGGTGTCATGAAGTGGAGGTTCTTGTCAACAGAGCAGCCCTGAACTTTGGGGTGCCTGTGTCTTGCTGATTTTTAGTTTTCCCAATTTATACGCCCATGAGTGGACGTGCCCTATGCTCCCTAAGCTGTGTTTTTTCGATGTTTCAGGACACACCGTACACTTCTCCAGAGTGGCTGTTGGCAACTTACATCCCGCCCATCAGCGTAGCAAGGCTGCCATTTCTCCATGGCCTGTCCTGCATTTCTGGTTTTGACACTTTTTGCAGCATGGCCCTTTTGACCGATGGGAAGTGAGACTTCTTTATAGCGCTGATTTGCATTTCCAGGTTGCTTGGTTGGCCAAAAAGGGCGTATGCGTTTTTTCCTGAATATATTCAGGAAAAATCGCAAATGCACTTCTTGGCCAAGGGCATCATTGTCGACGTTTTGCCGCTTTTCATGTGCTTTACAGGCGATTCGAATCTACCTCCTGAAATCTGTTTCCTGCAATTCTGCCTTGCTTTCAAATCCTCTTCGTTGCCTTCCCTCAATATATCTGTGGATGAGAGTTATCATTTATAACTCTGCGGGTTTGTGAATTGCAGTGTCCCTGAGCTCCGTTTTTCAACTCACTTTTTTGGGAGCTGGCCGCAAAAGCGCGGGATTGCCTCAGTCCCTATTGTGCTTCTGGGCGGCAGGCTGAGCCTGTGATTAATTCTTCTTCCTGATGGGAAAATAGAGTGACCTGTGCCTGTCCCAACACCTAGATCTAGTCTCTCATTGGTTGCCCCTCTTCCCGTTCATCCTCAGGACACATTGCAACCTGTAGGGAACAGGAGGTTAAAGGTGCTGATTCTCCAAGTAAGTTGATTGCTAGTAAAGTAGCTGGAAAGGCGAACCCGAGCACAAGGAGATGAGAAATGGGGTGTGTTTTAGAAACCTTTCAAAATCACACGGTGTACCATCTTCTGAGTTTCTCATGCATGTTTTCCATGTAGGAAGATGCCCTTGAACCTGGAGATTTGGGACCCATGGGATGGGTACCACGCAGTATTACTTTAAAGGGTCTGCGTTTGCTCACCCAACCTCTCAGCCCCAAGAGTGTCCACCCTTATGTCTCATCCAGCTGTGGGTCTAGATATGGTCAATCCAGGTGGCATCACAGCCCCTGAACGAATTTTGTAAGAATTTCTCTCTCTTTCACTGTCTTTGTTTTACGGGTTTTTAAAAGTAATTTATTTTTATAATGGGGTTTAGCTGCTTTTCACGGCTGTGTTTATGCGGCTTTACACCCACTTGACTCACTTCCAGACAGATATCAATACATAGGTTTTAAGATTGTTACTAGTCACATATATTCTTGTGCGGTGAATAGGGGGTGTTGAGTCCATTTCACGGAGCAAGGAGTAGGTCTTGTCTATTACATATTGGGTGTATGGAACGGTATCTGAGCAAATTTGAACCCCTTGTTTTATGCATCACCCAACCTCACCTTTCCCGTTAAGCAGCCATAGTGTGTTTTCTAAACGTGTGACTCTGTTCTGTTTTGTAATTCAGTTCAAGTGTAGCGGTTTTTACATTCCCTCTATAAGTGATAGCTTATGATAAGTGTCTTTTTCTGTGTGACTTATTTCACTTAGAATCGTCGTACCTAAGTCCACTCATCTTGCTTCTACTAGCCTTATGACATTGATTTCATGTCTGAGTGATATTCCATTGTACATAAAGACCACAACTTTTTTATCCATTTTTCTCTTTCCTGGGATATTTAAGGTGTCATGAAGTGGAGGTTCTTGTCAACAGAGCAGCCCTAAACTTTGGGGTGCCTGTGTCTTGCTGATTTTTAGTTTTCCCAATTTATACGCCCATGAGTGGACGTGCCCTATGCTCACTAAGCTGTGTTTTTTCGATGTTTCAGGACACACCGTACACTTCTCCAGAGTGGCTGTTGGCAATTTACATCCTGCCCATCAGCGTAGCAAGGCTGCCATTTCTCCATGGCCTGTCCTGCATTTCTGGTTTTGACACTTTTTGCAGCATGACCCTTTTGACCCATAGGAAGCGAGACTTCATTGTAGCGCTGATTTGCCTTTCCAGGTTGCTTGGTTGGCCAAAAAGGGCGTATGCGTTTTTTCCTGAATATATTCAGGAAAAAACGCATACGCCCTTTTTGGCCAAGGGCATCATTGTCGACGTTTTGCCGCTTTTCATGTGCCTTAAAGGCGATTCGAATCTACCTCCTGAAATCTGTTTCCTGCAATTCTGCCTTGCTTTCAAATCCTCTTCGTTGACTTCCCTCAATATATCTGTGGATGAGAGTTATCACTTATAACTCTGCGGGTTTGTGAATTGCAGTGTCCCTGAGCTCCATTTTTCAACTGTCTTTTTTGAGAGCTGGCCGCAAAAGCACGGGATTGCCTCAGGTCCTATTCTGGTTCCTGGCAGCAGGCTGAGCCTGTGGTTAATTCTTCTTCCTGATGGGAAAATAGAGTGACCTGTGCCTGTCCCAACAGCTAGATCTAGTCTCTCATTGGTTGCCCCTCTTCCCGTTCATCCTCAGGACAAATTGCAACCTGTAGGGAACAGGAGGTTAAAGGTGCTGATTCTCCAAGTAGGGAGATTGCTAGTAAAGTAGCTGGAATGGCGAACCCGAGCACAAGGAGATGAGAAATGAGGTGCGTTTTAGAAACCTTTCAAAATCACACGGTGTACCTTCTTCTGAGTTTCTCATGCATGTTTTCGATGTAGGAAGATGCCCTTGAACCTGGAGACTTGGGACCCATGGGATGGGTACCACGCAGTATTACTTTAAAGGGTCTGCGTTTGCTCACCCAACCTAACCCAACCTTTCAGCCCCAAGACTGTCCACCCTTATGTCTCATCCAGCTGTGCGTGTAGATATGGTCAATCCAGGTTGCATCACAGCCCCTGAACGAATTTTGTAAGAATTTCTCTCTCTTTCACTGTCTTTGTTTTACGGGTTTTTAAAAGTAATTTATTTTTATAATGGGGTTTAGCTGCTTTTCACGGCTGTGTTTATGCGGCTTTACACCCACTTGACTCACTTCCAGACAGATATCAATACATAGGTTTTAAGATTGTTACTAGTCAAATATATTCTTGTGCGGTGAATAGGGGGTGTTGAGTCCAGTTCACTGAGCAAGGAGTAGGTCTTGTCTATTACATATTGGGTGTATGGAACGGTATCTGAGCGAATTTGAACCCCTTGTTTTATGCATCAACCCACCTCACCTTTCCCGTTAAGCAGCCATAGTGTGTTTTCTAAACGTGTGATTCTGTTCTGTTCTTTAATTCAGTTCAAGTGTAGCGGTTTTTACATTCCCTCTATAAGTGATAGCTTATGATAAGTGTCTTTTTCTGTGTGACTTATTTCACTTAGAATCGTCATACCTAAGTCCACTCATCTTGCTTCTACTAGCCTTATGACATTGATTTCATGTCTGAGTGATATTCCATTGTACATAAGGACCACAACTTCTTTATCCATTTTTCTCTTTCCTGGGATATTTAAGGTGTCATGAAGTGGAGATTCTTGTCAACAGAGCAGCCCTAAACTTTGGGGTGCCTGTGTCTTGCTGATTTTTAGTTTTCCCAATTTATACGCCCATGAGTGGACGTGCCCTATGCTCCCTAAGCTGTGTTTTTTCGATGTTTCAGGACACACCGTACACTTCTCCAGAGTGGCTGTTGGCAACTTACATCCCGCCCATCAGCGTAGCAAGGCTGCCATTTCTCCATGGCCTGTCCTGCATTTCTGGTTTTGACACTTTTTGCAGCATGGCCCTTTTGACCGATGGGAAGCGAGACTTCTTTGTAGCGCTGATTTGCCTTTCCAGGTTGCTTGGTTGGCCAAAAAGTGCGTATGCGTTTTTTCCTGAATATATTCAGGAAAAAACGCATACGCCCTTCTTGGCCAAGGGCATCATTGTCGACGTTTTGCCGCTTTTCATGTGCTTTACAGGCGATTCGAATCTACCTCCTGAAATCTGTTTCCTGCAATTCTGCATTGCTTTCAAATCCTCTTCGTTGCCTACCCTCTATATATCTGTGGATGAGAGTTATCATTTATAACTCTGCGGGTTTGTGAATTGCAGTGTCCCTGAGCTCCATTTTTCAACTCGCTTTTTTGGGAGCTGGCCGCAAAAGCGCGGGATTGCCTCAGGCCCTATTGTGCTTCTGGGCGGCAGGCTGAGCCTGTGATTAATTCTTCTTCCTGATGGGAAAATAGAGTGACCTGTGCCTGTCCCAACACCTAGATCTAGTCTCTCATTGGTTGCCCCTCTTCCCGTTCATCCTCAGGACAAATTGCAACCTGTAGGGAACAGGAGGTTAAAGGTGCTGATTCTCCAAGTAAGTTGATTGCTAGTAAAGTAGCTGGAAAGGCGAACCCGAGCACAAGGAGATGAGAAATGGGGTGTGTTTTAGAAACCTTTCAAAATCACACGGTGTACCATCTTCTGAGTTTCTCATGCATGTTTTCGATGTAGGAAGATGCCCTTGAACCTGGAGATTAGGGACCCATGGGATGGGTATCACGCAGTATTACTTTAAAGGGTCTGCGTTTGCTCACCCAACCTCTCAGCCCCAAGAGTGTCCACCCTTATGTCTCATCCAGCTGTGGGTCTAGATATGGTCAATCCAGGTGGCATCACAGCCCCTGAACGAATTTTGTAAGAATTTCTCTCTCTTTCACTGTCTTTGTTTTACGGGTTTTTAAAAGTAATTTATTTTTATAATGGGGTTTAGCTGCTTTTCACGGCTGTGTTTATGCGGCTTTACACCCACTTGACTCACTTCCAGACAGATATCAATACATAGGTTTTAAGATTGTTACTAGTCACATATATTCTTGTGCGGTGAATAGGGGGTGTTGAGTCCAGTTCACGGAGCAAGGAGTAGGTCTTGTCTATTACATATTGGGTGTATGGAACGGTATCTGAGCAAATTTGAACCCCTTGTTTTATGCATCACCCCACCTCACCTTTCCCGTTAAGCAGCCATAGTGTGTTTTCTAAACGTGTGACTCTGTTCTGTTTTGTAATTCAGTTCAAGTGTAGCGGTTTTTACATTCCCTCTATAAGTGATAGCTTATGATAAGTGTCTTTTTCTGTGTGACTTATTTCACTTAGAATCGTCGTACCTAAGTCCACTCATCTTGCTTCTACTAGCCTTATGACATTGATTTCATGTCTGAGTGATATTCCATTGTAAATAAGGACCACAACTTTTTTATCCATTTTTCTCTTTCCTGGGATATTTAAGGTGTCATGAAGTGGAGGTTCTTGTCAACAGAGCAGCCCCAAACTTTGGGGTGCCTGTGTCTTGCTGATTTTTAGTTTTCCCAATTTATACGCCCATGAGTGGACGTGCCCTATGCTCACTAAGCTGTGTTTTTTTGATGTTTCAGGACACACCGTACACTTCTCCAGAGTGGCTGTTGGCAATTTACATCCCGCCCATCAGCGTAGCAAGGCTGCCATTTCTCCATGGCCTGTCCTGCATTTCTGGTTTTGACACTTTTTGCAGCATGGCCCTTTTGACCCATAGAAAGCGAGACTTCTTTGTAGCGCTGATTTGCCTTTCCAGGTTGCTTGGTTGGCCAAAAAGGGCGTATGCGTTTTTTCCTGAATATATTCAGGAAAAAACGCATACGCCCTTTTTGGCCAAGGGCATCATTGTCAACGTTTTGCCGCTTTTAATGTGCTTTAAAGGCGATTCGAATCTACCTCCTGAAACCTGTTTCCTGCAATTCTGCCTTGCTTTCAAATCCTCTTCGTTGCCTTCCCTCAATATATTTGTGGACGAGAGTTATCATTTATAACTCAGCAGGTTTGTGAATGGCAGTCCCCCTGAGCTCAATTTTTCAACTGTCTGTTTTGGGAGCTGGCCGCAAAAGCACGGGATTGCCTCAGGCCCTATTCTGGTTCCCGGCGGCAGGCTGAGCCTGTGGTTAATTCTTCTTCCTGATGGGAAAATAGAGTGACCTCTGCCTGTCCCAACACCTAGATCTATTCTCTCATTGGTTTCCCCTCTTCCCGTTCATCCTCAGGACAAATTGCAACCTGTACAGAACAGGAGGTTAAAGGTGCTGATTCTCCAAGTAGGGAGATTGCTAGTGAAGTAGCTGGAATGGCGAACCCGAGCACAAGGAGATGAGAAATGAGGTGCGTTTTAGAAACCTTTCAAAATCACACGGTGTACCTTCTTCTGGGTTCCTCATGCAAGTTTTCGATGTAGGAAGATGCCCTTGAACCTGGAGATTTGGGACCCATGGGTTGGGTACCATGCAGTATTACTTTAAAGGGTCTGCGTTTGCTCACCCAACCTCACCCAACCTCTCAGCCCCAAGAGTGTCCACCCTTATGTCTCATCCAGCTGTGGGTCTAGATATGGTCAATCCAGGTTGCATCACAGCCCCTGAACGAATTTTTTAAGAATTTCTCTCTCTTTCACTGTCTTTGTTTTACGGGTTTTTAAAAGTAATTTATTTTTATAATGGGGTTTAGCTGCTTTTCACGGCTGTGTTTATGCGGATTTACACCCACTTGACTCACTTCCAGACAGATATCAATACATAGGTTTTAAGATTGTTACTAGTCACATATATTCTTGTGCGGTGAATAGGGGGTGTTGAGTCCAGTTCACTGAGCAAGGAGTAGGTCTTGTCTATTACATATTGGGTGTATGGAACGGTATCTGAGCGAATTTGAACCCCTTGTTTTATGCATCAACCCACCTCACCTTTCCCGTTAAGCAGCCATAGTGTGTTTTCTAAACGTGTGATTCTGTTCTGTTCTGTAATTCAGTTCAAGTGTAGCGGTTTTTACATTCCCTCTATAAGTGATAGCTTATGATAAGTGTCTTTTTCTGTGTGACTTATTTCACTTAGAATCGTCGTACCTAAGTCCACTCATCTTGCTTCTACTAGCCTTATGACATTGATTTCATGTCTGAGTGATATTCCATTGTACATAAGGACCACAACTTCTTTATCCATTTTTCTCTTTCCTGGGATATTTAAGGTGTCATGAAGTGGAGATTCTTGTCAACAGAGCAGCCCTAAACTTTGGGGTGCCTGTGTCTTGCTGATTTTTAGTTTTCCCAATTTATACGCCCATGAGTGGGCGTGCCCTATGCTCCCTAAGCTGTGTTTTTTCGATGTTTCAGGACACACCGTACACTTCTCCAGAGTGGCTGTTGGCAACTTACATCCCGCCCATCAGGGTAGCAAGGCTGCCATTTCTCCATGGCCTGTCCTGCATTTCTGGTTTTGACACTTTTTGCAGCATGGCCCTTTTGACCGATGGGAAGCGAGACTTCTTTGTAGCGCTGATTTGCCTTTCCAGGTTGCTTGGTTGGCCAAAAAGTGCGTATGCGTTTTTTCCTGAATATATTCCGGAAAAAACGCATACGCCCTTCTTGGCCAAGGGCATCATTGTCGACGTTTTGCCGCTTTTCATGTGCTTTACAAGCGATTCGAATCTACCTCCTGAAATCTCTTTCCTGGAATTCTGCCTTGCTTTCAAATCCTCTTCGTTGCCTTCCCTCAATATATCTGTGGATGAGAGTTATCATTTATAACTCTGCGGGTTTGTGAATTGCAGTGTCCCTGAGCTCCATTTTTCAACTCGCTTTTTTGGGAGCTGGCCGCAAAAGCGCGGGATTGCCTCAGGCCCTATTGTGCTTCTGGGCGGCAGGCTGAGCCTGTGATTAATTCTTCTTCCTGATGGGAAAATAGAGTGACCTGTGCCTGTCCCAACACCTAGATCTAGTCTCTCATTGGTTGCCCCTCTTCCCGTTCATCCTCAGGACAAATTGCAACCTGTAGGGAACAGGAGGTTAAAGGTGCTGATTCTCCAAGTAAGTTGATTGCTAGTAAAGTAGCTGGAAAGGCGAACCCGAGCACAAGGAGATGAGAAATGGGGTGTGTTTTAGAAACCTTTCAAAATCACACGGTGTACCATCTTCTGAGTTTCTCATGCATGTTTTCGATGTAGGAAGATGCCCTTGAACCTGGAGATTTGGGACCCATGGGATGGGTATCACGCAGTATTACTTTAAAGGGTCTGCGTTTGCTCACCCAACCTCTCAGCCCCAAGAGTGTCCACCCTTATGTCTCATCCAGCTGTGGGTCTAGATATGGTCAATCCAGGTGGCATCACAGCCCCTGAACGAATTTTGTAAGAATTTCTCTCTCTTTCACTGTCTTTGTTTTACGGGTTTTTAAAAGTAATTTATTTTTATAATGGGGTTTAGCTGCTTTTCACGGCTGTGTTTATGCGGCTTTACACCCACTTGACTCACTTCCAGACAGATATCAATACATAGGTTTTAAGATTGTTACTAGTCACATATATTCTTGTGCGGTGAATAGGGGGTGTTGAGTCCAGTTCACTGAGCAAGGAGTAGGTCTTGTCTATTATATATTGGGTGTATGGAACGGTATCTGAGCAAATTTGAACCCCTTGTTTTATGCATCACCCCACCTCACCTTTCCCGTTAAGCAGCCATAGTGTGTTTTCTAAACGTGTGACTCTGTTCTGTTTTGTAATTCAGTTCAAGTGTAGCGGTTTTTACATTCCCTCTATAAGTGATAGCTTATGATAAGTGTCTTTTTCTGTGTGACTTATTTCACTTAGAATCGTCGTACCTAAGTCCACTCATCTTGCTTCTACTAGCCTTATGACATTGATTTCATGTCTGAGTGATATTCCATTGTACATAAGGACCACAACTTCTTTATCCATTTTTCTCTTTCCTGGGATATTTAAGGTGTCATGAAGTGGAGGTTCTTGTCAACAGAGCAGCCCCAAACTTTGGGGTGCCTGTGTCTTGCTGATTTTTAGTTTTCCCAATTTATACGCCCATGAGTGGACGTGCCCTATGCTCACTAAGCTGTGTTTTTTCGATGTTTCAGGACACACCGTACACTTCTCCAGAGTGGCTGTTGGCAATTTACATCCCGCCCATCAGCGTAGCAAGGCTGCCATTTCTCCATGGCCTGTCCTGCATTTCTGGTTTTGACACTTTTTGCAGCATGGCCCTTTTGACCCATGGGAAGCGAGACTTCTTTGTAGCGCTGATTTGCCTTTCCAGGTTGCTTGGTTGGCCAAAAAGGGCGTATGCGTTTTTTCCTGAATATATTCAGGAAAAAACGCATACGCCCTTCTTGGCCAAGGGCATCATTGTCGACGTTTTGCCGCTTTTCATGTGCTTTACAGGCGATTCGAATCTACCTCCTGAAATCTGTTTCCTGCAATTCTGCCTTGCTTTCAAATCCTCTTCGTTGCCTTCCCTCAATATATCTGTGGATGAGAGTTATCATTTATAACTCTGCGGGTTTGTGAATTGCAGTGTCCCTGAGCTCCATTTTTCAACTCGCTTTTTTGGGAGCTGGCCGCAAAAGCGCTTGATTGCCTCAGGCCCTATTGTGCTTCTGGGCGGCAGGCTGAGCCTGTGATTAATTCTTCTTCCTGATGGGAAAATAGAGTGACCTGTGCCTGTCCCAACACCTAGATCTAGTCTCTCATTGTTGCCCCTCTTCCCGTTCATCCTCAGGACAAATTGCAACCTGTAGGGAACAGGAGGTTAAAGGTGCTGATTCTCCAAGTAAGTTGATTGCTAGTAAAGTAGCTGGAAAGGCGAACCCGAGCACAAGGAGATGAGAAATGGGGTGTGTTTTAGAAACCTTTCAAAATCACACGGTGTACCATCATCTGAGTTTCTCATGCATGTTTTCGATGTAGGAAGATGCCCTTGAACCTGGAGACTTGGGACCCATGGAATGGGTACCACGCAGTATTACTTTGAAGGGTCAGCGTTTGCTCACCCAACCTAACCCAACCTTTCAGCCCCAAGAGTGTCCATCCTTATGTCTCATCCAGCTGTGCGTGTAGATATGGTCAATCCAGGTTGCATCACAGCCTCTGAACGAATTTTGTAAGAATTTCTCTCTCTTTCACTGTCTTTGTTTTACGGGTTTTTAAAAGTAATTTATTTTTATAATGGGGTTTAGCTGCTTTTCACGGCTGTGTTTATGCGGCTTTACACCCACTTGACTCACTTCCAGACAGATATCAATACATAGGTTTTAAGATTGTTACTAGTCACATATATTCTTGTGCGGTGAATAGGGCGTGTTGAGTCCAGTTCACTGAGCAAGGAGTAGGTCTTGTCTATTACATATTGGGTGTATGGAACGGTATCTGAGCGAATTTGAAACACTTGTTTTATGCATCACCCCACCTCACCTTTCCCGTTAAGCAGCCATAGTGTGTTTTCTAAACGTGTGACTCTGTTCTGTTTTGTAATTCAGTTCAAGTGTAGCGGTTTTTACATTCCCTCTATAAGTGATAGCTTATGATAAGTGTCTTTTTCTGTGTGACTTATTTCACTTAGAATCGTCGTACCTAAGTCCACTCATCTTGCTTCTACTAGCCTTATGACATTGATTTCATGTCTGAGTGATATTCCATTGTACATAAGGACCACAATTTTTTATCCATTTTTCTCTTTCCTGGGATATTTAAGGTGTCATGAAGTGGAGGTTCTTGTCAACAGAGCAGCCCCGAACTTTGGGGTGCCTGTGTCTTGCTCATTTTTAGTTTTCCCAATTTATACGCCCATGAGTGGACGTGCCCTATGCTCACTAAGCTGTGTTTTTTCGATGTTTCAGGACACACCGTACACTTCTCCAGAGTGGCTGTTGGCAATTAACATCCCGCCCATCAGCGTAGCAAGGCTGCCATTTCTCCATGGCCTGTCCTGCATTTCTGGTTTTGACACTTTTTGCAGCATGTCCCTTTTGGCCGATGGGAAGCGAGACTTCTTTTTAGCGCTGATTTGCCTTTCCAGGTTTCTTGGTTGGCCAAAAAGGGCGTATGCGTTTTTTCCTGAATATATTCAGGAAAAAACGCATACGCACTTTTTGGCCAAGGGCATCATTGTCGACGTTTTGCCGCTTTTCATGTGCCTTAAAGGCGATTCGAATCTACCTCATGAAATCTGTTTCCTGCAATTCTGCCTTGCTTTCAAATCCTCTTCGTTGCCTTCCCTCAATATATCTGTGGATGAGAGTTATCACTTATAACTCTGCGGGTTTGTGAATTGCAGTGTCCCTGAGCTCCATTTTTCAACTGTCTTTTTTGAGAGCTGGCCGCAAAAGCACGGGATTGCCTCAGGCCCTATTCTGGTTCCTGGCAGCAGGCTGAGCCTGTGGTTAATTCTTCTTCTTGATGGGAAAATAGAGTGACCTGTGCCTGTCCCAACAGCTAGATCTAGTCTCTCATTGGTTGCCCCTCTTCCCGTTCATCCTCAGGACAAATTGCAACCTGTAGGGAACAGGAGCTTAAAGGTGCTGATTCTCCAATTAGGGAGATTGCTAGTAAAGTAGCTGGAATGGCGAACCCGAGCACAAGGAGATGAGAAATGAGGTGCGTTTTAGAAACCTTTCAAAATCACACGGTGTACCATCTTATGAGTTTCTCATGCATGTTTTCGATGTAGGAAGATGCCCTTGAACCTGGAGACTTGGGACCCATGGGATGGGTACCACGCAGTATTACTTTAAAGGGTCTGTGTTTGCTCACCCAACCTAACCCAACCTTTCAGCCCCAAGACTGTCCACCCTTATGTCTCATCCAGCTGTGCGTGTAGATATGGTCAATCCAGGTTGCATCACAGCCTCTGAACGAATTTTGTAAGAATTTCTCTCTCTTTCACTGTCTTTGTTTTACGGGTTTTTAAAAGTAATTTATTTTTATAATGGGGTTTAGCTGCTTTTCACGGCTGTGTTTATGCGGATTTACACCCACTTGACTCACTTCCAGACAGATATCAATACATAGGTTTTAAGATTGTTACTAGTAACATATATTCTTGTGCGGTGAATAGGGCGTGTTGAGTCAAGTTCACTGAGCAAGGAGTAGGTCTTGTCTATTACATATTGGGTGTATGGAACGGTATCTGAGCGAATTTGAACCCCTTGTTTTATGCATCACCCCACCTCACCTTTCCCGGTAAGCAGCCATAGTGTGTTTTCTAAACGTGTGACTCTGTTCTGTTTTGTAATTCAGTTCAAGTGTAGCGGTTTTTACATTCCCTCTATAAGTGATAGCTTATGATAAGTGTCTTTTTCTGTGTGACTTATTTCACTTAGAATCGTCGTACCTAAGTCCACTCATCTTGCTTCTACTAGCCTTATGACATTGATTTCATGTCTGAGTGATATTCCATTGTACATACGGACCACAACTTCTTTATCCATTTTTCTCTTTCCTGGGATATTTAAGTTGTCATCAAGTGGAGGTTCTTGTCAACAGAGCAGCCCTAAACTTTGGGGTGCCTGTGTCTTGCTGATTTTTAGTTTTCCCAATTTATACGCCCATGAGTGGACGTGCCCTATGCTCCCTAAGCTGTGTTTTTTCGATGTTTCAGGACACACCGTACACTTCTCCAGAGTGGCTGTTGGCAATTAACATCCCGCCCATCAGCGTAGCAAGGCTGCCATTTCTCCATGGCCTGTCCTGCATTTCTGGTTTTGACACTTTTTGCAGCATGACCCTTTTGACCGATGGGAAGCGAGACTTCTTTGTAGCACTGATTTGCCTTTCCAGGTTGCTTGGTTGGCCAAAAAGGGCGTATGCGTTTTTTCCTGAATATATTCAGGAAAAAACGCATACGCCCTTCTTGGCCAAGGGCATCATTGTCGACGTTTTGCCGCTTTTCATGTGCTTTACAGGCGATTCGAATCTACCTCCTGAAACCTGTTTCCTGCAATTCTGCCTTGCTTTCAAATCCTCTTTGTTGCCTTCCCTCAATATATTTGTGGACGAGAGTTATCATTTATAACTCAGCAGGTTTGTGAATGGCAGTGCCCCTGAGCTCCATTTTTCAACTGTCTTGTTTGGGAGCTGGCCGCAAAAGCACGGGATTGCCTCAGGCCCTATTCTGGTTCCCGGCGGCAGGCTGAGCCTGTGGTTAATTCTTTTTCCTAATGGGAAATTAGAGTGACCTGTGCCTGTCCCAACACCTAGATCTAGTCTCTCATTGGTTACCCCTCTTCCCGTTCATCCTCAGGACAAATTGCAACCTGTACAGGACAGGAGGTTAAAGGTGCTGATTCTCCAAGTAGGGAGATTGCTAGTGAAGTAGCTGGAATGGCGAACCCGAGCACAAGGAGATGAGAAATGAGGTGCGTTTTAGAAACCTTTCAAAATCACACGGTGTACCTTCTTCTGGGTTCCTCATGCAAGTTTTCGATGTAGGAAGATGCCCTTGAACCTGGAGATTTGGGACCCATGGGATGGGTACCATGCAGTATTACTTTAAAGGGTCTGCGTTTGCTCACCCAACCTCACCCAAACTCTCAGCCCCAAGAGTGTCCACCCTTATGTCTCATCCAGCTGTGGGTCTAGATATGGTCAATCCAGGTGGCATCACAGCCCCTGAACGAATTTTGTAAGAATTTCTCTCTCTTTCACTGTCTTTGTTTTACGGGTTTTTAAAAGTAATTTATTTTTATAATGGGGTTTAGCTGCTTTTCACGGCTGTGTTTATGCGGATTTACACCCACTTGACTCACTTCCAGACAGATATCAATACATAGGTTTTAAGATTGTTACTAGTCACATATATTCTTGTCCGGTGAATAGGGGGTGTTGAGTCCAGTTCACTGAGCAAGGAGTAGGTCTTGTCTATTACATATTGGGTGTATGGAACGGTATCTGAGCAAATTTGAACCCCTTGTTTTATGCATCACCCCACCTCACCTTTCCCGTTAAGCAGCCATAGTGTGTTTTCTAAACGTGTGACTCTGTTCTGTTTTGTAATTCAGTTCAAGTGTAGCGGTTTTTACATTCCCTCTATAAGTGATAGCTTATGATAAGTGTCTTTTTCTGTGTGACTTATTTCACTTAGAATCGTCGTACCTAAGTCCACTCATCTTGCTTCTACTAGCCTTATGACATTGATTTCATGTCTGAGTGATATTCCATTGTACATAAGGACCACAACTTTTTTATCCATTTTTCTCTTTCCTGGGATATTTAAGGTGTCATGAAGTGGAGGTTCTTGTCAACAGAGCAGCCCAAACTTTGGGGTGCCTGTGTCTTGCTGATTTTTAGTTTTCCCAATTTATACGCCCATGAGTGGACGTGCCCTATGCTCACTAAGCTGTGTTTTTTCGATGTTTCAGGACACACCGTACACTTCTCCAGAGTGGCTGTTGGCAATTTACATCCCGCCCATCAGCGTAGCAAGGCTGCCATTTCTCCATGGCCTGTCCTGCATTTCTGGTTTTGACACTTTTTGCAGCATGGCCCTTTTGACCCATGGGAAGCGAGACTTCTTTGTAGCCCTGATTTGCCTTTCCAGGTTGCTTGGTTGGCCAAAAAGGGCGTATGCGTTTTTTCCTGAATATATTCAGGAAAAAACGCATACGCCCTTTTTGGCCAAGGGCATCATTGTCGACGTTTTGCCGCTTTTCATGTGCCTTAAAGGCGATTCGAATCTACCTCCTGAAATCTGTTTCCTGCAATTCTGCCTTGCTTTCAAATCCTCTTCGTTGACTTCCCTCAATATATCTGTGGATGAGAGTTATCACTTATAACTCTGCGGGTTTGTGAATTGCAGTGTCCCTGAGCTCCATTTTTCAACTGTCTTTTTTGAGAGCTGGCCGCAAAAGCACGGGATTGCCTCAGGCCCTATTCTGGTTCCTGGCAGCAGGCTGAGCCTGTGGTTAATTCCTCTTCCTGATGGGAAAATAGAGTGACCTGTGCCTGTCCCAACAGCTAGATCTAGTCTCTCATTGGTTGCCCCTCTTCCCGTTCATCCTCAGGACAAATTGCAACCTGTAGGGAACAGGAGGTTAAAGGTGCTGATTCTCCAAGTAGGGAGATTGCTAGTAAAGTAGCTGGAATGGCGAACCCGAGCACAAGGAGATGAGAAATGAGGTGCGTTTTAGAAACCTTTCAAAATCACACGGTGTACCATCTTATGAGTTTCTCATGCATGTTTTCGATGTAGGAAGATGCCCTTGAACCTGGAGACTTGGGACCCATGGGATGGGTACCACGCAGTATTACTTTAAAGGGTCTGTGTTTGCTCACCCAACCTAACCCAACCTTTCAGCCCCAAGACTGTCCACCCTTATGTCTCATCCAGCTGTGCGTGTAGATATGGTCAATCCAGGTTGCATCACAGCCTCTGAACGAATTTTGTAAGAATTTCTCTCTCTTTCACTGTCTTTGTTTTACGGGTTTTTAAAAGTAATTTATTTTTATAATGGGGTTTAGCTGCTTTTCACGGCTGTGTTTATGCGGATTTACACCCACTTGACTCACTTCCAGACAGATATCAATACATAGGTTTTAAGATTGTTACTAGTCACATATATTCTTGTGCGGTGAATAGGGCGTGTTGAGTCCAGTTCACTGAGCAAGGAGTAGGTCTTGTCTATTACATATTGGGTGTATGGAACGGTATCTGAGCGAATTTGAACCCCTTGTTTTATGCATCACCCCACCTCACCTTTCCCGTTAAGCAGCCATAGTGTGTTTTCTAAACGTGTGACTCTGTTCTGTTTTGTAATTCAGTTCAAGTGTAGCGGTTTTTACATTCCCTCTATAAGTGATAGCTTATGATAAGTGTCTTTTTCTGTGTGACTTATTTCACTTAGAATCGTCGTACCTAAGTCCAATCATCTTGCTTCTACTAGCCTTATGACATTGATTTCATGTCTGAGTGATATTCCATTGTACGTAAGGACCACAACTTCTTTATCCATTTTTCTCTTTCCTGGGATATTTAAGTTGTCGTGAAGTGGAGGTTCTTGTCAACACAGCAGCCCTAAACTTTGGGGTGCCTGTGTCTTGCTGATTTTTAGTTTTCCCAATTTATACGCCCATGAGTGGACGTGCCCTATGCTCCCTAAGCTGTGTTTTTTCGATGTTTCAGGACACACCGTACACTTCTCCAGAGTGGCTGTTGGCAATTAACATCCCGCCCATCAGCGTAGCAAGGCTGCCATTTCTCCATGGCCTGTCCTGCATTTCTGGTTTTGACACTTTTTGCAGCATGACCCTTTTGACCGATGGGAAGCGAGACTTCTTTGTAGCACTGATTTGCTTTTACAGGTTGCTTGGTTGGCCAAAAAGGGCGTATGCGTTTTTTCCTGAATATATTCAGGAAAAAACGCATACGCCCTTCTTGGCCAAGGGCATCATTGTCGACGTTTTGCCGCTTTTCATGTGCTTTACAGGCGATTCGAATCTACCTCCTGAAACCTGTTTCCTGCAATTCTGCCTTGCTTTCAAATCCTCTTTGTTGCCTTCCCTCAATATATTTGTGGACGAGAGTTATCATTTATAACTCAGCAGGTTTGTGAATGGCAGTGCCCCTGAGCTCCATTTTTCAACTGTCTTGTTTGGGAGCTGGCCGCAAAAGCACGGGATTGCCTCAGGCCCTATTCTGGTTCCCGGCGGCAGGCTGAGCCTGTGGTTAATTCTTCTTCCTAATGGGAAATTAGAGTGACCTGTGCCTGTCCCAACACCTAGATCTAGTCTCTCATTGGTTACCCCTCTTCCCGTTCATCCTCAGGACAAATTGCAACCTGTACAGGACAGGAGGTTAAAGGTGCTGATTCTCCAAGTAGGGAGATTGCTAGTGAAGTAGCTGGAATGGCGAACCCGAGCACAAGGAGATGAGAAATGAGGTGCGTTTTAGAAACCTTTCAAAATCACACGGTGTACCTTCTTCTGGGTTCCTCATGCAAGTTTTCGATGTAGGAAGATGCCCTTGAACCTGGAGATTTGGGACCCATGGGATGGGTACCATGCAGTATTACTTTAAAGGGTCTGCGTTTGCTCACCCAACCTCACCCAAACTCTCAGCCCCAAGAGTGTCCACCCTTATGTCTCATCCAGCTGTGGGTCTAGATATGGTCAATCCAGGTGGCATCACGGCCCCTGAACGAATTTTGTAAGAATTTCTCTCTCTTTCACTGTCTTTGTTTTACGGGTTTTTAAAAGTAATTTATTTTTATAATGGGGTTTAGCTGCTTTTCACGGCTGTGTTTATGCGGATTTACACCCACTTGACTCACTTCCAGACAGATATCAATACATAGGTTTTAAGATTGTTACTAGTCACATATATTCTTGTGCGGTGAATAGGGGGTGTTGAGTCCAGTTCACTGAGCAAGGAGTAGGTCTTGTCTATTACATATTGGGTGTATGGAACGGTATCTGAGCAAATTTGAACCCCTTGTTTTATGCATCACCCCACCTCACCTTTCCCGTTAAGCAGCCATAGTGTGTTTTCTAAACGTGTGACTCTGTTCTGTTTTGTAATTCAGTTCAAGTGTAGCGGTTTTTACATTCCCTCTATAAGTGATAGCTTATGATAAGTGTCTTTTTCTGTGTGACTTATTTCACTTAGAATCGTCGTACCTAAGTCCACTCATCTTGCTTCTACTAGCCTTATGACATTGATTTCATGTCTGAGTGATATTCCATTGTACATAAGGACCACAACTTTTTTATCCATTTTTCTCTTTCCTGGGATATTTAAGGTGTCATGAAGTGGAGGTTCTTGTCAACAGAGCAGCCCCAAACTTTGGGGTGCCTGTGTCTTGCTGATTTTTAGTTTTCCCAATTTATACGCCCATGAGTGGACGTGCCCTATGCTCACTAAGCTGTGTTTTTTCGATGTTTCAGGACACACCGTACACTTCTCCAGAGTGGCTGTTGGCAATTTACATCCCGCCCATCAGCGTAGCAAGGCTGCCATTTCTCCATGGCCTGTCCTGCATTTCTGGTTTTGACACTTTTTGCAGCATGGCCCTTTTGACCCATGGGAAGCGAGACTTCTTTGTAGCCCTGATTTGCCTTTCCAGGTTGCTTGGTTGGCCAAAAAGGGCGTATGCGTTTTTTCCTGAATATATTCAGGAAAAAACGCATACGCCCTTTTTGGCCAAGGGCATCATTGTCGACGTTTTGCCGCTTTTCATGTGCCTTAAAGGCGATTCGAATCTACCTCCTGAAATCTGTTTCCTGCAATTCTGCCTTGCTTTCAAATCCTCTTCGTTGACTTCCCTCAATATATCTGTGGATGAGAGTTATCACTTATAACTCTGCGGGTTTGTGAATTGCAGTGTCCCTGAGCTCCATTTTTCAACTGTCTTTTTTGAGAGCTGGCCGCAAAAGCACGGGATTGCCTCAGGCCCTATTCTGGTTCCTGGCAGCAGGCTGAGCCTGTGGTTAATTCCTCTTCCTGATGGGAAAATAGAGTGACCTGTGCCTGTCCCAACAGCTAGATCTAGTCTCTCATTGGTTGCCCCTCTTCCCGTTCATCCTCAGGACAAATTGCAACCTGTAGGGAACAGGAGGTTAAAGGTGCTGATTCTCCAAGTAGGGAGATTGCTAGTAAAGTAGCTGGAATGGCGAACCCGAGCACAAGGAGATGAGAAATGAGGTGCGTTTTAGAAACCTTTCAAAATCACACGGTGTACCATCTTATGAGTTTCTCATGCATGTTTTCGATGTAGGAAGATGCCCTTGAACCTGGAGACTTGGGACCCATGGGATGGGTACCACGCAGTATTACTTTAAAGGGTCTGTGTTTGCTCACCCAACCTAACCCAACCTTTCAGCCCCAAGACTGTCCACCCTTATGTCTCATCCAGCTGTGCGTGTAGATATGGTCAATCCAGGTTGCATCACAGCCTCTGAACGAATTTTGTAAGAATTTCTCTCTCTTTCACTGTCTTTGTTTTACGGGTTTTTAAAAGTAATTTATTTTTATAATGGGGTTTAGCTGCTTTTCACGGCTGTGTTTATGCGGATTTACACCCACTTGACTCACTTCCAGACAGATATCAATACATAGGTTTTAAGATTGTTACTAGTCACATATATTCTTGTGCGGTGAATAGGGCGTGTTGAGTCCAGTTCACTGAGCAAGGAGTAGGTCTTGTCTATTACATATTGGGTGTATGGAACGGTATCTCAGCGAATTTGAACCCCTTGTTTTATGCATCACCCCACCTCACCTTTCCCGTTAAGCAGCCATAGTGTGTTTTCTAAACGTGTGACTCTGTTCTGTTTTGTAATTCAGTTCAAGTGTAGCGGTTTTTACATTCCCTCTATAAGTGATAGCTTATGATAAGTGTCTTTTTCTGTGTGACTTATTTCACTTAGAATCGTCGTACCTAAGTCCAATCATCTTGCTTCTACTAGCCTTATGACATTGATTTCATGTCTGAGTGATATTCCATTGTACGTGAGGACCACAACTTCTTTATCCATTTTTCTCTTTCCTGGGATATTTAAGTTGTCGTGAAGTGGAGGTTCTTGTCAACACAGCAGCCCTAAACTTTGGGGTGCCTGTGTCTTGCTGATTTTTAGTTTTCCCAATTTATACGCCCATGAGTGGACGTGCCCTATGCTCCCTAAGCTGTGTTTTTTCGATGTTTCAGGACACACCGTACACTTCTCCAGAGTGGCTGTTGGCAATTAACATCCCGCCCATCAGCGTAGCAAGGCTGCCATTTCTCCATGGCCTGTCCTGCATTTCTGGTTTTGACACTTTTTGCAGCATGACCCTTTTGACCGATGGGAAGCGAGACTTCTTTGTAGCACTGATTTGCTTTTCCAGGTTGCTTGGTTGGCCAAAAAGGGCGTATGCGTTTTTTCCTGAATATATTCAGGAAAAAACGCATACGCCCTTTTTGGCCAAGGGCATCATTGTCGACGTTTTGCCGCTTTTCATGTGCTTTAAAGGCGATTCGAATCTACCTCCTGAAACCTGTTTCCTGCAATTCTGCCTTGCTTTCAAATCCTCTTTGTTGCCTTCCCTCAATATATTTGTGGACGAGAGTTATCATTTATAACTCAGCAGGTTTGTGAATGGCAGTGCCCCTGAGCTCCATTTTTCAACTGTCTTGTTTGGGAGCTGGCTGCAAAAGCACGGGATTGCCTCAGGCTCTATTCTGGTTCCCGGCGGCAGGCTGAGCCTGTGGTTAATTCTTTTTCCTAATGGGAAATTAGAGTGACCTGTGCCTGTCCCAACACCTAGATCTAGTCTCTCATTGGTTGCCCCTCTTCCCGTTCATCCTCAGGACAAATTGCAACCTGTACAGAACAGGAGGTTAAAGGTGCTGATTCTCCAAGTAGGGAGATTGCTAGTGAAGTAGCTGGAATGGCGAACCCGAGCACAAGGAGATGAGAAATGAGGTGCGTTTTAGAAACCTTTCAAAATCACACGGTGTACCTTCTTCTGGGTTTCTCATGCAAGTTTTCGATGTAGGAAGATGCCCTTGAACCTGGAGATTTGGGACCCATGGGATGGGTACCATGCAGTATTACTTTAAAGGGTCTGCGTTTGCTCACCCAACCTCACCCAACCTCTCAGCCCCAAGAGTGTCCACCCTTATGTCTCATCCAGCTGTGGGTCTAGATATGGTCAATCCAGGTTGCATCACAGCCCCTGAACGAATTTTGTAAGAATTTCTCTCTCTTTCACTGTCTTTGTTTTACGGGTTTTTAAAAGTAATTTATTTTTATAATGGGGTTTAGCTGCTTTTCACGGCTGTGTTTATGCGGATTTACACCCACTTGACTCACTTCCAGACAGATATCAATACATAGGTTTTAAGATTGTTACTAGTCACATATATTCTTGTGCGGTGAATAGGGCGTGTTGAGTCCAGTTCACTGAGCAAGGAGTAGGTCTTGTCTATTACATATTGGGTGTATGGAACGGTATCTGAGCGAATTTGAACCCCTTGTTTTATGCATCACCCCACCTCACCTTTCCCGTTAAGCAGCCATAGTGTGTTTTCTAAACGTGTGATTCTGTTCTGTTCTGTAATTCAGTTCAAGTGTAGCGGTTTTTACATTCCCTCTATAAGTGATAGCTTATGATAAGTGTCTTTTTCTGTGTGACTTATTTCACTTAGAATCGTCGTACCTAAGTCCACTCATCTTGCTTCTACTAGCCTTATGACATTGATTTCATGTCTGAGTGATATTGCATTGTACATAAGGACCACAACTTCTTTATCCATTTTTCTCTTTCCTGTGATATTTATTGTGTCAAGAAGTGGAGGTTCTTGTCAACAGAGCAGCCCTAAACTTTGGGGTGCCTGTGTCTTGCTGATTTTTAGTTTTCCCAATTTATACGCCCATGAGTGGACGTGCCCTATGCTCCCTAAGCTGTGTTTTTTCGATGTTTCAGGACACACCGTACACTTCTCCAGAGTGGCTGTTGGCAACTTACATCCCGCTCATCAGCGTAGCAAGGCTGCCATTTCTCCATGGCCTGTCCTGCATTTCTAGTTTTGACACTTTTTGCAGCATGGCCCTTTTGACCGATGGGAAGCGAGACTTCTTTGTAGTGCTGATTTGCCTTTCCAGGTTGCTTGGTTGGCCAAAAAGGGCGTATGCGTTTTTTCCTGAATATATTCAGGAAAAAACGCATACGCCCTTCTTGGCCAAGGGCATCATTGTCGACGTTTTGCCGCTTTTCATGTGCTTTACAGGCGATTCGAATCTACCTCCTGAAATCTGTTTCCTGCAATTCTGCCTTGCTTTCAAATCCTCTTCCTTGCCTTCCCTCAATATATCTGTGGATGAGAGTTATCATTTATAACTCTGCGGGTTTGTGAATTGCAGTGTCCCTGAGCTCCATTTTTCAACTCGCTTTTTTGGGAGCTGGCCGCAAAAGCGCGGGATTGCCTCAGGCCCTATTGTGCTTCTGGGCGGCAGGCTGAGCCTGTGATTAATTCTTCTTCCTGTTGGGAAAATAGAGTGACCTGTGCCTGTCCCAACACCTAGATCTAGTCTCTCATTGGTTGCCCCTCTTCCCGTTCATCCTCAGGACAAATTGCAACCTGTAGGGAACAGGAGGTTAAAGGTGCTGATTCTCCAAGTAAGTTGATTGCTAGTAAAGTAGCTGGAAAGGCGAACCCGAGCACAAGGAGATGAGAAATGGGGTGTGTTTTAGAACCCTTTCAAAATCACACGGTGTACCATCTTCTGAGTTTCTCATGCATGTTTTCGATGTAGGAAGATGCCCTTGAACCTGGAGATTTGGGACACATGGGATGGGTACCACGCAGTATTACTATAAAGGGTCTGCGTTTGCTCACCCAACCTCTCAGCCCCAAGAGTGTCCACCCTTATGTCTCATCCAGCTGTGTGTCTAGATATGGTCAATCCAGGTTGCATCTCAGCCCCTGATCGAATTTTGTAAGAATTTCTCTCTCTTTCACTGTCTTTGTTTTACGGGTTTTTAAAAGTAATTTATTTTTATAATGGGGTTTAGCTGCTTTTCACGGCTGTGTTTATGCGGATTTACACCCACTTGACTCACTTCCAGACAGATATCAATACATAGGTTTTAAGATTGTTACTAGTCATATATATTCTTGTGCGGTGAATAGGGGGTGTTGAGTCCAGTTCACTGAGCAAGGAGTAGGTCTTGTGTATTACATATAGGGTGTATGGAACGGTATCTGAGCGAATTTGAACCCCTTGTTTTATGCATCACCCCACCTCACCTTTCCCGTTAAGCAGCCATAGTGTGTTTTCTAAACGTGTGACTCTGTTCTTTTTGTAATTCAGTTCAAGTGTAGCGGTTTTTACATTCCCTCTATAAGTGATAGCTTATGATAAGTGTCTTTTTCTGTGTGACTTATTTCACTTAGAATCGTCGTACCTAAGTCCACTCATCTTGCTTCTACTAGCCTTATGACATTGATTTCATGTCTGAGTGATATTCCATTGTACATAAGGACCACAACTTTTATATCCATTTTTCTCTTTCCTGGGATATTTAAGGTGTCATGAAGTGGAGGTTCTTGTCAACAGAGCAGCCCCAAACTTTGGGGTGCCTGTGTCTTGCTGATTTTTAGTTTTCCCAATTTATACGCCCATGAGTGGACGTGCCCTATGCTCCCTAAGCTGTGTTTTTTCGATGTTTCAGGACACACCGTACACTTCTCCAGAGTGGCTGTTGGCAATTTACATCCCGCCCATCAGCGTAGCAAGGCTGCCATTTCTCCATGGCCTGTCCTGCATTTCTGGTTTTGACAGTTTTTGCAGCATGGCCCTTTTGACCGATGGGAAGCGAGACTTCTTTGTAGCGCTGATTTGCCTTTCCAGGTTGCTGGGTTGGCCAAAAAGGGCGTATGCGTTTTTTCCTGAATATATTCAGGAAAAAACGCATACGCCCTTTTTGGCCAAGGGCATCATTGTCGACGTTTTGCCGCTTTTCATGTGCTTTACAGGCGATTCGAATCTACCTCCTGAAATCTGTTTCCTGCAATTCTTCCTTGCTTTCAAATCCTCTTCGTTGCCTTCCCTCAATATATCTGTGGATGAGAGTTATCATTTATAACTCTGCGGGTCTGTGAATTGCAGTGTCCCTGAGCTCCATTTTTCAACTGTCTTTTTTGAGAGCTGGCCGCAAAAGCACGGGATAGCCTCAGGCCCTATTCTGGTTCCTGGCAGCAGGCTGAGCCTGTGGTTAATTCTTCTTCCTGATGGGAAAATAGAGTGACCTGTGCCTGTCCCAACAGCTAGATCTAGTCTCTCATTGGTTGCCCCTCTTCCCTTTCATCCTCCGGACAAATTGCAACCTGTAGGGAACAGGAGGTTAAAGGTGCTGATTCTCCAAGTAGGGAGATTGCTAGTAAAGTAGCTGGAATGGCGAACCCGAGCACAAGGAGATGAGAAATGAGGTGCGTTTTAGAAACCTTTCAAAATCACACGGTGTACCATCTTCTGAGTTTCTCATGCATGTTTTCGATGTAGGAAGATGCCCTTGAACCTGGACACTTGGGACCCATGGGATGGGTACCACGCAGTATTAATTTGAAGGGTCTGCGTTTGCTCACCCAACCTAACCCAACCTTTCAGCCCCAAGAGGGTCCACCCTTATGTCTCATCCAGCTGTGCGTGTAGATATGGTCAATCCAGGTTGCATCACAGCCTCTGAACGAATTTTGTAAGAATTTCTCTCTCTTTCACTGTCTTTGTTTTACGGGTTTTTAGAAGTAATTTATTTTTATAATGGGGTTTAGCTGCTTTTCACGGCTGTGTTTATGCGGCTTTACACCCACTTGACTCACTTCCAGACAGATATCAATACATAGGTTTTAAGATTCTTACTAGTCACATATATTCTTGTGCGGTGAATAGGGGGTGTTGAGTCCAGTTCACGGAGCAAGGAGTAGGTCTTGTCTATTACATATTGGGTGTATGGAACGGTATCTGAGCGAATTTGAAACCCTTGTTTTATGCATCACCCCACCTCACCTTTCCCGTTAAGCAGCCATAGTGTGTTTTCTAAACGTGTGACTCTGTTCTGTTTTGTAATTCAGTTCAAGTGTAGCGGTTTTTACATTCCCTCTATAAGTGATAGCTTATGATAAGTGTCTTTTTCTGTGTGACTTATTTCACTTAGAATCGTCGTACCTAAGTCCACTCATCTTGCTTCTACTAGCCTTATGACATTGATTTCATGTCTGAGTGATATTCCATTGTATATAAGGACCACAACTTCTTTATCCATTTTTCTCTTTCCTGGGATATTTAAGTTGTCATGAAGTGTAGGCTCTTGTCAACAGAGCAGCCCTAAACTTTGGGGTGCCTGTGTCTTGCTGATTTTTAGTTTTCCCAATTTATACGCCCATGAGTGGACGTGCCCTATGCTCCCTAAGCTGTGTTTTTTCGATGTTTCAGGACACACCGTACACTTCTCCAGAGTGGCTGTTGGCAACTTACATCCCGCTCATCAACGTAGCAAGGCTGCCATTTCTCCATGGCCTGTCCTGCATTTCTGGTTTTGACAGTTTTTGCAGCATGGCCCTTTTGACCGATGGGAAGCGAGACTTCTTTGTAGCGCTGATTTGCCTTTCCAGGTTGCTTGGTTGGCCAAAAAGGGCGTATGCGTTTTTTCCTGAATATATTCAGGAAAAAACGCATACGCCCTTTTTGGCCAAGGGCATCATTGTCGACATTTTGCCGCTTTTCATGTGCTTTACAGGCGATTCGAATCTACCTCCTGAAATCTGTTTCCTGCAATTCTGCCTTGCTTTCAAATCCTCTTCGTTGCCTTCCCTCAATATATCTGTGGATGAGAGTTATCATTTATAACTCTGCGGGTTTGTGAATTGCAGTGTCCCTGAGCTCCATTTTTCAACTCGCTTTTTTGGGAGCTGGCCGCAAAAGCGCGGGATTGCCTCAGGCCCTATTGTGCTTCTGGGCGGCAGGCTGAGCCTGTGATTAATTCTTCTTCCTGATGGGAAAATAGAGTGACCTGTGCCTGTCCCAACACCTAGATCTAGTCTTTCATTGGTTGCCCCTCTTCCCGTTCATCCTCAGGACAAATTGCAACCTGTAGGGAACAGGAGGTTAAAGGTGCTGATTCTCCAAGTAAGTTGATTGCTAGTAAAGTAGCTGGAAAGGCGAACCCGAGCACAAGGAGATGAGAAATGGGGTGTGTTTTAGAAACCTTTCAAAATCACACGGTGTACCATCTTCTGAGTTTCTCATGCATGTTTTCGATGTAGGAAGATGCCCTTGAACCTGGAGATTTGGGACCCATGGGATGGGTATCACGCAGTATTACTTTAAAGGGTCTGCGTTTGCTCACCCAACCTCTCAGCCCCAAGAGTGTCCACCCTTACGTCTCATCCAGCTGTGGGTCTAGATATGGTCAATCCAGGTGGCATCACAGCCCCTGAACGAATTTTGTAAGAATTTCTCTCTCTTTCACTGTCTTTGTTTTACGGGTTTTTAGAAGTAATTTATTTTTATAATGGGGTTTAGCTGCTTTTCACGGCTGTGTTTATGCGGATTTACACCCACTTGACTCACTTCCAGACAGATATCAATACATAGGTTTTAAGATTCTTACTAGTCACATATATTCTTGTGCGGTGAATAGGGGGTGTTGAGTCCAGTTCACGGAGCAAGGAGTAGGTCTTGTCTATTACATATTGGGTGTATGGAACGGTATCTGAGCGAATTTGAACCCCTTGTTTTATGCATCACCCCACCTCACCTTTCCCGTTAAGCAGCCATAGTGTGTTTTCTAAACGTGTGACTCTGTTCTGTTTTGTAATTCAGTTCAAGTGTAGCGGTTTTTACATTCCCTCTATAAGTGATAGCTTATGATAAGTGTCTTTTTCTGTGTGACTTATTTCACTTAGAATCGTCGTACCTAAGTCCACTCATCTTGCTTCTACTAGCCTTATGACATTGATTTCATGTCTGAGTGATATTCCATTGTACATAAGGACCACAACTTCTTTATCCATTTTTCTCTTTCCTGGGATATTTAAGTTGTCATGAAGTGTAGGCTCTTGTCAACAGAGCAGCCCTAAACTTTGGGGTGCCTGTGTCTTGCTGATTTTTAGTTTTCCCAATTTATACGCCCATGAGTGGACGTGCCCTATGCTCCCTAAGCTGTGTTTTTTCGATGTTTCAGGACACACCGTACACTTCTCCAGAGTGGCTGTTGGCAACTTACATCCCGCTCATCAACGTAGCAAGGCTGCCATTTCTCCATGGCCTGTCCTGCATTTCTGGTTTTGACAGTTTTTGCAGCATGGCCCTTTTGACCGATGGGAAGCGAGACTTCTTTGTAGCGCTGATTTGCCTTTCCAGGTTGCTTGGTTGGCCAAAAAGGGCGTATGCGTTTTTTCCTGAATATATTCAGGAAAAAACGCATACGCCCTTTTTGGCCAAGGGCATCATTGTCGACATTTTGCCGCTTTTCATGTGCTTTACAGGCGATTCGAATCTACCTCCTGAAATCTGTTTCCTGCAATTCTGCCTTGCTTTCAAATCCTCTTCGTTGCCTTCCCTCAATATATCTGTGGATGAGAGTTATCATTTATAACTCTGCGGGTTTGTGAATTGCAGTGTCCCTGAGCTCCATTTTTCAACTCGCTTTTTTGGGAGCTGGCCGCAAAAGCGCGGGATTGCCTCAGGCCCTATTGTGCTTCTGGGCGGCAGGCTGAGCCTGTGATTAATTCTTCTTCCTGATGGGAAAATAGAGTGACCTGTGCCTGTCCCAACACCTAGATCTAGTCTTTCATTGGTTGCCCCTCTTCCCGTTCATCCTCAGGACAAATTGCAACCTGTAGGGAACAGGAGGTTAAAGGTGCTGATTCTCCAAGTAAGTTGATTGCTAGTAAAGTAGCTGGAAAGGCGAACCCGAGCACAAGGAGATGAGAAATGGGGTGTGTTTTAGAAACCTTTCAAAATCACACGGTGTACCATCTTCTGAGTTTCTCATGCATGTTTTCGATGTAGGAAGATGCCCTTGAACCTGGAGATTTGGGACCCATGGGATGGGTATCACGCAGTATTACTTTAAAGGGTCTGCGTTTGCTCACCCAACCTCTCAGCCCCAAGAGTGTCCACCCTTACGTCTCATCCAGCTGTGGGTCTAGATATGGTCAATCCAGGTGGCATCACAGCCCCTGAACGAATTTTGTAAGAATTTCTCTCTCTTTCACTGTCTTTGTTTTACGGGTTTTTAAAAGTAATTTATTTTTATAATGGGGTTTAGCTGCTTTTCACGGCTGTGTTTATGCGGATTTACACCCACTTGACTCACTTCCAGACAGATATCAATACATAGGTTTTAAGATTGTTACTAGTCACATATATTCTTGTGCGGTGAATAGGGGGTGTTGAGTCCAGTTCACGGAGCAAGGAGTAGGTCTTGTCTATTAAATATTGGGTGTATGGAACGGTATCTGAGCAAATTTGAACCCCTTGTTTTATGCATCACCCCACCTCACCTTTCCCGTTAAGCAGCCATAGTGTGTTTTCTAAACGTGTGACTCTGTTCTATTTTGTAATTCAGTTCAAGTGTAGCGGTTTTTACATTCCCTCTATAAGTGATAGCTTATGATAAGTGTCTTTTTCTGTGTGACTTATTTCACTTAGAATCGTCATACCTAAGTCCACTCATCTTGCTTCTACTAGCCTTATGACATTGATTTCATGTCTGAGTGATATTCCATTGTACATAAGGACCACAACTTTTTTATCCATTTTTCTCTTTCCTGGGATATTTAAGGTGTCATGAAGTGGAGGTTCTTGTCAACAGAGCAGCCCCAAACTTTGGGGTGCCTGTGTCTTGCTGATTTTTAGTTTTCCCAATTTATACGCCCATGAGTGGACGTGCCCTATGCTCACTAAGCTGTGTTTTTTCGATGTTTCAGGACACACCATACACTTCTCCAGAGTGGCTGTTGGCAATTTACATCCCGCCCATCAGCGTAGCAAGGCTGCCATTTCTCCATGGCCTGTCCTGCATTTCTGGTTTTGACACTTTTTGCAGCATGGCCCTTTGACCCTTTGGAAGCGAGACTTCTTTGTAGCGCTGATTTGCCTTTCCAGGTTGCTTGGTTGGCCAAAAAGGGCGTATGCGTTTTTTCCTGAATATATTCAGGAAAAAACGCATACGCCCTTTTTGGCCAAGGGCATCATTGTCGACGTTTTGCCGCTTTTCATGTGCCTTAAAGGCGATTCGAATCTACCTCCTGAAATCTGTTTCCTGCAATTCTGCCTTGATTTCAAATCCTCTTCGTTGACTTCCCTCAATATATCTGTGAATGAGAGTTATCACTTATAACTCTGCGGGTTTGTGAATTGCAGTGTCCCTGAGCTCCATTTTTCAACTGTCTTTTTTGAGAGCTGGCCGCAAAAGCACGGGATTGCCTCAGGCCCTATTCTGGTTCCTGGCAGCAGGCTGAGCCTGTGGTTAATTCTTCTTCCTGATGGGAAAATAGAGTGACCTGTGCCTGTCCCAACAGCTAGATCTAGTCTCTCATTGGTTGCCCCTCTTCCCGTTCATCCTCAGGACAAATTGCAACCTGTAGGGAACAGGAGGTTAAAGGTGCTGATTCTCCAAGTAGGGAGATTGCTAGTAAAGTAGCTGGAATGGCGAACCCGAGCACAAGGAGATGAGAAATGAGGTGCGTTTTAGAAACCTTTCAAAATCACACGGTGTACCTTCTTCTGGGTTCCTCATGCATGTTTTCGATGTAGGAAGATGCCCTTGAACCTGGAGACTTGGGACCCATGGGATGGGTACCACGCAGTATTACTTTAAAGGGTCTGCGTTTGCTCACACAACCTAACCCAACCTTTCAGCCCCAAGACTGTCCACCCTTATGTCTCATCCAGCTGTGCGTGTAGATATGGTCAATCCAGGTTGCATCACAGCCTCTGAACGAATTTTGTAAGAATTTCTCTCTCTTTCACTGTCTTTGTTTTACGGCTTTTTAAAAGTAATTTATTTTTATAATGGGGTTTAGCTGCTTTTCACGGCTGTGTTTATGCGGATTTACACCCACTTGACTCACTTCCAGACAGATATCAATACATAGGTTTTAAGATTGTTACTAGTCACATATATTCTTGTGCGGTGAATAGGGCGTGTTGAGTCCAGTTCACTGAGCAAGGAGTAGGTCTTGTCTATTACATATTGGGTGTATGGAACGTTATCTGAGCGAATTTGAACCCCTTGTTTTATGCATCACCCCACCTCACCTTTCCCGTTAAGCAACCATAGTGTGTTTTCTAAACGTGTGATTCTGTTCTGTTCTGTAATCCAGTTCAAGTGTAGCGGTTTTTACATTCCCTCTATAAGTGATAGCTTATGATAAGTGTCTTTTTCTGTGTGACTTATTTCACTTAGAATCGTCGTACCTAAGTCCACTCATCTTGCTTCTACTAGCCTTATGACATTGATTTCATGTCTGAGTGATATTGCATTGTACATAAGGACCACAACTTCTTTATCCATTTTTCTCTTTCCTGGGATATTTAAGGTGTCATGAAGTGGAGGTTCTTGTCAACAGAGCAGCCCTAAACTTTGGGGTGCCTGTGTCTTGCTGATTTTTAGTTTTCCCAATTTATACGCCCATGAGTGGACGTGCCCTATGCTCCCTAAGCTGTGTTTTTTCGATGTTTCAGGACACACCGTACACTTCTCCAGAGTGGCTGTTGGCAATTTACATCCCGCCCATCAGCGTAGCAAGGCTGCCATTTCTCCATGGCCTGTCCTGCATTTCTGGTTTTGACACTTTTTGCAGCATGGCCCTTTTGACCGATGGGAAGCGAGACTTCTTTGTAGCGCTGATTTGCCTTTCCAGGTTGCTTGGTTGGCCAAAAAGGGCGTATGCGTTTTTTCCTGAATATATTCAGGAAAAAACGCATACACACTTCTTGGCCAAGGGCATCATTGTCGATGTTTTGCCGCTTTTCATGTGCTTTACAGGCGATTCTAATCTACCTCCTGAAATCTGTTTCCTGCAATTCTGCCTTGCTTTCAAATCCTCTTCGTTGCCTTCCCTCAATATATCTGTGGATGAGAGTTATCATTTATAACTCTGCGGGTTTGTGAATTGCAGTGTCCCTGAGCTCCATTTTTCAACTCGCTTTTTTGGGAGCTGGCCGCAAAAGCGCGGGATTGCCTCAGGCCCTATTGTGCTTCTGGGCGGCAGGCTGAGCCTGTGATTAATTCTTCTTCCTCTTGGGAAAATAGAGTGACCTGTGCCTGTCCCAACACCTAGATCTAGTCTCTCATTGGTTGCCCCTCTTCCCGTTCATCCTCAGGACAAATTGCAACCTGTAGGGAACAGGAGGTTAAAGGTGCTGATTCTCCAAGTAAGTTGATTGCTAGTAAAGTAGCTGGAAAGGCGAACCCGAGCACAAGGAGATGAGAAATGGGGTGTGTTTTAGAAACCTTTCAAAATCACATGGTGTACCATCTTCTGAGTTTCTCATGCATGTTTTCGATGTAGGAAGATGCCCTTGAACCTGGAGATTTGGGACCCATGGGATGGGTATCACGCAGTATTACTTTAAAGGGTATGCGTTTGCTCACCCAACCTCTCAGCCCCAAGAGTGTCCACCCTTATGTCTCATCCAGCTGTGGGTCTAGATATGGTCAATCCAGGTGGCATCACAGCCTCTGAACGAATTTTGTAAGAATTTCTCTCTCTTTCACTGTCTTTGTTTTACGGGTTTTTAAAGGTAATTTATTTTTATAATGGGGTTTAGCTGCTTTTCACGGCTGTGTTTATGCGGATTTACACCCACTTGACTCACTTCCAGACAGATATCAATACATAGGTTTTAAGATTGTTACTAGTCACATATATTCTTGTGCGGTGAATAGGGGGTGTTGAGTCCAGTTCACTGAGCAAGGAGTAGGTCTTGTCTATTACATATTGGGTGTATGGAACGGTATCTGAGCAAATTTGAACCCCTTGTTTTATGCATCACCCCACCTCACCTTTCCCGTTAAGCAGCCATAGTGTGTTTTCTAAACGTGTGACTCTGTTCTGTTTTGTAATTCAGTTCAAGTGTAGCGGTTTTTACATTCCCTCTATAAGTGATAGCTTATGATAAGTTTCTTTTTCTGTGTGACTTATTTCACTTAGAATCGTCGTACCTAAGTCCACTCATCTTGCTTCTACTAGCCTTATGACATTGATTTCATGTCTGAGTGATATTCCATTGTACATAAGGACCACAACTTTTTTATCCATTTTTCTCTTTCCTGGGATATTTAAGGTGTCATGAAGTGGAGGTTCTTGTCAACAGAGCAGCCCCAAACATTGGGGTGCCTGTGTCTTGCTGATTTTTAGTTTTCCCAATTTATACGCCCATGAGTGGACGTGCCCTATGCTCCCTAAGCTGTGTTTTTTCGATGTTTCAGGACACACCGTACACTTCTCCAGAGTGGCTGTTGGCAATTTACATCCCGCCCATCAGCGTAGCAAGGCTGCCATTTCTCCATGGCCTGTCCTGCATTTCTGGTTTTGACACTTTTTGCAGCATGGCCCTTTTGACCGATGGGAAGCGAGACTTCTTTGTAGCGCTGATTTGCCTTTCCAGGTTGCTTGGTTGTCCAAAAAGGGCGTATGCGTTTTTTCCTGAATATATTCAGGAAAAAACGCATACGCCCTTTTTGGCCAAGGGCATCATTGTCGACGTTTTGCTGCTTTTCATGTGCCTTAAAGGCGATTCGAATCTACCTCCTGAAATCTGTTTCCTGCAATTCTGCCTTGCTTTCAAATCCTCTTCGTTGACTTCCCTCAATATATCTGTGGATGAGAGTTATCACTTATAACTCTGCGGGTTTGTGAATTGCAGTGTCCCTGAGCTCCATTTTTCAACTGTCTTTTTTGAGAGCTGGCCGCAAAAGCACGGGATTGCCTCAGGCCCTATTCTGGTTCCTGGCAGCAGGCTGAGCCTGTGGTTATTTCTTCTTCCTGATGGGAAAATAGAGTGACCTGTGCCTGTCCTAACAGCTAGATCTAGTCTCTCATTGGTTGCCCCTCTTCCCGTTCATCCTCAGGACAAATTGCAACCTGTAGGGAACAGGAGGTTAAAGGTGCTGATTCTCCAAGTAGGGAGATTGCTAGTAAAGTAGCTGGAATGGCGAACCCGAGCACAAGGAGATGAGAAATGAGGTGCGTTTTAGAAACCTTTCAAAATCACACGGTGTACCTTCTTCTGGGTTCCTCATGCATGTTTTCGATGTAGGAAGATGCCCTTGAACCTGGAGACTTGGGACCCATGGGATGGGTACCACGCAGTATTACTTTAAAGGGTCTGCGTTTGCTCACCCAACCTAACCCAACCTTTCAGCCCCAAGACTGTCCACCCTTATGTCTCATCCAGCTGTGCGTGTAGATATGGTCAATCCAGGTTGCATCACAGCCTCTGAACGAATTTTGTAAGAATTTCTCTCTCTTTCACTGTCTTTGTTTTACGGCTTTTTAAAAGTAATTTATTTTTATAATGGGGTTTAGCTGCTTTTCACGGCTGTGTTTATGCGGATTTACACCCACTTGACTCACTTCCAGACAAATATCAATACATAGGTTTTAAGATTGTTACTAGTCACATATATTCTTGTGAGGTGAATAGGGCGTGTTGAGTCCAGTTCACTGAGCAAGGAGTAGGTCTTGTCTATTACATATTGGGTGTATGGAACGTTATCTGAGCGAATTTGAACCCCTTGTTTTATGCATCACCCCACCTCACCTTTCCCGTTAAGCAACCATAGTGTGTTTTCTAAACGTGTGATTCTGTTCTGTTCTGTAATCCAGTTCAAGTGTAGCGGTTTTTACATTCCCTCTATAAGTGATAGCTTATGATAAGTGTCTTTTTCTGTGTGACTTATTTCACTTAGAATCGTCGTACCTAAGTCCACTCATCTTGCTTCTACTAGCCTTATGACATTGATTTCATGTCTGAGTGATATTGCATTGTACATAAGGACCACAACTTCTTTATCCATTTTTCTCTTTCCTGGGATATTTAAGGTGTCATGAAGTGGAGGTTCTTGTCAACAGAGCAGCCCTAAACTTTGGGGTGCCTGTGTCTTGCTGATTTTTAGTTTTCCCAATTTATACGCCCATGAGTGGACGTGCCCTATGCTCCCTAAGCTGTGTTTTTTCGATGTTTCAGGACACACCGTACACTTCTCCAGAGTGGCTGTTGGCAATTTACATCCCGCCCATCAGCGTAGCAAGGCTGCCATTTCTCCATGGCCTGTCCTGCATTTCTGGTTTTGACACTTTTTGCAGCATGGCCCTTTTGACCGATGGGAAGCGAGACTTCTTTGTAGCGCTGATTTGCCTTTCCAGGTTGCTTGGTTGGCCAAAAAGGGCGTATGCGTTTTTTCCTGAATATATTCAGGAAAAAACGCATACACACTTCTTGGCCAAGGGCATCATTGTCGACGTTTTGCCGCTTTTCATGTGCTTTACAGGCGATTCTAATCTACCTCCTGAAATCTGTTTCCTGCAATTCTGCCTTGCTTTCAAATCCTCTTCGTTGCCTTCCCTCAATACATCTGTGGATGAGAGTTATCATTTATAACTCTGCGGGTTTGTGAATTGCAGTGTCCCTGAGCTCCATTTTTCAACTCGCTTTTTTGGGAGCTGGCCGCAAAAGCGCGGGATTGCCTCAGGCCCTATTGTGCTTCTGGGCGGCAGGCTGAGCCTGTGATTAATTCTTCTTCCTCTTGGGAAAATAGAGTGACCTGTGCCTGTCCCAACACCTAGATCTAGTCTCTCATTGGTTGCCCCTCTTCCCGTTCATCCTCAGGACAAATTGCAACCTGTAGGGAACAGGAGGTTAAAGGTGCTGATTCTCCAAGTAAGTTGATTGCTAGTAAAGTAGCTGGAAAGGCGAACCCGAGCACAAGGAGATGAGAAATGGGGTGTGTTTTAGAAACCTTTCAAAATCACATGGTGTACCATCTTCTGAGTTTCTCATGCATGTTTTCGATGTAGGAAGATGCCCTTGAACCTGGAGATTTGGGACCCATGGGATGGGTATCACGCAGTATTACTTTAAAGGGTCTGCGTTTGCTCACCCAACCTCTCAGCCCCAAGAGTGTCCACCCTTATGTCTCATCCAGCTGTGGGTCTAGATATGGTCAATCCAGGTGGCATCACAGCCTCTGAACGAATTTTGTAAGAATTTCTCTCTCTTTCACTATCTTTGTTTTACGGGTTTTTAAAGGTAATTTATTTTTATAATGGGGTTTAGCTGCTTTTCACGGCTGTGTTTATGCGGATTTACACCCACTTGACTCACTTCCAGACAGATATCAATACATAGGTTTTAAGATTGTTACTAGTCACATATATTCTTGTGCGGTGAATAGGGGGTGTTGAGTCCAGTTCACTGAGCAAGGAGTAGGTCTTGTCTATTACATATTGGGTGTATGGAACGGTATCTGAGCAAATTTGAACCCCTTGTTTTATGCATCACCCCACCTCACCTTTCCCGTTAAGCAGCCATAGTGTGTTTTCTAAACGTGTGACTCTGTTCTGTTTTGTAATTCAGTTCAAGTGTAGCGGTTTTTACATTCCCTCTATAAGTGATAGCTTATGATAAGTGTCTTTTTCTGTGTGACTTATTTCACTTAGAATCATCGTACCTAAATCCACTCATCTTGCTTCTACTAGCCTTATGACATTGATTTCATGTCTGAGTGATATTCCATTGTACATAAGGACCACAAATTTTTTATCCATTTTTCTCTTTCCTGAGATATTTAAGGTGTCATGAAGTGGAGGTTCTTGTCAACAGAGCAGCCCCAAACTTTGGGGTGCCTGTGTCTTGCTGATTTTTAGTTTTCCCAATTTATACGCCCATGAGTGGACGTGCCCTATGCTCACTAAGCTGTGTTTTTTCGATGTTTCAGGACACACCGTACACTTCTCCAGAGTGGCTGTTGGCAACTTACATCCCGCTCATCAGCGTAGCAAGGCTGCCATTTCTCCATGGCCTGTCCTGCATTTCTGGTTTTGACACTTTTTGCAGCATGGCCCTTTTGACCGATGGGAAGCGAGACTTCTTTGTAGCGCTGATTTGCCTTTCCAGGTTGCTTGGTTGGCCAAAAAGGGCGTATGCGTTTTTTCCTGAATTTATTCAGGAAAAAACGCATACGCCCTTTTTGGCCAAGGGCATCATTGTCGACGTTTTGCCGCTTTTCATGTGCTTTACAGGCGATTCGAATCTACCTCCTGAAATCTGTTTCCTGCAATTCTGCCTTGCTTTCAAATCCTCTTCGTTGCCTTCCCTCAATATATCTGTGGATGAGAGTTATCATTTATAACTCTGCGGGTTTGTGAATTGCAGTGTCCCTGAGCTCCATTTTTCAACTCGCTTTTTTGGGAGCTGGCCGCAAAAGCGCGGGATTGCCTCAGGCCCTATTGTGCTTCTGGGCGGCAGGCTGAGCCTGTGATTAATTCTTCTTCCTGATGGGAAAATAGAGTGACCTGTGCCTGTCCCAACACCTAGATCTAGTCTCTCATTGGTTGCCACTCTTCCCGTTCATCCTTAGGACAAATTGCAGCCTGTAGGGAACAGGAGGTTAAAGGTGCTGATTCTCCAAGTAAGTTGATTGCTAGTAAAGTAGCTGGAAAGGCGAACCCGAGCACAAGGACATGAGAAATGGGGTGTGTTTTAGAAACCTTTCAAAATCACACGGTGTACCATCTTCTGAGTTTCTCATGCATGTTTTCGATGTAGGAAGATGCCCTTGAACCTGGAGATTTGGGACCCATGGGATGGGTATCACGCAGTATTACTTTAAAGGGTCTGCGTTTGCTCACCCAACCTCTCAGCCCCAAGAGTGTCCACCCTTATGTCTCATCCAGCTGTGGGTCTAGATATGGTCAATCCAGGTGGCATCACAGCCCCTGAACGAATTTTGTAAGAATTTCTCTCTCTTTCACTGTCTTTGTTTTACGGGTTTTTAAAAGTAATTTATTTTTATAATGGGGTTTAGCTGCTTTTCACGGCTGTGTTTATGCGGATTTACACCCACTTGACTCACTTCCAGACAGATATCAATACATAGGTTTTAAGATTGTTACTAGTCACATATATTCTTGTGCGGTGAATAGGGCGTGTTGAGTCCAGTTCACTGAGCAAGGAGTAGGTCTTGTCTATTACATATTGGGTGTATGGAACGGTATCTGAGCGAATTTGAACCCCGTGTTTTATGCATCACCCCACCTCACCTTTCCCGTTAAGCAGCCATAGTGTGTTTTCTAAACGTGTGATTCTGTTCTGTTCTGTAATTCAGTTCAAGTGTAGCGGTTTTTACATTCCCTCTATAAGTGATAGCTTATGATAAGTGTCTTTTTCTGTGTGACTTATTTCACTTAGAATCGTCGTACCTAAGTCCACTCATCTTGCTTCTACTAGCCTTATGACATTGATTTCATGTCTGAGTGATATTGCATTGTACATAAGGACCACAACTTCTTTATCCATTTTTCTCTTTCCTGGGATATTTAAGGTGTCATGAAGTGGAGGTTCTTGTCAACAGAGCAGCCCTAAACTTTGGGGTGCCTGTGTCTTGCTGATTTTTAGTTTTCCCAATTTATACGCCCATGAGTGGACGTGCCCTATGCTCCCTAAGCTGTGTTTTTTCGATGTTTCAGGACACACCGTACACTTCTCCAGAGTGGCTGTTGGCAACTTACATCCCGCTCATCAGCGTAGCAAGGCTGCCATTTCTCCATGGCCTGTCCTGCATTTCTGGTTTTGACACTTTTTGCAGCATGGCCCTTTTGACCGATGGGAAGCGAGACTTCTTTGTAGCGCTGATTTGCCTTTCCAGGTTGCTTGGTTGGCCAAAAAGGGCGTATGCGTTTTTTCCTGAATATATTCAGGAAAAAACGCATACGCCCTTTTTGGCCAAGGGCATCATTGTCGACGTTTTGCCGCTTTTCATGTGCTTTACAGGCGATTCGAATCTACCTCCTGAAATCTGTTTCCTGCAATTCTGCCTTGCTTTCAAATCCTCTTCGTTGCCTTCCCTCAATATATCTGTGGATGAGAGTTATCATTTATAACTCTGCGGGTTTGTGAATTGCAGTGTCCCTGAGCTCCATTTTTCAACTCGCTTTTTTGGGAGCTGGCCGCAAAAGCGCGGGATTGCCTCAGGCCCTATTGTGCTTCTGGGCGGCAGGCTGAGCCTGTGATTAATTCTTCTTCCTGATGGGAAAATAGAGTGACCTGTGCCTGTCCCAACACCTAGATCTAGTCTCTCATTGGTTGCCCCTCTTCCCGTTCATCCTCAGGACAAATTGCAACCTGTAGGGAACAGGAGGTTAAAGGCGCTGATTCTCCAAGTAAGTTGATTGCTAGTAAAGTAGCTGGAAAGGCGAACCCGAGCACAAGGACATGAGAAATGGGGTGTGTTTTAGAAACCTTTCAAAATCACACGGTGTACCATCTTCTGAGTTTCTCATGCATGTTTTCGATGTAGGAAGATGCCCTTGAACCTGGAGATTTGGGACCCATGGGATGGGTATCACGCAGTTTTACTTTAAAGGGTCTGCGTTTGCTCACCCAACCTCTCAGCCCCAAGAGTGTCCACCCTTATGTCTCATCCAGCTGTGGGTCTAGATATGGTCAATCCAGGTGGCATCACAGCCGCTGAACGAATTTTGTAAGCATTTCTCTCTCTTTCACTGTCTTTGTTTTACGGGTTTTTAAAAGTAATTTATTTTTATAATGGGGTTTAGCTGCTTTTCACGGCTGTGTTTATGCGGATTTACACCCACTTGACTCACTTCCAGACAGATATCAATACATAGGTTTTAAGATTGTTACTAGTCACATATATTCTTGTGCGGTGAATAGGGGGTGTTGAGTCCAGTTCACGGAGCAAGGAGTAGGTCTTCTCTATTACATATTGGGTGTATGGAACGGTATCTGAGCAAATTTGGACCCCTTGTTTTATGCATCACCCCACCTCACCTTTCCCGTTAAGCAGCCATAGTGTGTTTTCTAAACGTGTGAATCTGTTCTGTTTTGTAATTCAGTTCAAGTGTAGCGGTTTTTACATTCCCTCTATAAGTGATAGCTTATGATAAGTGTCTTTTTCTGTGTGACTTATTTCACTTAGAATCGTCGTACCTAAGTCCACTCATCTTGCTTCTACTAGCCTTATGACATTGATTTCATGTCTGAGTGATATTCCATTGTACATAAGGACCACAAATTTTTTATCCATTTTTCTCTTTCCTGGGATATTTAAGGTGTCATGAAGTGGAGGTTCTTGTCAACAGAGCAGCCCCAAACTTTGGGGTGCCTGTGTCTTGCTGATTTTTAGTTTTCCCAATTTATACGCCCATGAGTGGACGTGCCCTATGCTCACTAAGCTGTGTTTTTTCGATGTTTCAGGACACACCGTACACTTCTCCAGAGTGGCTGTTGGCAACTTACATCCCGCCCATCAGCGTAGCAAGGCTGCCATTTCTCCATGGCCTGTCCTGCATTTCTGGTTTTGACACTTTTTGCAGCATGGCCCTTTTGACCGATGGGAAGCGAGACTTCTTTGTAGCGCTGATTTGCCTTTCCAGGTTGCTTGGTTGGCCAAAAAGGGCGTATGCGTTTTTTCCTGAATATATTCAGGAAAAAACGCATACGCCCTTTTTGGCCAAGGGCATCATTGTCGACGTTTTGCCGCTTTTCATGTGCTTTACAGGCGATTCGAATCTACCTCCTGAAATCTGTTTCCTGCAATTCTGCCTTGCTTTCAAATCCTCTTCGTTGCCTTCCCTCAATATATCTGTGGATGAGAGTTATCATTTATAACTCTGCGGGTTTGTGAATTGCAGTGTCCCTGAGCTCCATTTTTCAAGTCGCTTTTTTGGGAGCTGGCCGCAAAAGCGCGGGATTGCCTCAGGCCCTATTGTGCTTCTGGGCGGCAGGCTGAGCCTGTGATTAATTCTTCTTCCTGATGGGAAAATAGAGTGACCTGTGCCTGTCCCAACACCTAGATCTAGTCTCTCATTGGTTGCCCCTCTTCCCGTTCATCCTTAGGACAAATTGCAACCTGTAGGGAACAGGAGGTTAAAGGTGCTGATTCTCCAAGTAAGTTGATTGCTAGTAAAGTAGCTGGAAAGGCGAACCCGAGCACAAGGAGATGAGAAATGGGGTGTGTTTTAGAAACCTTTCAAAATCACACGGTGTACCATCTTCTGAGTTTCTCATGCATGTTTTCGATGTAGGAAGATGCCCTTGAACCTGGAGATTTGGGACCCATGGGATGGGTATCACGCAGTATTACTTTAAAGGGTCTGCGTTTGCTCACCCAACCTCTCAGCCCCAAGAGTGTCCACCCTTATGTCTCATCCAGCTGTGGGTCTAGATATGGTCAATCCAGGTGGCATCACAGCCCCTGAACGAATTTTGTAAGAATTTCTCTCTCTTTCACTGTCTTTGTTTTACGGGTTTTTAAAAGTAATTTATTTTTATAATGGGGTTTAGCTGCTTTTCACGGCTGTGTTTATGCGGATTTACACCCACTTGACTCACTTCCAGACAGATATCAATACATAGGTATTAAGATTGTTACTAGTCACATATATTCTTGTGCGGTGAATAGGGCGTGTTGAGTCCAGTTCACTGAGCAAGGAGTAGGTCTTGTCTATTACATATTGGGTGTATGGAACGGTATCTGAGCGAATTTGAACCCCGTGTTTTATGCATCACCCCACCTCACCTTTCCCGTTAAGCAGCCATAGTGTGTTTTCTAAACGTGTGATTCTGTTCTGTTCTGTAATTCAGTTCAAGTGTAGCGGTTTTTACATTCCCTCTATAAGTGATAGCTTATGATAAGTGTCTTTTTCTGTGTGACTTATTTCACTTAGAATCGTCGTACCTAAGTCCACTCATCTTGCTTCTACTAGCCTTATGACATTGATTTCATGTCTGAGTGATATTGCATTCTACATAAGGACCACAACTTCTTTATCCATTTTTCTCTTTCCTGGGATATTTAAGGTGTCATGAAGTGGAGGTTCTTGTCAACAGAGCAGCCCTAAACTTTGGGGTGCCTGTGTCTTGCTGATTTTTAGTTTTCCCAATTTATACGCCCATGAGTGGACGTGCCCTATGCTCCCTAAGCTGTGTTTTTTCGATGTTTCAGGACACACCGTACACTTCTCCAGAGTGGCTGTTGGCAACTTACATCCCGCTCATCAGCGTAGCAAGGCTGCCATTTCTCCATGGCCTGTCCTGCATTTCTGGTTTTGACACTTTTTGCAGCATGGCCCTTTTGACCGATGGGAAGCGAGACTTCTTTGTAGCGCTGATTTGCCTTTCCAGGTTGCTTGGTTGGCCAAAAAGGGCGTATGCGTTTTTTCCTGAATATATTCAGGAAAAAACGCATACGTCCTTCTTGGCCAAGGGCAACATTGTCGACGTTTTGCCGCTTTACATGTGCCTTAAAGGCGATTCGAATCTACCTCCTGAAATCTGTTTCCTGCAATTCTGCCTTGCTTTCAAATCCTCTTCGTTGCCTTCCCTCAATATATCTGTGGATGAGAGTTATCATTTATAACTCTGCGGGTTTGTGAATTGCAGTGTCCCTGAGCTCCATTTTTCAACTCGCTTTTTTGGGAGCTGGCCGCAAAAGCGCGGGATTGCCTCAGGCCCTATTGTGCTTCTGGGCGGCAGGCTGAGCCTGTGATTAATTCTTCTTCCTGATGGGAAAATAGAGTGACCTGTGCCTGTCCCAACACCTAGATCTAGTCTCTCATTGGTTGCCCCTCTTCCCGTTCATCCTCAGGACAAATTGCAACCTGTAGGGAACAGGAGGTTAAAGGTGCTGATTCTCCAAGTAAGTTGATTGCTAGTAAAGTAGCTGGAAAGGCGAACCCGAGCACAAGGAGATGAGAAATGGGGTGTGTTTTAGAAACCTTTCAAAATCACACGGTGTACCATCTTCTGAGTTTCTCATGCATGTTTTCGATGTAGGAAGATGCCCTTGAACCTGGAGATTTGGGACCCATGGGATGGGTATCACGCAGTATTACTTTAAAGGGTCTGCGTTTGCTCACCCAACCTCTCAGCCCCAAGAGTGTCCACCCTTACGTCTCATCCAGCTGTGGGTCTAGATATGGTCAATCCAGGTGGCATCACAGCCCCTGAACGAATTTTGTAAGAATTTCTCTCTCTTTCACTGTCTTTGTTTTACGGGTTTTTAAAAGTAATTTATTTTTATAATGGGGTTTAGCTGCTTTTCACGGCTGTGTTTATGCGGATTTACACCCACTTGACTCACTTCCAGACAGATATCAATACATAGGTTTTAAGATTGTTACTAGTCACATATATTCTTGTGCGGTGAATAGGGGGTGTTGAGTCCAGTTCACGGAGCAAGGAGTAGGTCTTGTCTATTACATATTGGGTGTATGGAACGGTATCTGAGCAAATTTGAACCCCTTGTTTTATGCATCACCCCACCTCACCTTTCCCGTTAAGCAGCCATAGTGTGTTTTCTAAACGTGTGACTCTGTTCTGTTTTGTAATTCAGTTCAAGTGTAGCGGTTTTTACATTCCCTCTATAAGTGATAGCTTATGATAAGTGTCTTTTTCTGTGTGACTTATTTCACTTAGAATCGTCATACCTAAGTCCACTCATCTTGCTTCTACTAGCCTTATGACATTGATTTCATGTCTGAGTGATATTCCATTGTACATAAGGACCACAACTTTTTTATCCATTTTTCTCTTTCCTCGGATATTTAAGGTGTCATGAAGTGGAGGTTCTTGTCAACAGAGCAGCCCCAAACTTTGGGGTGCCTGTGTCTTGCTGATTTTTAGTTTTCCCAATTTATACGCCCATGAGTGGACGTGCCCTATGCTCACTAAGCTGTGTTTTTTCGATGTTTCAGGACACACCATACACTTCTCCAGAGTGGCTGTTGGCAATTTACATCCCGCCCATCAGCGTAGCAAGGCTGCCATTTCTCCATGGCCTGTCCTGCATTTCTGGTTTTGACACATTTTGCAGCATGGCCCTTTTGACCCTTAGGAAGCGAGACTTCTTTGTAACGCTGATTTGCCTTTCCAGGTTGCTTGGTTGGCCAAAAAGGGCGTATGCGTTTTTTCCTGAATATATTCAGGAAAAAACGCATACGCCCTTCTTGGCCAAGGGCATCATTGTCGACGTTTTGCCGCTTTTCATGTGCTTTACAGGCGATTCGAATCTACCTCCTGAAATCTGTTTCCTGCAATTCTGCCTTGCTTTCAAATCCTCTTCGTTGCCTTCCCTCAATATATCTGTGCATGAGAGTTATCATTTATAACTCTGCGGGTTTGTGAATTGCAGTGTCCCTGAGCTCCATTTTTCAAGTCGCTTTTTTGGGAGCTGGCCGCAAAAGCGCGGGATTGCCTCAGGCCGTATTGTGCTTCTGGGCGGCAGGCTGAGCCTGTGATTAATTCTTCTTCCTGTTGGGAAAATAGAGTGACCTGTGCCTGTCCCAACACCTAGATCTAGTCTCTCATTGGTTGCCCCTCTTCCCGTTCATCCTCAGGACAAATTGCAACCTGTAGGGAACAGGAGGTTAAAGGTGCTGATTCTCCAAGTAAGTTGATTGCTAGTAAAGTAGCTGGAAAGGCGAACCCGAGCACAAGGAGATGAGAAATGGGGTGTGTTTTAGAAACCTTTCAAAATCACATGGTGTACCATCTTCTGAGTTTCTCATGCATGTTTTCGATGTAGGAAGATGCCCTTGAACCTGGAGATTTGGGACCCATGGGATGGGTATCACGCAGTATTACTTTAAAGGGTCTGCGTTTGCTCACCCAACCTCTCAGCCCCAAGAGTGTCCACCCTTATGTCTCATCCAGCTGTGGGTCTAGATATGGTCAATCCAGGTGGCATCACAGCCTCTGAACGAATTTTGTAAGAATTTCTCTCTCTTTCACTGTCTTTGTTTTACGGGTTTTTAAAGGTAATTTATTTTTATAATGGGGTTTAGCTTCTTTTCACGGCTGTGTTTATGCGGATTTACACCCCCTTGACTCACTTCCAGACAGATATCAATACATAGGTTTTAAGATTGTTACTAGTCACATATATTCTTGTGCGGTGAATAGGGGGTGTTGAGTCCAGTTCACTGAGCAAGGAGTAGGTCTTGTCTATTACATATTGGGTGTATGGAACGGTATCTGAGCAAATTTGAACCCCTTGTTTTATGCATCACCCCACCTCACCTTTCCCGTTAAGCAGCCATAGTGTGTTTTCTAAACGTGTGACTCTGTTCTGTTTTGTAATTCAGTTCAAGTGTAGCGGTTTTTACATTCCCTCTATAAGTGATAGCTTATGATAAGTGTCTTTTTCTGTGTGACTTTTTTCACTTAGAATCGTCGTACCTAACTCCACTCATCTTGCTTCTACTAGCCTTATGACATTGATTTCATGTCTGAGTGATATTCCATTGTACATAAGGACCACAACTTTTTTATACATTTTTCTCTTTCCTGGGATATTTAAGGTGTCATGAAGTGGACGTTCTTGTCAACAGAGCAGCCCCAAACTTTGGGGTGCCTGTGTCTTGCTGATTTTTAGTTTTCCCAATTTATACGCCCATGAGTGGACGTGCCCTATGCTCACTAAGCTGTGTTTTTTCGATGTTTCAGGACACACCGTACACTTCTCCAGAGTGGCTGTTGGCAATTTACATCCCGCCCATCAGCGTAGCAAGGCTGCCATTTCTCCATGGCCTGTCCTGCATTTCTGGTTTTGACACTTTTTGCAGCATGGCCCTTTTGACCCATGGGAAGCGAGACTTCTTTGTAGCGCTGATTTGCCTTTCCAGGTTGCTTGGTTGTCCAAAAAGGGCGTATGCGTTTTTTCCTGAATATATTCAGGAAAAAACGCATACGCCCTTTTTGGCCAAGGGCATCATTGTCGACGTTTTGCCGCTTTTCATGTGCCTTAAAGGCGATTCGAATCTACCTCCTGAAATCTGTTTCCTGCAATTCTGCCTTGCTTTCAAATCCTCTTCGTTGACTTCCCTTAATATATCTGTGGATGAGAGTTATCACTTATAACTCTGCGGGTTTGTGAATTGCAGTGTCCCTGAGCTCCATTTTTCAACTGTCTTTTTTGAGAGCTGGCCGCAAAAGCACGGGATTGCCTCAGGCCCTATTCTGGTTCCTGGCAGCAGGCTGAGCCTGTGGTTAATTCTTCTTCCTGATGGGAAAATAGAGTGACCTGTGCCTGTCCCAACAGCTAGATCTAGTCTCTCATTGGTTGCCCCTCTTCCCGTTCATCCTCCGGACAAATTGCAACCTGTAGGGAACAGGAGGTTAAAGGTGCTGATTCTCCAAGTAGGGAGATTGCTAGTAAAGTAGCTGGAATGGCGAACCCGAGCACAAGGAGATGAGAAATGAGGTGCGTTTTAGAAACCTTTCAAAATCACACGGTGTACCATCTTCTGGGTTTCTCATGCATGTTTTCAATGTAGGAAGATGCCCTTGAACCTGGAGACTTGGGACCCATGGGATGGGTACCACGCAGTATTACTTTAAAGGGTCTGCGTTTGCTCACCCAAACTAACCCAACCTTTCAGCCCCAAGACTGTCCACCCTTATGTCTCATCCAGCTGTGCGTGTAGATATGGTCAATCCAGGTTGCATCACAGCCTCTGAACGAATTTTGTAAGAATTTCTCTCTCTTTCACTGTCTTTGTTTTACGGGTTTTTAAAAGTAATTTATTTTTATAATGGTGTTTAGCTGCTTTTCACGGCTGTGTTTATGCAGATTTACACCCACTTGACTCACTTCCAGACAGATATCAATACATAGGTTTTAAGATTGTTACTAGTCACATATATTCTTGTGCGGTGAATAGGGCGTGTTGAGTCCAGTTCACTGAGCAAGGAGTAGGTCTTGTCTATTACATATTGGGTGTATGGAACGGTATCTGAGCGAATTTGAACCCCTTGTTTTATGCATCACCCCACCTCACCTTTCCCGTTAAGCAGCCATAGTGTGTTTTCTAAACGTGTGATTCTGTTCTGTTCTGTAATTCAGTTCAAGTGTAGCGGTTTTTACATTCCCTCTATAAGTGATAGCTTATGATAAGTGTCTTTTTCTGTGTGACTTATTTCACTTAGAATCGTCGTACCTAAGTCCACTCATCTTGCTTCTACTAGCCTTATGACATTGATTTCATGTCTGAGTGATATTGCATTGTACATAAGGACCACAACTTCTTTATCCATTTTTCTCTTTCCTGGGATATTTAAGGTGTCATGAAGTGGAGGTTCTTGTCAACAGAGCAGCCCTAAACTTTGGGGTGCCTGTGTCTTGCTGATTTTTAGTTTTCCCAATTTATACGCCCATGAGTGGACGTGCCCTATGCTCCCTAAGCTGTGTTTTTTCGATGTTTCAGGACACACCGTACACTTCTCCAGAGTGGCTGTTGGCAACTTACATCCCGCCCATCAGCGTAGCAAGGCTGCCATTTCTCCATGGCCTGTCCTGCATTTCTGGTTTTGACACTTTTTGCAGCATGGCCCTTTTGACCGATGGGAAGCGAGACTTCTTTGTAGCGCTGATTTGCCTTTCCAGGTTGCTTGGTTGGCCAAAAAGGGCGTATGCGTTTTTTCCTGAATATATTCAGGAAAAAACGCATACGCCCTTTTTGGCCAAGGGCATCATTGTCGACGTTTTGCCGCTTTTCATGTGCCTTAAAGGCGATTCGAATCTACCTCCTGAAATCTGTTTCCTGCAATTCTGCCTTGCTTTCAAATCCTCTTCGTTGCCTTCCCTCAATATATCTGTGGATGAGAGTTATCATTTATAACTCTGCGGGTTTGTGAATTGCAGTGTCCCTGAGCTCCATTTTTCTACTCGCTTTTTTGGGACCTGGCCGCAAAAGCGTGGGATTGCCTCAGGCCCTATTGTGCTTCTGGGAGGCAGGCTGAGCCTGTGATTAATTCTTCTTCCTGATGGGAAAATAGAGTGACCTGTGCCTGTCCCAACACCTAGATCTAGTCTCTCATTGGTTGCCCCTCTTCCCGTTCATCCTTAGGACAAATTGCAACCTGTAGGGAACAGGAGGTTAAAGGTGCTGATTCTCCAAGTAAGTTGATTGCTAGTAAAGTAGCTGGAAAGGCGAACCCGAGCACAAGGAGATGAGAAATGGGGTGTGTTTTAGAAACCTTTCAAAATCACACGGTGTACTATCTTCTGAGTTTCTCATGCATGTTTTCGATGTAGGAAGATGCCCTTGAACCTGGAGATTTGGGATCCATGGGATGGGTATCACGCAGTATTACTTTAAAGGGTCTGCGTTTGCTCACCCAACCTCTCAGCCCCAAGAGTTTCCACCCTTATGTCTCATCCAGCTGTGGGTCTAGATATGGTCAATCCAGGTGGCATCACAGCCCCTGAACGAATTTTGTAAGAATTTCTCTCTCTTTCACTGTCTTTGTTTTACGGGTTTTTAAAAGTAATTTATTTTTATAATGGGGTTTAGCTGCTTTTCACGGCTGTGTTTATGCGGATTTACACCCACTTGACTCACTTCCAGACAGATATCAATACATAGGTTTTAAGATTATTACTAGTCACATATATTCTTGTGCGGTGAATAGGGGGTGTTGAGTCCAGTTCACTGAGCAAGGAGTAGGTCTTGTCTATTACATATTGGGTGTATGGAACGGTATCTGAGCAAATTTGAACCCCTTGTTTTATGCATCACCCCACCTCACCTTTCCCGTTAAGCAGCCATAGTGTGTTTTCTAAACGTGTGACTCTGTTCTGTTTTGTAATTCAGTTCAAGTGTAGCGGTTTTTACATTCCCTCTATAAGTGATAGCTTATGATAAGTGTCTTTTTCTGTGTGACTTATTTCACTTAGAATCGTCGTACCTAAGTCCACTCATCTTGCTTCTACTAGCCTTATGACATTGATTTCATGTCCGAGTGATATTCCATTGTACATAAGGACCACAACTTTTTTATCCATTTTTCTCTTTCCTGGGATATTTAAGGTGTCATGAAGTGGAGGTTCTTGTCAACAGAGCAGCCCCAAACTTTGGGGTGCCTGTGTCTTGCTGATTTTTAATTTTCCCAATTTATACGCCCATGAGTGGACGTGCCCTATGCTCACTAAGCTGTGTTTTTTCGATGTTTCAGGACACACCGTACACTTCTCCAGAGTGGCTGTTGGCAATTTACATCCCGCCCATCAGCGTAGCAAGGCTGCCATTTCTCCATGGCCTGTCCTGCATTTCTGGTTTTGACACTTTTTGCAGCATGGCCCTTTTGACCCATGGGAAGCGAGACTTCTTTGTAGCGCTGATTTGCCTTTCCAGGTTGCTTGGTTGTCCAAAAAGGGCGTATGCGTTTTTTCCTGAATATATTCAGGAAAAAACGCATACGCCCTTTTTGGCCAAGGGCATCATTGTCGACGTTTTGCCGCTTTTCATGTGCCTTAAAGGCGATTCGAATCTACCTCCTGAAATCTGTTTCCTGCAATTCTGCCTTGCTTTCAAATCCTCTTCGTTGACTTCCCTCAATATATCTGTGGATGAGAGTTATCACTTATAACTCTGCGGGTTTGTGAATTGCAGTGTCCCTGAGCTCCATTTTTCAACTGTCTTTTTTGAGAGCTGGCCGCAAAAGCACGGGATTGCCTCAGGCCCTATTCTGGTTCCTGGCAGCAGGCTGAGCCTGTGGTTAATTCTTCTTCCTGATGGGAAAATAGAGTGACCTGTGCCTGTCCCAACAGCTAGATCTAGTCTCTCATTGGTTGCCCCTCTTCCCGTTCATCCTCCGGACAAATTGCAACCTGTAGGGAACAGGAGGTTAAAGGTGCTGATTCTCCAAGTAGGGAGATTGCTAGTAAAGTAGCTGGAATGGCGAACCCGAGCACAAGGAGATGAGAAATGAGGTGCGTTTTAGAAACCTTTCAAAATCACACGGTGTACCATCTTCTGGGTTTCTCATGCATGTTTTCAATGTAGGAAGATGCCCTTGAACCTGGAGACTTGGGACCCATGGGATGGGTACCACGCAGTATTACTTTAAAGGGTCTGCGTTTGCTCACCCAAACTAACCCAACCTTTCAGCCCCAAGACTGTCCACCCTTATGTCTCATCCAGCTGTGCGTGTAGATATGGTCAATCCAGGTTGCATCACAGCCTCTGAACGAATTTTGTAAGAATTTCTCTCTCTTTCACTGTCTTTGTTTTACGGGTTTTTAAAAGTAATTTATTTTTATAATGGGGTTTAGCTGCTTTTCACGGCTGTGTTTATGCAGATTTACACCCACTTGACTCACTTCCAGACAGATATCAATACATAGGTTTTAAGATTGTTACTAGTCACATATATTCTTGTGCGGTGAAGAGGGCGTGTTGAGTCCAGTTCACTGAGCAAGGAGTAGGTCTTGTCTATTACATATTGGGTGTATGGAACGGTATCTGAGCGAATTTGAACCCCTTGTTTTATGCATCACCCCACCTCACCTTTCCCGTTAAGCAGCCATAGTGTGTTTTCTAAACGTGTGATTCTGTTCTGTTCTGTAATTCAGTTCAAGTGTAGCGGTTTTTACATTCCCTCTATAAGTGATAGCTTATGATAAGTGTCTTTTTCTGTGTGACTTATTTCACTTAGAATCGTCGTACCTAAGTCCACTCATCTTGCTTCTACTAGCCTTATGACATTGATTTCATGTCTGAGTGATATTGCATTGTACATAAGGACCACAACTTCTTTATCCATTTTTCTCTTTCCTGGGATATTTAAGGTGTCATGAAGTGGAGGTTCTTGTCAACAGAGCAGCCCTAAACTTTGGGGTGCCTGTGTCTTGCTGATTTTTAGTTTTCCCAATTTATACGCCCATGAGTGGACGTGCCCTATGCTCCCTAAGCTGTGTTTTTTCGATGTTTCAGGACACACCGTACACTTCTCCAGAGTGGCTGTTGGCAACTTACATCCCGCCCATCAGCGTAGCAAGGCTGCCATTTCTCCATGGCCTGTCCTGCATTTCTGGTTTTGACACTTTTTGCAGCATGGCCCTTTTGACCGATGGGAAGCGAGACTTCTTTGTAGCGCTGATTTGCCTTTCCAGGTTGCTTGGTTGGCCAAAAAGGGCGTATGCGTTTTTTCCTGAATATATTCAGGAAAAAACGCATACGCCCTTTTTGGCCAAGGGCATCATTGTCGACGTTTTGCCGCTTTTCATGTGCCTTAAAGGCGATTCGAATCTACCTCCTGAAATCTGTTTCCTGCAATTCTGCCTTGCTTTCAAATCCTCTTCGTTGCCTTCCCTCAATATATCTGTGGATGAGAGTTATCATTTATAACTCTGCGGGTTTGTGAATTGCAGTGTCCCTGAGCTCCATTTTTCAACTCGCTTTTTTGGGAGCTGGCCGCAAAAGCGTGGGATTGCCTCAGGCCCTATTGTGCTTCTGGGCGGCAGGCTGAGCCTGTGATTAATTCTTCTTCCTGATGGGAAAATAGAGTGACCTGTGCCTGTCCCAACACCTAGATCTAGTCTCTCATTGGTTGCCCCTCTTCCCGTTCATCCTTAGGACAAATTGCAACCTGTAGGGAACAGGAGGTTAAAGGTGCTGATTCTCCAAGTAAGTTGATTGCTAGTAAAGTAGCTGGAAAGGCGAACCCGAGCACAAGGAGATGAGAAATGGGGTGTGTTTTAGAAACCTTTCAAAATCACACGGTGTACCATCTTCTGAGTTTCTCATGCATGTTTTCGATGTAGGAAGATGCCCTTGAACCTGGAGATTTGGGATCCATGGGATGGGTATCACGCAGTATTACTTTAAAGGGTCTGCGTTTGCTCACCCAACCTCTCAGCCCCAAGAGTGTCCACCCTTATGTCTCATCCAGCTGTGGGTCTAGATATGGTCAATCCAGGTGGCATCACAGCCCCTGAACGAATTTTGTAAGAATTTCTCTCTCTTTCACTGTCTTTGTTTTACGGGTTTTTAAAAGTAATTTATTTTTATAATGGGGTTTAGCTGCTTTTCACGGCTGTGTTTATGCGGATTTACACCCACTTGACTCACTTCCAGACAGATATCAATACATAGGTTTTAAGATTATTACTAGTCACATATATTCTTGTGCGGTGAATAGGGGGTGTTGAGTCCAGTTCACTGAGCAAGGAGTAGGTCTTGTCTATTACATATTGGGTGTATGGAACGGTATCTGAGCAAATTTGAACCCCTTGTTTTATGCATCACCCCACCTCACCTTTCCCGTTAAGCAGCCATAGTGTGTTTTCTAAACGTGTGACTCTGTTCTGTTTTGTAATTCAGTTCAAGTGTAGCGGTTTTTACATTCCCTCTATAAGTGATAGCTTATGATAAGTGTCTTTTTCTGTGTGACTTATTTCACTTAGAATCGTCGTACCTAAGTCCACTCATCTTGCTTCTACTAGCCTTATGACATTGATTTCATGTCTGAGTGATATTCCATTGTACATAAGGACCACAACTTTTTTATCCATTTTTCTCTTTCCTGGGATATTTAAGGTGTCATGAAGTGGAGGTTCTTGTCAACAGAGCAGCCCCAAACTTTGGGGTGCCTGTGTCTTGCTGATTTTTAGTTTTCCCAATTTATACGCCCATGAGTGGACGTGCCCTATGCTCACTAAGCTGTGTTTTTTCGATGTTTCAGGACACACCGTACACTTCTCCAGAGTGGCTGTTGGCAATTTACATCCCGCCCATCAGCGTAGCAAGGCTGCCATTTCTCCATGGCCTGTCCTGCATTTCTGGTTTTGACACTTTTTGCAGCATGGTCCTTTTGACCCATGGGAAGCGAGACTTCTTTGTAGCGCTGATTTGCCTTTCCAGGTTGCTTGGTTGGCCAAAAAGGGCGTATGCGTTTTTTCCTGAATATATTCAGGAAAAAACGCATACGCCCTTTTTGGCCAAGGGCATCATTGTCGACGTTTTGCCGCTTTTCATGTGCCTTAAAGGCGATTCGAATCTACCTCCTGAAATCTGTTTCCTGCAATTCTGCCTTGCTTTCAAATCCTCTTCGTTGACTTCCCTCAATATATCTGTGGATGAGAGTTATCACTTATAACTCTGCGGGTTTGTGAATTGCAGTGTCCCTGAGCTCCATTTTTCAACTGTCTTTTTTGAGAGCTGGCCGCAAAAGCACGGGATTGCCTCAGGCCCTATTCTGGTTCCTGGCAGCAGGCTGAGCCTGTGGTTAATTCTTCTTCCTGATGGGAAAATAGAGTGACCTGTGCCTGTCCCAACAGCTAGATCTAGTCTCTCATTTGTTGCCCCTCTTCCCGTTCATCCTCAGGACAAATTGCAACCTGTAGGGAACAGGAGGTTAAAGGTGCTGATTCTCCAAGTAGGGAGATTGCTAGTAAAGTAGCTGGAATGGCGAACCCGAGCACAAGGAGATGAGAAATGAGGTGCGTTTTAGAAACCTTTCAAAATCACACGGTGTACGTTCTTCTGAGTTTCTCATGCATGTTTTCGATGTAGGAAGATGCCCTTGAACCTGGAGACTTCGGACCCATGGGATGGGTACCACGCAGTATTACTTTAAAGGGTCTGCGTTTGCTCACCCAACCTAACCCAACCTTTCAGCCCCAAGAGTGTCCACCCTTATGTCTCATCCAGCTGTGCGTGTAGATATGGTCAATCCAGGTTGCATCACAGCCCCTGAACGAATTTTGTAAGAATTTCTCTCTCTTTCACTGTTTTGTTTTACGGGTTTTTAAAAGTAATTTATTTTTATAATGGGGTTTAGCTGCTTTTCACGGCTGTGTTTATGCGGCTTTACACCCACTTGACTCACTTCCAGACAGATATCAATACATAGGTTTTAAGATTGTTACTAGTCACATATATTCCTGTGCGGTGAATAGGGGGTGTTGAGTCCAGTTCACTGAGCAAGGAGTAGGTCTTGTCTATTACATATTGGGTGTATGGAACGGTATCTGAGCGAATTTGAACCCCTTGTTTTATGCATCACCCCACCTCACCTTTCCCTTTAAGCAGCCATAGTGTGTTTTCTAAACGTGTGATTCTGTTCTGTTCTGTAATTCAGTTCAAGTGTAGCGGTTTTTACATTCCCTCTATAAGTGATAGCTTATGATAAGTGTCTTTTTCTGTGTGACTTATTTCACTTAGAATCGTCGTACCTAAGTCCACTCATCTTGCTTCTACTAGCCTTATGACATTGATTTCATGTCTGAGTGATATTCCATTGTACATAAGGACCACAACTTCTTTATCCATTTTTCTCTTTCCTGGGATACTTAAGGTGTCATGAAGTGGAGGTTCTTGTCAACAGAGCAGCCCTGAACTTTGGGGTGCCTGTGTCTTGCTGATTTTTAGTTTTCCCAATTTATACGCCCATGAGTGGACGTGCCCTATGCTCCCTAAGCTGTGTTTTTTCGATGTTTCAGGACACACCGTACACTTCTCCAGAGTGGCTGTTGGCAACTTACATCCCGCCCATCAGCGTAGCAAGGCTGCCATTTCTCCATGGCCTGTCCTGCATTTCTGGTTTTGACACTTTTTGCAGCATGGCCCTTTTGACCGATGGGAAGTGAGACTTCTTTGTAGCGCTGATTTGCATTTCCAGGTTGCTTGGTTGGCCAAAAAGGGCGTATGCGTTTTTTCCTGAATATATTCAGGAAAAATCGCAAATGCACTTCTTGGCCAAGGGCATCATTGTCGACGTTTTGCCGCTTTTCATGTGCTTTACAGGCGATTCGAATCTACCTCCTGAAATCTGTTTCCTGCAATTCTGCCTTGCTTTCAAATCCTCTTCGTTGCCTTCCCTCAATATATCTGTGGATGAGAGTTATCATTTATAACTCTGCGGGTTTGTGAATTGCAGTGTCCCTGAGCTCCGTGTTTCAACTCACTTTTTTGGGAGCTGGCCGCAAAAGCGCGGGATTGCCTCAGTCCCTATTGTGCTTCTGGGCGGCAGGCTGAGCCTGTGATTAATTCTTCTTCCTGATGGGAAAATAGAGTGACCTGTGCCTGTCCCAACACCTAGATCTAGTCTCTCATTGGTTGCCCCTCTTCCCGTTCATCCTCAGGACACATTGCAACCTGTAGGGAACAGGAGGTTAAAGGTGCTGATTCTCCAAGTAAGTTGATTGCTAGTAAAGTAGCTGGAAAGGCGAACCCGAGCACAAGGAGATGAGAAATGGGGTGTGTTTTAGAAACCTTTCAAAATCACACGGTGTACCATCTTCTGAGTTTCTCATGCATGTTTTCCATGTAGGAAGATGCCCTTGAACCTGGAGATTTGGGACCCATGGGATGGGTACCACGCAGTATTACTTTAAAGGGTCTGCGTTTGCTCACCCAACCTCTCAGCCCCAAGAGTGTCCACCCTTATGTCTCATCCAGCTGTGGGTCTAGATATGGTCAATCCAGGTGGCATCACAGCCCCTGAACGAATTTTGTAAGAATTTCTCTCTCTTTCACTGTCTTTGTTTTACGGGTTTTTAAAAGTAATTTATTTTTATAATGGGGTTTAGCTGCTTTTCACGGCTGTGTTTATGCGGCTTTACACCCACTTGACTCACTTCCAGACAGATATCAATACATAGGTTTTAAGATTGTTACTAGTCACATATATTCTTGTGCGGTGAATAGGGGGTGTTGAGTCCATTTCACGGAGCAAGGAGTAGGTCTTGTCTATTACATATTGGGTGTATGGAACGGTATCTGAGCAAATTTGAACCCCTTGTTTTATGCATCACCCAACCTCACCTTTCCCGTTAAGCAGCCATAGTGTGTTTTCTAAACGTGTGACTCTGTTCTGTTTTGTAATTCAGTTCAAGTGTAGCGGTTTTTACATTCCCTCTATAAGTGATAGCTTATGATAAGTGTCTTTTTCTGTGTGACTTATTTCACTTAGAATCGTCGTACCTAAGTCCACTCATCTTGCTTCTACTAGCCTTATGACATTGATTTCATGTCTGAGTGATATTCCATTGTACATAAAGACCACAACTTTTTTATCCATTTTTCTCTTTCCTGGGATATTTAAGGTGTCATGAAGTGGAGGTTCTTGTCAACAGAGCAGCCCTAAACTTTGGGGTGCCTGTGTCCTGCTGATTTTTAGTTTTCCCAATTTATACGCCCATGAGTGGACGTGCCCTATGCTCACTAAGCTGTGTTTTTTCGATGTTTCAGGACACACCGTACACTTCTCCAGAGTGGCTGTTGGCAATTTACATCCCGCCCATCAGCGTAGCAAGGCTGCCATTTCTCCATGGCCTGTCCTGCATTTCTGGTTTTGACACTTTTTGCAGCATGACCCTTTTGACCCATAGGAAGCGAGACTTCATTGTAGCGCTGATTTGCCTTTCCAGGTTGCTTGGTTGGCCAAAAAGGGCGTATGCGTTTTTTCCTGAATATATTCAGGAAAAAACGCATACGCCCTTTTTGGCCAAGGGCATCATTGTCGACGTTTTGCCGCTTTTCATGTGCCTTAAAGGCGATTCGAATCTACCTCCTGAAATCTGTTTCCTGCAATTCTGCCTTGCTTTCAAATCCTCTTCGTTGACTTCCCTCAATATATCTGTGGATGAGAGTTATCACTTATAACTCTGCGGGTTTGTGAATTGCAGTGTCCCTGAGCTCCATTTTTCAACTGTCTTTTTTGAGAGCTGGCCGCAAAAGCACGGGATTGCCTCAGGCCCTATTCTGGTTCCTGGCAGCAGGCTGAGCCTGTGGTTAATTCTTCTTCCTGATGGGAAAATAGAGTGACCTGTGCCTGTCCCAACAGCTAGATCTAGTCTCTCATTGGTTGCCCCTCTTCCCGTTCATCCTCAGGACAAATTGCAACCTGTAGGGAACAGGAGGTTAAAGGTGCTGATTCTCCAAGTAGGGAGATTGCTAGTAAAGTAGCTGGAATGGCGAACCCGAGCACAAGGAGATGAGAAATGAGGTGCGTTTTAGAAACCTTTCAAAATCACACGGTGTACGTTCTTCTGAGTTTCTCATGCATGTTTTCGATGTAGGAAGATGCCCTTGAACCTGGAGACTTGGGACCCATGGGATGGGTACCACGCAGTATTACTTTAAAGGGTCTGCGTTTGCTCACCCAACCTAACCCAACCTTTCAGCCCCAAGACTGTCCACCCTTATGTCTCATCCAGCTGTGCGTGTAGATATGGTCAATCCAGGTTGCATCACAGCCCCTGAACGAATTTTTTAAGAATTTCTCTCTCTTTCACTGTCTTTGTTTTACGGGTTTTTAAAAGTAATTTATTTTTATAATGGGGTTTAGCTGCTTTTCACGGCTGTGTTTATGCGGCTTTACACCCACTTGACTCACTTCCAGACAGATATCAATACATAGGTTTTAAGATTGTTACTAGTCACATATATTCTTGTGCGGTGAATAGGGGGTGTTGAGTCCAGTTCACTGAGCAAGGAGTAGGTCTTGTCTATTACATATTGGGTGTATGGAACGGTATCTGAGCGAATTTGAACCCCTTGTTTTATGCATCACCCCACCTCACCTTTCCCGTTAAGCAGCCATAGTGTGTTTTCTAAAAGTGTGATTCTGTTCTGTTCTGTAATTCAGTTCAAGTGTAGCGGTTTTTACATTCCCTCTATAAGTGATAGCTTATGATAAGTGTCTTTTTCTGTGTGACTTATTTCACTTAGAATCGTCGTACCTAAGTCCACTCATCTTGCTTCTACTAGCCTTATGACATTGATTTCATGTCTGAGTGATATTCCATTGTACATAAGGACCACAACTTCTTTATCCATTTTTCTCTTTCCTGGGATATTTAAGGTGTCATGAAGTGGAGATTCTTGTCAACAGAGCAGCCCTAAACTTTGGGGTGCCTGTGTCTTGCTGATTTTTAGTTTTCCCAGTTTATACGCCCATGAGTGGACGTGCCCTATGCTCCCTAAGCTGTGTTTTTTCGATGTTTCAGGACACACCGTACACTTCTCCAGAGTGGCTGTTGGCAACTTACATCCCGCTCATCAGCGTAGCAAGGCTGCCATTTCTCCATGGCCTGTCCTGCATTTCTGGTTTTGACACTTTTTGCAGCATGGCCCTTTTGACCGATGGGAAGCGAGACTTCTTTGTAGCGCTGATTTGCCTTTCCAGGTTGCTTGGTTGGCCAAAAAGTGCGTATGCGTTTTTTCCTGAATATATTCAGGAAAAAACGCATACGCCCTTCTTGGCCAAGGGCATCATTGTCGACGTTTTGCCGCTTTTCATGTGCTTTACAGGCGATTCGAATCTACCTCCTGAAATCTGTTTCCTGCAATTCTGCATTGCTTTCAAATCCTCTTCGTTGCCTACCCTCTATATATCTGTGGATGAGAGTTATCATTTATAACTCTGCGGGTTTGTGAATTGCAGTGTCCCTGAGCTCCATTTTTCAACTCGCTTTTTTGGGAGCTGGCCGCAAAAGCGCGGGATTGCCTCAGGCCCTATTGTGCTTCTGGGCGGCAGGCTGAGCCTGTGATTAATTCTTCTTCCTGATGGGAAAATAGAGTGACCTGTGCCTGTCCCAACACCTAGATCTAGTCTCTCATTGGTTGCCCCTCTTCCCGTTCATCCTCAGGACAAATTGCAACCTGTAGGGAACAGGAGGTTAAAGGTGCTGATTCTCCAAGTAAGTTGATTGCTAGTAAAGTAGCTGGAAAGGCGAACCCGAGCACAAGGAGATGAGAAATGGGGTGTGTTTTAGAAACCTTTCAAAATCACACGGTGTACCATCTTCTGAGTTTCTCATGCATGTTTTCCATGTAGGAAGATGCCCTTGAACCTGGAGATTTGGGACCCATGGGATGGGTATCACGCAGTATTACTTTAAAGGGTCTGCGTTTGCTCACCCAACCTCTCAGCCCCAAGAGTGTCCACCCTTATGTCTCATCCAGCTGTGGGTCTAGATATGGTCAATCCAGGTGGCATCACAGCCCCTGAACGAATTTTGTAAGAATTTCTCTCTCTTTCACTGTCTTTGTTTTACGGGTTTTTAAAAGTAATTTATTTTTATAATGGGGTTTAGCTGCTTTTCACGGCTGTGTTTATGCGGATTTACACCCACTTGACTCACTTCCAGACAGATATCAATACATAGGTTTTAAGATTGTTACTAGTCACATATATTCTTGTGCGGTGAATAGGGGGTGTTGAGTCCAGTTCACGGAGCAAGGAGTAGGTCTTGTCTATTACATATTGGGTGTATGGAACGGTATCTGAGCAAATTTGAACCCCTTGTTTTATGCATCACCCCACCTCACCTTTCCCGTTAAGCAGCCATAGTGTGTTTTCTAAACGTGTGACTCTGTTCTGTTTTGTAATTCAGTTCAAGTGTAGCGGTTTTTACATTCCCTCTATAAGTGATAGCTTATGATAAGTGTCTTTTTCTGTGTGACTTATTTCACTTAGAATCATCGTACCTAAATCCACTCATCTTGCTTCTACTAGCCTTATGACATTGATTTCATGTCTGAGTGATATTCCATTGTACATAAGGACCACAACTTTTTTATCCATTTTTCTCTTTCCTGGGATATTTAAGGTGTCATGAAGTGGAGGTTCTTGTCAACAGAGCAGCCCCAAACTTTGGGGTGCCTGTGTCTTGCTGATTTTTAGTTTTCCCAATTTATACGCCCATGAGTGGACGTGCCCTATGCTCACTAAGCTGTGTTTTTTCGATGTTTCAGGACACACCGTACACTTCTCCAGAGTGGCTGTTGGCAATTTACATCCCACCCATCAGCGTAGCAAGGCTGCCATTTCTCCATGGCCTGTCCTGCATTTCTGGTTTTGACACTTTTTGCAGCATGACCCTTTTGACCCATAGGAAGCGAGACTTCATTGTAGCGCTGATTTGCCTTTCCAGGTTGCTTGGTTGGCCAAAAAGGGCGTATGCGTTTTTTCCTGAATATATTCAGGAAAAAACGCATACGCCCTTTTTGGCCAAGGGCATCATTGTCGACGTTTTGCCGCTTTTCATGTGCCTTAAAGGCGATTCGAATCTACCTCCTGAAATCTGTTTCCTGCAATTCTGCCTTGCTTTCAAATCCTCTTCGTTGACTTCCCTCAATATATCTGTGGATGAGAGTTATCACTTATAACTCTGCGGGTTTGTGAATTGCAGTGTCCCTGAGCTCCATTTTTCAACTGTCTTTTTTGAGAGCTGGCCGCAAAAGCACGGGATTGCCTCAGGCCCTATTCTGGTTCCTGGCAGCAGGCTGAGCCTGTGGTTAATTCTTCTTCCTGATGGGAAAATAGAGTGACCTGTGCCTGTCCCAACAGCTAGATCTAGTCTCTCATTGGTTGCCCCTCTTCCCGTTCATCCTCAGGACAAATTGCAACCTGTAGGGAACAGGAGGTTAAAGGTGCTGATTCTCCAAGTAGGGAGATTGCTAGTAAAGTAGCTGGAATGGCGAACCCGAGCACAAGGAGATGAGAAATGAGGTGCGTTTTAGAAACCTTTCAAAATCACACGGTGTACGTTCTTCTGAGTTTCTCATGCATGTTTTCGATGTAGGAAGATGCCCTTGAACCTGGAGACTTGGGACCCATGGGATGGGTACCACGCAGTATTACTTTAAAGGGTCTGCGTTTGCTCACCCAACCTAACCCAACCTTTCAGCCCCAAGACTGTCCACCCTTATGTCTCATCCAGCTGTGCGTGTAGATATGGTCAATCCAGGTTGCATCACAGCCCCTGAACGAATTTTTTAAGAATTTCTCTCTCTTTCACTGTCTTTGTTTTACGGGTTTTTAAAAGTAATTTATTTTTATAATGGGGTTTAGCTGCTTTTCACGGCTGTGTTTATGCGGCTTTACACCCACTTGACTCACTTCCAGACAGATATCAATACATAGGTTTTAAGATTGTTACTAGTCACATATATTCTTGTGCGGTGAATAGGGGGTGTTGAGTCCAGTTCACTGAGCAAGGAGTAGGTCTTGTCTATTACATATTGGGTGTATGGAACGGTATCTGAGCGAATTTGAACCCCTTGTTTTATGCATCACCCCACCTCACCTTTCCCGTTAAGCAGCCATAGTGTGTTTTCTAAAAGTGTGATTCTGTTCTGTTCTGTAATTCAGTTCAAGTGTAGCGGTTTTTACATTCCCTCTATAAGTGATAGCTTATGATAAGTGTCTTTTTCTGTGTGACTTATTTCACTTAGAATCGTCGTACCTAAGTCCACTCATCTTGCTTCTACTAGCCTTATGACATTGATTTCATGTCTGAGTGATATTCCATTGTACATAAGGACCACAACTTCTTTATCCATTTTTCTCTTTCCTGGGATATTTAAGGTGTCATGAAGTGGAGATTCTTGTCAACAGAGCAGCCCTAAACTTTGGGGTGCCTGTGTCTTGCTGATTTTTAGTTTTCCCAGTTTATACGCCCATGAGTGGACGTGCCCTATGCTCCCTAAGCTGTGTTTTTTCGATGTTTCAGGACACACCGTACACTTCTCCAGAGTGGCTGTTGGCAACTTACATCCCGCTCATCAGCGTAGCAAGGCTGCCATTTCTCCATGGCCTGTCCTGCATTTCTGGTTTTGACACTTTTTGCAGCATGGCCCTTTTGACCGATGGGAAGCGAGACTTCTTTGTAGCGCTGATTTGCCTTTCCAGGTTGCTTGGTTGGCCAAAAAGTGCGTATGCGTTTTTTCCTGAATATATTCAGGAGAAAACGCATACGCCCTTCTTGGCCAAGGGCATCATTGTCGACGTTTTGCCGCTTTTCATGTGCTTTACAGGCGATTCGAATCTACCTCCTGAAATCTGTTTCCTGCAATTCTGCATTGCTTTCAAATCCTCTTCGTTGCCTACCCTCTATATATCTGTGGATGAGAGTTATCATTTATAACTCTGCGGGTTTGTGAATTGCAGTGTCCCTGAGCTCCATTTTTCAACTCGCTTTTTTGGGAGCTGGCCGCAAAAGCGCGGGATTGCCTAAGGCCCTATTGTGCTTCTGGGCGGCAGGCTGAGCCTGTGATTAATTCTTCTTCCTGATGGGAAAATAGAGTGACCTGTGCCTGTCCCAACACCTAGATCTAGTCTCTCATTGGTTGCCCCTCTTCCCGTTCATCCTCAGGACAAATTGCAACCTGTAGGGAACAGGAGGTTAAAGGTGCTGATTCTCCAAGTAAGTTGATTGCTAGTAAAGTAGCTGGAAAGGCGAACCCGAGCACAAGGAGATGAGAAATGGGGTGTGTTTTAGAAACCTTTCAAAATCACACGGTGTACCATCTTCTGAGTTTCTCATGCATGTTTTCGATGTAGGAAGATGCCCTTGAACCTGGAGATTTGGGACCCATGGGATGGGTATCACGCAGTATTACTTTAAAGGGTCTGCGTTTGCTCACCCAACCTCTCAGCCCCAAGAGTGTCCACCCTTATGTCTCATCCAGCTGTGGGTCTAGATATGGTCAATCCAGGTGGCATCACAGCCCCTGAACGAATTTTGTAAGAATTTCTCTCTCTTTCACTGTCTTTGTTTTACGGGTTTTTAAAAGTAATTTATTTTTATAATGGGGTTTAGCTGCTTTTCACGGCTGTGTTTATGCGGATTTACACCCACTTGACTCACTTCCAGACAGATATCAATACATAGGTTTTAAGATTGTTACTAGTCACATATATTCTTGTGCGGTGAATAGGGGGTGTTGAGTCCAGTTCACGGAGCAAGGAGTAGGTCTTGTCTATTACATATTGGGTGTATGGAACGGTATCTGAGCAAATTTGAACCCCTTGTTTTATGCATCACCCCACCTCACCTTTCCCGTTAAGCAGCCATAGTGTGTTTTCTAAACGTGTGACTCTGTTCTGTTTTGTAATTCAGTTCAAGTGTAGCGGTTTTTACATTCCCTCTATAAGTGATAGCTTATGATAAGTGTCTTTTTCTGTGTGACTTATTTCACTTAGAATCATCGTACCTAAATCCACTCATCTTGCTTCTACTAGCCTTATGACATTGATTTCATGTCTGAGTGATATTCCATTGTACATAAGGACCACAACTTTTTTATCCATTTTTCTCTTTCCTGGGATATTTAAGGTGTCATGAAGTGGAGGTTCTTGTCAACAGAGCAGCCCCAAACTTTGGGGTGCCTGTGTCTTGCTGATTTTTAGTTTTCCCAATTTATACGCCCATGAGTGGTCGTGCCCTATGCTCACTAAGCTGTGTTTTTTTGATGTTTCAGGACACACCGTACACTTCTCCAGAGTGGCTGTTGGCAATTTACATCCCGCCCATCAGCGTAGCAAGGCTGCCATTTCTCCATGGCCTGTCCTGCATTTCTGGTTTTGACACTTTTTGCAGCATGGCCCTTTTGACCCATAGAAAGCGAGACTTCTTTGTAGCGCTGATTTGCCTTTCCAGGTTGCTTGGTTGGCCAAAAAGGGCGTATGCGTTTTTTCCTGAATATATTCAGGAAAAAACGCATACGCCCTTTTTGGCCAAGGGCATCATTGTCAACGTTTTGCCGCTTTTAATGTGCTTTAAAGGCGATTCGAATCTACCTCCTGAAACCTGTTTCCTGCAATTCTGCCTTGCTTTCAAATCCTCTTCGTTGCCTTCCCTCAATATATTTGTGGACGAGAGTTATCATTTATAACTCAGCAGGTTTGTGAATGGCAGTCCCCCTGAGCTCAATTTTTCAACTGTCTGTTTTGGGAGCTGGCCGCAAAAGCACGGGATTGCCTCAGGCCCTATTCTGGTTCCCGGCGGCAGGCTGAGCCTGTGGTTAATTCTTCTTCCTGATGGGAAAATAGAGTGACCTGTGCCTGTCCCAACACCTAGATCTATTCTCTCATTGGTTTCCCCTCTTCCCGTTCATCCTCAGGACAAATTGCAACCTGTACAGAACAGGAGGTTAAAGGTGCTGATTCTCCAAGTAGGGAGATTGCTAGTGAAGTAGCTGGAATGGCGAACCCGAGCACAAGGAGATGAGAAATGAGGTGCGTTTTAGAAACCTTTCAAAATCACACGGTGTACCTTCTTCTGGGTTCCTCATGCAAGTTTTCGATGTAGGAAGATGCCCTTGAACCTGGAGATTTGGGACCCATGGGTTGGGTACCATGCAGTACTACTTTAAAGGGTCTGCGTTTGCTCACCCAACCTCACCCAACGTCTCAGCCCCAAGAGTGTCCACCCTTATGTCTCATCCAGCTGTGGGTCTAGATATGGTCAATCCAGGTGGCATCACAGCCCCTGAACGAATTTTTTAAGAATTTCTCTCTCTTTCACTGTCTTTGTTTTACGGGTTTTTAAAAGTAATTTATTTTTATAATGGGGTTTAGCTGCTTTTCACGGCTGTGTTTATGCGGCTTTACACCCACTTGACTCACTTCCAGACAGATATCAATACATAGGTTTTAAGATTGTTACTAGTCACATATATTCTTGTGCGGTGAATAGGGGGTGTTGAGTCCAGTTCACTGAGCAAGGAGTAGGTCTTGTCTATTACATATTGGGTGTATGGAACGGTATCTGAGCGAATTTGAACCCCTTGTTTTATGCATCACCCCACCTCACCTTTCCCGTTAAGCAGCCATAGTGTGTTTTCTAAACGTGTGATTCTGTTCTGTTCTGTAATTCAGTTCAAGTGTAGCGGTTTTTACATTCCCTCTATAAGTGATAGCTTATGATAAGTGTCTTTTTCTGTGTGACTTATTTCACTTAGAATCGTCGTACCTAAGTCCACTCATCTTGCTTCTACTAGCCTTATGACATTGATTTCATGTCTGAGTGATATTCCATTGTACATAAGGACCACAACTTCTTTATCCATTTTTCTCTTTCCTGGGATATTTAAGGTGTCATGAAGTGGAGATTCTTGTCAACAGAGCAGCCCTAAATTTTGGGGTGCCTGTGTCTTGCTGATTTTTAGTTTTCCCAATTTATACGCCCATGAGTGGACGTGCCCTATGCTCCCGAAGCTGTGTTTTTTCGATATTTCAGGACACACCGTACACTTCTCCAGAGTGGCTGTTGGCAACTTACATCCCGCCCATCAGCGTAGCAAGGCTGCCATTTCTCCATGGCCTGTCCTGCATTTCTGGTTTTGACACTTTTTGCAGCATGGCCCTTTTGACCGATGGGAAGCGAGACTTCTTTGTAGCGCTGATTTGCCTTTCCAGGTTGCTTGGTTGGCCAAAAAGGGCGTATGCGTTTTTTCCTGAATATATTCAGGAAAAAACGCAAATGCCCTTCTTGGCCAAGGGCATCATTGTCGACGTTTTGCCGCTTTTCATGTGCTTTACAGGCGATTCGAATCTACCTCCTGAAATCTGTTTCCTGCAATTCTGCCTTGCTTTCAAATCCTCTTCGTTGCCTTCCCTCAATATATCTGTGGATGAGAGTTATCATTTATAACTCTGCGGGTTTGTGAATTGCAGTGTCCCTGAGCTCCATTTTTCAACTCGCTTTTTTGGGAGCTGGCCGCAAAAGCACGGGATTGCCTCAGGCCCTATTGTGCTTCTGGGCGGCAGGCTGAGCCTGTGATTAATTCTTCTTCCTGATGGGAAAATAGAGTGACCTGTGCCTGTCCCAACACCTAGATCTAGTCTCTCATTGGTTGCCCCTCTTCCCGTTCATCCTCAGGACAAATTGCAACCTGTAGGGAACAGGAGGTTAAAGGTGCTGATTCTCCAAGTAAGTTGATTGCTAGTAAAGTAGCTGGAAAGGCGAACCCGAGCACAAGGAGATGAGAAATGGGGTGTGTTTTAGAAACCTTTCAAAATCACACGGTGTACCATCTTCTGAGTTTCTCATGCATGTTTTCGATGTAGGAAGATGCCCTTGAACCTGGAGATTTGGGACCCATGGGATGGGTATCACGCAGTATTACTTTAAAGGGTCTGCGTTTGCTCACCCAACCTCTCAGCCCCAAGAGTGTCCACCCTTATGTCTCATCCAGGTGTGGGTCTAGATATGGTCAATCCAGGTGGCATCACAGCCCCTGAACGAATTTTGTAAGAATTTCTCTCTCTTTCACTGTCTTTGTTTTACGGGTTTTTGAAAGTAATTTATTTTTATAATGGGGTTTAGCTGCTTTTCACAGCTGTGTTTATGCGGATTTACACCCACTTGACTCACTTCCAGACAGATATCAATATATAGGTTTTAAGATTGTTACTAGTCACATATATTCTTGTGCGGTGAATAGGGGGTGTTGATTCCATTTCACGGAGCAAGGGGTAGGTCTTGTCTATTACATATTGGGTGTATGGAACGGTATCTGAGCAAATTTGAACCCCTTGTTTTATGCATCACCCCACCTCACCTTTCCCGTTAAGCAGCCATAGTGTGTTTTCTAAACGTGTGACTCTGTTCTGTTTTGTAATTCAGTTCAAGTGTAGCGGTTTTTACATTCCCTCTATAAGTGATTGCTTATGATAAGTGTCTTTTTCTGTGTGACTTATTTCACTTAGAATCGTCGTACCTAAGTCCACTCATCTTGCTTCTACTAGCCTTATGACATTGATTTCATGTCTGAGTGATATTCCATTGTACATAAGGACCACAACTTTTTTATCCATTTTTCTCTTTCCTGGGATATTTAAGGTGTCATGAAGTGGAGGTTCTTGTCAACAGAGCAGCCCCAAACTTTGGGGTGCCTGTGTCTTGCTGATTTTTAGTTTTCCCAATTTATACGCCCATGAGTGGACGTGCCCTATGCTCACTAAGCTGTGTTTTTTTGATGTTTCAGGACACACCGTACACTTCTCCAGAGTGGCTGTTGGCAATTTACATCCCTCCCATCAGCGTAGCAAGGCTGCCATTTCTCCATGGCCTGTCCTGCATTTCTGGTTTTGACACTTTTTGCAGCATGGCCCTTTTGACCCATAGGAAGCGAGACTTCTTTGTAGCGCTGATTTGCCTTTCCAGGTTGCTTGGTTGGCCAAAAAGGGCGTATGCGTTTTTTCCTGAATATATTCAGGAAAAAACGCATACGCCCTTTTTGGCCAAGGGCATCATTGTCGACGTTTTGCCGCTTTTCATGTGCCTTAAAGGCGATTCGAATCTACCTCCTGAAATCTGTTTCCTGCAGTTCTGCATTGCTTTCAAATCCTCATCGTTGACTTCCCTCAATATATCTGTGGATGAGAGTTATCACTTATAACTCTGCGGGTTTGTGAATTGCAGTGTCCCTGAGCTCCATTTTTCAACTGTCTTTTTTGAGAGCTGGCCGCAAAAGCACGGGATTGCCTCAGGCCCTATTCTGGTTCCTGGCAGCAGGCTGAGCCTGTGGTTAATTCTTCTTCCTGATGGGAAAATAGCGTGACCTGTGCCTGTCCCAACAGCTAGATCTAGTCTCTCATTGGTTGCCCCTCTTCCCGTTCATCCTCAGGACAAATTGCAACCTGTAGGGAACAGGAGGTTAAAGGTGCTGATTCTCCAAGTAGGGAGATTGCTAGTAAAGTAGCTGGAATGGCGAACCCGAGAACAAGGAGATGAGAAATGAGGTGCGTTTTAGAAACCTTTCAAAATCACACGGTGTACCATCTTCTGAGTTTCTCATGCATGTTTTCAATGTAGGAAGATGCCCTTGAACCTGGAGACTTGGGACCCATGGGATGGGTACCACGCAGTATTATTTTAAAGGGTCTGCGTTTGCTCACCCAACCTAACCCAACCTTTCAGCCCCAAGACTGTCCACCCTTATGTCTCATCCAGCTGTGCGTGTAGATATGGTCAATCCAGGTTGAATCACAGCCCCTGAACGAATTTTGTAAGAATTTCTCTCTCTTTCACTGTCTTTGTTTTACGGGTTTTAAAAGTAATTTATTTTTATAATGGGGTTTAGCTGCTTTTCACGGCTGTGTTTATGCGGATTTACACCCACTTGACTAACTTCCAGACAGATATCAATACATAGGTTTTAAGATTGTTACTAGTCACATATATTCTTGTGCGGTGAATAGGGGGTGTTGAGTCCAGTTCACTGAGCAAGGAGTAGGTCTTGTCTATTACATATTGGGTGTATGGAACGGTATCTGAGCGAATTTGAAACCCTTGTTTTATGCATCACCCCACCTCACCTTTCCCGTTAAACAGCCATAGTGTGTTTTCTAAACGTGTGATTCTGTTCTGTTCTGTAATTCAGTTCAAGTGTAGCGGTTTTTACATTCCCTCTATAAGTGATAGCTTATGATAAGTGTCTTTTTCTGTGTGACTTATTTCACTTAGAATCGTCGTACCTAAGTCCACTCATCTTGCTTCTACTAGCCTTATGACATTGATTTCATGTCTGAGTGATATTGCATTGTACATAAGGACCACAACTTCTTTATCCATTTTTCTCTTTCCTGGGATATTTAAGGTGTCATGAAGTGGAGGTTCTTGTCAACAGAGCAGCCCTAAACTTTGGGGTGCCTGTGTATTGCTGATTTTTAGTTTTCCCAATTTATACGCCCATGAGTGGACGTGCCCTATGCTCCCTAAGCTGTGTTTTTTCGATGTTTCAGGACACACCGTACACTTCTCCAGAGTGGCTGTTGGCAATTAACATCCCGCCCATCAGCGTAGCAAGGCTGCCATTTCTCCATGGCCTGTCCTGCCTTTCTGGTTTTGACACTTTTTGCAGCATGACCCTTTTGACCGATGGGAAGCGAGACTTCTTTGTAGCACTGATTTGCCTTTCCAGGTTGCTTGGTTGGCCAAAAAGGGCGTATGCGTTTTTTCCTGAATATATTCAGGAAAAAACGCATACGCCCTTTTTGGCCAAGGGCATCATTGTCGACGTTTTGCCGCTTTTCATGTGCTTTAAAGGCGATTCGAATCTACCTCCTGAAACCTGTTTCCTGCAATTCTGCCTTGCTTCCAAATCCTCTTCGTTGCCTTCCCTCAATATATTTGTGGACGAGAGTTATCATTTATAACTCAGCAGGTTTGTGAATGGCAGTCCCCCTGAGCTCCATTTTTCAACTGTCTGTTTTGGGAGCTGGCCGCAAAAGCACGGGATTGCCTCAGGCCCTATTCTGGTTCCCGGCGGCAGGCTGAGCCTGTGGTTAATTCTTCTTCCTGATGGGAACATAGAGTGACCTGTGCCTGTCCCAACACCTAGATCTAGTCTCTCATTGGTTGCCCCTCTTCCCGTTCATCCTCAGGACAAATTGCAACCTGTAGGGAACAGGAGGTTAAAGGTGCTGATTCTCCAAGTAAGTTGATTGCTAGTAAAGTAGCTGGAAAGGCGAACCCGAGCACAAGGAGATGAGAAATGGGGTGTGTTTTAGAAACCTTTCAAAATCACACGGTGTACCATCTTCTGAGTTTCTCATGCATGTTTTCGATGTAGGAAGATGCCCTTGAACCTGGAGATTTGGGACCCATGGGATGGGTATCACGCAGTATTACTTTAAAGGGTCTGCGTTTGCTCACCCAACCTCTCAGCCCCAAGAGTGTCCACCCTTATGTCTCATCCAGCTGTGGGTCTAGATATGGTCAATCCAGGTGGCATCACAGCCCCTGAACGAATTTTGTAAGAATTTCTCTCTCTTTCACTGTCTTTGTTTTACGGGTTTTTAAAAGTAATTTATTTTTATAATGGGGTTTAGCTGCTTTTCACGGCTGTGTTTATGCGGATTTACACCCACTTGACTCACTTCCAGACAGATATCAATACATAGGTTTTAAGATTGTTACTAGTCACATATATTCTTGTGCGGTGAATAGGGGGTGTTGAGTCCAGTTCACGGAGCAAGGAGTAGGTCTTGTCTATTACATATTGGGTGTATGGAACGGTATCTGAGCAAATTTGAACCCCTTGTTTTATGCATCACCCCACCTCACCTTTCCCGTTAAGCAGCCATAGTGTGTTTTCTAAACGTGTGACTCTGTTCTGTTTTGTAATTCAGTTCAAGTGTAGCGGTTTTTACATTCCCTCTATAAGTGATAGCTTATGATAAGTGTCTTTTTCTGTGTGACTTATTTCACTTAGAATCATCGTACCTAAATCCACTCATCTTGCTTCTACTAGCCTTATGACATTGATTTCATGTCTGAGTGATATTCCATTGTACATAAGGACCACAACTTTTTTATCCATTTTTCTCTTTCCTGGGATATTTAAGGTGTCATGAAGTGGAGGTTCTTGTCAACAGAGCAGCCCCAAACTTTGGGGTGCCTGTGTCTTGCTGATTTTTAGTTTTCCCAATTTATACGCCCATGAGTGGTCGTGCCCTATGCTCACTAAGCTGTGTTTTTTTGATGTTTCAGGACACACCGTACACTTCTCCAGAGTGGCTGTTGGCAATTTACATCCCGCCCATCAGCGTAGCAAGGCTGCCATTTCTCCATGGCCTGTCCTGCATTTCTGGTTTTGACACTTTTTGCAGCATGGCCCTTTTGACCCATAGAAAGCGAGACTTCTTTGTAGCGCTGATTTGCCTTTCCAGGTTGCTTGGTTGGCCAAAAAGGGCGTATGCGTTTTTTCCTGAATATATTCAGGAAAAAACGCATACGCCCTTTTTGGCCAAGGGCATCATTGTCAACGTTTTGCCGCTTTTAATGTGCTTTAAAGGCGATTCGAATCTACCTCCTGAAACCTGTTTCCTGCAATTCTGCCTTGCTTTCAAATCCTCTTCGTTGCCTTCCCTCAATATATTTGTGGACGAGAGTTATCATTTATAACTCAGCAGGTTTGTGAATGGCAGTCCCCCTGAGCTCAATTTTTCAACTGTCTGTTTTGGGAGCTGGCCGCAAAAGCACGGGATTGCCTCAGGCCCTATTCTGGTTCCCGGCGGCAGGCTGAGCCTGTGGTTAATTCTTCTTCCTGATGGGAAAATAGAGTGACCTGTGCCTGTCCCAACACCTAGATCTATTCTCTCATTGGTTTCCCCTCTTCCCGTTCATCCTCAGGACAAATTGCAACCTGTACAGAACAGGAGGTTAAAGGTGCTGATTCTCCAAGTAGGGAGATTGCTAGTGAAGTAGCTGGAATGGCGAACCCGAGCACAAGGAGATGAGAAATGAGGTGCGTTTTAGAAACCTTTCAAAATCACACGGTGTACCTTCTTCTGGGTTCCTCATGCAAGTTTTCGATGTAGGAAGATGCCCTTGAACCTGGAGATTTGGGACCCATGGGTTGGGTACCATGCAGTACTACTTTAAAGGGTCTGCGTTTGCTCACCCAACCTCACCCAACGTCTCAGCCCCAAGAGTGTCCACCCTTATGTCTCATCCAGCTGTGGGTCTAGATATGGTCAATCCAGGTGGCATCACAGCCCCTGAACGAATTTTTTAAGAATTTCTCTCTCTTTCACTGTCTTTGTTTTACGGGTTTTTAAAAGTAATTTATTTTTATAATGGGGTTTAGCTGCTTTTCACGGCTGTGTTTATGCGGCTTTACACCCACTTGACTCACTTCCAGACAGATATCAATACATAGGTTTTAAGATTGTTACTAGTCACATATATTCTTGTGCGGTGAATAGGGGGTGTTGAGTCCAGTTCACTGAGCAAGGAGTAGGTCTTGTCTATTACATATTGGGTGTATGGAACGGTATCTGAGCGAATTTGAACCCCTTGTTTTATGCATCACCCCACCTCACCTTTCCCGTTAAGCAGCCATAGTGTGTTTTCTAAACGTGTGATTCTGTTCTGTTCTGTAATTCAGTTCAAGTGTAGCGGTTTTTACATTCCCTCTATAAGTGATAGCTTATGATAAGTGTCTTTTTCTGTGTGACTTATTTCACTTAGAATCGTCGTACCTAAGTCCACTCATCTTGCTTCTACTAGCCTTATGACATTGATTTCATGTCTGAGTGATATTCCATTGTACATAAGGACCACAACTTCTTTATCCATTTTTCTCTTTCCTGGGATATTTAAGGTGTCATGAAGTGGAGATTCTTGTCAACAGAGCAGCCCTAAATTTTGGGGTGCCTGTGTCTTGCTGATTTTTAGTTTTCCCAATTTATACGCCCATGAGTGGACGTGCCCTATGCTCCCGAAGCTGTGTTTTTTCGATATTTCAGGACACACCGTACACTTCTCCAGAGTGGCTGTTGGCAACTTACATCCCGCCCATCAGCGTAGCAAGGCTGCCATTTCTCCATGGCCTGTCCTGCATTTCTGGTTTTGACACTTTTTGCAGCATGGCCCTTTTGACCGATGGGAAGCGAGACTTCTTTGTAGCGCTGATTTGCCTTTCCAGGTTGCTTGGTTGGCCAAAAAGGGCGTATGCGTTTTTTCCTGAATATATTCAGGAAAAAACGCAAATGCCCTTCTTGGCCAAGGGCATCATTGTCGACGTTTTGCCGCTTTTCATGTGCTTTACAGGCGATTCGAATCTACCTCCTGAAATCTGTTTCCTGCAATTCTGCCTTGCTTTCAAATCCTCTTCGTTGCCTTCCCTCAATATATCTGTGGATGAGAGTTATCATTTATAACTCTGCGGGTTTGTGAATTGCAGTGTCCCTGAGCTCCATTTTTCAACTCGCTTTTTTGGGAGCTGGCCGCAAAAGCACGGGATTGCCTCAGGCCCTATTGTGCTTCTGGGCGGCAGGCTGAGCCTGTGATTAATTCTTCTTCCTGATGGGAAAATAGAGTGACCTGTGCCTGTCCCAACACCTAGATCTAGTCTCTCATTGGTTGCCCCTCTTCCCGTTCATCCTCAGGACAAATTGCAACCTGTAGGGAACAGGAGGTTAAAGGTGCTGATTCTCCAAGTAAGTTGATTGCTAGTAAAGTAGCTGGAAAGGCGAACCCGAGCACAAGGAGATGAGAAATGGGGTGTGTTTTAGAAACCTTTCAAAATCACACGGTGTACCATCTTCTGAGTTTCTCATGCATGTTTTCGATGTAGGAAGATGCCCTTGAACCTGGAGATTTGGGACCCATGGGATGGGTATCACGCAGTATTACTTTAAAGGGTCTGCGTTTGCTCACCCAACCTCTCAGCCCCAAGAGTGTCCACCCTTATGTCTCATCCAGGTGTGGGTCTAGATATGGTCAATCCAGGTGGCATCACAGCCCCTGAACGAATTTTGTAAGAATTTCTCTCTCTTTCACTGTCTTTGTTTTACGGGTTTTTGAAAGTAATTTATTTTTATAATGGGGTTTAGCTGCTTTTCACAGCTGTGTTTATGCGGATTTACACCCACTTGACTCACTTCCAGACAGATATCAATATATAGGTTTTAAGATTGTTACTAGTCACATATATTCTTGTGCGGTGAATAGGGGGTGTTGATTCCATTTCACGGAGCAAGGGGTAGGTCTTGTCTATTACATATTGGGTGTATGGAACGGTATCTGAGCAAATTTGAACCCCTTGTTTTATGCATCACCCCACCTCACCTTTCCCGTTAAGCAGCCATAGTGTGTTTTCTAAACGTGTGACTCTGTTCTGTTTTGTAATTCAGTTCAAGTGTAGCGGTTTTTACATTCCCTCTATAAGTGATTGCTTATGATAAGTGTCTTTTTCTGTGTGACTTATTTCACTTAGAATCGTCGTACCTAAGTCCACTCATCTTGCTTCTACTAGCCTTATGACATTGATTTCATGTCTGAGTGATATTCCATTGTACATAAGGACCACAACTTTTTTATCCATTTTTCTCTTTCCTGGGATATTTAAGGTGTCATGAAGTGGAGGTTCTTGTCAACAGAGCAGCCCCAAACTTTGGGGTGCCTGTGTCTTGCTGATTTTTAGTTTTCCCAATTTATACGCCCATGAGTGGACGTGCCCTATGCTCACTAAGCTGTGTTTTTTTGATGTTTCAGGACACACCGTACACTTCTCCAGAGTGGCTGTTGGCAATTTACATCCCTCCCATCAGCGTAGCAAGGCTGCCATTTCTCCATGGCCTGTCCTGCATTTCTGGTTTTGACACTTTTTGCAGCATGGCCCTTTTGACCCATAGGAAGCGAGACTTCTTTGTAGCGCTGATTTGCCTTTCCAGGTTGCTTGGTTGGCCAAAAAGGGCGTATGCGTTTTTTCCTGAATATATTCAGGAAAAAACGCATACGCCCTTTTTGGCCAAGGGCATCATTGTCGACGTTTTGCCGCTTTTCATGTGCCTTAAAGGCGATTCGAATCTACCTCCTGAAATCTGTTTCCTGCAGTTCTGCATTGCTTTCAAATCCTCATCGTTGACTTCCCTCAATATATCTGTGGATGAGAGTTATCACTTATAACTCTGCGGGTTTGTGAATTGCAGTGTCCCTGAGCTCCATTTTTCAACTGTCTTTTTTGAGAGCTGGCCGCAAAAGCACGGGATTGCCTCAGGCCCTATTCTGGTTCCTGGCAGCAGGCTGAGCCTGTGGTTAATTCTTCTTCCTGATGGGAAAATAGCGTGACCTGTGCCTGTCCCAACAGCTAGATCTAGTCTCTCATTGGTTGCCCCTCTTCCCGTTCATCCTCAGGACAAATTGCAACCTGTAGGGAACAGGAGGTTAAAGGTGCTGATTCTCCAAGTAGGGAGATTGCTAGTAAAGTAGCTGGAATGGCGAACCCGAGAACAAGGAGATGAGAAATGAGGTGCGTTTTAGAAACCTTTCAAAATCACACGGTGTACCATCTTCTGAGTTTCTCATGCATGTTTTCAATGTAGGAAGATGCCCTTGAACCTGGAGACTTGGGACCCATGGGATGGGTACCACGCAGTATTATTTTAAAGGGTCTGCGTTTGCTCACCCAACCTAACCCAACCTTTCAGCCCCAAGACTGTCCACCCTTATGTCTCATCCAGCTGTGCGTGTAGATATGGTCAATCCAGGTTGAATCACAGCCCCTGAACGAATTTTGTAAGAATTTCTCTCTCTTTCACTGTCTTTGTTTTACGGGTTTTAAAAGTAATTTATTTTTATAATGGGGTTTAGCTGCTTTTCACGGCTGTGTTTATGCGGATTTACACCCACTTGACTAACTTCCAGACAGATATCAATACATAGGTTTTAAGATTGTTACTAGTCACATATATTCTTGTGCGGTGAATAGGGGGTGTTGAGTCCAGTTCACTGAGCAAGGAGTAGGTCTTGTCTATTACATATTGGGTGTATGGAACGGTATCTGAGCGAATTTGAAACCCTTGTTTTATGCATCACCCCACCTCACCTTTCCCGTTAAACAGCCATAGTGTGTTTTCTAAACGTGTGATTCTGTTCTGTTCTGTAATTCAGTTCAAGTGTAGCGGTTTTTACATTCCCTCTATAAGTGATAGCTTATGATAAGTGTCTTTTTCTGTGTGACTTATTTCACTTAGAATCGTCGTACCTAAGTCCACTCATCTTGCTTCTACTAGCCTTATGACATTGATTTCATGTCTGAGTGATATTGCATTGTACATAAGGACCACAACTTCTTTATCCATTTTTCTCTTTCCTGGGATATTTAAGGTGTCATGAAGTGGAGGTTCTTGTCAACAGAGCAGCCCTAAACTTTGGGGTGCCTGTGTATTGCTGATTTTTAGTTTTCCCAATTTATACGCCCATGAGTGGACGTGCCCTATGCTCCCTAAGCTGTGTTTTTTCGATGTTTCAGGACACACCGTACACTTCTCCAGAGTGGCTGTTGGCAATTAACATCCCGCCCATCAGCGTAGCAAGGCTGCCATTTCTCCATGGCCTGTCCTGCCTTTCTGGTTTTGACACTTTTTGCAGCATGACCCTTTTGACCGATGGGAAGCGAGACTTCTTTGTAGCACTGATTTGCCTTTCCAGGTTGCTTGGTTGGCCAAAAAGGGCGTATGCGTTTTTTCCTGAATATATTCAGGAAAAAACGCATACGCCCTTTTTGGCCAAGGGCATCATTGTCGACGTTTTGCCGCTTTTCATGTGCTTTAAAGGCGATTCGAATCTACCTCCTGAAACCTGTTTCCTGCAATTCTGCCTTGCTTCCAAATCCTCTTCGTTGCCTTCCCTCAATATATTTGTGGACGAGAGTTATCATTTATAACTCAGCAGGTTTGTGAATGGCAGTCCCCCTGAGCTCCATTTTTCAACTGTCTGTTTTGGGAGCTGGCCGCAAAAGCACGGGATTGCCTCAGGCCCTATTCTGGTTCCCGGCGGCAGGCTGAGCCTGTGGTTAATTCTTCTTCCTGATGGGAACATAGAGTGACCTGTGCCTGTCCCAACACCTAGATCTAGTCTCTCATTGGTTGCCCCTCTTCCCGTACATCCTCAGGACAAATTGCAACCTGTAGGGAACAGGAGGTTAAAGGTGCTGATTCTCCAAGTAAGTTGATTGCTAGTAAAGTAGCTGGAAAGGCGAACCCGAGCACAAGGAGATGAGAAATGGGGTGTGTTTTAGAAACCTTTCAAAATCACACGGTGTACCATCTTCTGAGTTTCTCATGCATGTTTTCGATGTAGGAAGATGCCCTTGAACCTGGAGATTTGGGACCCATGGGATGGGTATCACGCAGTATTACTTTAAAGGGTCTGCGTTTGCTCACCCAACCTCTCAGCCCCAAGAGTGTCCACCCTTATGTCTCATCCAGCTGTGGGTCTAGATATGGTCAATCCAGGTGGCATCACAGCCCCTGAACGAATTTTGTAAGAATTTCTCTCTCTTTCACTGTCTTTGTTTTACGGGTTTTTAAAAGTAATTTATTTTTATAATGGGGTTTAGCTGCTTTTCACGGCTGTGTTTATGCGGATTTACACCCACTTGACTCACTTCCAGACAGATATCAATACATAGGTTTTAAGATTGTTACTAGTCACATATATTCTTGTGCGGTGAATAGGGGGTGTTGAGTCCAGTTCACGGAGCAAAGAGTAGGTCTTGTCTATTACATATTGGGTGTATGGAACGGTATCTGAGCGAATTTGAACCCCTTGATTTATGCATCACCCCACCTCACCTTTCCCGTTAAGCAGCCGTAGTGTGTTTTCTAAACGTGTGACTCTGTTCTGTTTTGTAATTCAGTTCAAGTGTAGCGGTTTTTACATTCCCTATATAAGTGATAGCTTATGATAAGTGTCTTTTTCTGTGTGACTTATTTCCCTTAGAATCGTCGTACCTAAGTCCACTCATCTTGCTTCTACTAGCCTTATGACATTGTTTTCATGTCTGAGTGATATTCCATTGTACATAAGGACCACAACTTTTTTATCCATTTTTCTCTTTCCTGGGATATTTAAGGTGTCATGAAGTGGAGGTTCTTGTCAACAGAGCAGCCCCAAACTTTGGGGTGCCTGTGTCTTGCTGATTTTTAGTTTTCCCAATTTATACGCCCATGAGTGGACGTGCCCTATGCTCCCTAAGCTGTGTTTTTTCGATGTTTCAGGACACACCGTACACTTCTCCAGAGTGGCTGTTGGCAACTTACATCACGCCCATCAGCGTAGCAAGGCTGCCATTTCTCCATGGCCTGTCCTGCATTTCTGGTTTTGACACTATTTGCAGCATGGCCCTTTTGACCCATGGGAAGCGAGACTTCTTTTTAGCGCTGATTTGCCTTTCCAGGTTGCTTGGTTGGCCAAAAAGGGCGTATGCGTTTATTCCTGAATATATTCAGGAAAAAACGCATACGCCCTTCTTGGCCAAGGGCATCATTGTCGACGTTTTGCCGCTTTTCATGTGGTTTACAGGCGATTCGAATCTACCTCCTGAAATCTGTTTCCTGCAATTCTGCCTTGCTTTCAAATCCTCTTCGTTGCCTTCCCTCAATATATCTGTGGATGAGAGTTATCATTTATAACTCTGCGGGTTTGTGAATTGCAGTGTCCCTGAGCTCCATTTATCAACTCGCTTTTTTGGGAGCTGGCCGCAAAAGCGCGGGATTGCCTCAGGCCCTATTGTGCTTCTGGGCGGCAGGCTGAGCCTGTGATTAATTCTTCTTCCTGATGGGAAAATAGAGTGACCTGTGCCTGTCCCAACACCTAGATCTAGTCTCTCATTGGTTGCCCCTCTTGCCGTTCATCCTCAGGACAAATTGCAACCTGTAGGGAACAGGAGGTTAAAGGTGCTGATTCTCCAAGTAAGTTGAATGCTAGTAAAGTAGCTGGAAAGGCGAACCCGAGCACAAGGAGATGAGAAATGGGGTGTGTTTTAGAAACCTTTCAAAATCACACGGTGTACCATCTTCTGAGTTTCTCATGCATGTTTTCGATGTAGGAAGATGCCCTTGAACCTGGAGATTTGGGACCCATGGGATGGGTATCACGCAGTATTACTTTAAAGGGTCTGCGTTTGCTCACCCAACCTCTCAGCCCCAAGAGTGTCCACCCTTATGTCTCATCCAGCTGTGGGTCTAGATATGGTCAATCCAGGTGGCATCACAGCCCCTGAACGAATTTTGTAAGAATTTCTCTCTCTTTCACTGTCTTTGTTTTACGGGTTTTTAAAAGTAATTTATTTTTATAATGGGGTTTAGCTGCTTTTCACGGCTGTGTTTATGCGGATTTACACCCACTTGACTCACTTCCAGACAGATATCAATACATAGGTTTTAAGATTGTTACTAGTCACATATATTCTTGTGCGGTGAATAGGGGGTGTTGAGTCCAGTTCACGGAGCAAGGAGTAGGTCTTGTCTATTACATATTGGGTGTATGGAACGGTATCTGAGCGAATTTGGACCCCTTGTTTTATGCATCACCCCACCTCACCTTTCCCGTTAAGCAGCCATAGTGTGTTTTCTAAACGTGTGACTCTGTTCTGTTTTGTAATTCAGTTCAAGTGTAGCGGTTTTTACATTCCCTCTATAAGTGATAGCTTATGATAAGTGTCTTTTTCTGTGTGACTTATTTCACTTAGAATCGTCGTACCTAAGTCCACTCATCTTGCTTCTACTAGCCTTATGACATTGATTTCATGTCTGAGTGATATTCCATTGTACATAAGGACCACAACTTTTTTATCCATTTTTCTCTTTCCTGGGATATTTAAGGTGTCATGAAGTGGAGGTTCTTGTCAACAGAGCAGCCCCAAACTTTGGGGTGCCTGTGTCTTGCTGATTTTTAGTTTTCCCAATTTATACGCCCATGAGTGGACGTGCCCTATGCTCACTAAGCTGTGTTTTTTCGATGTTTCAGGACACACCGTACACTTCTCCAGAGTGGCTGTTGGCAATTTACATCCCGCCCATCAGCGTAGCAAGGCTGCCATTTCTCCATGGCCTGTCCTGCATTTCTGGTTTTGACACTATTTGCAGCATGGCCCTTTTGACCCATGGGAAGCGAGACTTCTTTGTAGCGCTGATTTGCCTTTCCAGGTTGCTTGGTTGGCCAAAAAGGGCGTATGCGTTTTTTCCTGAATATATTCAGGAAAAAACGCATACGCCCTTCTTGGCCAAGGGCATCATTGTCGACGTTTTGCCGCTTTTCATGTGCTTTACAGGCGATTCGAATCTACCTCCTGAAATCTGTTTCCTTCAATTCTGCCTTGCTTTCAAATCCTCTTCGTTGCCTTCCCTCAATATATCTGTGCATGAGAGTTATCATTTATAACTCTGCGGGTTTGTGAATTGCAGTGTCCCTGAGCTCCATTTTTCAACTCGCTTTTTTGGGAGCTGGCCGCAAAAGCGCGGGATTGCCTCAGGCCCTATTGTGCTTCTGGGCGGCAGGCTGAGCCTGTGATTAATTCTTCTTCCTGATGGGAAAATAGAGTGACCTGTGCCTGTCCCAACACCTATATCTAGTCTCTCATTGGTTGCCCCTCTTCCCGTTCATCCTCAGGACAAATTGCAACCTGTAGGGAACAGGAGGTTAAAGGTGCTGATTCTCCAAGTAAGTTGATTGCTAGTAAAGTAGCTGGAAAGGCGAACCCGAGCACAAGGAGATGAGAAATGGGGTGTGTTTTAGAAACCTTTCAAAATCACACGGTGTACCATCTTCTGAGTTTCTCATGCATGTTTTCGATGTAGGAAGATGCCCTTGAACCTGGAGATTTGGGACCCATGGGATGGGTATCACGCAGTATTACTTTAAAGGGTCTGCGTTTGCTCACCCAACCTCTCAGCCCCAAGAGTGTCCACCCTTATGTCTCATCCAGCTGTGGGTCTAGATATGGTCAATCCAGGTGGCATCACAGCCCCTGAACGAATTTTGTAAGAATTTCTCTCTCTTTCACTGTCTTTGTTTTACGGGTTTTTAAAAGTAATTTATTTTTATAATGGGGTTTAGCTGCTTTTCACGGCTGTGTTTATGCGGATTTACACCCACTTGACTCACTTCCAGACAGATATCAATACATAGGTTTTAAGATTGTTACTAGTCACATATATTCTTGTGCGGTGAATAGGGGGTGTTGAGTCCAGTTCACGGAGCAAGGAGTAGGTCTTGTCTATTACATATTGGGTGTATGGAACGGTATCTGAGCAAATTTGAACCCCTTGTTTTATGCATCACCCCACCTCACCTTTCCCGTTAAGCAGCCATAGTGTGTTTTCTAAACGTGTGACTCTGTTCTGTTTTGTAATTCAGTTCAAGTGTAGCGGTTTTTACATTCCCTCTATAAGTGATAGCTTATGATAAGTGTCTTTTTCTGTGTGACTTATTTCACTTAGAATCGTCGTACCTAAGTCCACTCATCTTGCTTCTACTAGCCTTATGACATTGATTTCATGTCTGAGTGATATTCCATTGTCCATAAGGACCACAATTTTTTATCCATTTTTCTCTTTCCTGGGATATTTAAGGTGTCATGAAGTGGAGGTTCTTGTCAACAGAGCAGCCCCAAACTTTGGGGTGCCTGTGTCTTGCTGATTTTTAGTTTTCCCAATTTATACGCCCATGAGTGGACGTGCCCTATGCTCACTAAGCTGTGTTTTTTCGATGTTTCAGGACACACCGTACAGTTCTCCAGAGTGGCTGTTGGCAATTTACATCCCGCCCATCAGCGTAGCAAGGCTGACATTTCTCCATGGCCTGTCCTGCATTTCTGGTTTTGACACTTTTTGCCGCATGGCCCTTTTGACCCATAGGAAGCGAGACTTCTTTGTAGCGCTGATTTGCCTTTCCAGGTTGCTTGGTTGGCCAAAAAGGGCGTATGCGTTTTTTCCTGAATATATTCAGGAAAAAACGCATACGCCCTTTTTGGCCAAGGGCATCATTGTCAACGTTTTGCCGCTTTTCATGTGCTTTAAAGGCGATTCGAATCTACCTCCTGAAACCTGTTTCCTGCAATTCTGCTTTGCTTTCAAATCCTCTTCGTTGCCTTCCCTCAATATATTTGTGGACGAGAGTTATCATTTATAACTCAGCAGGTTTGTGAATGGCAGTCCCCCTGAGCTCCATTTTTCAACTGTCTTTTTTGGGAGCTGGCCGCAAAAGCACGGGATTGCCTCAGGCCCTATTCTGGTTCCCGGCGGCAGGCTGAGCCTGTGGTTAATTCTTCTTCCTGATGGGAAAATAGAGTGACCTGTGCCTGTCCCAACACCTAGATCTATTCTCTCATTGGTTTCCCCTCTTCCCGTTCATCCTCAGGACAAATTGCAACCTGTACAGAACAGGAGGTTAAAGGTGCTGATTCTCCAAGTAGGGAGATTGCTAGTGAAGTAGCTGGAATGGCGAACCCGAGCACAAGGAGATGAGAAATGAGGTGCGTTTTAGAAACCTTTCAAAATCACACGGTGTACCTTCTTCTGGGTTCCTCATGCAAGTTTTCGATGTAGGAAGATGCCCTTGAACCTGGAGATTTGGGACCCATGGGTTGGGTACCATGCAGTATTACTTTAAAGGGTCTGCGTTTGCTCACCCAACCTCACCCAACCTCTCAGCCCCAAGAGTGTCCACCCTTATGTCTCATCCAGCTGTGGGTCTAGATATGGTCAATCCAGGTTGCATCACAGCCCTTGAACGAATTTTGTAAGAATTTCTCTCTCTTTCACTGTCTTTGTTTTACGGGTTTTTAAAAGTAATTTATTTTTATAATGGGGTTTAGCTGCTTTTCACGGCTGTGTTTATGCGGATTTACACCCACTTGACTCACTTCCAGACAGATATCAATACATAGGTTTTAAGATTGTTACTAGTCACATATATTCTTGTGCGGTGAATAGGGCGTGTTGAGTCCAGTTCACTGAGCAAGGAGTAGGTCTTGTCTATTACATATTGGGTGTATGGAACGGTATCTGAGCGAATTTGAACCCCTTGTTTTGTGCATCACCCCACCTCACCTTTCCCGTTAAGCAGCCATAGTGTGTTTTCTAAACGTGTGATTCTGTTCTGTTCTGTAATTCAGTTCAAGTGTAGCGGTTTTTACATTCCCTCTATAAGTGATAGCTTATGATATGTGTCTTTTTCTGTGTGACTTATTTCACTTAGAATCGTCGTACCTAAGTCCACTCATCTTGCTTCTACTAGCCTTATGACATTGATTTCATGTCTGAGTGATATTCCATTGTACATAAGGACCACAACTTCTTTATCCATTTTTCTCTTTCCTGGGATATTTAAGGTGTCATGAAGTGGAGATTCTTGTCAACAGAGCAGCCCTAAACTTTGGGGTGCCTGTGTCTTGCTGATTTTTAGTTTTCCCAATTTATACGCCCATGAGTGGACGTGCCCTATGCTCACTAAGCTGTGTTTTTTCGATGTTTCAGGACACACCGTACACTTCTCCAGAGTGGCTGTTGGCAACTTACATCCCGCTCATCAGCGTAGCAAGGCTGCCATTTCTCCATGGCCTGTCCTGCATTTCTGGTTTTGACACTTTTTGCAGCATGGCCCTTTTGACCGATGGGAAGCGAGACTTCTTTGTAGCGCTGATTTGCCTTTCCAGGTTGCTTGGTTGGCCCAAAAGGGCGTATGCGTTTTTTCCTGAATATATTCAGGAAAAAACGCATACGCCCTTCTTGGCCAAGGGCATCATTGTCGACGTTTTGCCGCTTTTCATGTGCTTTACAGGCGATTCGAATCTACCTCCTGAAATCTGTTTCCTGCAATTCTGCCTTGCTTTCAAATCCTCTTCGTTGCCTTCCCTCAATATATCTGTGGATGAGAGTTATCATTTATAACTCTGCGGGTTTGTGAATTGCAGTGTCCCTGAGCTCCATTTTTCAACTCGCTTTTTTGGGAGCTGGCCGCAAAAGCGCGGGATTGCCTCAGGCCCTATTGTGCTTCTGGGCGGCAGGCTGAGCCTGTGATTAATTCTTCTTCCTGATGGGAAAATAGAGTGACCTGTGCCTGTCCCAACACCTAGATCTAGTCTCTCATTGGTTGCCCCTCTTCCCGTTCATCCTCAGGACAAATTGCAACCTGTAGGGAACAGGAGGTTAAAGGTGCTGATTCTCCAAGTAAGTTGATTGCTAGTAAAGTAGCTGGAAAGGCGAACCCGAGCACAAGGAGATGAGAAATGGGGTGTGTTTTAGAAACCTTTCAAAATCACACGGTGTACCATCTTCTGAGTTTCTCATGCATGTTTTCGATGTAGGAAGATGCCCTTGAACCTGGAGATTTGGGACCCATGGGATGGGTATCACGCAGTATTACTTTAAAGGGTCTGCGTTTGCTCACCCAACCTCTCAGCCCCAAGAGTGTCCACCCTTATATCTCATCCAGCTGTGGGTCTAGATATGGTCAATCCAGGTGGCATCACAGCCCCTGAACGAATTTTGTAAGAATTTCTCTCTCTTTCACTGTCTTTGTTTTACGGGTTTTTAAAAGTAATTTATTTTTATAATGGGGTTTAGCTGCTTTTCACGGCTGTGTTTATGCGGATTTACACCCACTTGACTCACTTCCAGACAGATATCAATACATAGGTTTTAAGATTGTTACTAGTCACATATATTCTTGTGCGGTGAATAGGGGGTGTTGAGTCCAGTTCACGGAGCAAGGAGTAGGTCTTGTCTATTACATATTGGGTGTATGGAACGGTATCTGAGCGAATTTGAACCCCTTGTTTTATGCATCACCCCACCTCACCTTTCCCGTTAAGCAGCCATAGTGTGTTTTCTAAACGTGTGACTCTGTTCTGTTTTGTAATTCAGTTCAAGTGTAGCGGTTTTTACATTCCCTCTATAAGTGATAGCTTATGATAAGTGTCTTTTTCTGTGTGACTTATTTCACTTAGAATCGTCGTACCTAAGTCCACTCATCTTGCTTCTACTAGCCTTATGACATTGATTTCATGTCTGAGTGATATTCCATTGTACATAAGGACCACAACTTTTTTATCCATTTTTCTCTTTCCTGGGATATTTAAGGTGTCATGAAGTGGAGGTTCTTGTCAACAGAGCAGCCCCAAACTTTGGGGTGCCTGTGTCTTGCTGATTTTTAGTTTTCCCAATTTATACGTCCATGAGTGGACGTGCCCTATGCTTACTAAGCTGTGTTTTTTCGATGTTTCAGGACACACCGTACACTTCTCCAGAGTGGCTGTTGGCAATTTACATCCCGCCCATCAGCGTAGCAAGGCTGCCATTTCTCCATGGCCTGTCCTGCATTTCTGGTTTTGACACTATTTGCAGCATGGCCCTTTTGACCCATGGGAAGCGAGACTTCTTTGTAGCGCTGATTTGCCTTTCCAGGTTGCTTGGTTGGCCAAAAAGGGCGTATGCGTTTTTTCCTGAATATATTCAGGAAAAAACGCATACGCTCTTCTTGGCCAAGGGCATCATTGTCGACGTTTTGCCGCTTTTCATGTGCTTTACAGGCGATTCGAATCTACCTCCTGAAATCTGTTTCCTGCAATTCTGCCTTGCTTTCAAATCCTCTTCGTTGCCTTCCCTCAATATATCTGTGGATGAGAGTTATCATTTATAACTCTGCGGGTTTGTGAATTGCAGTGTCCCTGAGCTCCATTTTTCAACTCGCTTTTTTGGGAGCTGGCCGCAAAAGCGCGGGATTGCCTCAGGCCGTATTGTGCTTCTGGGCGGCAGGCTGAGCCTGTGATTAATTCTTCTTCCTGATGGGAAAATAGAGTGACCTGTGCCTGTCCCAACACCTAGATCTAGTCTCTCATTGGTTGCCCCTCTTCCCGTTCATCCTCAGGACAAATTGCAACCTGTAGGGAACAGGAGGTTAAAGGTGCTGATTCTCCAAGTAAGTTGATTGCTAGTAAAGTAGCTGGAAAGGCGAACCCGAGCACAAGGAGATGAGAAATGGGGTGTGTTTTAGAAACCTTTCAAAATCACACGGTGTACCATCTTCTGAGTTTCTCATGCATGTTTTCGATGTAGGAAGATGCCCTTGAACCTGGAGATTTGGGACCCATGGGATGGGTATCACGCAGTATTACTTTAAAGGGTCTGCGTTTGCTCACCCAACCTCTCAGCCCCAAGAGTGTCCACCCTTATGTCTCATCCAGCTGTGGGTCTAGATATGGTCAATCCAGGTGGCATCACAGCCCCTGAACGAATTTTGTAAGAATTTCTCTCTCTTTCACTGTCTTTGTTTTACGGGTTTTTAAAAGTAATTTATTTTTATAATGGGGTTTAGCTGCTTTTCACGGCTGTGTTTATGCGGATTTACACCCACTTGACTCACTTCCAGACAGATATCAATACATAGGTTTTAAGATTGTTACTAGTCACATATATTCTTGTGCGGTGAATAGGGGGTGTTGAGTCCAGTTCACGGAGCAAGGAGTAGGTCTTGTCTATTACATATTGGGTGTATGGAACGGTATCTGAGCAAATTTGAACCCCTTGTTTTATGCATCACCCCACCTCACCTTTCCCGTTAAGCAGCCATAGTGTGTTTTCTAAACGTGTGACTCTGTTCTGTTTTGTAATTCAGTTCAAGTGTAGCGGTTTTTACATTCCCTCTATAAGTGATAGCTTATGATAAGTGTCTTTTTCTGTGTGACTTATTTCACTTAGAATCGTCGTACCTAAGTCCACTCATCTTGCTTCTACTAGCCTTATGACATTGATTTCATGTCTGAGTGATATTCCATTGTCCATAAGGACCACAATTTTTTATCCATTTTTCTCTTTCCTGGGATATTTAAGGTGTCATGAAGTGGAGGTTCTTGTCAACAGAGCAGCCCCAAACTTTGGGGTGCCTGTGTCTTGCTGATTTTTAGTTTTCCCAATTTATACGCCCATGAGTGGACGTGCCCTATGCTCACTAAGCTGTGTTTTTTCGATGTTTCAGGACACACCGTACACTTCTCCAGAGTGGCTGTTGGCAATTTACATCCCGCCCATCAGCGTAGCAAGGCTGCCATTTCTCCATGGCCTGTCCTGCATTTCTGGTTTTGACACTTTTTGCAGCATGGCCCTTTTGACCCATAGGAAGCGAGATTTCTTTGTAGCGCTGATTTGCCTTTCCAGGTTGCTTGGTTGGCCAAAAAGGGCGTATGCGTTTTTTCCTGAATATATTCAGGAAAAAACGCATACGCCCTTTTTGGCCAAGGGCATCATTGTCAACGTTTTGCCGCTTTTCATGTGCTTTAAAGGCGATTCGAATCTACCTCCTGAAACCTGTTTCCTGCAATTCTGCCTTGCTTTCAAATCCTCTTCGTTGCCTTCCCTCAATATATTTGTGGACGAGAGTTATCATTTATAACTCAGCAGGTTTGTGAATGGCAGTCCCCCTGAGCTCCATTTTTCAACTGTCTGTTTTGGGAGCTGGCCGCAAAAGCACGGGATTGCCTCAGGCCCTATTCTGGTTCCCGGCGGCAGGCTGAGCCTGTGGTTAATTCTTCTTCCTGATGGGAAAATAGAGTGACCTGTGCCTGTCCCAACACCTAGATCTATTCTCTCATTGGTTTCCCCTCTTCCCGTTCATCCTCAGGACAAATTGCAACCTGTAGGGAACAGGAGGTTAAAGGTGCTGATTCTCCAAGTAAGTTGATTGCTAGTAAAGTAGCTGGAAAGGCGAACCCGAGCACAAGGAGATGAGAAATGGGGTGTGTTTTAGAAACCTTTCAAAATCACACGGTGTACCATCTTCTGAGTTTCTCATGCATGTTTTCGATGTAGGAAGATGCCCTTGAACCTGGAGATTTGGGACCCATGGGATGGGTATCACGCAGTATTACTTTAAAGGGTCTGCGTTTGCTCACCCAACCTCTCAGCCCCAAGAGTGTCCACCCTTATGTCTCATCCAGGTGTGGGTCTAGATATGGTCAATCCAGGTGGCATCACAGCCCCTGAACGAATTTTGTAAGAATTTCTCTCTCTTTCACTGTCTTTGTTTTACGGGTTTTTGAAAGTAATTTATTTTTATAATGGGGTTTAGCTGCTTTTCACAGCTGTGTTTATGCGGATTTACACCCACTTGACTCACTTCCAGACAGATATCAATATATAGGTTTTAAGATTGTTACTAGTCACATATATTCTTGTGCGGTGAATAGGGGGTGTTGATTCCATTTCACGGAGCAAGGGGTAGGTCTTGTCTATTACATATTGGGTGTATGGAACGGTATCTGAGCAAATTTGAACCCCTTGTTTTATGCATCACCCCACCTCACCTTTCCCGTTAAGCAGCCATAGTGTGTTTTCTAAACGTGTGACTCTGTTCTGTTTTGTAATTCAGTTCAAGTGTAGCGGTTTTTACATTCCCTCTATAAGTGATTGCTTATGATAAGTGTCTTTTTCTGTGTGACTTATTTCACTTAGAATCGTCGTACCTAAGTCCACTCATCTTGCTTCTACTAGCCTTATGACATTGATTTCATGTCTGAGTGATATTCCATTGTACATAAGGACCACAACTTCTTTATCCATTTTTCTCTTTCCTGGGATATTTAAGGTGTCATGAAGTGGAGATTCTTGTCAACAGAGCAGCCCTAAATTTTGGGGTGCCTGTGTCTTGCTGATTTTTAGTTTTCCCAATTTATACGCCCATGAGTGGACGTGCCCTATGCTCCCGAAGCTGTGTTTTTTCGATATTTCAGGACACACCGTACACTTCTCCAGAGTGGCTGTTGGCAACTTACATCCCGCCCATCAGCGTAGCAAGGCTGCCATTTCTCCATGGCCTGTCCTGCATTTCTGGTTTTGACACTTTTTGCAGCATGGCCGTTTTGACCGATGGGAAGCGAGACTTCTTTGTAGCGCTGATTTGCCTTTCCAGGTTGCTTGGTTGGCCAAAAAGGGCGTATGCGTTTTTTCCTGAATATATTCAGGAAAAAACGCAAATGCCCTTCTTGGCCAAGGGCATCATTGTCGACGTTTTGCCGCTTTTCATGTGCTTTACAGGCGATTCGAATCTACCTCCTGAAATCTGTTTCCTGCAATTCTGCCTTGCTTTCAAATCCTCTTCGTTGCCTTCCCTCAATATATCTGTGGATGAGAGTTATCATTTATAACTCTGCGGGTTTGTGAATTGCAGTGTCCCTGAGCTCCATTTTTCAACTCGCTTTTTTGGGAGCTGGCCGCAAAAGCACGGGATTGCCTCAGGCCCTATTGTGCTTCTGGGCGGCAGGCTGAGCCTGTGATTAATTCTTCTTCCTGATGGGAAAATAGAGTGACCTGTGCCTGTCCCAACACCTAGATCTAGTCTCTCATTGGTTGCCCCTCTTCCCGTTCATCCTCAGGACAAATTGCAACCTGTAGGGAACAGGAGGTTAAAGGTGCTGATTCTCCAAGTAAGTTGATTGCTAGTAAAGTAGCTGGAAAGGCGAACCCGAGCACAAGGAGATGAGAAATGGGGTGTGTTTTAGAAACCTTTCAAAATCACACGGTGTACCATCTTCTGAGTTTCTCATGCATGTTTTCGATGTAGGAAGATGCCCTTGAACCTGGAGATTTGGGACCCATGGGATGGGTATCACGCAGTATTACTTTAAAGGGTCTGCGTTTGCTCACCCAACCTCTCAGCCCCAAGAGTGTCCACCCTTATGTCTCATCCAGGTGTGGGTCTAGATATGGTCAATCCAGGTGGCATCACAGCCCCTGAACGAATTTTGTAAGAATTTCTCTCTCTTTCACTGTCTTTGTTTTACGGGTTTTTGAAAGTAATTTATTTTTATAATGGGGTTTAGCTGCTTTTCACAGCTGTGTTTATGCGGATTTACACCCACTTGACTCACTTCCAGACAGATATCAATATATAGGTTTTAAGATTGTTACTAGTCACATATATTCTTGTGCGGTGAATAGGGGGTGTTGATTCCATTTCACGGAGCAAGGGGTAGGTCTTGTCTATTACATATTGGGTGTATGGAACGGTATCTGAGCAAATTTGAACCCCTTGTTTTATGCATCACCCCACCTCACCTTTCCCGTTAAGCAGCCATAGTGTGTTTTCTAAACGTGTGACTCTGTTCTGTTTTGTAATTCAGTTCAAGTGTAGCGGTTTTTACATTCCCTCTATAAGTGATTGCTTATGATAAGTGTCTTTTTCTGTGTGACTTATTTCACTTAGAATCGTCGTACCTAAGTCCACTCATCTTGCTTCTACTAGCCTTATGACATTGATTTCATGTCTGAGTGATATTCCATTGTACATAAGGACCACAACTTTTTTATCCATTTTTCTCTTTCCTGGGATATTTAAGGTGTCATGAAGTGGAGGTTCTTGTCAACAGAGCAGCCCCAAACTTTGGGGTGCCTGTGTCTTGCTGATTTTTAGTTTTCCCAATTTATACGCCCATGAGTGGACGTGCCCTATGCTCACTAAGCTGTGTTTTTTTGATGTTTCAGGACACACCGTACACTTCTCCAGAGTGGCTGTTGGCAATTTACATCCCTCCCATCAGCGTAGCAAGGCTGCCATTTCTCCATGGCCTGTCCTGCATTTCTGGTTTTGACACTTTTTGCAGCATGGCCCTTTTGACCCATAGGAAGCGAGACTACTTTGTAGCGCTGATTTGCCTTTCCAGGTTGCTTGGTTGGCCAAAAAGGGCGTATGCGTTTTTTCCTGAATATATTCAGGAAAAAACGCATACGCCCTTTTTGGCCAAGGGCATCATTGTCGACGTTTTGCCGCTTTTCATGTGCCTTAAAGGCGATTCGAATCTACCTCCTGAAATCTGTTTCCTGCAGTTCTGCATTGCTTTCAAATCCTCATCGTTGACTTCCCTCAATATATCTGTGGATGAGAGTTATCACTTATAACTCTGCGGGTTTGTGAATTGCAGTGTCCCTGAGCTCCATTTTTCAACTGTCTTTTTTGAGAGCTGGCCGCAAAAGCACGGGATTGCCTCAGGCCCTATTCTGGTTCCTGGCAGCAGGCTGAGCCTGTGGTTAATTCTTCTTCCTGATGGGAAAATAGCGTGACCTGTGCCTGTCCCAACAGCTAGATCTAGTCTCTCATTGGTTGCCCCTCTTCCCGTTCATCCTCAGGACAAATTGCAACCTGTAGGGAACAGGAGGTTAAAGGTGCTGATTCTCCAAGTAGGGAGATTGCTAGTAAAGTAGCTGGAATGGCGAACCCGAGCACAAGGAGATGAGAAATGAGGTGCGTTTTAGAAACCTTTCAAAATCACACGGTGTACCATCTTCTGAGTTTCTCATGCATGTTTTCAATGTAGGAAGATGCCCTTGAACCTGGAGACTTGGGACCCATGGGATGGGTACCACGCAGTATTACTTTAAAGGGTCTGCGTTTGCTCACCCAACCTAACCCAACCTTTCAGCCCCAAGACTGTCCACCCTTATGTCTCATCCAGCTGTGCGTGTAGATATGGTCAATCCAGGTTGAATCACAGCCCCTGAACGAATTTTGTAAGAATTACTCTCTCTTTCACTGTCTTTGTTTTACGGGTTTTAAAAGTAATTTATTTTTATAATGGGGTTTAGTTGCTTTTCACGGCTGTGTTTATGCGGATTTACACCCACTTGACTAACTTCCAGACAGATATCAATACATAGGTTTTAAGATTGTTACTAGTCACATATATTCTTGTGCGGTGAATAGGGGGTGTTGAGTCCAGTTCACGGAGCAAGGAGTAGGTCTTGTCTATTACATATTGGGTGTATGGAACGGTATCTGTGCGAATTTGAAACCCTTGTTTTATGCATCACCCCACCTCACCTTTCCCGTTAAACAGCCATAGTGTGTTTTCTAAACGTGTGATTCTGTTTTGTTCTGTAATTCAGTTCAAGTGTAGCGGTTTTTACATTCCCTCTATAAGTGATAGCTTATGATAAGTGTCTTTTTCTGTGTGACTTATTTCACTTAGAATCGTCGTACCTAAGTCCACTCATCTTGCTTCTACTAGCCTTATGACATTGATTTCATGTCTGAGTGATATTCCATTGTACATAAGGACCACAACTTTTTTATCCATTTTTCTCTTTCCTGGGATATTTAAGGTGTCATGAAGTGGAGGTTCTTGTCAACAGAGCAGCCCCAAACTTTGGGGTGCCTGTGTCTTGCTGATTTTTCTTTTTCCCAATTTATACGCCCATGAGTGGACGTGCCCTATGCTCACTAAGCTGTGTTTTTTCGATGTTTCAGGACACACCGTACACTTCTCCAGAGTGGCTGTTGGCAATTTACATCCCGCCCATCAGCGTAGCAAGGCTGCCATTTCTCCATGGCCTGTCCTGCATTTCTGGTTTTGACACTTTTTGCAGCATGGCCCTTTTGACCCATGGGAAGCGAGACTTCTTTGTAGCGCTGATTTGCCTTTCCAGGTTGCTTGGTTGGCCAAAAAGGGCGTATGCGTTTTTTCCTGAATATATTCAGGAAAAAACGCATACGCCCTTTTTGGCCAAGGGCATCATTGTCGACGTTTTGCCGCTTTTCATGTGCTTTAAAGGCGATTCGAATCTACCTCCTGAAACCTGTTTCCTGCAATTCTGCCTTGCTTTCAAATCCTCTTCGTTGCCTTCCCTCAATATATTTGTGGACGAGAGTTATCATTTATAACTCAGCAGGTTTGTGAATGGCAGTCCCCCTGAGCTCCATTTTTCAACTGTCTGTTTTGGGAGCTGGCCGCAAAAGCACGGGATTGCCTCAGGCCCTATTCTGGTTCCCGGCGGCAGGCTGAGCCTGTGGTTAATTCTTCTTCCTGATGGGAACATAGAGTGACCTGTGCCTGTCCCAACACCTAGATCTAGTCTCTCATTGGTTGCCCCTCTTCCCGTTCATCCTCAGGACAAATTGCAACCTGTAGGGAACAGGAGGTTAAACGTGCTGATTCTCCAAGTAGGGAGATTGCTAGTAAAGTAGCTGGAAAGGCGAACCCGAGCACAAGGAGATGAGAAATGGGGTGTGTTTTAGAAACCTTTCAAAATCACACGGTGTACCATCTTCTGAGTTTCTCATGCATGTTTTCGATGTAGGAAGATGCCCTTGAACCTGGAGATTTGGGACCCATGGGATGGGTATCACGCAGTATTACTTTAAAGGGTCTGCGTTTGCTCACCCAACCTCTCAGCCCCAAGAGTGTCCACCCTTATGTCTCATCCAGCTGTGGGTCTAGATATGGTCAATCCAGGTGGCATCACAGCCCCTGAACGAATTTTGTAAGAATTTCTCTCTCTTTCACTGTCTTTGTTTTACGGGTTTTTAAAAGTAATTTATTTTTATAATGGGGTTTAGCTGCTTTTCACGGCTGTGTTTATGCGGATTTACACCCACTTGACTCACTTCCAGACAGATATCAATACATAGGTTTTAAGATTGTTACTAGTCACATATATTCTTGTGCGGTGAATAGGGGGTGTTGAGTCCAGTTCACGGAGCAAAGAGTAGGTCTTGTCTATTACATATTGGGTGTATGGAACGGTATCTGAGCGAATTTGAACCCCTTGATTTATGCATCACCCCACCTCACCTTTCCCGTTAAGCAGCCGTAGTGTGTTTTCTAAACGTGTGACTCTGTTCTGTTTTGTAATTCAGTTCAAGTGTAGCGGTTTTTACATTCCCTATATAAGTGATAGCTTATGATAAGTGTCTTTTTCTGTGTGACTTATTTCACTTAGAATCGTCGTACCTAAGTCCACTCATCTTGCTTCTACTAGCCTTATGACATTGTTTTCATGTCTGAGTGATATTCCATTGTACATAAGGACCACAACTTTTTTATCCATTTTTCTCTTTCCTGGGATATTTAAGGTGTCATGAAGTGGAGGTTCTTGTCAACAGAGCAGCCCCAAACTTTGGGGTGCCTGTGTCTTGCTGATTTTTAGTTTTCCCAATTTATACGCCCATGAGTGGACGTGCCCTATGCTCACTAAGCTGTGTTTTTTCGATGTTTCAGGACACACCGTACACTTCTCCAGAGTGGCTGTTGGCAATTTACATCCCGCCCATCAGCGTAGCAAGGCTGCCATTTCTCCATGGCCTGTCCTGCATTTCTGGTTTTGACACTATTTGCAGCATGGCCCTTTTGACCCATGGGAAGCGAGACTTCTTTGTAGCGCTGATTTGCCTTTCCAGGTTGCTTGGTTGGCCAAAAAGGGCGTATGCGTTTTTTCCTGAATATATTCAGGAAAAAACGCATACGCCCTTCTTGGCCAAGGGCATCATTGTCGACGTTTTGCCGCTTTTCATGTGGTTTACAGGCGATTCGAATCTACCTCCTGAAATCTGTTTCCTGCAATTCTGCCTTGCTTTCAAATCCTCTTCGTTGCCTTCCCTCAATATATCTGTGGATGAGAGTTATCATTTATAACTCTGCGGGTTTGTGAATTGCAGTGTCCCTGAGCTCCATTTTTCAACTCGCTTTTTTGGGAGCTGGCCGCAAAAGCGCGGGATTGCCTCAGGCACTATTCTGCTTCTGGGCGGCAGGCTGAGCCTGTCGTTAATTCTTCTTCCTGATGGGAAAATAGAGTGACCTGTGCCTGTCCCAACACCTAGATCTAGTCTCTCATTGGTTGCCCCTCTTCCCGTTCATCCTCAGGACAAATTGCAACCTGTAGGGAACAGGAGGTTAAAGGTGCTGATTCTCCAAGTAAGTTGAATGCTAGTAAAGTAGCTGGAAAGGCGAACCCGAGCACAAGGAGATGAGAAATGGGGTGTGTTTTAGAAACCTTTCAAAATCACACGGTGTACCATCTTCTGAGTTTCTCATGCATGTTTTCGATGTAGGAAGATGCCCTTGAACCTGGAGATTTGGGACCCATGGGATGGGTATCACGCAGTATTACTTTAAAGGGTCTGCGTTTGCTCACCCAACCTCTCAGCCCCAAGAGTGTCCACCCTTATGTCTCATCCAGCTGTGGGTCTAGATATGGTCAATCCAGGTGGCATCACAGCCCCTGAACGAATTTTGTAAGAATTTCTCTCTCTTTCACTGTCTTTGTTTTACGGGTTTTTAAAAGTAATTTATTTTTATAATGGGGTTTAGCTGCTTTTCACGGCTGTGTTTATGCGGATTTACACCCACTTGACTCACTTCCAGACAGATATCAATACATAGGTTTTAAGATTGTTACTAGTCACATATATTCTTGTGCGGTGAATAGGGGGTGTTGAGTCCAGTTCACGGAGCAAGGAGTAGGTCTTGTCTATTACATATTGGGTGTATGGAACGGTATCAGAGCGAATTTGGACCCCTTGTTTTATGCATCACCCCACCTCACCTTTCCCGTTAAGCAGCCATAGTGTGTTTTCTAAACGTGTGACTCTGTTCTGTTTTGTAATTCAGTTCAAGTGTAGCGGTTTTTACATTCCCTCTATAAGTGATAGCTTATGATAAGTGTCTTTTTCTGTGTGACTTATTTCACTTAGAATCGTCGTACCTAAGTCCACTCATCTTGCTTCTACTAGCCTTATGACATTGATTTCATGTCTGAGTGATATTCCATTGTACATAAGGACCACAACTTTTTTATCCATTTTTCTCTTTCCTGGGATATTTAAGGTGTCATGAAGTGGAGGTTCTTGTCAACAGAGCAGCCCCAAACTTTGGGGTGCCTGTGTCTTGCTGATTTTTAGTTTTCCCAATTTATACGCCCATGAGTGGACGTGCCCTATGCTCACTAAGCTGTGTTTTTTCGATGTTTCAGGACACACCGTACACTTCTCCAGAGTGGCTGCTGGCAATTTACATCCCGCCCATCAGCGTAGCAAGGCTGCCATTTCTCCATGGCCTGTCCTGCATTTCTGGTTTTGACACTATTTGCAGCATGGCCCTTTTGACCCATGGGAAGCGAGACTTCTTTGTAGCGCTGATTTGCCTTTCCAGGTTGCTTGGTTGGCCAAAAAGGGCGTATGCGTTTTTTCCTGAATATATTCAGGAAAAAACGCATACGCCCTTCTTGGCCAAGGGCATCATTGTCGACGTTTTGCCGCTTTTCATGTGCTTTACAGGCGATTCGAATCTACCTCCTGAAATCTGTTTCCTGCAATTCTGCCTTGCTTTCAAATCCTCTTCGTTGCCTTCCCTCAATATATCTGTGCATGAGAGTTATCATTTATAACTCTGCGGGTTTGTGAATTGCAGTGTCCCTGAGCTCCATTTTTCAACTCGCTTTTTTGGGAGCTGGCCGCAAAAGCGCGGGATTGCCTCAGGCCCTATTGTGCTTCTGGGCGGCAGGCTGAGCCTGTGATTAATTCTTCTTCCTGATGGGAAAATAGAGTGACCTGTGCCTGTCCCAACACCTATATCTAGTCTCTCATTGGTTGCCCCTCTTCCCGTTCATCCTCAGGACAAATTGCAACCTGTAGGGAACAGGAGGTTAAAGGTGCTGATTCTCCAAGTAAGTTGATTGCTAGTAAAGTAGCTGGAAAGGCGAACCCGAGCACAAGGAGATGAGAAATGGGGTGTGTTTTAGAAACCTTTCAAAATCACACGGTGTACCATCTTCTGAGTTTCTCATGCATGTTTTCGATGTAGGAAGATGCCCTTGAACCTGGAGATTTGGGACCCATGGGATGGGTATCACGCAGTATTACTTTAAAGGGTCTGCGTTTGCTCACCCAACCTCTCAGCCCCAAGAGTGTCCACCCTTATGTCTCATCCAGCTGTGGGTCTAGATATGGTCAATCCAGGTGGCATCACAGCCCCTGAACGAATTTTGTAAGAATTTCTCTCTCTTTCACTGTCTTTGTTTTACGGGTTTTTAAAAGTAATTTATTTTTATAATGGGGTTTAGCTGCTTTTCACGGCTGTGTTTATGCGGATTTACACCCACTTGACTCACTTCCAGACAGATATCAATACATAGGTTTTAAGATTGTTACTAGTCACATATATTCTTGTGCGGTGAATAGGGGGTGTTGAGTCCAGTTCACGGAGCAAGGAGTAGGTCTTGTCTATTACATATTGGGTGTATGGAACGGTATCTGAGCAAATTTGAACCCCTTGTTTTATGCATCACCCCACCTCACCTTTCCCGTTAAGCAGCCATAGTGTGTTTTCTAAACGTGTGACTCTGTTCTGTTTTGTAATTCAGTTCAAGTGTAGCGGTTTTTACATTCCCTCTATAAGTGATAGCTTATGATAAGTGTCTTTTTCTGTGTGACTTATTTCACTTAGAATCGTCGTACCTAAGTCCACTCATCTTGCTTCTACTAGCCTTATGACATTGATTTCATGTCTGAGTGATATTCCATTGTCCATAAGGACCACAATTTTTTATCCATTTTTCTCTTTCCTGGGATATTTAAGGTGTCATGAAGTGGAGGTTCTTGTCAACAGAGCAGCCCCAAACTTTGGGGTGCCTGTGTCTTGCTGATTTTTAGTTTTCCCAATTTATACGCCCATGAGTGGACGTGCCCTATGCTCACTAAGCTGTGTTTTTTCGATGTTTCAGGACACACCGTACAGTTCTCCAGAGTGGCTGTTGGCAATTTACATCCCGCCCATCAGCGTAGCAAGGCTGCCATTTCTCCATGGCCTGTCCTGCATTTCTGGTTTTGACACTTTTTGCAGCATGGCCCTTTTGACCCATAGGAAGCGAGACTTCTTTGTAGCGCTGATTTGCCTTTCCAGGTTGCTTGGTTGGCCAAAAAGGGCGTATGCGTTTTTTCCTGAATATATTCAGGAAAAAACGCATACGCCCTTTTTGGCCAAGGGCATCATTGTCAACGTTTTGCCGCTTTTCATGTGCTTTAAAGGCGATTCGAATCTACCTCCTGAAACCTGTTTCCTGCAATTCTGCTTTGCTTTCAAATCCTCTTCGTTGCCTTCCCTCAATATATTTGTGGACGAGAGTTATCATTTATAACTCAGCAGGTTTGTGAATGGCAGTCCCCCTGAGCTCCATTTTTCAACTGTCTTTTTTGGGAGCTGGCCGCAAAAGCACGGGATTGCCTCAGGCCCTATTCTGGTTCCCGGCGGCAGGCTGAGCCTGTGGTTAATTCTTCTTCCTGATGGGAAAATAGAGTGACCTGTGCCTGTCCCAACACCTAGATCTATTCTCTCATTGGTTTCCCCTCTTCCCGTTCATCCTCAGAACAAATTGCAACCTGTACAGAACAGGAGGTTAAAGGTGCTGATTCTCCAAGTAGGGAGATTGCTAGTGAAGTAGCTGGAATGGCGAACCCGAGCACAAGGAGATGAGAAATGAGGTGCGTTTTAGAAACCTTTCAAAATCACACGGTGTACCTTCTTCTGGGTTCCTCATGCAAGTTTTCGATGTAGGAAGATGCCCTTGAACCTGGAGATTTGGGACCCCTGGGTTGGGTACCATGCAGTATTACTTTAAAGGGTCTGCGTTTGCTCACCCAACCTCACCCAACCTCTCAGCCCCAAGAGTGTCCACCCTTATGTCTCATCCAGCTGTGGGTCTAGATATGGTCAATCCAGGTTGCATCACAGCCCCTGAACGAATTTTGTAAGAATTTCTCTCTCTTTCACTGTCTTTGTTTTACGGGTTTTTAAAAGTAATTTATTTTTATAATGGGGTTTAGCTGCTTTTCACGGCTGTGTTTATGCGGATTTACACCCACTTGACTCACTTCCAGACAGATATCAATACATAGGTTTTAAGATTGTTACTAGTCACATATATTCTTGTGCGGTGAATAGGGCGTGTTGAGTCCAGTTCACTGAGCAAGGAGTAGGTCTTGTCTATTACATATTGGGTGTATGGAACGGTATCTGAGCGAATTTGAACCCCTTGTTTTATGCATCACCCCACCTCACCTTTCCCGTTAAGCAGCCATAGTGTGTTTTCTAAACGTGTGATTCTGTTCTGTTCTGTAATTCAGTTCAAGTGTAGCGGTTTTTACATTCCCTCTATAAGTGATAGCTTATGATAAGTGTCTTTTTCTGTGTGACTTATTTCACTTAGAATCGTCGTACCTAAGTCCACTCATCTTGCTTCTACTAGCCTTATGACATTGATTTCATGTCTGAGTGATATTCCATTGTACATAAGGACCACAACTTCTTTATCCATTTTTCTCTTTCCTGGGATATTTAAGGTGTCATGAAGTGGAGATTCTTGTCAACAGAGCAGCCCTAAACTTTGGGGTGCCTGTGTCTTGCTGATTTTTAGTTTTCCCAATTTATACGCCCATGAGTGGACGTGCCCTATGCTCACTAAGCTGTGTTTTTTCGATGTTTCAGGACACACCGTACACTTCTCCAGAGTGGCTGTTGGCAACTTACATCCCGCTCATCAGCGTAGCAAGGCTGCCATTTCTCCATGGCCTGTCCTGCATTTCTGGTTTTGACACTTTTTGCAGCATGGCCCTTTTGACCGATGGGAAGCGAGACTTCTTTGTAGCGCTGATTTGCCTTTCCAGGTTGCTTGGTTGGCCCAAAAGGGCGTATGCGTTTTTTCCTGAATATATTCAGGAAAAAACGCATACGCCCTTTTTGGCCAAGGGCATCATTGTCAACGTTTTGCCGCTTTTCATGTGCTTTAAAGGCGATTCGAATCTACCTCCTGAAACCTGGTTCCTGCAATTCTGCCTTGCTTTCAAATCCTCTTCGTTGCCTTCCCTCAATATATTTGTGGACGAGAGTTATCATTTATAACTCAGCAGGTTTGTGAATGGCAGTCCCCCTGAGCTCCATTTTTCAACTGTCTGTTTTGGGAGCTGGCCGCAAAAGCACGGGATTGCCTCAGGCCCTATTCTGGTTCCCGGCGGCAGGCTGAGCCTGTGGTTAATTCTTCTTCCTGATGGGAAAATAGAGTGACCTGTGCCTGTCCCAACACCTAGATCTATTCTCTCATTGGTTTCCCCTCTTCCCGTTCATCCTCAGGACAAATTGCAACCTGTACAGAACAGGAGGTTAAAGGTGCTGATTCTCCAAGTAGGGAGATTGCTAGTGAAGTAGCTGGAATGGCGAACCCGAGCACAAGGAGATGAGAAATGAGGTGCGTTTTAGAAACCTTTCAAAATCACACGGTGTACCTTCTTCTGGGTTCCTCATGAAAGTTTTCGATGTAGGAAGATGCCCTTGAACCTGGAGATTTGGGACCCATGGGTTGGGTACCATGCAGTATTACTTTAAAGGGTCTGCGTTTGCTCACCCAACCTCACCCAACCTTTCAGCCCCAAGAGTGTCCACCCTTATGTCTCATCCAGCTGTGGGTCTAGATATGGTCAATCCAGGTTGCATCACAGCCCCTGAACGAATTTTGTAAGAATTTCTCTCTCTTTCACTGTCTTTGTTTTACGGGTTTTTAAAAGTAATTTATTTTTATAATGGGGTTTAGCTGCTTTTCACGGCTGTGTTTATGCGGCTTTACACCCACTTGACTCACTTCCAGACAGATATCAATACATAGGTTTTAAGATTGTTACTAGTCACATATATTCTTGTGCGGTGAATAGGGGGTGTTGAGTCCAGTTCACTGAGCAAGGAGTAGGTCTTGTCTATTACATATTGGGTGTATGGAACGGTATCTGAGCGAATTTGAAACCCTTGTTTTATGCATCACCCCACCTCACCTTTCCCGTTAAAGAGCCATAGTGTGTTTTCTAAACGTGTGATTCTGTTCTGTTCTGTAATTCAGTTCAAGTGTAGCGGTTTTTACATTCCCTCTATAAGTGATAGCTTATGATAAGTGTCTTTTTCTGTGTGACTTATTTCACTTAGAATCGTCGTACCTAAGTCCACTCATCTTGCTTCTACTAGCCTTATGACATTGATTTCATGTCTGAGTGATATTCCATTGTACATAAGGACCACAACTTTTTTATCCATTTTTCTCTTTCCTGGGATATTTAAGGTGTCATGAAGTGGAGGTTCTTGTCAACAGAGCAGCCCCAAACTTTGGGGTGCCTGTGTCTTGCTGATTTTTCTTTTTCCCAATTTATACGCCCATGAGTGGACGTGCCCTATGCTCACTAAGCTGTGTTTTTTCGATGTTTCAGGACACACCGTACACTTCTCCAGAGTGGCTGTTGGCAATTTACATCCCGCCCATCAGCGTAGCAAGGCTGCCATTTCTCCATGGCCTGTCCTGCATTTCTGGTTTTGACACTTTTTGCAGCATGGCCCTTTTGACCCATGGGAAGCGAGACTTCTTTGTAGCGCTGATTTGCCTTTCCAGGTTGCTTGGTTGGCCAAAAAGGGCGTATGCGTTTTTTCCTGAATATATTCAGGAAAAAACGCATACGCCCTTTTTGGCCAAGGGCATCATTGTCGACGTTTTGCCGCTTTTCATGTGCCTTAAAGGCGATTCGAATCTACCTCCTGAAATCTGTTTCCTGCAATTCTGCCTTGCTTTCAAATCCTCTTCGTTGACTTCCCTCAATATATCTGTGGATGAGAGTTATCACTTATAACTCTGCGGGTTTGTGAATTGCAGTGTCCCTGAGCTCCATTTTTCAACTGTCTTTTTTGAGAGCTGGCCGCAAAAGCACGGGATTGCCTCAGGCCCTATTCTGGTTCCTGGCAGCAGGCTGAGCCTGTGGTTAATTCTTCTTCCTGATGGGAAAATAGAGTGACCTGTGCCTGTCCCAACAGCTAGATCTAGTCTCTCTTTGGTTGCCCCTCTTCCCGTTCATCCTCAGGACAAATTGCAACCTGTAGGGAACAGGAGGTTAAAGGTGCTGATTCTCCAAGTAGGGAGATTGCTAGTAAAGTAGCTGGAATGGCGAACCCGAGCACAAGGAGATGAGAAATGAGGTGCGTTTTAGAAACCTTTCAAAATCACACGGTGTACCATCTTCTGAGTTTCTCATGCATGTTTTCGATGTAGGAAGATGCCCTTGAACCTGGAGACTTGGGACCCATGGGATGGGTACCACGCAGTATTACTTTAAAGGGTCTGCGTTTGCTCACCCAACCTAACCCAACCTTTCAGCCCCAAGACTGTCCACCCTTACGTCTCATCCAGCTGTGCGTGTAGATATGGTCAATCCAGGTTGCATCACAGCCTCTGAACGAATTTTGTAAGAATTTCTCTCTCTTTCACTGTCTTTGTTTTACGGGTTTTTAAAAGTAATTTATTTTTATAATGGGGTTTAGCTGCTTTTCACGGCTGTGTTTATGCGGATTTACACCCACTTGACTCACTTCCAGACAGATATCAATACATAGGTTTTAAGATTGTTACTAGTCACATATATTCTTGTGCGGTGAATAGGGGGTGTTGAGTCCAGTTCACTGAGCAAGGAGTAGGTCTTGTCTATTACATATTGGGTGTATGGAACGGTATCTGAGCGAATTTGAAACCCTTGTTTTATGCATCACCCCACCTCACCTTTCCCGTTAAGCAGCCATAGTGTGTTTTCTAAACGTGTGATTCTGTTCTGTTCTGTAATTCAGTTCAAGTGTAGCGGTTTTTACATTCCCTCTATAAGTGATAGCTTATGATAAGTGTCTTTTTCTGTGTGACTTATTTCACTTAGAATCGTCGTACCTAAGTCCACTCATCTTGCTTCTACTAGCCTTATGACATTGATTTCATGTCTGAGTGATATTGCATTGTACATAAGGACCACAACTTCTTTATCCATTTTTCTCTTTCCTGGGATATTTAAGGTGTCATGAAGTGGAGGTTCTTGTCAACAGAGCAGCCCTAAACTTTGGGGTGCCTGTGTCTTGCTGATTTTTAGTTTTCCCAATTTATACGCCCATGAGTGGACGTGCCCTATGCTCCCTAAGCTGTGTTTTTTCGATGTTTCAGGACACACCGTACACTTCTCCAGAGTGGCTGTTGGCAATTAACATCCCGCCCATCAGCGTAGCAAGGCTGCCATTTCTCCATGGCCTGTCCTGCATTTCTGGTTTTGACACTTTTTGCAGCATGACCCTTTTGACCGATGGGAAGCGAGACTTCTTTGTAGCACTGATTTGCCTTTCCAGGTTGCTTGGTTGGCCAAAAAGGGCGTATGCGTTTTTTCCTGAATATATTCAGGAAAAAACGCATACGCCCTTTTTGGCCAAGGGCATCATTGTCGACGTTTTGCCGCTTTTCATGTGCTTTAAAGGCGATTCGAATCTACCTCCTGAAACCTGTTTCCTGCAATTCTGCCTTGCTTTCAAATCCTCTTCGTTGCCTTCCCTCAATATATTTGTGGACGAGAGTTATCATTTATAACTCAGCAGGTTTGTGAATGGCAGTCCCCCTGAGCTCCATTTTTCAACTGTCTTTTTTGGGAGCTGGCCGCAAAAGCACGGGATTGCCTCAGGCCCTATTCTGGTTCCCGGTGGCAGGCTGAGCCTGTGGTTAATTCTTCTTCCTGATGGGAAAATAGAGTGACCTGTGCCTGTCCCAACACCTAGATCTAGTCTCTCATTGGTTGGCCCTCTTCCCGTTCATCCTCAGGACAAATTGCAACCTGTAGGGAACAGGAGGTTAAAGGTGCTGATTCTCCAAGTAGGGAGATTGCTAGTAAAGTAGCTGGAATGGCGAACCCGAGCACAAGGAGATGAGAAATGAGGTGCGTTTTAGAAACCTTTCAAAATCACACGGTGTACCATCTTCTGAGTTTCTCATGCATGTTTTCGATGTAGGAAGATGCCCTTGAACCTGGAGATTTGGGACCCATGGGATGGGTACCACGCAGTATTACTTTAAAGGGTCTGCGTTTGCTCACCCAACCTCACCCAACCTGTCAGCCCCAAGAGTGTCCACCCTTATGTCTCATCCAGCTGTGGGTCTAGATATGGTCAATCCAGGTTGCATCACAGCCCCTGAACGAATTTTGTAAGAATTTCTCTCTCTTTCACTGTCTTTGTTTTACGGGTTTTTAAAAGTAATTTATTTTTATAATGGGGTTTAGCTGCTTTTCACGGCTGTGTTTATGCGGCTTTACACCCACTTGACTCACTTCCAGACAGATATCAATACATAGGTTTTAAGATTGTTACTAGTCACATATATTCTTGTGCGGTGAATAGGGGGTGTTGAGTCCAGTTCACTGAGCAAGGAGTAGGTCTTGTCTATTACATATTGGGTGTATGGAACGGTATCTGAGCGAATTTGAAACCCTTGTTTTATGCATCACCCCACCTCACCTTTCCCGTTAAGCAGCCATAGTGTGTTTTCTAAACGTGTGATTCTGTTCTGTTCTGTAATTCAGTTCAAGTGTAGCGGTTTTTACATTCCCTCTATAAGTGATAGCTTATGATAAGTGTCTTTTTCTGTGTGACTTATTTCACTTAGAATCGTCGTGCCTAACTCCACTCATCTTGCTTCTACTTGCCTTATGACATTGATTTCATGTCTGAGTGATATTCCATTGTACATAAGGACCACAACTTCTTTATCCATTTTTCTCTTTCCTGGGATATTTAAGGTGTCATGAAGTGGAGGTTCTTGTCAACAGAGCAGCCCCAAACTTTGGGGTGCCTGTGTCTTGCTCATTTTTAGTTTTCCCAATTTATACGCCCATGAGTGGACGTGCCCTATGCTCCCTAAGCTGTGTTTTTTCGATGTTTCAGGACACACCGTACACTTCTCCAGAGTGGCTGTTGGCAACTTACATCCCGCCCATCACCGTAGCAAGGCTGCCATTTCTCCATGGCCTGTCCTGCATTTCTGGTTTTGACACTTTTTGCAGCATGGCCCTTTTGGCCGATGGGAAGCGAGACTTCTTTGTAGCGCTGATTTGCCTTTCCAGGTTGCTTGGTTGGCCAAAAAGGGCGTATGCGTTTTTTCCTGAATATATTCAGGAAAAAACGCATACGCCCTTTTTGGCCAAGGGCATCATTGTCGACGTTTTGCCGCTTTTCATGTGCTTTACAGGCGATTCGAATCTACCTCCTGAAACCTGTTTCCTGCAATTCTGCCTTGCTTTCAAATCCTCTTCGTTGCCTTCCCTCAATATATCTGTGGATGAGAGTTATCATTTATAACTCTGCGGTTTTGTGAATTGCAGTGTCCCTGAGCTCCATTTTTCAACTCGCTTTTTTGGGAGCTGGCCGCAAAAGCGCGGGATTGCCTCAGGCCCTATTCTGTTTCTGGGCGGCAGGCTGAGCCTGTGGTTAATTCTTCTTCCTGATGGGAAAATAGAGTGACCTGTGCCTGTCCCAACACCTAGATCTAGTCTCTCATTGGTTGCCCCTCTTCCCGTTCAACCTCAGGACAAATTGCAACCTGTAGGGAACAGGAGGTTAAAGGTGCTGATTCTCCAAGTAAGTTGATTGCTAGTAAAGTAGCTGGAAAGGCGAACCCGAGCACAAGGACATGAGAAATGGGGTGTGTTTTAGAAACCTTTCAAAATCACACGGTGTACCATCTTCTGAGTTTCTCATGCATGTTTTCGATGTAGGAAGATGCCCTTGAACCTGGAGATTTGGGACCCATGGGATGGGTACCACGCAGTATTACTTTAAAGGGTCTGCGTTTGCTCACCCAACCTCTCAGCCCCAAGAGTGTCCACCCTTATGTCTCATCCAGCTGTGGGTCTAGATATGGTCAATCCAGGTTGCATCTCAGCCCCTGATCGAATTTTGTAAGAATTTCTCTCTCTTTCACTGTCTTTGTTTTACGGGTTTTTAAAAGTAATTTATTTTTATAATGGGGTTTAGCTGCTTTTCACGGCTGTGTTTATGCGGATTTACACCCACTTGACTCACTTCCAGACAGATATCAATACATAGGTTTTAAGATTGTTACTAGTCATATATATTCTTGTGCGGTGAATAGGGGGTGTTGAGTCCAGTTCACTGAGCAAGGAGTAGGTCTTGTGTGTTACATATTGGGTGTATGGAACGGTATCTGAGCGAATTTGAACCCCTTGTTTTATGCATCACCCCACCTCACCTTTCCCGTTAAGCAGCCATAGTGTGTTTTCTAAACGTGTGACTCTGTTCTGTTTTGTAATTCAGTTCAAGTGTAGCGGTTTTTACAGTCCCTCTATAAGTGATAGCTTATGATAAGTGTCTTTTTCTGTGTGACTTATTTCACTTAGAATCGTCGTACCTAAGTCCACTCATCTTGCTTCTACTAGCCTTATGACATTGATTTCATGTCTGACTGATATTCCATTGTACATAAGGACCACAAATTTTATCCATTTTTCTCTTTCCTGGGATATTTAAGGTGTCATGAAGTGGAGGTTCTTGTCAACAGAGCAGCCCCAAACTTTGGGGTGCCTGTGTCTTGCTGATTTTTAGTTTTCCCAATTTATACGCCCATGAGTGGACGTGCCCTATGCTCACTAAGCTGTGTTTTTTCGATGTTTCAGGACACACCGTACACTTCTCCAGAGTGGCTGTTGGCAATTTACATCCCGCCCATCAGCGTAGCAAGGCTGCCATTTCTCCATGGCCTGTCCTGCATTTCTGGTTTTGACACATTTTGCAGCATGGCCCTTTTGACCCATGGGAAGCGAGACTTCTTTGTAGCGCTGATTTGCCTTTCCAGGTTGCTTGGTTGGCCAAAAAGGGCGTATGCGTTTTTTCCTGAATATATTCAGGAAAAAACGCATACACCCTTTTTGGCCAAGGGCATCATTCTCGACGTTTTGCCGCTTTTCATGTGCCTTAAAGGCGATTCGAATCTACCTCCTGAAATCTGTTTCCTGCAATTCTGCCTTGTTTTCAAATCCTCTTCGTTGACTTCCCTCAATATATCTGTGGATGAGAGTTATCACTTATAACTCTGCGGGTTTGTGAATTGCAGTGTCCCTGAGCTCCATTTTTCAACTGTCTTTTTTGAGAGCTGGCCGCAAAAGCACGGGATTGCCTCAGGCCCTATTCTGGTTCCTGGCAGCCGGCTGAGCCTGTGGTTAATTCTTCTTCCTGATGGGAAAATAGAGTGACCTGTGCCTGTCCCAACAGCTAGATCTAGTCTCTCATTGGTTGCCCCTTTTCCCGTTCATCCTCAGGACAAATTGCAACCTGTAGGGAACAGGAGGATAAAGGTGCTGATTCTCCAAGTAGGGAGATTGCTAGTAAAGTAGCTGGAATGGCGAACCCGAGCACAAGGAGATGAGAAATGAGGTGCGTTTTAGAAACCTTTCAAAATCACACGGTGTACCATCTTCTGAGTTTCTCATGCATGTTTTCGATGTAGGAAGATGCCCTTGAACCTGGAGACTTGGGACCCATGGGATGGGTACCACGCAGTATTACTTTAAAGGGTCTGCGTTTGCTCACCCAACCTAACCCAACCTTTCAGCCCCAAGACTGTCCACCCTTATGTCTCATCCAGCTGTGCGTGTAGATATGGTCAATCCAGGTTGCATCACAGCCTCTGAACGAATTTTGTAAGAATTTCTCTCTCTTTCACTGTCTTTGTTTTACGGGTTTTTAAAAGTAATTTATTTTTATAATGGGGTTTAGCTGCTTTTCACGGCTGTGTTTATGCGGATTTACACCCACTTGACTCACTTCCAGACAGATATCAATACATAGGTTTTAAGATTCTTACTAGTCACATATATTCTTGTGCGGTGAATAGGGGGTGTTGAGTCCAGTTCACTGAGCAAGGAGTAGGTCTTGTCTATTACATATTGGGTGTATGGAACGGTATCTGAGCGAATTTGAAACCCTTGTTTCATGCATCACCCCACCTCACCTTTCCCGTTAAGCAGCCATAGTGTGTTTTCTAAACGTGTGATTCTGTTCTGTTCTGTAATTCAGTTCAAGTGTAGCGGTTTTTACATTCCCTCTATAAGTGATAGCTTATGATAAGTGTCTTTTTCTGTGTGACTTATTTCACTTAGAATCGTCGTACCTAAGTCCACTCATCTTGCTTCTACTAGCCTTATGACATTGATTTCATGTCTGAGTGATATTGCATTGTACATAAGGACCACAACTTCTTTATCCATTTTTCTCTTTCCTGGGATATTTAAGGTGTCATGAAGTGGAGGTTCTTGTCAACAGAGCAGCCCTAAACTTTGGGGTGCCTGTGTCTTGCTGATTTTTAGTTTTCCCAATTTATACGCCCATGAGTGGACGTGCCCTATGCTCCCTAAGCTGTGTTTTTTCGATGTTTCAGGACACACCGTACACTTCTCCAGAGTGGCTGTTGGCAATTAACATCCCGCCCATCAGCGTAGCAAGGCTGCCATTTCTCCATGGCCTGTCCTGCATTTCTGGTTTTGACACTTTTTGCAGCATGACCCTTTTGACCGATGGGAAGCGAGACTTCTTTGTAGCACTGATTTGCCTTTCCAGGTTGCTTGGTTGGCCAAAAAGGGCGTATGCGTTTTTTCCTGAATATATTCAGGAAAAAACGCATACGCCCTTTTTGGCCAAGGGCATCATTGTCGACGTTTTGCCGCTTTTCATGTGCTTTAAAGGCGATTCGAATCTACCTCCTGAAACCTGTTTCCTGCAATTCTGCCTTGCTTTCAAATCCTCTTCGTTGCCTTCCCTCAATATATTTGTGGACGAGAGTTATCATTTATAACTCAGCAGGTTTGTGAATGGCAGTCCCCCTGAGCTCCATTTTTCAACTGTCTTTTTTGGGAGCTGGAAGCAAAAGCACGGGATTGCCTCAGGCCCTATTCTGGTTCCCGGTGGCAGGCTGAGCCTGTGGTTAATTCTTCTTCCTGATGGGAAAATAGAGTGACCTGTGCCTGTCCCAACACCTAGATCTATTCTCTCATTGGTTTCCCCTCTTCCCGTTCATCCTGAGGACAAATTGCAACCTGTAGGGAACAGGAGGTTAAAGGTGCTGATTCTCCAAGTAGGGAGATTGCTAGTAAAGTAGCTGGAATGGCGAACCCGAGCACAAGGAGATGAGAAATGAGGTGCGTTTTAGAAACCTTTCAAAATCACACGGTGTACCATCTTCTGAGTTTCTCATGCATGTTTTCGATGTAGGAAGATGCCCTTGAACCTGGAGATTTGGGACCCATGGGATGGGTACCACGCAGTATTACTTTAAAGGGTCTGCGTTTGCTCACCCAACCTCACCCAACCTGTCAGCCCCAAGAGTGTCCACCCTTATGTCTCATCCAGCTGTGGGTCTAGATATGGTCAATCCAGGTGGCATCACAGCCCCTGAACGAATTTTGTAAGAATTTCTCTCTCTTTCACTGTCTTTGTTTTACGGGTTTTTAAAAGTAATTTATTTTTATAATGGGGTTTAGCTGCTTTTCACGGCTGTGTTTATGCGGCTTTACACCCACTTGACTCACTTCCAGACAGATATCAATACATAGGTTTTAAGATTGTTACTAGTCACATATATTCTTGTGCGGTGAATAGGGGGTGTTGAGTCCAGTTCACTGAGCAAGGAGTAGGTCTTGTCTATTACATATTGGGTGTATGGAACGGTATCTGAGCGAATTTGAACCCCTTGTTTTATGCATCACCCCACCTCACCTTTCCCGTTAAGCAGCCATAGTGTGTTTTCTAAACGTGTGATTCTGTTCTGTTCTGTAATTCAGTTCAAGTGTAGCGGTTTTTACATTCCCTCTATAAGTGATAGCTTATGATAAGTGTCTTTTTCTGTGTGACTTATTTCACTTAGAATCGTCGTGCCTAACTCCACTCATCTTGCTTCTACTTGCCTTATGACATTGATTTCATGTCTGAGTGATATTCCATTGTACATAAGGACCACAACTTCTTTATCCATTTTTCTCTTTCCTGGGATATTTAAGGTGTCATGAAGTGGAGGTTCTTGTCAACAGAGCAGCCCCAAACTTTGGGGTGCCTGTGTCTTGCTCATTTTTAGTTTTCCCAATTTATACGCCCATGAGTGGACGTGCCCTATGCTCCCTAAGCTGTGTTTTTTCGATGTTTCAGGACACACCGTACACTTCTCCAGAGTGGCTGTTGGCAACTTACATCCCGCCCATCAGCGTAGCAAGGCTGCCATTTCTCCATGGCCTGTCCTGCATTTCTGGTTTTGACACTTTTTGCAGCATGGCCCTTTTGGCCGATGGGAAGCGAGACTTCTTTGTAGCGCTGATTTGCCTTTCCAGGTTGCTTGGTTGGCCAAAAAGGGCGTATGCGTTTTTTCCTGAATATATTCAGGAAAAAACGCATACGCCCTTTTTGGCCAAGGGCATCATTGTCGACGTTTTGCCGCTTTTCATGTGCTTTACAGGCGATTCGAATCTACCTCCTGAAACCTGTTTCCTGCAATTCTGCCTTGCTTTCAAATCCTCTTCGTTGCCTTCCCTCAATATATCTGTGGATGAGAGTTATCATTTATAACTCTGCGGGTTTGTGAATTGCAGTGTCCCTGAGCTCCATTTTTCAACTCGCTTTTTTGGGAGCTGGCCGCAAAAGCGCGGGATTGCCTCAGGCCCTATTCTGCTTCTGGGCGGCAGGCTGAGCCTGTGGTTAATTCTTCTTCCTGATGGGAAAATAGAGTGACCTGTGCCTGTCCCAACACCTAGATCTAGTCTCTCATTGGTTGCCCCTCTTCCCGTTCAACCTCAGGACAAATTGCAACCTGTAGGGAACAGGAGGTTAAAGGTGCTGATTCTCCAAGTAAGTTGATTGCTAGTAAAGTAGCTGGAAAGGCGAACCCGAGCACAAGGACATGAGAAATGGGGTGTGTTTTAGAAACCTTTCAAAATCACACGGTGTACCATCTTCTGAGTTTCTCATGCATGTTTTCGATGTAGGAAGATGCCCTTGAACCTGGAGATTTGGGACCCATGGGATGGGTACCACGCAGTATTACTTTAAAGGGTCTGCGTTTGCTCACCCAACCTCTCAGCCCCAAGAGTGTCCACCCTTATGTCTCATCCAGCTGTGGGTCTAGATATGGTCAATCCAGGTTGCATCTCAGCCCCTGATCGAATTTTGTAAGAATTTCTCTCTCTTTCACTGTCTTTGTTTTACGGGTTTTTAAAAGTAATTTATTTTTATAATGGGGTTTAGCTGCTTTTCACGGCTGTGTTTATGCGGATTTACACCCACTTGACTCACTTCCAGACAGATATCAATACATAGGTTTTAAGATTGTTACTAGTCATATATATTCTTGTGCGGTGAATAGGGGGTGTTGAGTCCAGTTCACTGAGCAAGGAGTAGGTCTTGTGTGTTACATATTGGGTGTATGGAACGGTATCTGAGCGAATTTGAACCCTTTGTTTTATGCATCACCCCACCTCACCTTTCCCGTTAAGCAGCCATAGTGTGTTTTCTAAACGTGTGACTCTGTTCTGTTTTGTAATTCAGTTCAAGTGTAGCGGTTTTTACAGTCCCTCTATAAGTGATAGCTTATGATAAGTGTCTTTTTCTGTGTGACTTATTTCACTTAGAATCGTCGTACCTAAGTCCACTCATCTTGCTTCTACTAGCCTTATGACATTGATTTCATGTCTGACTGATATTCCATTGTACATAAGGACCACAAATTTTATCCATTTTTCTCTTTCCTGGGATATTTAAGGTGTCATGAAGTGGAGGTTCTTGTCAACAGAGCAGCCCCAAACTTTGGGGTGCCTGTGTCTTGCTGATTTTTAGTTTTCCCAATTTATACGCCCATGAGTGGACGTGCCCTATGCTCACTAAGCTGTGTTTTTTCGATGTTTCAGGACACACCGTACACTTCTCCAGAGTGGCTGTTGGCAATTTACATCCCGCCCATCAGCGTAGCAAGGCTGCCATTTCTCCATGGCCTGTCCTGCATTTCTGGTTTTGACACTTTTTGCAGCATGGCCCTTTTGACCCATGGGAAGCGAGACTTCTTTGTAGCGCTGATTTGCCTTTCCAGGTTGCTTGGATGGCCAAAAAGGGCGTATGCGTTTTTTCCTGAATATATTCAGGAAAAAACGCATACACACTTTTTGGCCAAGGGCATCATTGTCGACGTTTTGCCGCTTTTCATGTGCCTTAAAGGCGATTCGAATCTACCTCCTGAAATCTGTTTCCTGCAATTCTGCCTTGCTTTCAAATCCTCTTCGTTGACTTCCCTCAATATATCTGTGGATGAGAGTTATCACTTATAACTCTGCGGGTTTGTGAATTGCAGTGTCCCTGAGCTCCATTTTTCAACTGTCTTTTTTGAGAGCTGGCCGCAAAAGCACGGGATTGCCTCAGGCCCTATTCTGGTTCCTGGCAGCCGGCTGAGCCTGTGGTTAATTCTTCTTCCTGATGGGAAAATAGAGTGACCTGTGCCTGTCCCAACAGCTAGATCTATTCTCTCATTGGTTGCCCCTTTTCCCGTTCATCCTCAGGACAAATTGCAACCTGTAGGGAACAGGAGGATAAAGGTGCTGATTCTCCAAGTAGGGAGATTGCTAGTAAAGTAGCTGGAATGGCGAACCCGAGCACAAGGAGATGAGAAATGAGGTGCGTTTTAGAAACCTTTCAAAATCACACGGTGTACCATCTTCTGAGTTTCTCATGCATGTTTTCGATGTAGGAAGATGCCCTTGAACCTGGAGACTTGGGACCCATGGGATGGGTACCACGCAGTATTACTTTAAAGGGTCTGCGTTTGCTCACCCAACCTAACCCAACCTTTCAGCGCCAAGACTGTCCACCCTTATGTCTCATCCAGCTGTGCGTGTAGATATGGTCAATCCAGGTTGCATCACAGCCTCTGAACGAATTTTGTAAGAATTTCTCTCTCTTTCACTGTCTTTGTTTTACGGGTTTTTAAAAGTAATTTATTTTTATAATGGGGTTTAGCTGCTTTTCACGGCTGTGTTTATGCGGATTTACACCCACTTGACTCACTTCCAGACAGATATCAATACATAGGTTTTAAGATTCTTACTAGTCACATATATTCTTGTGAGGTGAATAGGGGGTGTTGAGTCCAGTTCACTGAGCAAGGAGTAGGTCTTGTCTATTACATATTGGGTGTATGGAACGGTATCTGAGCGAATTTGAAACCCTTGTTTTATGCATCACCCCACCTCACCTTTCCCGTTAAGCAGCCATAGTGTGTTTTCTAAACGTGTGATTCTGTTCTGTTCTGTAATTCAGTTCAAGTGTAGCGGTTTTTACATTCCCTCTATAAGTGATAGCTTATGATAAGTGTCTTTTTCTGTGTGACTTATTTCACTTCGAATCGTCGTACCTAAGTCCACTCATCTTGCTTCTACTAGCCTTATGACATTGATTTCATGTCTGAGTGATATTGCATTGTACATAAGGACCACAACTTCTTTATCCATTTTTCTCTTTCCTGGGATATTTAAGGTGTCATGAAGTGGAGGTTCTTGTCAACAGAGCAGCCCTAAACTTTGGGGTGCCTGTGTCTTGCTGATTTTTAGTTTTCCCAATTTATACGCCCATGAGTGGACGTGCCCTATGCTCCCTAAGCTGTGTTTTTTCGATGTTTCAGGACACACCGTACACTTCTCCAGAGTGGCTGTTGGCAATTAACATCCCGCCCATCAGCGTAGCAAGGCTGCCATTTCTCCATGGCCTGTCCTGCATTTCTGGTTTTGACACTTTTTGCAGCATGACCCTTTTGACCGATGGGAAGCGAGACTTCTTTGTAGCACTGATTTGCCTTTCCAGGTTGCTTGGTTGGCCAAAAAGGGCGTATGCGTTTTTTCCTGAATATATTCAGGAAAAAACGCATACGCCCTTTTTGGCCAAGGGCATCATTGTCGACGTTTTGCCGCTTTTCATGTGCTTTAAAGGCGATTCGAATCTACCTCCTGAAACCTGTTTCCTGCAATTCTGCCTTGCTTTCAAATCCTCTTCGTTGCCTTCCCTCAATATATTTGTGGACGAGAGTTATCATTTATAACTCAGCAGGTTTGTGAATGGCAGTCCCCCTGAGCTCCATTTTTCAACTGTCTTTTTTGGGAGCTGGAAGCAAAAGCACGGGATTGCCTCAGGCCCTATTCTGGTTCCCGGTGGCAGGCTGAGCCTGTGGTTAATTCTTCTTCCTGATGGGAAAATAGAGTGACCTGTGCCTGTCCCAACACCTAGATCTATTCTCTCATTGGTTTCCCCTCTTCCCGTTCATCCTCAGGACAAATTGCAACCTGTAGGGAACAGGAGGTTAAAGGTGCTGATTCTCCAAGTAGGGAGATTGCTAGTAAAGTAGCTGGAATGGCGAACCCGAGCACAAGGAGATGAGAAATGAGGTGCGTTTTAGAAACCTTTCAAAATCACACGGTGTACCATCTTCTGAGTTTCTCATGCATGTTTTCGATGTAGGAAGATGCCCTTGAACCTGGAGATTTGGGACCCATGGGATGGGTACCACGCAGTATTACTTTAAAGGGTCTGCGTTTGCTCACCCAACCTCTCAGCCCCAAGAGTGTCCACCCTTATGTCTCATCCAGCTGTGGGTCTAGATATGGTCAATCCAGGTTGCATCTCAGCCCCTGATCGAATTTTGTAAGAATTTCTCTCTCTTTCACTGTCTTTGTTTTACGGGTTTTTAAAAGTAATTTATTTTTATAATGGGGTTTAGCTGCTTTTCACGGCTGTGTTTATGCGGATTTACACCCACTTGACTCACTTCCAGACAGATATCAATACATAGGTTTTAAGATTGTTACTAGTCATATATATTCTTGTGCGGTGAATAGGGGGTGTTGAGTCCAGTTCACTGAGCAAGGAGTAGGTCTTGTGTGTTACATATTGGGTGTATGGAACGGTATCTGAGCGAATTTGAACCCCTTGTTTTATGCATCACCCCACCTCACCTTTCCCGTTAAGCAGCCATAGTGTGTTTTCTAAACGTGTGACTCTGTTCTGTTTTGTAATTCAGTTCAAGTGTAGCGGTTTTTACAGTCCCTCTATAAGTGATAGCTTATGATAAGTGTCTTTTTCTGTGTGACTTATTTCACTTAGAATCGTCGTACCTAAGTCCACTCATCTTACTTCTACTAGCCTTATGACATTGATTTCATGTCTGACTGATATTCCATTGTACATAAGGACCACAAATTTTATCCATTTTTCTCTTTCCTGGGATATTTAAGGTGTCATGAAGTGGAGGTTCTTGTCAACAGAGCAGCCCCAAACTTTGGGGTGCCTGTGTCTTGCTCATTTTTAGTTTTCCCAATTTATACGCCCATGAGTGGACGTGCCCTATGCTCCCTAAGCTGTGTTTTTTCGATGTTTCAGGACACACCGTACACTTCTCCAGAGTGGCTGTTGGCAACTTACATCCCGCCCATCAGCGTAGCAAGGCTGCCATTTCTCCATGGCCTGTCCTGCATTTCTGGTTTTGACACTTTTTGCAGCATGGCCCTTTTGGCCGATGGGAAGCGAGACTTCTTTGTAGCGCTCATTTGCCTTTCCAGGTTGCTTGGTTGGCCAAAAAGGGCGTATGCGTTTTTTCCTGAATATATTCAGGAAAAAACGCATACGCCCTTTTTGGCCAAGGGCATCATTGTCGACGTTTTGCCGCTTTTCATGTGCTTTACAGGCGATTCGAATCTACCTCCTGAAACCTGTTTCCTGCAATTCTGCCTTGCTTTCAAATCCTCTTCGTTGCCTTCCCTCAATATATCTGTGGATGAGAGTTATCATTTATAACTCTGCGGGTTTGTGAATTGCAGTGTCCCTGAGCTCCATTTTTCAACTCGCTTTTTTGGGAGCTGGCCGCAAAAGCGCGGGATTGCCTCAGGCCCTATTCTGCTTCTGGGCGGCAGGCTGAGCCTGTGGTTAATTCTTCTTCCTGATGGGAAAATAGAGTGACCTGTGCCTGTCCCAACACCTAGATCTAGTCTCTCATTGGTTGCCCCTCTTCCCGTTCCACCTCAGGACAAATTGCAACCTGTAGGGAACAGGAGGTTAAAGGTGCTGATTCTCCAAGTAAGTTGATTGCTAGTAAAGTAGCTGGAAAGGCGAACCCGAGCACAAGGACATGAGAAATGGGGTGTGTTTTAGAAACCTTTCAAAATCACACGGTGTACCATCTTCTGAGTTTCTCATGCATGTTTTCGATGTAGGAAGATGCCCTTGAACCTGGAGATTTGGGACCCATGGGATGGGTACCACGCAGTATTACTTTAAAGGGTCTGCGTTTGCTCACCCAACCTCTCAGCCCCAAGAGTGTCCACCCTTATGTCTCATCCAGCTGTGGGTCTAGATATGGTCAATCCAGGTTGCATCTCAGCCTCTGAACGAATTTTGTAAGAATTTCTCTCTCTTTCACTGTCTTTGTTTTACGGGTTTTTAAAAGTAATTTATTTTTATAATGGGGTTTAGCTGCTTTTCACGGCTGTGTTTATGCGGATTTACACCCACTTGACTCACTTCCAGACAGATATCAATACATAGGTTTTAAGATTCTTACTAGTCACATATATTCTTGTGAGGTGAATAGGGGGTGTTGAGTCCAGTTCACTGAGCAAGGAGTAGGTCTTGTCTATTACATATTGGGTGTATGGAACGGTATCTGAGCGAATTTGAAACCCTTGTTTTATGCATCACCCCACCTCACCTTTCCCGTTAAGCAGCCATAGTGTGTTTTCTAAACGTGTGATTCTGTTCTGTTCTGTAATTCAGTTCAAGTGTAGCGGTTTTTACATTCCCTCTATAAGTGATAGCTTATGATAAGTGTCTTTTTCTGTGTGACTTATTTCACTTAGAATCGTCGTACCTAAGTCCACTCATCTTGCTTCTACTAGCCTTATGACATTGATTTCATGTCTGAGTGATATTGCATTGTACATAAGGACCACAACTTCTTTATCCATTTTTCTCTTTCCTGGGATATTTAAGGTGTCATGAAGTGGAGGTTCTTGTCAACAGAGCAGCCCTAAACTTTGGGGTGCCTGTGTCTTGCTGATTTTTAGTTTTCCCAATTTATACGCCCATGAGTGGACGTGCCCTATGCTCCCTAAGCTGTGTTTTTTCGATGTTTCAGGACACACCGTACACTTCTCCAGAGTGGCTGTTGGCAATTAACATCCCGCCCATCAGCGTAGCAAGGCTGCCATTTCTCCATGGCCTGTCCTGCATTTCTGGTTTTGACACTTTTTGCAGCATGACCCTTTTGACCGATGGGAAGCGAGACTTCTTTGTAGCACTGATTTGCCTTTCCAGGTTGCTTGGTTGGCCAAAAAGGGCGTATGCTTTTTTTCCTGAATATATTCAGGAAAAAACGCATACGCCCTTTTTGGCCAAGGGCATCATTGTCGACTTTTTACCGCTTTTCATGTGCTTTAAAGGCGATTCGAATCTACCTCCTGAAACCTGTTTCCTGCAATTCTGCCTTGCTTTCAAATCCTCTTCGTTGCCTTCCCTCAATATATTTGTGGACGAGAGTTATCATTTATAACTCAGCAGGTTTGTGAATGGCAGTCCCCCTGAGCTCCATTTTTCAACTGTCTTTTTTGGGAGCTGGAAGCAAAAGCACGGGATTGCCTCAGGCCCTATTCTGGTTCCCGGTGGCAGGCTGAGCCTGTGGTTAATTCTTCTTCCTGATGGGAAAATAGAGTGACCTGTGCCTGTCCCAACACCTAGATCTATTCTCTCATTGGTTTCCCCTCTTCCCGTTCATCCTCAGGACAAATTGCAACCTGTAGGGAACAGGAGGTTAAAGGAGCTGATTCTCCAAGTAGGGAGATTGCTAGTAAAGTAGCTGGAATGGCGAACCCGAGCACAAGGAGATGAGAAATGAGGTGCGTTTTAGAAACCTTTCAAAATCACACGGTGTACCATCTTCTGAGTTTCTCATGCATGTTTTCGATGTAGGAAGATGCCCTTGAACCTGGAGATTTGGGACCCATGGGATGGGTACCACGCAGTATTACTTTAAAGGGTCTGCGTTTGCTCACCCAACCTCTCAGCCCCAAGAGTGTCCACCCTTATGTCTCATCCAGCTGTGGGTCTAGATATGGTCAATCCAGGTTGCATCTCAGCCCCTGATCGAATTTTGTAAGAATTTCTCTCTCTTTCACTGTCTTTGTTTTACGGGTTTTTAAAAGTAATTTATTTTTATAATGGGGTTTAGCTGCTTTTCACGGCTGTGTTTATGCGGATTTACACCCACTTGACTCACTTCCAGACAGATATCAATACATAGGTTTTAAGATTGTTACTAGTCATATATATTCTTGTGCGGTGAATAGGGGGTGTTGAGTCCAGTTCACTGAGCAAGGAGTAGGTCTTGTGTGTTACATATTGGGTGTATGGAACGGTATCTGAGCGAATTTGAACCCCTTGTTTTATGCATCACCCCACCTCACCTTTCCCGTTAAGCAGCCATAGTGTGTTTTCTAAACGTGTGACTCTGTTCTGTTTTGTAATTCAGTTCAAGTGTAGCGGTTTTTACAGTCCCTCTATAAGTGATAGCTTATGATAAGTGTCTTTTTCTGTGTGACTTATTTCACTTAGAATCGTCGTACCTAAGTCCACTCATCTTGCTTCTACTAGCCTTATGACATTGATTTCATGTCTGACTGATATTCCATTGTACATAAGGACCACAAATTTTATCCATTTTTCTCTTTCCTGGGATATTTAAGGTGTCATGAAGTGGAGGTTCTTGTCAACAGAGCAGCCCCAAACTTTGGGGTGCCTGTGTCTTGCTGATTTTTAGTTTTCCCAATTTATACGCCCATGAGTGGACGTGCCCTATGCTCACTAAGCTGTGTTTTTTCGATGTTTCAGGACACACCGTACACTTCTCCAGAGTGGCTGTTGGCAATTTACATCCCGCCCATCAGCGTAGCAAGGCTGCCATTTCTCCATGGCCTGTCCTGCATTTCTGGTTTTGACACTTTTTGCAGCATGGCCCTTTTGACCCATGGGAAGCGAGACTTCTTTGTAGCGCTGATTTGCCTTTCCAGGTTGCTTGGTTGGCCAAAAAGGGCGTATGCGTTTTTTCCTGAATATATTCAGGAAAAAACGCATACGCCCTTTTTGGCCAAGGGCATCATTGTCGACGTTTTGCCGCTTTTCATGTGCCTTAAAGGCGATTCGAATCTACCTCCTGAAATCTGTTTCCTGCAATTCTGCCTTGCTTTCAAATCCTCTTCGTTGACTTCCCTCAATATATCTGTGGATGAGAGTTATCACTTATAACTCTGCGGGTTTGTGAATTGCAGTGTCCCTGAGCTCCATTTTTCAACTGTCTTTTTTGAGAGCTGGCCGCAAAAGCACGGGATTGCCTCAGGCCCTATTCTGGTTCCTGGCAGCCGGCTGAGCCTGTGGTTAATTCTTCTTCCTGATGGGAAAATAGAGTGACCTGTGCCTGTCCCAACAGCTAGATCTAGTCTCTCATTGGTTGCCCCTCTTCCCGTTCATCCTCAGGACAAATTCAACCTGTAGGGAACAGGAGGTTAAAGGTGCTGATTCTCCAAGTAGGGAGATTGCTAGTAAAGTAGCTGGAATGGCGAACCCGAGCACAAGGAGATGAGAAATGAGGTGCGTATTAGAAACCTTTCAAAATCACACGGTGTACCATCTTCTGGGTTTCTCATGCATGTTTTCGATGTAGGAAGATGCCCTTGAACCTAGAGATTTGGGACCCATGGGATGGGTACCAGGCAGTATTACTTTAAAGGGTCTGCGTTTGCTCACCCAACCTAACCCAACCTTTCAGCGCCAAGACTGTCCACCCTTATGTCTCATCCAGCTGTGCGTGAAGATATGGTCAATCCAGGTTGCATCACAGCCTCTGAACGAATTTTGTAAGAATTTCTCTCTCTTTCACTGTCTTTGTTTTACGGGTTTTTAAAAGTAATTTATTTTTATAATGGGGTTTAGCTGCTTTTCACGGCTGTGTTTATGCGGATTTACACCCACTTGACTCACTTCCAGACAGATATCAATACATAGGTTTTAAGATTCTTACTAGTCACATATATTCTTGTGAGGTGAATAGGGGGTGTTGAGTCCAGTTCACTGAGCAAGGAGTAGGTCTTGTCTATTACATATTGGGTGTATGGAACGGTATCTGAGCGAATTTGAAACCCTTGTTTTATGCATCACCCCACCTCACCTTTCCCGTTAAGCAGCCATAGTGTGTTTTCTAAACGTGTGATTCTGTTCTGTTCTGTAATTCAGTTCAAGTGTAGCGGTTTTTACATTCCCTCTATAAGTGATAGCTTATGATAAGTGTCTTTTTCTGTGTGACTTATTTCACTTAGAATCGTCGTACCTAAGTCCACTCATCTTGCTTCTACTAGCCTTATGACATTGATTTCATGTCTGAGTGATATTGCATTGTACATAAGGACCACAACTTCTTTATCCATTTTTCTCTTTCCTGGGATATTTAAGGTGTCATGAAGTGGAGGTTCTTGTCAACAGAGCAGCCCTAAACTTTGGGGTGCCTGTGTCTTGCTGATTTTTAGTTTTCCCAATTTATACGCCCATGAGTGGACGTGCCCTATGCTCCCTAAGCTGTGTTTTTTCGATGTTTCAGGACACACCGTACACTTCTCCAGAGTGGCTGTTGGCAATTAACATCCCGCCCATCAGCGTAGCAAGGCTGCCATTTCTCCATGGCCTGTCCTGCATTTCTGGTTTTGACACTTTTTGCAGCATGACCCTTTTGACCGATGGGAAGCGAGACTTCTTTGTAGCACTGATTTGCCTTTCCAGGTTGCTTGGTTGGCCAAAAAGGGCGTATGCGTTTTTTCCTGAATATATTCAGGAAAAAACGCATACGTCCTTTTTGGCCAAGGGCATCATTGTCGACGTTTTGCCGCTTTTCATGTGCTTTAAAGGCGATTCGAATCTACCTCCTGAAACCTGTTTCCTGCAATTCTGCCTTGCTTTCAAATCCTCTTCGTTGCCTTCCCTCAATATATTTGTGGACGAGAGTTATCATTTATAACTCAGCAGGTTTGTGAATGGCAGTCCCCCTGAGCTCCATTTTTCAACTGTCTTTCTTGGGAGCTGGCCGCAAAAGCACGGGATTGCCTCAGGCCCTATTCTGGTTCCCGGTGGCAGGCTGAGCCTGTGGTTAATTCTTCTTCCTGATGGGAAAATAGAGTGACCTGTGCCTGTCCCAACACCTAGATCTAGTCTCTCATTGGTTGCCCCTCTTCCCGTTCATCCTCAGGACAAATTGCAACCTGTAGGGAACAGGAGGTTAAAGGTGCTGATTCTCCAAGTAGGGAGATTGCTAGTAAAGTAGCTGGACTGGCGAACCCGAGCACAAGGAAATGAGAAATGAGGTGCGTTTTAGAAACCTTTCAAAATCACACGGTGTACCATCTTCTGAGTTTCTCATGCATGTTTTCGATGTAGGAAGATGCCCTTGAACCTGGAGATTTGGGACCCATGGGATGGGTACCACGCAGTATTACTTTAAAGGGTCTGCGTTTGCTCACCCAACCTCACCCAACCTGTCAGCCACAAGAGTGTCCACCCTTATGTCTCATCCAGCTGTGGGTCTAGATATGGTCAATCCAGGTTGCATCACAGCCCCTGAACGAATTTTGTAAGAATTTCTCTCTCTTTCACTGTCTTTGTTTTACGGGTTTTTAAAAGTAATTTATTTTTATAATGGGGTTTAGCTGCTTTTCACGGCTGTGTTTATGCGGCTTTACACCCACTTGACTCACTTCCAGACAGATATCAATACATAGGTTTTAAGATTGTTACTAGTCACATATATTCTTGTGCGGTGAATAGGGGGTGTTGAGTCCAGTTCACTGAGCAAGGAGTAGGTCTTGTCTATTACATATTGGGTGTATGGAACGGTATCTGAGCGAATTTGAACCCCTTGTTTTATGCATCACCCCACCTCACCTTTCCCGTTAAGCAGCCATAGTGTGTTTTCTAAACGTGTGATTCTGTTCTGTTCTGTAATTCAGTTCAAGTGTAGCGGTTTTTACATTCCCTCTATAAGTGATAGCTTATGATAAGTGTCTTTTTCTGTGTGACTTATTTCACTTAGAATCGTCGTGCCTAACTCCACTCATCTTGCTTCTACTTGCCTTATGACATTGATTTCATGTCTGAGTGATATTCCATTGTACATAAGGACCACAACTTCTTTATCCATTTTTCTCTTTCCTGGGATATTTAAGGTGTCATGAAGTGGAGGTTCTTGTCAACAGAGCAGCCCCAAACTTTGGGGTGCCTGAGTCTTGCTCATTTTTAGTTTTCCCAATTTATACGCCCATGAGTGGACGTGCCCTATGCTCCCTAAGCTGTGTTTTTTCGATGTTTCAGGACACACCGTACACTTCTCCAGAGTGGCTGTTGGCAACTTACATCCCGCCCATCAGCGTAGCAAGGCTGCCATTTCTCCATGGCCTGTCCTGCATTTCTGGTTTTGACACTTTTTGCAGCATGGCCCTTTTGGCCGATGGGAAGCGAGACTTCTTTGTAGCGCTGATTTGCCTTTCCAGGTTGCTTGGTTGGCCAAAAAGGGCGTATGCGTTTTTTCCTGAATATATTCAGGAAAAAACGCATACGCCCTTTTTGGCCAAGGGCATCATTGTCGACGTTTTGCCGCTTTTCATGTGCTTTACAGGCGATTCGAATCTACCTCCTGAAACCTGTTTCCTGCAATTCTGCCTTGCTTTCAAATCCTCTTCGTTGCCTTCCCTCAATATATCTGTGGATGAGAGTTATCATTTATAACTCTGCGGGTTTGTGAATTGCAGTGTCCCTGAGCTCCATTTTTCAACTCGCTTTTTTGGGAGCTGGCCGCAAAAGCGCGGGATTGCCTCAGGCCCTATTCTGCTTCTGGGCGGCAGGCTGAGCCTGTGGTTAATTCTTCTTCCTGATGGGAAAATAGAGTGACCTGTGCCTGTCCCAACACCTAGATCTAGTCTCTCATTGGTTGCCCCTCTTCCCGTTCAACCTCAGGACAAATTGCAACCTGTAGGGAACAGGAGGTTAAAGGTGCTGATTCTCCAAGTAAGTTGATTGCTAGTAAAGTAGCTGGAAAGGCGAACCCGAGCACAAGGACATGAGAAATGGGGTGTGTTTTAGAAACCTTTCAAAATCACACGGTGTACCATCTTCTGAGTTTCTCATGCATGTTTTCGATGTAGGAAGATGCCCTTGAACCTGGAGATTTGGGACCCATGGGATGGGTACCACGCAGTATTACTTTAAAGGGTCTGCGTTTGCTCACCCAACCTCTCAGCCCCAAGAGTGTCCACCCTTATGTCTCATCCAGCTGTGGGTCTAGATATGGTCAATCCAGGTTGCATCTCAGCCCCTGATCGAATTTTGTAAGAATTTCTCTCTCTTTCACTGTCTTTGTTTTACGGGTTTTTAAAAGTAATTTATTTTTATAATGGGGTTTAGCTGCTTTTCACGGCTGTGTTTATGCGGATTTACACCCACTTGACTCACTTCCAGACAGATATCAATACATAGGTTTTAAGATTGTTACTAGTCATATATATTCTTGTGCGGTGAATAGGGGGTGTTGAGTCCAGTTCACTGAGCAAGGAGTAGGTCTTGTGTGTTACATATTGGGTGTATGGAACGGTATCTGAGCGAATTTGAACCCCTTGTTTTATGCATCACCCCACCTCACCTTTCCCGTTAAGCAGCCATAGTGTGTTTTCTAAACGTGTGACTCTGTTCTGTTTTGTAATTCAGTTCAAGTTTAGCGGTTTTTACAGTCCCTCTATAAGTGATAGCTTATGATAAGTGTCTTTTTCTGTGTGACTTATTTCACTTAGAATCGTCGTACCTAAGTCCACTCATCTTGCTTCTACTAGCCTTATGACATTGATTTCATGTCTGACTGATATTCCATTGTACATAAGGACCACAAATTTTATCCATTTTTCTCTTTCCTGGGATATTTAAGGTGTCATGAAGTGGAGGTTCTTGTCAACAGAGCAGCCCCAAACTTTGGGGTGCCTGTGTCTTGCTGATTTTTAGTTTTCCCAATTTATATGCCCATGAGTGGACGTGCCCTATGCTCACTAAGCTGTGTTTTTTCGATGTTTCAGGACACACCGTACACTTCTCCAGAGTGGCTGTTGGCAATTTACATCCCGCCCATCAGCGTAGCAAGGCTGCCATTTCTCCATGGCCTGTCCTGCATTTCTGGTTTTGACACTTTTTGCAGCATGGCCCTTTTGACCCATGGGAAGCGAGACTTCTTTGTAGCGCTGATTTGCCTTTCCAGGTTGCTTGGTTGGCCAAAAAGGGCGTATGCGTTTTTTCCTGAATATATTCAGGAAAAAACGCATACGCCCTTTTTGGCCAAGGGCATCATTGTCGACGTTTTGCCGCTTTTCATGTGCCTTAAAGGCGATTCGAATCTACCTCCTGAAATCTGTTTCCTGCAATTCTGCCTTGCTTTCAAATCCTCTTCGTTGACTTCCCTCAATATATCTGTGGATGAGAGTTATCACTTATAACTCTGCGGGTTTGTGAATTGCAGTGTCCCTGAGCTCCATTTTTCAACTGTCTTTTTTGAGAGCTGGCCGCAAAAGCACGGGATTGCCTCAGGCCCTATTCTGGTTCCTGGCAGCCGGCTGAGCCTGTGGTTAATTCTTCTTCCTGATGGGAAAATAGAGTGACCTGTGCCTGTCCCAACAGCTAGATCTAGTCTCTCATTGGTTGCCCCTCTTCCTGTTCATCCTCAGGACAAATTGCAACCTGTAGGGAACAGGAGGTTAAAGGTGCTGATTCTCCAAGTAGGGAGATTGCTAGTAAAGTAGCTGGAATGGCGAACCCGAGCACAAGGAGATGAGAAATGAGGTGCGTTTTAGAAACCTTTCAAAATCACACGGTGTACCATCTTCTGAGTTTCTCATGCATGTTTTCGATGTAGGAAGATGCCCTTGAACCTGGAGACTTGGGACCCATGGGATGGGTACCACGCAGTATTACTTTAAAGGGTCTGCGTTTGCTCACCCAACCTAACCCAAACTTTCAGCGCCAAGACTGTCCACCCTTATGTCTCATCCAGCTGTGCGTGTAGATATGGTCAATCCAGGTTGCATCACAGCCTCTGAACGAATTTTGTAAGAATTTCTCTCTCTTTCACTGTCTTTGTTTTACGGGTTTTTAAAAGTAATTTATTTTTATAATGGGGTTTAGCTGCTTTTCACGGCTGTGTTTATGCGGATTTACACCCACTTGACTCACTTCCAGACAGATATAAATACATAGGTTTTAAGATTCTTACTAGTCACATATATTCTTGTGAGGTGAATAGGGGGTGTTGAGTCCAGTTCACTGAGCAAGGAGTAGGTCTTGTCTATTACATATTGGGTGTATGGAACGGTATCTGAGCGAATTTGAAACCCTTGTTTTATGCATCACCCCACCTCACCTTTCCCGTTAAGCAGCCATAGTGTGTTTTCTAAACGTGTGATTCTGTTCTGTTCTGTAATTCAGTTCAAGTGTAGCGGTTTTTACATTCCCTCTATAAGTGATAGCTTATGATAAGTGTCTTTTTCTGTGTGACTTATTTCACTTAGAATCGTCGTACCTAAGTCCACTCATCTTGCTTCTACTAGCCTTATGACATTGATTTCATGTCTGAGTGATATTGCATTGTACATAAGGACCACAACTTCTTTATCCATTTTTCTCTTTCCTGGGATATTTAAGGTGTCATGAAGTGGAGGTTCTTGTCAACAGAGCAGCCCTAAACTTTGGGGTGCCTGTGTCTTGCTGATTTTTAGTTTTCCCAATTTATACGCCCATGAGTGGACGTGCCCTATGCTCCCTAAGCTGTGTTTTTTCGATGTTTCAGGACACACCGTACACTTCTCCAGATTGGCTGTTGGCAATTAACATCCCGCCCATCAGCGTAGCAAGGCTGCCATTTCTCCATGGCCTGTCCTGCATTTCTGGTTTTGACACTTTTTGCAGCATGACCTTTTTGACCGATGGGAAGCGAGACTTCTTTGTAGCACTGATTTGCCTTTCCAGGTTGCTTGGTTGGCCAAAAAGGGCGTATGCGTTTTTTCCTGAATATATTCAGGAAAAAACGCATACGCCCTTTTTGGCCAAGGGCATCGTTGTCGACGTTTTGCCGCTTTTCATGTGCTTTAAAGGCGATTCGAATCTACCTCCTGAAACCTGTTTCCTGCAATTCTGCCTTGCTTTCAAATCCTCTTCGTTGCCTTCCCTCAATATATTTGTGGACGAGAGTTATCATTTATAACTCAGCAGGTTTGTGAATGGCAGTCCCCCTGAGCTCCATTTTTCAACTGTCTTTTTTGGGAGCTGGCCGCAAAAGCACGGGATTGCCTCAGGCCCTATTCTGGTTCCCGGTGGCAGGCTGAGCCTGTGGTTAATTCTTCTTCCTGATGGGAAAATAGAGTGACCTGTGCCTGTCCCAACACCTAGATCTAGTCTCTCATTGGTTGCCCCTCTTCCCGTTCATCCTCAGGACAAATTGCAACCTGTAGGGAACAGGAGGTTAAAGGTGCTGATTCTCCAAGTAGGGAGATTGCTAGTAAAGTAGCTGGAATGGCGAACCCGAGCACAAGGAGATGAGAAATGAGGTGCGTTTTAGAAACCTTTCAAAATCACACGGTGTACCATCTTCTGAGTTTCTCATGCATGTTTTCGATGTAGGAAGATGCCCTTGAACCTGGAGATTTGGGACCCATGGGATGGGTACCACGCAGTATTACTTTAAAGGGTCTGCGTTTGCTCACCCAACCTCTCAGCCCCAAGAGTGTCCACCCTTATGTCTCATCCAGCTGTGGGTCTAGATATGGTCAATCCAGGTTGCATCTCAGCCCCTGATCGAATTTTGTAAGAATTTCTCTCTCTTTCACTGTCTTTGTTTTATGGGTTTTTAAAAGTAATTTATTTTTATAATGGGGTTTAGCTGCTTTTCACGGCTGTGTTTATGCGGATTTACACCCACTTGACTCACTTCCAGACAGATATCAATACATAGGTTTTAAGATTCTTACTAGTCACATATATTCTTGTGCGGTGAATAGGGGGTGTTGAGTCCAGTTCACTGAGCAAGGAGTAGGTCTTTTTCTATTACATATTGGGTGTATGGAACGGTATCTGAGCGAATTTGAAACCCTTGTTTTATGCATCACCCCACCTCACCTTTCCCGTTAATCAGCCATAGTGTGTTTTCTAAACGTGTGACTCTGTTCTGTTTTGTAATTCAGCTCAAGTGTAGCCGTTTTTACATTCCCTCTATAAGTGATAGCTTATGATAAGTGTCTTTTTCTGTGTGACTTATTTCACTTAGAATCGTCGTATCTAAATCCACTCATCTTGCTTCTACTAGCCTTATGACATTGATTTCATGTCTGAGTGATATTCCATTGTACATAAGGACCACAACTTCTTTATCCATTTTTCTCTTTCCTGGGATATTTAAGGTGCCATGAAGTGGAGGTTCTTGTCAACAGAGCAGCCCTAAACTTTGTGTTGCCTGTGTCTTGCTGATTTTTAGTTTTCCCAATTTATACGCCCATGAGTGGACGTGCCCTATGCTCCCTAAGCTGTGTTTTTTCGATGTTTCAGGACACACCGTACACTTCTCCAGAGTGGCTGTTGGCAATTTAGATCCCGCCCATCAGCGTAGCAAGGCTGCCATTTCTCCATGGCTTGTCCTGCATTTCTGGTTTTGACACGTTTTGCAGCATGGCCCTTTTGACCGATGGGAAGCGAGACTTCTTTGTAGCGCTGATTAGCCTTTCCAGGTTGCTTGGTAGGCCAAACAGGGCGTATGCGTTTTTTCCTGAATATAATCAGGAAAAAACGCATACGCCCTGTTTGGCCAAGGGCATCATTGTCGACGTTTTGCCGCTTTTCATGTGCTTTAAATGCGATTCAAATCTACCTCGTGAAATCTGTTTCCTGCAATTCTACCTTGCTTTCAAATCCTCTTCGTTGCCTTCCCTCAATATATCTGTGGATGAGAGTTATCATTTATAACTCTGCGTGTTTGTGAATTGCAGTGTCCCTGAGCTCCATTTTTCAACTCGCTTTTTTGGGAGCTGGCCGCAAAAGCGCGGGATTGCCTCAGGCCCTATTCTGCTTCTGGGCGGCAGGCTGAGCCTGTGGTTAATTCTTCTTCCTGATGGGAAAATAGAGTGACCTGTGCCTGTCCCAACACCTAGATCTAGTCTCTCATTGGTTGCCCCTCTTCCCGTTCATCCTCAGGACAAATTGCAACCTGTAGGGAAGAGGAGCTTAAAGGTGCTGATTCTCCAAGTAGGGAGATTGCTAGTAAAGTAGCTGGAAAGGCGAACCCGAGCACAAGGAGATGAGAAATGAGGTGCATATTAGAAACCTTTCAAAATCACACGGTGTACCATCTTCTGGGTTACTCATGCATGTTTTCAATGTAGGAAGATGCCCTTGAACCTGGAGATTTGGGACCCATGGGATGGGTATCACGCAGTATTACTTTAAAGGGTCTGCGTTTGCTCACCCAACCTCACCCAACCTTTCAGCCCCAAGAGTGTCCACCCTTATGTCTCATCCAGCTGTGGGTCTAGATATGGTCAATCCAGGGGGCATCACAGCCCCTGAACGAATTTTGTAAGAATTTCTCTCTCTTTCACTGTCTTTGTTTTACGGGTTTTTAAAAGTAATTTATTTTTATAATGGGGTTTAGCTGCTTTTCACGGCTGTGTTTATGCGGCTTTACACCCACTTGACTCACTTCCAGACAGATATCAATACATAGGTTTTAAGATTGTTACTAGTCACATATATTCTTGTGCGGTGAATAGGGGGTGTTGAGTCCAGTTCACTGAGCAAGGAGTAGGTCTTGTCTATTACATATTGGGTGTATGGAACGGTATCTGAGCGAATTTGAACCCCTTGTTTTATGCATCACCCCACCTCACCTTTCCCGTTAAGCAGCCATAGTGTGTTTTCTAAACGTGTGACTCTGTTCTGTTTTGTAATTCAGTTCAAGTGTAGCGGTTTTTACATTCCCTCTATAAGTGATAGCTTATGATAAGTGTCTTTTTCTCTGTGACTTATTTCCCTTAGAATCGTCGTACCTAAGTCCACTCATCATGCTTCTACTAGCCTTATGACATTGATTTCATGTCTGAGTGATATTCCATTGTACATAAGGACCACAACTTCTTTATCCATTTTTCTCTTTCCTGGGATATTTAAGGTGTCATGAAGTGGAGGTTCTTGTCAACAGAGCAGCCCCAAACTTTGGGGTGCCTGTGTCTTGCTGATTTTTAGTTTTCCCAATTTATACGCCCATGAGTGGACGTGCCCTATGCTCACTAAGCTGTGTTTTTTCGATGTTTCAGGACACACCGTACACTTCTCCAGAGTGGCTGTTGGCAATTTACATCCCTCCCATCAGCGTAGCAAGGCTGCCATTTCTCCATGGCCTGTCCTGCATTTCTGGTTTTGACACTTTTTGCAGCATGGCCCTTTTGACCCATGGGAAGCAAGACTTCTTTGTAGCGCTGATTTGCCTTTCCAGGTTGCTTGGTTGGCCAAAAAGGGCGTATGCGTTTTTTCCTGAATATATTCAGGAAAAAACGCATACGCCCTTTTTGGCCAAGGACATCATTGTCGACGTTTTGCCGCTTTTCATGTGCCTTAAAGGCGATTCGAATCTACCTCCTGAAATCTGTTTCCTTCAATTCTGCCTTGCTTTCAAATCCTCTTCGTTGACTTCCCTCAATATATCTGTGGATGAGAGTTATCACTTATAACTCTGCGGGTTTGTGAATTGCAGTGTCCCTGAGCTCCATTTTTCAACTGTCTTTTTTGAGAGCTGGCCACAAAAGCACGGGATTGCCTCAGGCCCTATTCTGGTTCCTGGCAGTAGGCTGAGCCTGTGGTTAATTCTTCTTCCTGATGGGAAAATAGAGTGACCTGTGCCTGTCCCAACAGCTAGATCTAGTCTCTCATTGGTTGCCCCTCTTCCCGTTCATCCTCAGGACAAATTACAACCTGTAGGGAACAGGAGGTTAAAGGTGCTGATTCTCCAAGTAGGGAGATTGCTAGTAAAGTAGCTGGAATGGCGAACCCGAGCACAAGGAGATGAGAAATGAGGTGCGTTTTAGAAACCTTTCAAAATCACACGGTGTACCATCTTCTGAGTTTCTCATGCATGTTTTCGATGTAGGAAGATGCCCTTGAACCTGGAGACTTGGGACCCATGGGATGGGTACCACGCAGTATTACTTTAAAGGGTCTGCGTTTGCTCACCCAACCTAACCCAACCTTTCAGCCCCAAGACTGTCCACCCTTATGCCTCATCCAGCTGTGCGTGTAGATATGGTCAATCCAGGTTGCATCACAGCCTCTGAACGAATTTTGTAAGAATTTCTCTCTCTTTCACTGTCTTTGTTTTACGGGTTTTTAAAAGTAATTTATTTTTATAATGGGGTTTAGCTGCTTTTCACGGCTGTGTTTATGCAGATTTACACCCACTTGACTCACTTCCAGACAGATATCAATACATAGGTTTTAAGATTGTTACTAGTCACATATATTCTTGTGCGGTGAATAGGGCGTGTTGAGTCCAGTTCACTGAGCAAGGAGTAGTTCTTCTCTATTACATATTGGGTGTATGGAACGGTATCTGAGCGAATTTGAACCCCTTGTTTTATGCATCACCCCACCTCACCTTTCCCGTTAAGCAGCCATAGTGTGTTTTCTAAACGTGTGATTCTGTTCTGTTCTGTAATTCAGTTCAAGTGTAGCGGTTTTTACATTCCCTCTATAAGTGATAGCTTATGATAAGTGTCTTTTTCTGTGTGACTTATTTCACTTAGAATCGTCGTACCTAAGTCCACTCATCTTGCTTCTACTAGCCTTATGACCTTTATTTCATGTCTGAGGGATATTGTATTGTACATAAGGACCACAACTTCTTTATCCATTTTTCTCTTTCCTGGGATATTTAAGGTGTCATGAAGTGGAGGTTCTTGTCAACAGAGCAGCCCTAAACTTTGGGGTGCCTGTGTCTTGCTGATTTTTAGTTTTCCCAATTTATACGCCCATGAGTGGACGTGCCCTATGCTACCTAAGCTGTGTTTTTTCGATGTTTCAGGACACACCGTACACTTCTCCAGAGTGGCTGTTGTCAACTTACATCCCGCTCATCAGCGTAGCAAGGCTGCCATTTCTCCATGGCCTGTCCTGCATTTCTGGTTTTGACACTTTTTGCAGCATGGAGCTTTTGACCGATGGGAAGCGAGACTTCTTTGTAGCGCTGATTTGCCTTTCCAGGTTGCTTGGTTGGCCAAAAAGGGCGTATGCGTTTTTTCCTGAATATATTCAGGAAAAAACGCATACGTCGTTCTTGGCCAAGTGCATCATTGTCGACGTTTTGCCGCTTTACATGTGCTTTACAGGCGATTCGAATCTACCTCCTGAAATCTGTTTCCTGCAATTCTGCCTTGCTTTCAAATCCTCTTCGTTGCCTTCCCTCAATATATCTGTGGATGAGAGTTATCATTTATAACTCTGCGGGTTTGTGAATTGCAGTGTCCCTGAGCTCCATTTTTCAACTCGCTTTTTTGGGAGCTGGCCGCAAAAGCGCGGGATTGCCTCAGGCCCTATTGTGCTTCTGGGCGGCAGGCTGAGCCTGTGATTAATTCTTCTTCCTGATGGGAAAATAGAGTGACCTGTGCCTGTCCCAACACCTAGATCTAGTCTCTCATTGGTTGCCCTTCTTCCCGTTCTTCCTCAGGACAAATTGCAACCTGTAGGGAACAGGAGGTTAAAGGTGCTGATTCTCCAAGTAAGTTGATTGCTAGTAAAGTAGCTGGAAAGGCGAACCTGAGCACAAGGAGATGAGAAATGGGGTGTGTTTTAGAAACCTTTCAAAATCACACGGTGTACCATCTTCTGAGTTTCTCATGCACTTTTTCGATGTAGGAAGATGCCCTTGAACCTGGAGATTTGGGACCCATGGGATGGGTATCACGCAGTATTACTTTAAAGGGTCTGCGTTTGCTCACCCAACCTCTCAGCCCCAAGAGTGTCCACCCTTATGTCTCATCCAGCTGTGGGTCTAGATATGGTCAATCCAGGTGGCATCACAGCCCCTGAACGAATTTTGTAAGAATTTCTCTCTCTTTCACTGTCTTTGTTTTACGGGTTTTTAAAAGTAATTTATTTTTATAATGGGGTTTAGCTGCTTTTCACGGCTGTGTTTATGCGGATTTACACCCACTTGACTCACTTCCAGACAGATATCAATACATAGGTTTTAAGATTGTTACTAGTCACATATATTCTTGTGCGGTGAATAGGGGGTGTTGAGTCCAGTTCACGGAGCAAAGAGTAGGTCTTGTCTATTACATATTGGGTGTATGGAACGGTATCTGAGCAAATTTGAACCCCTTGTTTTATGCATCACCCCACCTCACCTTTCCCGTTAAGCAGCCATAGTGTGTTTTCTAAACGTGTGACTCTGTTCTGTTTTGTAACTCAGTTCAAGTGTAGCGGTTTTTACATTCCCTCTATAAGTGATAGCTTATGATAAGTGTCTTTTTCTGTGTGACTTATTTCACTTAGAATCGTCGTACCTAAGTCCACTCATATTGCTTCTACTAGCCTTATGACATTGATTTCATGTCTGAGTGATATTGCATTGTACATAAGGACCACAACTTCTTTATCCATTTTTCTCTTTCCTGGGATATTTAAGGTGTCATGAAGTGGAGGTTCTTGTCAACAGAGCAGCCCTAAACTTTGGGGTGCCTGTGTCTTGCTGATTTTTAGTTTTCCCAATTTATACGCCCATGAGTGGACGTGCCCTATGCTCCCTAAGCTGTGTTTTTTCGATGTTTCAGGACACACCGTACACTTCTCCAGAGTGGCTGTTGGCAACTTACATCCCCCACATCAGTGTAGCAAGGCTGCCATTTCTCCATGGCCTGTCCTGCATTTCTGGTTTTGACACTTTTTGCAGCATGGCCCTTTTGACCGATGGGAAGCGAGACTTCTTTGTAGCGCTGATTTGCCTTTCCAGGTTGCTTGGTTGGCCAAAAAGTGCATATGCGTTTTTTCCTGAATATATTCAGGAAAAAACGCATACGCCCTTCTTGGCCAAGGGCATCATTGTCGACGTTTTGCCGCTCATCATGTGCTTTACAGGCGATTCGAATCTACCTCCTGAAATCTGTTTCCTGCAATTCTGCCTTGCTTTCAAATCCTCTTCGTTGCCTTCCCTCAATATATCTGTGGATGAGAGTTATCATTTATAACTCTGCGGGTTTGTGAATTGCAGTGTCCCTGAGCTCCATTTTTCAACTCGCTTTTTTGGGAGCTGGCCGCAAAAGCTCGGGATTGCCTCAGGCCCTATTGTGCTTCTGGGCGGCAGGCTGAGCCTGTGATTAATTCTTCTTCCTGATGGGAAAATAGAGTGACCTGTGCCTGTCCCAACACCTAGATCTAGTCTCTCATTGGTTGCCCCTCTTCCCGTTCATCCTCAGGACAAATTGCAACCTGTAGGGAACAGGAGGTTAAAGGTGCTGATTCTCCAAGTAAGTTGATTGCTATTAAAGTAGCTGGAAAGGCGAACCCGAGCACAAGGAGATGAGAAATGGGGTGTGTTTTAGAAACCTTTCAAAATCACACGGTGTACCATCTTCTGAGTTTCTCATGCATATTTTCGATGTTGGAAGATGCCCTTGAACCTGGAGATTTGGGACCCATGGGATGGGTATCACGCAGTATTACTTTAAAGGGTCTGCGTTTGCTCACCCAACCTAACCCAACCTTTCAGCCCCAAGAGTGTCCACCCTTATGTCTCATCCAGCTGTGCGTGTAGATATGGTCAATCCAGGTTGCATCACAGCCTCTGAACGAATTTTGTAAGAATTTCTCTCTCTTTCACTGTCTTTGTTTTACGGGTTTTTAAAAGTAATTTATTTTTATAATGGGGTTTAGCTGCTTTTCACGGCTGTGTTTATGCGGATTTACACCCACTTGACTCACTTCCAGACAGATATCAATACATAGGTTTTAAGATTGTTACTAGTCACATATATTCTTGTGCGGTGAATAGGGGGTGTTGAGTCCAGTTCACTGAGCAAGGAGTAGGTCTTGTCTATTACATATTGGGTGTATGGAACGGTATCTGAGCGAATTTGAAACCCTTGTTTTATGCATCACCCCACCTCACCTTTCCCGTTAATCAGCCATAGTGTGTTTTCTAAACGTGTGACTCTGTTCTGTTTTGTAATTCAGTTCAAGTGTAGCGGTTTTTACATTCCCTCTATAAGTGATAGCTTATGATAAGTGTCTTTTTCTGTGTGACTTATTTCACTTAGAATCGTCGTACCTAAGTCCACTCATCTTGCTTCTACTAGCCTTATGACATTGATTTCATGTCTGAGTGATATTGCATTGAACATAAGGACCACAACTTCTTTATCCATTTTTCTCTTTCCTGGGATATTTAAGGTGTCATGAAGTGGAGGTTCTTGTCAACAGAGCAGCCCTAAACTTTGGGGTGCCTGTGTCTTGCTGATTTTTAGTTTTCCCAATTTATACGCCCATGAGTGGACGTGCCCTATGCTCCCTAAGCTGTGTTTTTTCGATGTTTCAGGACACACCGTACACTTCTCCAGAGTGGCTGTTGGCAATTAACATCCCGCCCATCAGCGTAGCAAGGCTGCCATTTCTCCATGGCCTGTCCTGCATTTCTGGTTTTGACACTTTTTGCAGCATGACCCTTTTGACCGATGGGAAGCGAGACTTCTTTGTAGCACTGATTTGCCTTTCCAGGTTGCTTGGTTGGCCAAAAAGGGCGTATGCGATTTTTCCTGAATATATTCAGGAAAAAACGCATACGCCCTTTTTGGCCAAGGGCATCATTGTCGACGTTTTGCCGCTTTTCATGTGCTTTAAAGGCGATTCGAATCTACCTCCTGAAACCTGTTTCCTGCAATTCTGCCTTGCTTTCAAATCCTCTTCGTTGCCTTCCCTCAATATATTTGTGGACGAGCGTTATCATTTATAACTCAGCAGGTTTGTGAATGGCAGTCCCCCTGAGCTCCATTTTTCAACTGTCTTTTTTGGGAGCTGGCCGCAAAAGCACGGGATTGCCTCAGGCCCTATTCTGGTTCCCGGCGGCAGGCTGAGCCTGTGGTTAATTCTTCTTCCTGATGGGAAAATAGAGTGACCTGTGCCTGTCCCAACACCTAGATCTATTCTCTCATTGGTTTCCCCTCTTCCCGTTCATCCTCAGGACAAATTGCAACCTGTACAGAACAGGAGGTTAAAGGTGCTGATTCTCCAAGTAGGGAGATTGCTAGTGAAGTAGCTGGAATGGCGAACCCGAGCACAAGGAGATGAGAAATGAGGTGCGTTTTAGAAACCTTTCAAAATCACACGGAGTACCTTCTTCTGGGTTCCTCATGCAAGTTTTCGATGTAGGAAGATGCCCTTGAACCTGGAGATTTGGGACCCATGGGATGGGTACTATGCAGTATTACTTTAAAGGGTCTGCGTTTGCTCACCCAACCTCACCCAACCTCTCAGCCCCAAGAGTGTCCACCCTTATGTCTCATCCAGCTGTGGGTCTAGATATGGTCAATCCAGGTTGCATCACAGCCCCTGAACGAATTTTGTAAGAATTTCTCTCTCTTTCACTGTCTTTGTTTTACGGGTTTTTAAAAGTAATTTATTTTTATAATGGGGTTTAGCTGCTTTTCACGGCTGTGTTTATGCGGCTTTACACCCACCTGACTCACTTCCAGACAGATATCAATACATAGGTTTTAAGATTGTTACTAGTCACATATATTCTTGTGCGGTGAATAGGCGGTGTTGAGTCCAGTTCACTGAGCAAGGAGTAGGTCTTGTCTATTACATATTGGCTGTATGGAACGGTATCTGAGCGAATTTGAACCCCTTGTTTTATGCATCACCCCACCTCACCTTTCCCGTTAAGCAGCCATAGTGTGTTTTCTAAACGTGTGATTCTGTTCTGTTCTGTAATTCAGTTCAAGTGTAGCGGTTTTTACATTCCCTCTATAAGTGATAGCTTATGATAAGTGTCTTTTTCTGTGTGACTTATTTCACTTAGAATCGTCGTACCTAAGTCCACTCATCTTGCTTCTACTAGCCTTATGACATTGATTTCATGTCTGAGTGATATTGCATTGTACATAAGGACCACAACTTCTTTATCCATTTTTCTCTTTCCTGGGATATTTAAGGTGTCATGAAGTGGAGGTTCTTGTCAACAGAGCAGCCCTAAACTTTGGGGTGCCTGTGTCTTGCTGATTTTTAGTTTTCCCAATTTATACGCCCATGAGTGGACGTGCCCTATGCTCCCTAAGCTGTGTTTTTTCGATGTTTCAGGACACACCGTACACTTCTCCAGAGTGGCTGTTGGCAACTTACATCCCGCCCATCAGCGTAGCAAGGCTGCCATTTCTCCATGGCCTGTCCTGCATTTCTGGTTTTGACACTTTTTGCAGCATGGCCCTTTTGACCGATGGGAAGCGAGACTTCTTTGTAGCGCTGATTTGCCTTTCCAGGTTGCTTGGTTGGCCAAAAAGTGCGTATGCGTTTTTTCCTGAATATATTCAGGAAAAAACGCATACGCCCTTCTTGGCCAAGGGCATCATTGTCGACGTTTTGCCGCTTTTCATGTGCTTTACAGGCGATTCGAATCTACCTCCTGAAATCTGTTTCCTGCAATTCTGCCTTGCTTTCCAATCCTCTTCGTTGCCTTCCCTCAATATATCTGTGGATGAGAGTTATCATTTATAACTCTGCGGGTTTGTGAATTGCAGTGTCCCTGAGCTCCATTTTTCAACTCGCTTTTTTGGGAGCTGGCCGCAAAAGCGCGGGATTGCCTCAGGCCCTATTGTGCTTCTGGGCGGCAGGCTGAGCCTGTGATTAATTCTTCTTCCTGATGGGAAAATAGAGTGACCTGTGCCTGTCCCAACACCTAGATCTAGTCTCTCATTGGTTGCCCCTCTTCCCGTTCATCCTCAGGACAAATTGCAACCTGTAGGGAACAGGAGGTTAAAGGTGCTGATTCTCCAAGTAAGTTGATTGCTAGTAAAGTAGCTGGAAAGGCGAACCCGAGCACAAGGAGATGAGAAATGGGGTGTGTTTTAGAAACCTTTCAAAATCACACGGTGTACCATCTTCTGAGTTTCTCATGCATGTTTTCGATGTAGGAAGATGCCCTTGAACCTGGAGATTTGGGACCCATGGGATGGGTATCACGCAGTATTACTTTAAAGGGTCTGCGTTTGCTCACCCAACCTCTCAGCCCCAAGAGTGTCCACCCTTATGTCTCATCCAGCTGTGGGTCTAGATATGGTCAATCCAGGTGGCATCACAGCCCCTGAACGAATTTTGTAAGAATTTCTCTCTCTTTCACTGTCTTTGTTTTACGGGTTTTTAAAAGTAATTTATTTTTATAATGGGGTTTAGCTGCTTTTCACGGCTGTGTTTATGCGGATTTACACCCACTAGACTCACTTCCAGACAGATATCAATACATAGGTTTTAAGATTGTTACTAGTCACATATATTCTTGTGCGGTGAATAGGGGGTGTTGAGTCCAGTTCACGGAGCAAGGAGTAGGTCTTGTCTATTACATATTGGGTGTATGGAACGGTATCTGAGCAAATTTGAACCCCTTGTTTTATGCATCACCCCACCTCACCTTTCCCGTTAAGCAGCCATAGTGTGTTTTCTAAACGTGTGATTCTGTTCTGTTCTGTAATTCAGTTCAAGTGTAGCGGTTTTTACATTCCCTCTATAAGTGATAGCTTATGATAAGTGTCTTTTTCTGTGTGACTTATTTCACTTAGAATCGTCGTACCTAAGTCCACTCATCTTGCTTCTACTAGCCTTATGACATTGATTTCATGTCTGAGTGATATTCCATTGTACATAAGGACCACAACTTTTTTATCCATTTTTCTCTTTCCTGGGATATTTAAGGTGTCATGAAGTGGAGGTTCTTGTCAACAGAGCAGCCCCAAACTTTGGGGTGCCTGTGTCTTGCTGATTTTTCTTTTTCCCAATTTATACGCCCATGAGTGGACGTGCCCTATGCTCACTAAGCTGTGTTTTTTCGATGTTTCAGGACACACCGTACACTTCTCCAGAGTGGCTGTTGGCAATTTACATCCCGCCCATCAGCGTAGCAAGGCTGCCATTTCTCCATGGCCTGTCCTGCATTTCTGGTTTTGACACTTTTTGCAGCATGGCCCTTTTGACCCATGGGAAGCGAGACTTCTTTGTAGCGCTGATTTGCCTTTCCAGGTTGCTTGGTTGGCCAAAAAGGGCGTATGCGTTTTTTCCTGAATATATTCAGGAAAAAACACATACGCCCTTTTTGGCCAAGGGCATCATTGTCGACGTTTTGCCGCTTTTCATGTGCCTTAAAGGCGATTCGAATCTACCTCCTGAAATCTGTTTCCTGCAATTCTGCCTTGCTTTCAAATCCTCTTCGTTGACTTCCCTCAATATATCTGTGGATGAGAGTTATCACTTATAACTCTGCGGGTTTGTGAATTGCAGTGTCCCTGAGCTCCATTTTTCAACTGTCTTTTTTGAGAGCTGGCCGCAAAAGCACGGGATTGCCTCAGGCCCTATTCTGTTTCCTGGCAGCAGGCTGAGCCTGTGGTTAATTCTTCTTCCTGATGGGAAAATAGAGTGACCTGTGCCTGTCCCAACAGCTAGATCTAGTCTCTCATTGGTTGCCCCTCTTCCCGTTCATCCTCAGGACAAATTGCAACCTGTAGGGAACAGGAGGTTAAAGGTGCTGATTCTCCAAGTAGGGAGATTGCTAGTAAAGTAGCTGGAATGGCGAACCCGAGCACAAGGAGATGAGAAATGAGGTGCGTTTTAGAAACCTTTCAAAATCACACGGTGTACCATCTTCTGAGTTTCTCATGCATGTTTTCGATGTAGGAAGATGCCCTTGAACCTGGAGACTTGGGACCCATGGGATGGGTACCACGCAGTATTACTTTAAAGGGTCTGCGTTTGCTCACCCAACCTAACCCAACCTTTCAGCCCCAAGACTGTCCACCCTTATGTCTCATCCAGCTGTGCGTGTAGATATGGTCAATCCAGGTTGCATCACAGCCTCTGAACGAATTTTGTAAGAATTTCTCTCTCTTTCACTGTCTTTGTTTTACGGGTTTTTAAAAGTAATTTATTTTTATAATGGGGTTTAGCTGCTTTTCACGGCTGTGTTTATGCGGATTTACACCCACTAGACTCACTTCCAGACAGATATCAATACATAGGTTTTAAGATTGTTACTAGTCACATATATTCTTGTGCGGTGAATAGGGGGTGTTGAGTCCAGTTCACTGAGCAAGGAGTAGGTCTTGTCTATTACATATTGGGTGTATGGAACGGTATCTGAGCGAATTTGAAACCCTTGTTTTATGCATCACCCCACCTCACCTTTCCCGTTAAGCAGCCATAGTGTGTTTTCTAAACGTGTGATTCTGTTCTGTTCTGTAATTCAGTTCAAGTGTAGCGGTTTTTACATTCCCTCTATAAGTGATAGCTTATGATAAGTGTCTTTTTCTGTGTGACTTATTTCACTTAGAATCGTCGTACCTAAGTCCACTCATCTTGCTTCTACTAGCCTTATGACATTGATTTCATGTCTGAGTGATATTGCATTGTACATAAGGACCACAACTTCTTTATCCATTTTTCTCTTTCCTGGGATATTTAAGGTGTCATGAAGTGGAGGTTCTTGTCAACAGAGCAGCCCTAAACTTTGGGGTGCCTGTGTCTTGCTGATTTTTAGTTTTCCCAATTTATACGCCCATGAGTGGACATGCCCTATGCTCCCTAAGCTGTGTTTTTTCGATGTTTCAGGACACACCGTACACTTCTCCAGAGTGGCTGTTGGCAACTTACTTCCCGCCCATCAGCGTAGCAAGGCTGCCATTTCTCCATGGCCTGTCCTGCATTTCTGGTTTTGACACTTTTTGCAGCATGGCCCTTTTGACCGATGGGAAGCGAGACTTCTTTGTAGCGCTGATTTGCCTTTCCAGGTTGCTTGGTTGGCCAAAAAGTGCGTATGCGTTTTTTCCTGAATATATTCAGGAAAAAACGCATACGCCCTTCTTGGCCAAGGGCATCATTGTCGACGTTTTGCCGCTTTTCATGTGCTTTACAGGCGATTCGAATCTACCTCCTGAAATCTGTTTCCTGCAATTCTGCCTTGCTTTCAAATCCTCTTCGTTGCCTTCCCTCAATATATTTGTGGACGAGAGTTATCATTTATAACTCAGCAGGTTTGTGAATGGCAGTCCCACTGTGCTCCATTTTTCAAATGTCTTTTTTGGGAGCTGGCCGCAAAAGCACGGGATTGCCTCAGGCCCTATTCTGGTTCCCGGCGGCAGGCTGAGCCTGTGGTTAATTCTTCTTCCTGATGGGAAAATAGAGTGACCTGTGCCTGTCCCAACACCTAGATCTATTCTCTCATTGGTTTCCCCTCTTCCCGTTCATCCTCAGGACAAATTGCAACCTGTACAGAACAGGAGGTTAAAGGTGCTGATTCTACAAGTACGGAGATTGCTAGTGAAGTAGCTGGAATGGCGAACCCGAGCACAAGGAGATGAGAAATGAGGTGCGTTTTAGAAACCTTTCAAAATCACACGGTGTACCTTCTTCTGGGTTCCTCATGCAAGTTTTCGATGTAGGAAGATGCCCTTGAACCTGGAGATTTGGGACCCATGGGATGGGTACCATGTAGTAATACTTTAAAGGGTCTGCGTTTGCTCACCCAACCTCACCCAACCTCTCAGCCCCAAGAGTGTCCACCCTTATGTCTCATCCAGCTGTGGGTCTAGATATGGTCAATCCAGGTTGCATCACAGCCCCTGAACGAATTTTGTAAGAATTTCTCTCTCTTTCACTGTCTTTGTTTTACGGGTTTTTAAAAGTAATTAATTTTTATAATGGGGTTTAGCTGCTTTTCACGGCTGTGTTTATGCGGCTTTACACCTACTTGACTCACTTCCAGACAGATATCAATACATAGGTTTTAAGATTGTTACTAGTCACATACATTCTTGTGCGGTGAATAGGGGGTGTTGAGTCCAGTTCACTGAGCAAGGAGTAGGTCTTGTCTATTACATATTGGGTGTATGGAACGGTATCTGAGCGAATTTGAACCCCTTGTTTTATGCATCACCCCACCTCACCTTTCCCGTTAAGCAGCCATAGTGTGTTTTCTAAACGTGTGACTCTGTTCTGTTTTGTAATTCAGTTCAAGTGTAGCGGTTTTTACATTCCCTCTATAAGTGATAGCTTATGATAAGTGTCTTTTTCTGTGTGACTTATTTCACTTAGAATCGTCGTACCTAAGTCCACTCATCTTGCTTCTACTAGCCTTATGACATTGATTTCATGTCTGAGTGATATTCCATTGTACATAAGGACCACAACTTCTTTATCCATTTTTCTCTTTCCTGGGATATTTAAGGTGTCATGAAGTGGAGGTTCTTGTCAACAGAGCAGCCCTAAACTTTGGGGTGGCTGTGTCTTGCTGATTTTTAGTTTTCCCAATTTATACGCCCATGAGTGGACGTGCCCTATGCTCCCTAAGCTGTGTTTTTTCGATGTTTCAGGACACACCGTACACTTCTCCAGAGTGGCTGTTGGCAACTTACATCCCGCCCATCAGCGTAGCAAGGCTGCCATTTCTCCATGGCCTGTCCTGCATTTCTGGTTTTGACACTTTTTGCAGCATGGCCCTTTTGACCGATGGGAAGCGAGACTTCTTTGTAGCGCTGATTTGCCTTTCCAGGTTGCTTGGTTGGCCAGAAAGTGCGTATGCGTTTTTTCCTGAATATATTCAGGAAAAAACGCATACGCCCTTCTTGGCCAAGGGCATCATTGTCGACGTTTTGCCGCTTTTCATGTGCTTTACAGGCAATTCGAATCTACCTCCTGAAATCTGTTTCCTGCAATTCTGCCTTGCTTTCAAATCCTCTTCGTTGCCTTCCCTCAATATATCTGTGGATGAGAGTTATCATTTATAACTCTGCGGGTTTGTGAATTGCAGTGTCCCTGAGCTCCATTTTTCAACTCGCTTTTTTGGGAGCTGGCCGCAAAAGCGCGGGATTGCCTCAGGCCCTATTCTGCTTCTGGGCGGCAGGCTGAGCCTGTGGTTAATTCTTCTTCCTGATGGGAAAATAGAGTGACCTGTGCCTGTCCCAACACCTAGATCTAGTCTCTCATTGGTTGCCCCTCTTCCCGTTCATCCTCAGGACAAATTGCAACCTGTAGGGAACAGGAGGTTAAAGGTGCTGATTCTCCAAGTAAGTTGATTGCTAGTAAAGTAGCTGGAAAGGCGAACCCGAGCACAAGGAGATGAGAAATGGGGTGTGTTTTAGAAACCTTTCAAAATCACACGGTGTACCATCTTCTGAGTTTCTCATGCATGTTTTCGATGTAGGAAGATGCCCTTGAACCTGGAGACTTGGGACCCATGGGATGGGTACCACGCAGTATTACTTTAAAGGGTCTGCGTTTGCTCACCCAACCTAACCCAACCTTTCAGCCCCAAGACTGTCCACCCTTATGTCTCATCCAGCTGTGCGTGTAGATATGGTCAATCCAGGTTGCATCACAGCCTCTGAACGAATTTTGTAAGAATTTCTCTCTCTTTCACTGTCTTTGTTTTACGGGTTTTTAAAAGTAATTTATTTTTATAATGGGGTTTAGCTGCTTTTCACGGCTGTGTTTATGCGGATTTACACCCACTAGACTCACTTCCAGACAGATATCAATACATAGGTTTTAAGATTGTTACTAGTCACATATATTCTTGTGCGGTGAATAGGGGGTGTTGAGTCCAGTTCACTGAGCAAGGAGTAGGTCTTGTCTATTACATATTGGGTGTATGGAACGGTATCTGAGCGAATTTGAACCCCTTGTTTTATGCATCACCCCACCTCACCTTTCCCGTTAAGCAGCCATAGTGTGTTTTCTAAACGTGTGATTCTGTTCTGTTCTGTAATTCAGTTCAAGTGTAGCGGTTTTTACATTCCCTCTATAAGTGATAGCTTATGATAAGTGTCTTTTTCTGTGTGACTTATTTCACTTAGAATCGTCGTACCTAAGTCCACTCATCTTGCTTCTACTAGCCTTATGACATTGATTTCATGTCTGAGTGATATTGCATTGTACATAAGGACCACAACTTCTTTATCCATTTTTCTCTTTCCTGGGATATTTAAGGTGTCATGAAGTGGAGGTTCTTGTCAACAGAGCAGCCCTAAACTTTGGGGTGCCTGTGTCTTGCTGATTTTTAGTTTTCCCAATTTATACGCCCATGAGTGGACGTGCCCTATGCTCCCTAAGCTGTGTTTTTTCGATGTTTCAGGACACACCGTACACTTCTCCAGAGTGGCTGTTGGCAACTTACTTCCCGCCCATCAGCGTAGCAAGGCTGCCATTTCTCCATGGCCTGTCCTGCATTTCTGGTTTTGACACTTTTTGCAGCATGGCCCTTTTGACCGATGGGAAGCGAGACTTCTTTGTAGCGCTGATTTGCCTTTCCAGGTTGCTTGGTTGGCCAAAAAGTGCGTATGCGTTTTTTCCTGAATATATTCAGGAAAAAACGCATACGCCCTTCTTGGCCAAGGGCATCATTGTCGACGTTTTGCCGCTTTTCATGTGCTTTACAGGCGATTCGAATCTACCTCCTGAAATCTGTTTCCTGCAATTCTGCCTTGCTTTCAAATCCTCTTCGTTGCCTTCCCTCAATATATTTGTGGACGAGAGTTATCATTTATAACTCAGCAGGTTTGTGAATGGCAGTCCCACTGTGCTCCATTTTTCAAATGTCTTTTTTGGGAGCTGGCCGCAAAAGCACGGGATTGCCTCAGGCCCTATTCTGGTTCCCGGCGGCAGGCTGAGCCTGTGGTTAATTCTTCTTCCTGATGGGAAAATAGAGTGACCTGTGCCTGTCCCAACACCTAGATCTATTCTCTCATTGGTTTCCCCTCTTCCCGTTCATCCTCAGGACAAATTGCAACCTGTACAGAACAGGAGGTTAAAGGTGCTGATTCTCCAAGTAGGGAGATTGCTAGTGAAGTAGCTGGAATGGCGAACCCGAGCACAAGGAGATGAGAAATGAGGTGCGTTTTAGAAACCTTTCAAAATCACACGGTGTACCTTCTTCTGGGTTCCTCATGCAAGTTTTCGATGTAGGAAGATGCCCTTGAACCTGGAGATTTGGGACCCATGGGATGGGTACCATGTAGTAATACTTTAAAGGGTCTGCGTTTGCTCACCCAACCTCACCCAACCTCTCAGCCCCAAGAGTGTCCACCCTTATGTCTCATCCAGCTGTGGGTCTAGATATGGTCAATCCAGGTTGCATCACAGCCCCTGAACGAATTTTGTAAGAATTTCTCTCTCTTTCACTGTCTTTGTTTTACGGGTTTTTAAAAGTAATTAATTTTTATAATGGGGTTTAGCTGCTTTTCACGGCTGTGTTTATGCGGCTTTACACCTACTTGACTCACTTCCAGACAGATATCAATACATAGGTTTTAAGATTGTTACTAGTCACATACATTCTTGTGCGGTGAATAGGGGGTGTTGAGTCCAGTTCACTGAGCAAGGAGTAGGTCTTGTCTATTACATATTGGGTGTATGGAACGGTATCTGAGCGAATTTGAACCCCTTGTTTTATGCATCACCCCACCTCACCTTTCCCGTTAAGCAGCCATAGTGTGTTTTCTAAACGTGTGACTCTGTTCTGTTTTGTAATTCAGTTCAAGTGTAGCGGTTTTTACATTCCCTCTATAAGTGATAGCTTATGATAAGTGTCTTTTTCTGTGTGACTTATTTCACTTAGAATCGTCGTACCTAAGTCCACTCATCTTGCTTCTACTAGCCTTATGACATTGATTTCATGTCTGAGTGATATTCCATTGTACATAAGGACCACAACTTCTTTATCCATTTTTCTCTTTCCTGGGATATTTAAGGTGTCATGAAGTGGAGGTTCTTGTCAACAGAGCAGCCCTAAACTTTGGGGTGGCTGTGTCTTGCTGATTTTTCGTTTTCCCAATTTATACGCCCATGAGTGGACGTGCCCTATGCTCCCTAAGCTGTGTTTTTTCGATGTTTCAGGACACACCGTACACTTCTCCAGAGTGGCTGTTGGCAACTTACATCCCGCCCATCAGCGTAGCAAGGCTGCCATTTCTCCATGGCCTGTCCTGCATTTCTGGTTTTGACACTTTTTGCAGCATGGCCCTTTTGACCGATGGGAAGCGAGACTTCTTTGTAGCGCTGATTTGCCTTTCCAGGTTGCTTGGTTGGCCAGAAAGTGCGTATGCGTTTTTTCCTGAATATATTCAGGAAAAAACGCATACGCCCTTCTTGGCCAAGGGCATCATTGTCGACGTTTTGCCGCTTTTCATGTGCTTTACAGGCAATTCGAATCTACCTCCTGAAATCTGTTTCCTGCAATTCTGCCTTGCTTTCAAATCCTCTTCGTTGCCTTCCCTCAATATATCTGTGGATGAGAGTTATCATTTATAACTCTGCGGGTTTGTGAATTGCAGTGTCCCTGAGCTCCATTTTTCAACTCGCTTTTTTGGGAGCTGGCCGCAAAAGCGCGGGATTGCCTCAGGCCCTATTCTGCTTCTGGGCGGCAGGCTGAGCCTGTGGTTAATTCTTCTTCCTGATGGGAAAATAGAGTGACCTGTGCCTGTCCCAACACCTAGATCTAGTCTCTCATTGGTTGCCCCTCTTCCCGTTCATCCTCAGGACAAATTGCAACCTGTAGGGAACAGGAGGTTAAAGGTGCTGATTCTCCAAGTAAGTTGATTGCTAGTAAAGTAGCTGGAAAGGCGAACCCGAGCACAAGGAGATGAGAAATGGGGTGTGTTTTAGAAACCTTTCAAAATCACACGGTGTACCATCTTCTGAGTTTCTCATGCATGTTTTCGATGTAGGAAGATGCCCTTGAACCTGGAGATTTGGGACCCATGGGATGGGTACCACGCAGTATTACTTTAAAGGGTCTGCGTTTGCTCACCCAACGTTTCAGCCCCAAGAATGTCCACCCTTATGTCTCATCCAGCTGTGCGTGTAGATATGGTCAATCCAGTTTGCATAACAGCCTCTGAACGAATTTTGTAAGAATTTCTCTCTCTTTCACTGTCTTTGTTTTACGGGTTTTTAAAAGTAAATTATTTTTATAATGGGGTTTATCTGCTTTTCACGGCTGTGTTTATGCGGATTTACACCCACTTGACTCACTTCCAGACAGATATCAATACATAGGTTTTAAGATTCTTACTAGTCACATATATTCTTGTGCGGTGAAAAGGGCGTGTTGAGTCCAGTTCACTGAGCAAGGAATAGGTCTTGTCTATTACATATTGGGTGTATGGAACGGTATCTGAGCGAATTTGAACCCCTTGTTTTATGCATCACCCTACCTCACCTTTCCCGTTAAGCAGCCATAGTGTGTTTTCTAAACGTGTGATTCTGTTCTCTTCTGTAATTCAGTTCAAGTGTAGCGGTTTTTACATTCCCTCTATAAGTGATAGCTTATGATAAGTGTCTTTTTCTGTGTGACTTATTTCACTTAGAATCGTCGTACCTAAGTCCACTCATCTTGCTTCTACTAGCCTTATGACATTGATATCATGTCTGAGTGATATTCCATTGTACATAAGGACCACAACTTCTTTATCCATTTTTCTCTTTCCTGGTATATTTAAGGTGTCATGAAGTGGAAGTTCTTGTCAACAGAGCAGCCCTAAACTTTGGGGTGCCTGTGTCTTGCTGATTTTTAGTTTTCCCAATTTATACGCCCATGAGTGGACGTGCCCTATGCTCCCTAAGCTGTGTTTTTTCGATGTTTCAGGACACACCGTACACTTCTCCAGAGTGGCTGTTGGCAACTTACATCCCGCCCATCAGCGTAGCAAGGCTGCCATTTCTCCATGGCCTGTCCTGCATTTCTGGTTTTGACACTTTTTGCAGCATGGCCCTTTTGACCCATGGGAAGCGAGACTTCTTTGTAGCGCTGATTTGCCTTTCCAGGTTGCTTGGTTGGCCAAAAAGGGCGTATGCGTTTTTTCCTGAATATATTCAGGAAAAAACGCATACGCCCTTTTTGGCCAAGGGCATCATTGTCGACGTTTTGCCGCTTTTCATGTGCCTTAAAGGCGATTCGAATCTACCTCCTGAAATCTGTTTCCTGCAATTCTGCCTTGCTTTCAAATCCTCTTCGTTGACTTCCCTCAATATATCTGTGGATGAGAGTTATCACTTATAACTCTGCGGGTTTGTGAATTGCAGTGTCCCTGAGCTCCATTTTTCAACTGTCTTTTTTGAGAGCTGGCCGCAAAAGCACGGGATTGCCTCAGGCCCTATTCTGGTTCCTGGCAGCAGGCTGAGCCTGTGGTTAATTCTTCTTCCTGATGGGAAAATAGAGTGACCTGTGCCTGTCCCAACAGCTAGATCTAGTCTCTCTTTGGTTGCCCCTCTTCCCGTTCATCCTCAGGACAAATTGCAACCTGTAGGGAACAGGAGGTTAAAGGTGCTGATTCTCCAAGTAGGGAGATTGCTAGTAAAGTAGCTGGAATGGCGAACCCGAGCACAAGGAGATGAGAAATGAGGTGCGTTTTAGAAACCTTTCAAAATCACACGGTGTACCATCTTCTGAGTTTCTCATGCATGTTTTCGATGTAGGAAGATGCCCTTGAACCTGGAGACTTGGGACCCATGGGATGGGTACCACGCAGTATTACTTTAAAGGGTCTGCGTTTGCTCACCCAACCTAACCCAACCTTTCAGCCCCAAGACTGTCCACCCTTATGTCTCATCCAGCTGTGCGTGTAGATATGGTCAATCCAGGTTGCATCACAGCCTCTGAACGAATTTTGTAAGAATTTCTCTCTCTTTCACTGTCTTTGTTTTACGGGTTTTTAAAAGTAATTTATTTTTATAATGGGGTTTAGCTGCTTTTCACGGCTGTGTTTATGCGGATTTACACCCACTTGACTCACTTCCAGACAGATATCAATACATAGGTTTTAAGATTGTTACTAGTCACATATATTCTTGTGCGGTGAATAGGGGGTGTTGAGTCCAGTTCACTGAGCAAGGAGTAGGTCTTGTCTATTACATATTGGGTGTATGGAACGGTATCTGAGCGAATTTGAAACCCTTGTTTTATGCATCACCCCACCTCACCTTTCCCGTTAAGCAGCCATAGTGTGTTTTCTAAACGTGTGATTCTGTTCTGTTCTGTAATTCAGTTCAAGTGTAGCGGTTTTTACATTCCCTCTATAAGTGATAGCTTATGATAAGTGTCTTTTTCTGTGTGACTTATTTCACTTAGAATCGTCGTACCTAAGTCCACTCATCTTGCTTCTACTAGCCTTATGACATTGATTTCATGTCTGAGTGATATTGCATTGTACATAAGGACCACAACTTCTTTATCCATTTTTCTCTTTCCTGGGATATTTAAGGTGTCATGAAGTGGAGGTTCTTGTCAACAGAGCAGCACTAAACTTTGGGGTGCCTGTGTCTTGCTGATTTTTAGTTTTCCCAATTTATACGCCCATGAGTGGACGTGCCCTATGCTCCCTAAGCTGTGTTTTTTCGATGTTTCAGGACACACCGTACACTTCTCCAGAGTGGCTGTTGGCAATTAACATCCCGCCCATCAGCGTAGCAAGGCTGCCATTTCTCCATGGCCTGTCCTGCATTTCTGGTTTTGACACTTTTTGCAGCATGACCCTTTTGACCGATGGGAAGCGAGACTTCTTTGTAGCACTGATTTGCCTTTCCAGGTTGCTTGGTTGGCCAAAAAGGGCGTATGCGTTTTTTCCTGAATATATTCAGGAAAAAACGCATACGCCCTTTTTGGCCAAGGGCATCATTGTCGACGTTTTGCCGCTTTTCATGTGCTTTAAAGGCGATTCGAATCTACCTCCTGAAACCTGTTTCCTGCAATTCTGCCTTGCTTTCAAATCCTCTTCGTTGCCTTCCCTCAATATATTTGTGGACGAGAGTTATCATTTATAACTCAGCAGGTTTGTGAATGGCAGTCCCCCTGAGCTCCATTTTTCAACTGTCTTTTTTGGGAGCTGGCCGCAAAAGCACGGGATTGCCTCAGGCCCTATTCTGGTTCCCGGCGGCAGGCTGAGCCTGTGGTTAATTCTTCTTCCTGATGGGAAAATAGAATGACCTGTGCCTGTCCCAACACCTAGGTCTATTCTCTCATTGGTTTCCCCTCTTCCCGTTCATCCTCAGGACAAATTGCAACCTGTACAGAACAGGAGGTTAAAGGTGCTGATTCTCCAAGTAGGGAGATTGCTAGTGAAGTAGCTGGAATGGCGAACCCGAGCACAAGGAGATGAGAAATGAGGTGCGTTTTAGAAACCTTTCAAAATCACACGGTGTACCTTCTTCTGGGTTCCTCATGCAAGTTTTCGATGTAGGAAGATGCCCTTGAACCTGGAGATTTGGGACCCATGGGATGGGTACCATGCAGTATTACTTTAAAGGGTCTGCGTTTGCTCACCCAACCTCACCCAACCTCTCAGCCCCAAGAGTGTCCACACTTATGTCTCATCCAGCTGTGGGTCTAGATATGGTCAATCCAGGTTGCATCACAGCCCCTGAACGAATTTTGTAAGAATTTCTCTCTCTTTCACTGTCTTTGTTTTACGGGTTTTTAAAAGTAATTTATTTTTATAATGGGGTTTAGCTGCTTTTCACGGCTGTGTTTATGCGGCTTTACACCCACTTGACTCACTTCCAGACAGATATCAATACATAGGTTTTAAGATTTTTACTAGTCACATATATTATTGTGCGGTGAATAGGCGGTGTTGAGTCCAGTTCACTGAGCAAGGAGTAGGTCTTGTCTATTACATATTGGGTGTATGGAACGGTATCTGAGCGAATTTGAACCCCTTGTTTTATGCATCACCCCACCTCACCTTTCCCGTTAAGCAGCCATAGTGTGTTTTCTAAACGTGTGATTCTGTTCTGTTCTGTAATTCAGTTCAAGTGTAGCGGTTTTTACATTCCCTCTATAAGTGATAGCTTATGATAAGTGTCTTTTTCTGTGTGACTTATTTCACTTAGAATCGTCGTACCTAAGTCCACTCATCTTGCTTCTACTAGCCTTATGACATTGATTTCATGTCTGAGTGATATTGCATTGTACATAAGGACCACAACTTCTTTATCCATTTTTCTCTTTCCTGGGATATTTAAGGTGTCATGAAGTGGAGGTTCTTGTCAACAGAGCAGCCCTAAACTTTGGGGTGCCTGTGTCTTGCTGATTTTTAGTTTTCCCAATTTATACGCCCATGAGTGGACGTGCCCTATGCTCCCTAAGCTGTGTTTTTTCGATGTTTCAGGACACACCGTACACTTCTCCAGAGTGGCTGTTGGCAACTTACATCCCGCCCATCAGCGTAGCAAGGCTGCCATTTCTCCATGGCCTGTCCTGCATTTCTGGTTTTGACACTTTTTGCAGCATGGCCCTTTTGACCGATGGGAAGCGAGACTTCTTTGTAGCGCTGATTTGCCTTTCCAGGTTGCTTGGTTGGCCAAAAAGTGCGTATGCGTTTTTTCCTGAATATATTCAGGAAAAAACGCATACGCCCTTTTTGGCCAAGGGCATCATTGTCGACGTTTTGCCGCTTTTCATGTGCTTTACAGGCGATTCGAATCTACCTCCTGAAATCTGTTTCCTGCAATTCTGCCTTGCTTTCAAATCCTCTTCGTTGCCTTCCCTCAATATATCTGTGGATGAGAGTTATCATTTATAACTCTGCGGGTTTGTGAATTGCAGTGTCCCTGAGCTCCATTTTTCAACTCGCTTTTTTGGGAGCTGGCCGCAAAAGCGCGGGATTGCCTCAGGCCCTATTGTGCTTCTGGGCGGCAGGCTGAGCCTGTGATTAATTCTTCTTCCTGATGGGAAAATAGAGTGACCTGTGCCTGTCCCAACACCTAGATCTAGTCTCTCATTGGTTGCAACTCTTCCCGTTCATCCTCAGGACAAATTGCAACCTGTAGGGGACAGGAGGTTAAAGGTGCTGATTCTCCAAGTAAGTTGATTGCTAGTAAAGTAGCTGGAAAGGCGAACCCGAGCACAAGGAGATGAGAAATGGGGTGTGTTTTAGAAACCTTTCAAAATCACACGGTGTACCATCTTCTGAGTTTCTCATGCATGTTTTCGATGTAGGAAGATGCCCTTGAACCTGGAGATTTGGGACCCATGGGATGGGTACCACGCAGTATTACTTTAAAGGGTCTGCGTTTGCTCACCCAACCTCTCAGCCCCAAGAGTGTCCACCCTTATGTCTCATCCAGCTGTGGGTCTAGATATGGTCAATCCAGGTGGCATCTCAGCCCCTGATCGAATTTTGTAAGAATTTCTCTCTCTTTCACTGTCTTTGTTTTATGGGTTTTTAAAAGTAATTTATTTTTATAATGGGGTTTAGCTGCTTTTCACGGCTGTGTTTATGCGGATTTACACCCACTTGACTCACTTCCAGACAGATATCAATACATAGGTTTTAAGATTGTTACTAGTCACATATATTCTTGTGCGGTGAATAGGGGGTGTTGAGTCCAGTTCACGGAGCAAGGAGTAGGTCTTGTCTATTACATATTTGGTGTATGGAACGATATCTGAGCAAATTTGAACCCCTTGTTTTATGCATCACCCCACCTCACCTTTCCCGTTAAGCAGCCATAGTGTGTTTTCTAAACGTGTGACTCTGTTCTGTTTTGTAATTCAGTTCAAGTGTAGCGGTTTTTACATTCCCTCTATAAGTGATAGCTTATGATAAGTGTCTTTTTCTGTGTGACTTATTTCACTTAGAATCGTCGTACCTAAGTCCACTCATCTTGCTTCTACTAGCCTTATGACATTGATTTCATGTCTGAGTGATATTCCATTGTACATAAGGACCACAACTTTTTTATCCATTTTTCTCTTTCCTGGGATATTTAAGGTGTCATGAAGTGGAGGTTCTTGTCAACAGAGCAGCCCCAAACTTTGGGGTGCCTGTGTCTTGCTGATTTTTCTTTTTCCCAATTTATACGCCCATGAGTGGACGTGCCCTATGCTCACTAAGCTGTGTTTTTTCGATGTTTCAGGACACACCGTACACTTCTCCAGAGTGGCTGTTGGCAATTTACATCCCGCCCATCAGCGTAGCAAGGCTGCCATTTCTCCATGGCCTGTCCTGCATTTCTGGTTTTGACACTTTTGCAGCATGGCCCTTTTGACCCATGGGAAGCGAGACTTCTTTGTAGCGCTGATTTGCCTTTCCAGGTTGCTTGGTTGGCCAAAAAGGGCGTATGCGTTTTTTCCTGAATATATTCAGGAAAAAACGCATACGCCCTTTTTGGCCAAGGGCATCATTGTCGACGTTTTGCCGCTTTTCATGTGCCTTAAAGGCGATTCGAATCTACCTCCTGAAATCTGTTTCCTGCAATTCTGCCTTGCTTTCAAATCCTCTTCGTTGACTTCCCTCAATATATCTGTGGATGAGAGTTATCACTTATAACTCTGCGGGTTTGTGAATTGCAGTGTCCCTGAGCTCCATTTTTCAACTGTCTTTTTTGAGAGCTGGCCGCAAAAGCACGGGATTGCCTCAGGCCCTATTCTGGTTCCTGGCAGCAGGCTGAGCCTGTGGTTAATTCTTCTTCCTGATGGGAAAATAGAGTGACCTGTGCCTGTCCCAACAGCTAGATCTAGTCTCTCTTTGGTTGCCCCTCTTCCCGTTCATCCTCAGGACAAATTGCAACCTGTAGGGAACAGGAGGTTAAAGGTGCTGATTCTCCAAGTAGGGAGATTGCTAGTAAAGTAGCTCGAATGGCGAACCCGAGCACAAGGAGATGAGAAATGAGGTGCGTTTTAGAAACCTTTCAAAATCACACGGTGTACCATCTTCTGAGTTTCTCATGCATGTTTTCGATGTAGGAAGATGCCCTTGAACCTGGAGACTTGGGACCCATGGGATGGGTACCACGCAGTATTACTTTAAAGGGTCTGCGTTTGCTCACCCAACCTAACCCAACCTTTCAGCCCCAAGACTGTCCACCCTTATGTCTCATCCAGCTGTGCGTGTAGATATGGTCAATCCAGGTTGCATCACAGCCTCTGAACGAATTTTGTAAGAATTTCTCTCTCTTTCACTGTCTTTGTTTTACGGGTTTTTAAAAGTAATTTATTTTTATAATGGGGTTTAGCTGCTTTTCACGGCTGTGTTTATGCGGATTTACACCCACTTGACTCACTTCCAGACAGATATCAATACATAGGTTTTAAGATTGTTACTAGTCACATATATTCTTGTGCGGTGAATAGGGGGTGTTGAGTCCAGTTCACTGAGCAAGGAGTAGGTCTTGTCTATTACATATTGGGTGTATGGAACGGTATCTGAGCGAATTTGAAACCCTTGTTTTATGCATCACCCCACCTCACCTTTCCCGTTAAGCAGCCATAGTGTGTTTTCTAAACGTGTGATTCTGTTCTGTTCTGTAATTCAGTTCAAGTGTAGCGGTTTTTACATTCCCTCTATAAGTGATAGCTTATGATAAGTGTCTTTTTCTGTGTGACTTATTTCACTTAGAATCGTCGTACCTAAGTCCACTCATCTTGCTTCTACTAGCCTTATGACATTGATTTCATGTCTGAGTGATATTGCATTGTACATAAGGACCACAACTTCTTTATCCATTTTTCTCTTTCCTGGGATATTTAAGGTGTCATGAAGTGGAGGTTCTTGTCAACAGAGCAGCACTAAACTTTGGGGTGCCTGTGTCTTGCTGATTTTTAGTTTTCCCAATTTATACGCCCATGAGTGGACGTGCCCTATGCTCCCTAAGCTGTGTTTTTTCGATGTTTCAGGACACACCGTACACTTCTCCAGAGTGGCTGTTGGCAATTAACATCCCGCCCATCAGCGTAGCAAGGCTGCCATTTCTCCATGGCCTGTCCTGCATTTCTGGTTTTGACACTTTTTGCAGCATGACCCTTTTGACCGATGGGAAGCGAGACTTCTTTGTAGCACTGATTTGCCTTTCCAGGTTGCTTGGTTGGCCAAAAAGGGCGTATGCGTTTTTTCCTGAATATATTCAGGAAAAAACGCATACGCCCTTTTTGGCCAAGGGCATCATTGTCGACGTTTTGCCGCTTTTCATGTGCTTTAAAGGCGATTCGAATCTACCTCCTGAAACCTGTTTCCTGCAATTCTGCCTTGCTTTCAAATCCTCTTCGTTGCCTTCCCTCAATATATTTGTGGACGAGAGTTATCATTTATAACTCAGCAGGTTTGTGAATGGCAGTCCCCCTGAGCTCCATTTTTCAACTGTCTTTTTTGGGAGCTGGCCGCAAAAGCACGGGATTGCCTCAGGCCCTATTCTGGTTCCCGGCGGCAGGCTGAGCCTGTGGTTAATTCTTCTTCCTGATGGGAAAATAGAATGACCTGTGCCTGTCCCAACACCTAGGTCTATTCTCTCATTGGTTTCCCCTCTTCCCGTTCATCCTCAGGACAAATTGCAACCTGTACAGAACAGGAGGTTAAAGGTGCTGATTCTCCAAGTAGGGAGATTGCTAGTGAAGTAGCTGGAATGGCGAACCCGAGCACAAGGAGATGAGAAATGAGGTGCGTTTTAGAAACCTTTCAAAATCACACGGTGTACCTTCTTCTGGGTTCCTCATGCAAGTTTTCGATGTAGGAAGATGCCCTTGAACCTGGAGATTTGGGACCCATGGGATGGGTACCATGCAGTATTACTTTAAAGGGTCTGCGTTTGCTCACCCAACCTCACCCAACCTCTCAGCCCCAAGAGTGTCCACCCTTATGTCTCATCCAGCTGTGGGTCTAGATATGGTCAATCCAGGTTGCATCACAGCCCCTGAACGAATTTTGTAAGAATTTCTGTCTCTTTCACTGTCTTTGTTTTACGGGTTTTTAAAAGTAATTTATTTTTATAATGGGGTTTAGCTGCTTTTCACGGCTGTGTTTATGCGGCTTTACACCCACTTGACTCACTTCCAGACAGATATCAATACATAGGTTTTAAGATTGTTACTAGTCACATATATTATTGTGCGGTGAATAGGCGGTGTTGAGTCCAGTTCACTGAGCAAGGAGTAGGTCTTGTCTATTACATATTGGGTGTATGGAACGGTATCTGAGCGAATTTGAACCCCTTGTTTTATGCATCACCCCACCTCACCTTTCCCGTTAAGCAGCCATAGTGTGTTTTCTAAACGTGTGATTCTGTTCTGTTCTGTAATTCAGTTCAAGTGTAGCGGTTTTTACATTCCCTCTATAAGTGATAGCTTATGATAAGTGTCTTTTTCTGTGTGACTTATTTCACTTAGAATCGTCGTACCTAAGTCCACTCATCTTGCTTCTACTAGCCTTATGACATTGATTTCATGTCTGAGTGATATTGCATTGTACATAAGGACCACAACTTCTTTATCCATTTTTCTCTTTCCTGGGATATTTAAGGTGTCATGAAGTGGAGGTTCTTGTCAACAGAGCAGCCCTAAACTTTGGGGTGCCTGTGTCTTGCTGATTTTTAGTTTTCCCAATTTATACGCCCATGAGTGGACGTGCCCTATGCTCCCTAAGCTGTGTTTTTTCGATGTTTCAGGACACACCGTACACTTCTCCAGAGTGGCTGTTGGCAACTTACATCCCGCCCATCAGCGTAGCAAGGCTGCCATTTCTCCATGGCCTGTCCTGCATTTCTGGTTTTGACACTTTTTGCAGCATGGCCCTTTTGACCGATGGGAAGCGAGACTTCTTTGTAGCGCTGATTTGCCTTTCCAGGTTGCTTGGTTGGCCAAAAAGTGCGTATGCGTTTTTTCCTGAATATATTCAGGAAAAAACGCATACGCCCTTTTTGGCCAAGGGCATCATTGTCGACGTTTTGCCGCTTTTCATGTGCTTTACAGGCGATTCGAATCTACCTCCTGAAATCTGTTTCCTGCAATTCTGCCTTGCTTTCAAATCCTCTTCGTTGCCTTCCCTCAATATATCTGTGGATGAGAGTTATCATTTATAACTCTGCGGGTTTGTGAATTGCAGTGTCCCTGAGCTCCATTTTTCAACTCGCTTTTTTGGGAGCTGGCCGCAAAAGCGCGGGATTGCCTCAGGCCCTATTGTGCTTCTGGGCGGCAGGCTGAGCCTGTGATTAATTCTTCTTCCTGATGGGAAAATAGAGTGACCTGTGCCTGTCCCAACACCTAGATCTAGTCTCTCATTGGTTGCAACTCTTCCCGTTCATCCTCAGGACAAATTGCAACCTGTAGGGAACAGGAGGTTAAAGGTGCTGATTCTCCAAGTAAGTTGATTGCTAGTAAAGTAGCTGGAAAGGCGAACCCGAGCACAAGGAGATGAGAAATGGGGTGTGTTTTAGAAACCTTTCAAAATCACACGGTGTACCATCTTCTGAGTTTCTCATGCATGTTTTCGATGTAGGAAGATGCCCTTGAACCTGGAGATTTGGGACCCATGGGATGGGTACCACGCAGTATTACTTTAAAGGGTCTGCGTTTGCTCACCCAACCTCTCAGCCCCAAGAGTGTCCACCCTTATGTCTCATCCAGCTGTGGGTCTAGATATGGTCAATCCAGGTGGCATCTCAGCCCCTGATCGAATTTTGTAAGAATTTCTCTCTCTTTCACTGTCTTTGTTTTACGGGTTTTTAAAAGTAATTTATTTTTATAATGGGGTTTAGCTGCTTTTCACGGCTGTGTTTATGCGGATTTACACCCACTTGACTCACTTCCAGACAGATATCAATACATAGGTTTTAAGATTGTTACTAGTCACATATATTCTTGTGCGGTGAATAGGGGGTGTTGAGTCCAGTTCACGGAGCAAGGAGTAGGTCTTGTCTATTACATATTTGGTGTATGGAACGATATCTGAGCAAATTTGAACCCCTTGTTTTATGCATCACCCCACCTCACCTTTCCCGTTAAGCAGCCATAGTGTGTTTTCTAAACGTGTGACTCTGTTCTGTTTTGTAATTCAGTTCAAGTGTAGCGGTTTTTACATTCCCTCTATAAGTGATAGCTTATGATAAGTGTCTTTTTCTGTGTGACTTATTTCACTTAGAATCGTCGTACCTAAGTCCACTCATCTTGCTTCTACTAGCCTTATGACATTGATTACATGTCTGAGTGATATTCCATTGTACATAAGGACCACAACTTTTTTATCCATTTTTCTCTTTCCTGGGATATTTAAGGTGTCATGAAGTGGAGGTTCTTGTCAACAGAGCAGCCCCAAACTTTGGGGTGCCTGTGTCTTGCTGATTTTTCTTTTTCCCAATTTATACGCCCATGAGTGGACGTGCCCTATGCTCACTAAGCTGTGTTTTTTCGATGTTTCAGGACACACCGTACACTTCTCCAGAGTGGCTGTTGGCAATTTACATCCCGCCCATCAGCGTAGCAAGGCTGCCATTTCTCCATGGCCTGTCCTGCATTTCTGGTTTTGACACTTTTTGCAGCATGGCCCTTTTGGCCGATGGGAAGCGAGACTTCTTTGTAGCGCTGATTTGCCTTTCCAGGTTGCTTGGTTGGCCAAAAAGGGCGTATGCGTTTTTTCCTGAATATATTCAGGAAAAAACGCATACGCCCTTTTTGGCCAAGGGCATCATTGTCGACGTTTTGCCGCTTTTCATGTGCCTTAAAGGCGATTCGAATCTACCTCCTGAAATCTGTTTCCTGCAATTCTGCCTTGCTTTCAAATCCTCTTCGTTGACTTCCCTCAATATATCTGTGGATGAGAGTTATCACTTATAACTCTGCGGGTTTGTGAATTGCAGTGTCCCTGAGCTCCATTTTTCAACTGTCTTTTTTGAGAGCTGGCCGCAAAAGCACGGGATTGCCTCAGGCCCTATTCTGGTTCCTGGCAGCCGGCTGAGCCTGTGGTTAATTCTTCTTCCTGATTGGAAAATAGAGTGACCTGTGCCTGTCCCAACAGCTAGATCTAGTCTCTCATTGGTTGCCCCTCTTCCCGTTCATCCTCAGGACAAATTGCAACCTGTAGGGAACAGGAGGTTAAAGGTGCTGATTCTCCAAGTAGGGAGATTGCTAGTAAAGTAGCTGGAATGGCGAACCCGAGCACAAGGAGATGAGAAATGAGGTGCGTTTTAGAAACCTTTCAAAATCACACGGTGTACCATCTTCTGAGTTTCTCATGCATGTTTTCGATGTAGGAAGATGCCCTTGAACCTGGAGACTTGGGACCCATGGGATGGGTACCACGCAGTATTACTTTAAAGGGTCTGCGTTTGCTCACCCAACCTAACCCAACCTTTCAGCCCCAAGACTGTCCACCCTTATGTCTCATCCAGCTGTGCGTGTAGATATGGTCAATCCAGGTTGCATCACAGCCTCTGAACGAATTTTGTAAGAATGTCTCTCTCTTTCACTGTCTTTGTTTTACGGGTTTTTAAAAGTAATTTATTTTTATAATGGGGTTTAGCTGCTTTTCACGGCTGTGTTTATGCGGATTTACACCCACTTGACTCACTTCCAGACAGATATCAATACATAGGTTTTAAGATTGTTACTAGTCACATATATTCTTGTGCGGTGAATAGGGGGTGTTGAGTCCAGTTCACGGAGCAAGGAGTAGGTCTTGTCTATTACATATTTGGTGTATGGAACGATATCTGAGCAAATTTGAACCCCTTGTTTTATGCATCACCCCACCTCACCTTTCCCGTTAAGCAGCCATAGTGTGTTTTCTAAACGTGTGACTCTGTTCTGTTTTGTAATTCAGTTCAAGTGTAGCGGTTTTTACATTCCCTCTATAAGTGATAGCTTATGATAAGTGTCTTTTTCTGTGTGACTTATTTCACTTAGAATCGTCGTACCTAAGTCCACTCATCTTGCTTCTACTAGCCTTATGACATTGATTACATGTCTGAGTGATATTCCATTGTACATAAGGACCACAACTTTTTTATCCATTTTTCTCTTTCCTGGGATATTTAAGGTGTCATGAAGTGGAGGTTCTTGTCAACAGAGCAGCCCCAAACTTTGGGGTGCCTGTGTCTTGCTGATTTTTCTTTTTCCCAATTTATACGCCCATGAGTGGACGTGCCCTATGCTCACTAAGCTGTGTTTTTTCGATGTTTCAGGACACACCGTACACTTCTCCAGAGTGGCTGTTGGCAATTTACATCCCGCCCATCAGCGTAGCAAGGCTGCCATTTCTCCATGGCCTGTCCTGCATTTCTGGTTTTGACACTTTTTGCAGCATGGCCCTTTTGGCCGATGGGAAGCGAGACTTCTTTGTAGCGCTGATTTGCCTTTCCAGGTTGCTTGGTTGGCCAAAAAGGGCGTATGCGTTTTTTCCTGAATATATTCAGGAAAAAACGCATACGCCCTTTTTGGCCAAGGGCATCATTGTCGACGTTTTGCCGCTTTTCATGTGCCTTAAAGGCGATTCGAATCTACCTCCTGAAATCTGTTTCCTGCAATTCTGCCTTGCTTTCAAATCCTCTTCGTTGACTTCCCTCAATATATCTGTGGATGAGAGTTATCACTTATAACTCTGCGGGTTTGTGAATTGCAGTGTCCCTGAGCTCCATTTTTCAACTGTCTTTTTTGAGAGCTGGCCGCAAAAGCACGGGATTGCCTCAGGCCCTATTCTGGTTCCTGGCAGCCGGCTGAGCCTGTGGTTAATTCTTCTTCCTGATTGGAAAATAGAGTGACCTGTGCCTGTCCCAACAGCTAGATCTAGTCTCTCATTGGTTGCCCCTCTTCCCGTTCATCCTCAGGACAAATTGCAACCTGTAGGGAACAGGAGGTTAAAGGTGCTGATTCTCCAAGTAGGGAGATTGCTAGTAAAGTAGCTGGAATGGCGAACCCGAGCACAAGGAGATGAGAAATGAGGTGCGTTTTAGAAACCTTTCAAAATCACACGGTGTACCATCTTCTGAGTTTCTCATGCATGTTTTCGATGTAGGAAGATGCCCTTGAACCTGGAGACTTGGGACCCATGGGATGGGTACCACGCAGTATTACTTTAAAGGGTCTGCGTTTGCTCACCCAACCTAACCCAACCTTTCAGCCCCAAGACTGTCCACCCTTATGTCTCATCCAGCTGTGCGTGTAGATATGGTCAATCCAGGTTGCATCACAGCCTCTGAACGAATTTTGTAAGAATGTCTCTCTCTTTCACTGTCTTTGTTTTATGGGTTTTTAAAAGTAATTTATTTTTATAATGGGGTTTAGCTGCTTTTCACGGCTGTGTTTATGCGGATTTACACCCACTTGACTCACTTCCAGACAGATATCAATACATAGGTTTTAAGATTGTTACTAGTCACATATATTCTTGTGCGGTGAATAGGGGGTGTTGAGTCCAGTTCACTGAGCAAGGAGTAGGTCTTGTCTATTACATATTGGGTGTATGGAACGGTATCTGAGCGAATTTGAAACCCTTGTTTTATGCATCACCCCACCTCACCTTTCCTGTTAAGCAGCCATAGTGTGTTTTCTAAACGTGTGATTCTGTTCTGTTCTGTAATTCAGTTCAAGTGTAGCGGTTTTTACATTCCCTCTATAAGTGATAGCTTATGATAAGTGTCTTTTTCTGTGTGACTTATTTCACTTAGAATCGTCGTACCTAAGTCCACTCATCTTGCTTCTACTAGCCTTATGACATTGATTTCATGTCTGAGTGATATTGCATTGTACATAAGGACCACAACTTCTTTATCCATTTTTCTCTTTCCTGGGATATTTAAGGTGTCATGAAGTGGAGGTTCTTGTCAACAGAGCAGCCCTAAACTTTGGGGTGCCTGTGTCTTGCTGATTTTTAGTTTTCCCAATTTATACGCCCATGAGTGGACGTGCCCTATGCTCCCTAAGCTGTGTTTTTTCGATGTTTCAGGACACACCGTACACTTCTCCAGAGTGGCTGTTGGCAATTAACATCCCGCCCATCAGCGTAGCAAGGCTGCCATTTCTCCATGGCCTGTCCTGCATTTCTGGTTTTGACACTTTTTGCAGCATGACTCTTTTGACCGATGGGAAGCGAGACTTCTTTGTAGCACTGATTTGCCTTTCCAGGTTGCTTGGTTGGCCAAAAAGGGCGTATGCGTTTTTTCCTGAATATATTCAGGAAAAAACGCATACGCCCTTTTTGGCCAAGGGCATCATTGTCGACGTTTTGCCGCTTTTCATGTGCTTTAAAGGCGATTCGAATCTACCTCCTGAAACCTGTTTCCTGCAATTCTGCCTTGCTTTCAAATCCTCTTCGTTGCCTTCCCTCAATATATTTGTGGACGAGAGTTATCATTTATAACTCAGCAGGTTTGTGAATGGCAGTCCCCCTGAGCTCCATTTTTCAACTGTCTTTTTTGGGAGCTGGCCGCAAAAGCACGGGATTGCCTCAGGCCCTATTCTGGTTCCCGGCGGCAGGCTGAGCCTGTGGTTAATTCTTCTTCCTGATGGGAAAATAGAATGACCTGTGCCTGTCCCAACACCTAGGTCTATTCTCTCATTGGTTTCCCCTCTTCCCGTTCATCCTCAGGACAAATTGCAACCTGTACAGAACAGGAGGTTAAAGGTGCTGATTCTCCAAGTAGGGAGATTGCTAGTGAAGTAGCTGGAATGGCGAACCCGAGCACAAGGAGATGAGAAATGAGGTGCGTTTTAGAAACCTTTCAAAATCACACGGTGTACCTTCTTCTGGGTTCCTCATGCAAGTTTTCGATGTAGGAAGATGCCCTTGAACCTGGAGATTTGGGACCCATGGGATGGGTACCATGCAGTATTACTTTAAAGGGTCTGCGTTTGCTCACCCAACCTCACCCAACCTCTCAGCCCCAAGAGTGTCCACCCTTATGTCTCATCCAGCTGTGGGTCTAGATATGGTCAATCCAGGTTGCATCACAGCCCCTGAACGAATTTTGTAAGAATTTCTCTCTCTTTCACTGTCTTTGTTTTACGGGTTTTTAAAAGTAATTTATTTTTATAATGGGGTTTAGCTGCTTTTCACGGCTGTGTTTATGCGGCTTTACACCCACTTGACTCACTTCCAGACAGATATCAATACATAGGTTTTAAGATTGTTACTAGTCACATATATTATTGTGCGGTGAATAGGCGGTGTTGAGTCCAGTTCACTGAGCAAGGAGTAGGTCTTGTCTATTACATATTGGGTGTATGGAACGGTATCTGAGCGAATTTGAACCCCTTGTTTTATGCATCACCCCACCTCACCTTTCCCGTTAAGCAGCCATAGTGTGTTTTCTAAACGTGTGATTCTGTTCTGTTCTGTAATTCAGTTCAAGTGTAGCGGTTTTTACATTCCCTCTATAAGTGATAGCTTATGATAAGTGTCTTTTTCTGTGTGACTTATTTCACTTAGAATCGTCGTACCTAAGTCCACTCATCTTGCTTCTACTAGCCTTATGACATTGATTTCATGTCTGAGTGATATTGCATTGTACATAAGGACCACAACTTCTTTATCCATTTTTCTCTTTCCTGGGATATTTAAGGTGTCATGAAGTGGAGGTTCTTGTCAACAGAGCAGCCCTAAACTTTGGGGTGCCTGTGTCTTGCTGATTTTTAGTTTTCCCAATTTATACGCCCATGAGTGGACGTGCCCTATGCTCCCTAAGCTGTGTTTTTTCGATGTTTCAGGACACACCGTACACTTCTCCAGAGTGGCTGTTGGCAACTTACATCCCGCCCATCAGCGTAGCAAGGCTGCCATTTCTCCATGGCCTGTCCTGCATTTCTGGTTTTGACACTTTTTGCAGCATGGCCCTTTTGACCGATGGGAAGCGAGACTTCTTTGTAGCGCTGATTTGCCTTTCCAGGTTGCTTGGTTGGCCAAAAAGTGCGTATGCGTTTTTTCCTGAATATATTCAGGAAAAAACGCATACGCCCTTCTTGGCCAAGGGCATCATTGTCGACGTTTTGCCGCTTTTCATGTGCTTTACAGGCGATTCGAATCTACCTCCTGAAACCTGTTTCCTGCAATTCTGCCTTGCTTTCAAATCCTCTTCGTTGCCTTCCCTCAATATATCTGTGGATGAGAGTTATCATTTATAACTCTGCGGGTTTGTGAATTGCAGTGTCCCTGAGCTCCATTTTTCAACTGGCTTTTTTGGGAGCTGGCCGCAAATGCGCGGGATTGCCTCAGGCCCTATTGTGCTTCTGGGCGGCAGGCTGAGCCTGTGATTAATTCTTCTTCCTGATGGGAAAATAGAGTGACCTGTGCCTGTCCCAACACCTAGATCTAGTCTCTCATTGGTTGCAACTCTTCCCGTTCATCCTCAGGACAAATTGCAACCTGTAGGGAACAGGAGGTTAAAGGTGCTGATTCTCCAAGTAAGTTGATTGCTAGTAAAGTAGCTGGAAAGGCGAACCCGAGCACAAGGAGATGAGAAATGGGGTGTGTTTTAGAAACCTTTCAAAATCACACGGTGTACCATCTTCTGAGTTTCTCATGCATGTTTTCGATGTAGGAAGATGCCCTTGAACCTGGAGATTTGGGACCCATGGGATGGGTACCACGCAGTATTACTTTAAAGGGTCTGCGTTTGCTCACCCAACCTCTCAGCCCCAAGAGTGTCCACCCTTATGTCTCATCCAGCTGTGGGTCTAGATATGGTCAATCCAGGTGGCATCTCAGCCCCTGATCGAATTTTGTAAGAATTTCTCTCTCTTTCACTGTCTTTGTTTTACGGGTTTTTAAAAGTAATTTATTTTTATAATGGGGTTTAGCTGCTTTTCACGGCTGTGTTTATGCGGATTTACACCCACTTGACTCACTTCCAGACAGATATCAATACATAGGTTTTAAGATTGTTACTAGTCACATATATTCTTGTGCGGTGAATAGGGGGTGTTGAGTCCAGTTCACGGAGCAAGGAGTAGGTCTTGTCTATTACATATTTGGTGTATGGAACGATATCTGAGCAAATTTGAACCCCTTGTTTTATGCATCACCCCACCTCACCTTTCCCGTTAAGCAGCCATAGTGTGTTTTCTAAACGTGTGACTCTGTTCTGTTTTGTAATTCAGTTCAAGTGTAGCGGTTTTTACATTCCCTCTATAAGTGATAGCTTATGATAAGTGTCTTTTTCTGTGTGACTTATTTCACTTAGAATCGTCGTACCTAAGTCCACTCATCTTGCTTCTACTAGCCTTATGACATTGATTTCATGTCTGAGTGATATTCCATTGTACATAAGGACCACAACTTTTTTATCTATTTTTCTCTTTCCTGGGATATTTAAGGTGTCATGAAGTGGAGGTTCTTGTCAACAGAGCAGCCCCAAACTTTGGGGTGCCTGTGTCTTGCTGATTTTTCTTTTTCCCAATTTATACGCCCATGAGTGGACGTGACCTATGCTCACTAAGCTGTGTTTTTTCGATGTTTCAGGACACACCGTACACTTCTCCAGAGTGGCTGTTGGCAATTTACATCCCGCCCATCAGCGTAGCAAGGCTGCCATTTCTCCATGGCCTGTCCTGCATTTCTGGTTTTGACACTTTTGCAGCATGGCCCTTTTGACCCATGGGAAGCGAGACTTCTTTGTAGCGCTGATTTGCCTTTCCAGGTTGCTTGGTTGGCCAAAAAGTGCGTATGCGTTTTTTCCTGAATATATTCAGGAAAAAACGCATACGCCCTTTTTGGCCAAGGGCATCATTGTCGACGTTTTGCCGCTTTTCATGTGCCTTAAAGGCGATTCGAATCTACCTCCTGAAATCTGTTTCCTGCAATTCTGCCTTGCTTTCAAATCCTCTTCGTTGACTTCCCTCAATATATCTGTGGATGAGAGTTATCACTTATAACTCTGCGGGTTTGTGAATTGCAGTGTCCCTGAGCTCCATTTTTCAACTGTCTTTTTTGAGAGCTGGCCGCAAAAGCACGGGATTGCCTCAGGCCCTATTCTGGTTCCTGGCAGCAGGCTGAGCCTGTGGTTAATTCTTCTTCCTGATGGGAAAATAGAGTGACCTGTGCCTGTCCCAACAGCTAGATCTAGTCTCTCATTGGTTGCCCCTCTTCCCGTTCATCCTCAGGACAAATTGCAACCTGTAGGGAACAGGAGGTTAAAGGTGCTGATTCTCCAAGTAGGGAGATTGCTAGTAAAGTAGCTGGAATGGCGAACCCGAGCACAAGGAGATGAGAAATGAGGTGCGTTTTAGAAACCTTTCAAAATCACACGGTGTACCATCTTCTGAGTTTCTCATGCATGTTTTCGATGTAGGAAGATGCCCTTGAACCTGGAGACTTGGGACCCATGGGATGGGTACCACGCAGTATTACTTTAAAGGGTCTGCGTTTGCTCACCCAACCTAACCCAACCTTTCAGCCCCAAGACTGTCCACCCTTATGTCTCATCCAGCTGTGCGTGTAGATATGGTCAATCCAGGTTGCATCACAGCCTCTGAACGAATTTTGTAAGAATGTCTCTCTCTTTCACTGTCTTTGTTTTACGGGTTTTTAAAAGTAATTTATTTTTATAATGGGGTTTAGCTGCTTTTCACGGCTGTGTTTATGCGGATTTACACCCACTTGACTCACTTCCAGACAGATATCAATACATAGGTTTTAAGATTGTTACTAGTCACATATATTCTTGTGCGGTGAATAGGGGGTGTTGAGTCCAGTTCACTGAGCAAGGAGTAGGTCTTGTCTATTACATATTGGGTGTATGGAACGGTATCTGAGCGAATTTGAAACCCTTGTTTTATGCATCACCCCACCTCACCTTTCCCGTTAAGCAGCCAAAGTGTGTTTTCTAAACGTGTGATTCTGTTCTGTTCTGTAATTCAGTTCAAGTGTAGCGGTTTTTACATTCCCTCTATAAGTGATAGCTTATGATAAGTGTCTTTTTCTGTGTGACTTATTTCACTTAGAATCGTCGTACCTAAGTCCACTCATCTTGCTTCTACTAGCCTTATGACATTGATTTCATGTCTGAGTGATATTGCATTGTACATAAGGACCACAACTTCTTTATCCATTTTTCTCTTTCCTGGGATATTTAAGGTGTCATGAAGTGGAGGTTCTTGTCAACAGAGCAGCCCTAAACTTTGGGGTGCCTGTGTCTTGCTGATTTTTAGTTTTCCCAATTTATACGCCCATGAGTGGACGTGCCCTATGCTCCCTAAGCTGTGTTTTTTCGATGTTTCAGGACACACCGTACACTTCTCCAGAGTGGCTGTTGGCAACTTACTTCCCGCCCATCAGCGTAGCAAGGCTGCCATTTCTCCATGGCCTGTCCTGCATTTCTGGTTTTGACACTTTTTGCAGCATGGCCCTTTTGACCGATGGGAAGCGAGACTTCTTTGTAGCGCTGATTTGCCTTTCCAGGTTGCTTGGTTGGCCAAAAAGTGCGTATGCGTTTTTTCCTGAATATATTCAGGAAAAAACGCATACGCCCTTCTTGGCCAAGGGCATCATTGTCGACGTTTTGCCGCTTTTCATGTGCTTTACAGGCGATTCGAATCTACCTCCTGAAATCTGTTTCCTGCAATTCTGCCTTGCTTTCAAATCCTCTTCGTTGCCTTCCCTCAATATATTTGTGGACGAGAGTTATCATTTATAACTCAGCAGGTTTGTGAATGGCAGTCCCACTGTGCTCCATTTTTCAAATGTCTTTTTTGGGAGCTGGCCGCAAAAGCACGGGATTGCCTCAGGCCCTATTCTGGTTCCCGGCGGCAGTCTGAGCCTGTGGTTAATTCTTCTTCCTGATGGGAAAATAGAGTGACCTGTGCCTGTCCCAACCCCTAGATCTATTCTCTCATTGGTTTCCCCTCTTCCCGTTCATCCTCAGGACAAATTGCAACCTGTACAGAACAGGAGGTTAAAGGTGCTGATTCTCCAAGTAGGGAGATTGCTAGTGAAGTAGCTGGAATGGCGAACCCGAGCACAAGGAGATGAGAAATGAGGTGCGTTTTAGAAACCTTTCAAAATCACACGGTGTACCTTCTTCTGGGTTCCTCATGCAAGTTTTCGATGTAGGAAGATGCCCTTGATCCTGGAGATTTGGGACCCATGGGATGGGTACCATGTAGTAATACTTTAAAGGGTCTGCGTTTGCTCACCCAACCTCACCCAACCTCTCAGCCCCAAGAGTGTCCACCCTTATGTCTCATCCAGCTGTGGGTCTAGATATGGTCAATCCAGGTTGCATCACAGCCCCTGAACGAATTTTGTAAGAATTTCTCTCTCTTTCACTGTCTTTGTTTTACGGGTTTTTAAAAGTAATTAATTTTTATAATGGGGTTTAGCTGCTTTTCACGGCTGTGTTTATGCGGCTTTACACCTACTTGACTCACTACCAGACAGATATCAATACATAGGTTTTAAGATTGTTACTAGTCACATACATTCTTGTGCGGTGAATAGGGGGTGTTGAGTCCAGTTCACTGAGCAAGGAGTAGGTCTTGTCTATTACATATTGGGTGTATGGAACGGTATCTGAGCGAATTTGAACCCCTTGTTTTATGCATCACCCCACCTCACCTTTCCCGTTAAGCAGCCATAGTGTGTTTTCTAAACGTGTGACTCTGTTCTGTTTTGTAATTCAGTTCAAGTGTAGCGGTTTTTACATTCCCTCTATAAGTGATAGCTTATGATAAGTGTCTTTTTCTGTGTGACTTATTTCACTTAGAATCGTCGTACCTAAGTCCACTCATCTTGCTTCTACTAGCCTTATGACATTGATTTCATGTCTGAGTGATATTCCATTGTACATAAGGACCACAACTTCTTTATCCATTTTTCTCTTTCCTGGGATATTTAAGGTGTCATGAAGTGGAGGTTCTTGTCAACAGAGCAGCCCTAAACTTAGGGGTGGCTGTGTCTTGCTGATTTTTAGTTTTCCCAATTTATACGCCCATGAGTGGACGTGCCCTATGCTCCCTAAGCTGTGTTTTTTCGATGTTTCAGGACACACCGTACACTTCTCCAGAGTGGCTGTTGGCAACTTACATCCCGCCCATCAGCGTAGCAAGGCTGCCATTTCTCCATGGCCTGTCCTGCATTTCTGGTTTTGACACCTTTTGCAGCATGGCCCTTTTGACCGATGGGAAGCGAGACTTCTTTATAGCGCTGATTTGCCTTTCCAGGTTGCTTGGTTGGCCAGAAAGTGCGTATGCGTTTTTTCCTGAATATATTCAGGAAAAAACGCATACGCCCTTCTTGGCCAAGGGCATCATTGTCGACGTTTTGCCGCTTTTCATGTGCTTTACAGGCAATTCGAATCTACCTCCTGAAATCTGTTTCCTTCAATTCTGCCTTGCTTTCAAATCCTCTTCGTTGCCTTCCCTCAATATATCTGTGGATGAGAGTTATCATTTATAACTCTGCGGGTTTGTGAATTGCAGTGTCCCTGAGCTCCATTTTTCAACTCGCTTTTTTGGGAGCTGGCCGCAAAAGCGCGGGATTGCCTCAGGCCCTATTCTGCTTCTGGGGGGCAGGCTGAGCCTGTGGTTAATTCTTCTTCCTGATGGGAAAATAGAGTGACCTGTGCCTGTCCCAACACCTAGATCTAGTCTCTCATTGGTTGCCCCTCTTTCCGTTCATCCTCAGGACAAATTGCAACCTGTAGCGACAGGAGGTTAAAGGTGCTGATTCTCCAAGTAAGTTGATTGCTAGTAAAGTAGCTGGAAAGGCGAACCCGAGCACAAGGAGATGAGAAATGGGGTGTGTTTTAGAAACCTTTCAAAATCACACGGTGTACCAACTTCTGAGTTTCTCATGCATGTTTTCGATGTAGGAAGATGCCCTTGAACCTGGAGATTTGGGACCCATGGGATGGGTACCACGCAGTATTACTTTAAAGGGTCTGCGTTTGCTCACCCAACGTTTCAGCCCCAAGAATGTCCACCCTTATGTCTCATCCAGCTGTGCGTGTAGATATGGTCAATCCAGGTTGCATCACAGCCTCTGAACGAATTTTGTAAGAATTTCTCTCTCTTTCACTGTCTTTGTTTTACGGGTTTTTAAAAGTAATTTATTTTTATAATGGGGTTTAGCTGCTTTTCACGGCTGTGTTTATGCGGATTTACACCCACTTGACTCACTTCCAGACAGGTATCAATACATAGGTTTTAAGATTGTTACTAGTCACTTATATTCTTGTGCGGTGAAAAGGGCGTGTTGAGTCCAGTTCACTGAGCAAGGAATAGGTCTTGTCTATTACATATTGGGTGTATGGAACGGTATCTGAGCGAATTTGAACCCCTTGTTTTATGCATCACCCTACCTCACCTTTCCCGTTAAGCAGCCATAGTGTGTTTTCTAAACGTGTGATTCTGTTCTGTTCTGTAATTCAGTTCAAGTGTAGCGGTTTTTACATTCCCTCTATAAGTGATAGCTTATGATAAGTGTCTTTTTCTGTGTGACTTATTTCACTTAGAATCGTCGTACCTAAGTCCACTCATCTTGCTTCTACTAGCCTTATGACATTGATATCATGTCTGAGTGATATTCCATTGTACATAAGGACCACAACTTCTTTATCCATTTTTCTCTTTCCTGGTATATTTAAGGTGTCATGAAGTGGAAGTTCTTGTCAACAGAGCAGCCCTAAACTTTGGGGTGCCTGTGTCTTGCTGATTTTTAGTTTTCCCAATTTATACGCCCATGAGTGGACGTGCCCTATGCTCCCTAAGCTGTGTTTTTTCGATGTTTCAGGACACACCGTACACTTCTCCAGAGTGGCTGTTGGCAACTTACATCCCGCTCATCAGCGTAGCAAGGCTGCCATTTCTCCATGGCCTGTCCTGCATTTCTGGTTTTGACACTTTTTGCAGCATGGCCCTTTTGACCGATGGGAAGCGAGACTTCTTTGTAGCGCTGATTTGCCTTTCCAGGTTGCTTGGTTGGCCAAAAAGGGCGTATGCGTTTTTTCCTGAATATATTCAGGAAAAAACGCATACGCCCTTTTTGGCCAAGGGCATTATTGTCCACGTTTTGCCGCTTTTCATGTGCTTTACAGGCGATTCGAATCTACCTCCTGAAATCTGTTTCCTGCAATTCTGCCTTGCTTTCAAATCCTCTTCGTTGACTTCCCTCAATATATCTGTGGATGAGAGTTATCATTTATAACTCTGCGGGTTTGTGAATTGCAGTGACCCTGAGCTCCATTTTTCAACTCGCTTTTTTGGGAGCTGGCCGCAAAAGCGCGGGATTGCCTCAGGCCCTATTGTGCTTCTGGGCGGCAGGCTGAGCCTGCGATTAATTCTTCTTCCTGATGGGAAAATAGAGTGACCTGTGCCTGTCCCAACACCTAGATCTAGTCTCTCATTGGTTGCCCCTCTTCCCTTTCATCCTCAGGACAAATTGCAACCTGTAGGGAAGAGGAGGTTAAAGGTGCTGATTCTCCAAGTAGGGAGATTGCTAGTAAAGTAGCTGGAATGGCGAACCCGAGCACAAGGAGATGAGAAATGAGGTGCGTTTTAGAAACCTTTCAAAATCACACGGTGTACCATCTTCTGAGTTTCTCATGCATGTTTTCGATGTAGGAAGATGCCCTTGAACCTGGAGACTTGGGACCCATGGGATGGGTACCACGCAGTATTACTTTAAAGGGTCTGCGTTTGCTCACCCAACCTAACCCAACCTTTCAGCGCCAAGACTGTCCACCCTTATGTCTCATCCAGCTGTGCGTGTAGATATGGTCAATCCAGGTTGCATCACAGCCTCTGAACGAATTTTGTAAGAATTTCTCTCTCTTTCACTGTCTTTGTTTTACGGGTTTTTAAAAGTAATTTATTTTTATAATGGGGTTTAGCTGCTTTTCACGGCTGTGTTTATGCGGATTTACACCCACTTGACTCACTTCCAGACAGATATAAATACATAGGTTTTAAGATTCTTACTAGTCACATATATTCTTGTGAGGTGAATAGGGGGTGTTGAGTCCAGTTCACTGAGCAAGGAGTAGGTCTTGTCTATTACATATTGGGTGTATGGAATGGTATCTGAGCGAATTTGAAACCCTTGTTTTATGCATCACCCCACCTCACCTTTCCCGTTAAGCAGCCATAGTGTGTTTTCTAAACGTGTGATTCTGTTCTGTTCTGTAATTCAGTTCAAGTGTAGCGGTTTTTACATTCCCTCTATAAGTGATAGCTTATGATAAGTGTCTTTTTCTGTGTGACTTATTTCACTTAGAATCGTCGTACCTAAGTCCACTCATCTTGCTTCTACTAGCCTTATGACATTGATTTCATGTCTGAGTGATATTGCATTGTACATAAGGACCACAACTTCTTTATCCATTTTTCTCTTTCCTGGGATATTTAAGGTGTCATGAAGTGGAGGTTCTTGTCAACAGAGCAGCCCTAAACTTTGGGGTGCCTGTGTCTTGCTGATTTTTAGTTTTCCCAATTTATACGCCCATGAGTGGACGTGCCCTATGCTCCCTAAGCTGTGTTTTTTCGATGTTTCAGGACACACCGTACACTTCTCCAGAGTGGTTGTTGGCAATTAACATCCCGCCCATCAGCGTAGCAAGGCTGCCATTTCTCCATGGCCTGTCCTGCATTTCTGGTTTTGACACTTTTTGCAGCATGACCCTTTTGACCGATGGGAAGCGAGACTTCTTTGTAGCACTGATTTGCCTTTCCAGGTTGCTTGGTTGGCCAAAAAGGGCGTATGCGTTTTTTCCTGAATATATTCAGGAAAAAACGCATACGCCCTTTTTGGCCAAGGGCATCATTGTCGACGTTTTGCCGCTTTTCATGTGCTTTAAAGGCGATTCGAATCTACCTCCTGAAACCTGTTTCCTGCAATTCTGCCTTGCTTTCAAATCCTCTTCGTTGCCTTCCCTCAATATATTTGTGGACGAGAGTTATCATTTATAACTCAGCAGGTTTGTGAATGGCAGTCCCCCTGAGCTCCATTTTTCAACTGTCTTTTTTGGGAGCTGGCCGCAAAAGCACGGGATTGCCTCAGGCCCTATTCTGGTTCCCGGCGGCAGGCTGAGCCTGTGGTTAATTCTTCTTCCTGATGGGAAAATAGAGTGACCTGTGCCTGTCCCAACACCTAGATCTATTCTCTCATTCGTTTCCCCTCTTCCCGTTCATCCTCAGGACAAATTGCAACCTGTACAGAACAGGAGGTTAAAGGTGCTGATTCTCCAAGTAGGGAGATTGCTAGTAAAGTAGCTGGAATGGCGAACCCGAGCACAAGGAGATGAGAAATGAGGTGCGTTTTAGAAACCTTTCAAAATCACACGGTGTACCATCTTCTGAGTTTCTCATGCATGTTTTCGATGTAGGAAGATGCCCTTGAACCTGGAGATTTGGGACCCATGGGATGGGTACCACGCAGTATTACTTTAAAGGGTCTGCGTTTGCTCACCCAACCTCACCCAACCTGTCAGCCCCAAGAGTGTCCACCCTTATGTCTCATCCAGCTGTGGGTCTAGATATGGTCAATCCAGGTTGCATCACAGCCCCTGAACGAATTTTGTAAGAATTTCTCTCTCTTTCACTGTCTTTGTTTTACGGGTTTTTAAAAGTAATTTATTTTTATAATGGGGTTTAGCTGCTTTTCACGGCTGTGTTTATGCGGATTTACACCCACTTGACTCACTTCCAGACAGATATCAATACATAGGTTTTAAGATTGTTACTAGTCACATATATTCTTGTGCGGTGAATAGGGGGTGTTGAGTCCAGTTCACTGAGCAAGGAGTAGGTCTTGTCTATTACATATTGGGTGTATGGAACGGTATCTGAGCGAATTTGAACCCCTTGTTTTATGCATCACCCCACCTCACCTTTCCCGTTAAGCAGCCATAGTGTGTTTTCTAAACGTGTGATTCTGTTCTGTTCTGTAATTCAGTTCAAGTGTAGCGGTTTTTACATTCCCTCTATAAGTGATAGCTTATGATAAGTGTCTTTTTCTGTGTGACTTATTTCACTTAGAATCGTCGTACCTAAGTCCACTCATCTTGCTTCTACTAGCCTTATGACATTGATTTCATGTCTGAGTGATATTGCATTGTACATAAGGACCACAACTTCTTTATCCATTTTTCTCTTTCCTGGGATATTTAAGGTGTCATGAAGTGGAGGTTCTTGTCAACAGAGCAGCCCTAAACTTTGGGGTGCCTGTGTCTTGCTGATTTTTAGTTTTCCCAATTTATACGCCCATGAGTGGACGTGCCCTATGCTCCCTAAGCTGTGTTTTTTCGATGTTTCAGGACACACCGTACACTTCTCCAGAGTGGCTGTTGGCAACTTACTTCCCGCCCATCAGCGTAGCAAGGCTGCCATTTCTCCATGGCCTGTCCTGCATTTCTGGTTTTGACACTTTTTGCAGCATGGCCCTTTTGACCGATGGGAAGCGAGACTTCTTTGTAGCGCTGATTTGCCTTTCCAGGTTGCTTGGTTGGCCAAAAAGTGCGTATGCGTTTTTTCCTGAATATATTCAGGAAAAAACGCATACGCCCTTCTTGGCCAAGGGCATCATTGTCGACGTTTTGCCGCTTTTCATGTGCTTTACAGGCGATTCGAATCTACCTCCTGAAATCTGTTTCCTGCAATTCTGCCTTGCTTTCAAATCCTCTTCGTTGCCTTCCCTCAATATATTTGTGGACGAGAGTTATCATTTATAACTCAGCAGGTTTGTGAATGGCAGTCCCACTGTGCTCCATTTTTCAAATGTCTTTTTTGGGAGCTGGCCGCAAAAGCACGGGATTGCCTCAGGCCCTATTCTGGTTCCCGGCGGCAGTCTGAGCCTGTGGTTAATTCTTCTTCCTGATGGGAAAATAGAGTGACCTGTGCCTGTCCCAACCCCTAGATCTATTCTCTCATTGGTTTCCCCTCTTCCCGTTCATCCTCAGGACAAATTGCAACCTGTACAGAACAGGAGGTTAAAGGTGCTGATTCTCCAAGTAGGGAGATTGCTAGTGAAGTAGCTGGAATGGCGAACCCGAGCACAAGGAGATGAGAAATGAAGTGCGTTTTAGAAACCTTTCAAAATCACACGGTGTACCTTCTTCTGGGTTCCTCATGCAAGTTTTCGATGTAGGAAGATGCCCTTGATCCTGGAGATTTGGGACCCATGGGATGGGTACCATGCAGTAATACTTTAAAGGGTCTGCGTTTGCTCACCCAACCTCACCCAACCTCTCAGCCCCAAGAGTGTCCACCCTTATGTCTCATCCAGCTGTGGGTCTAGATATGGTCAATCCAGGTTGCATCACAGCCCCTGAACGAATTTTGTAAGAATTTCTCTCTCTTTCACTGTCTTTGTTTTACGGGTTTTTAAAAGTAATTAATTTTTATAATGGGGTTTAGCTGCTTTTCACGGCTGTGTTTATGCGGCTTTACACCTACTTGACTCACTACCAGACAGATATCAATACATAGGTTTTAAGATTGTTACTAGTCACATACATTCTTGTGCGGTGAATAGGGGGTGTTGAGTCCAGTTCACTGAGCAAGGAGTAGGTCTTGTCTATTACATATTGGGTGTATGGAACGGTATCTGAGCGAATTTGAACCCCTTGTTTTATGCATCACCCCACCTCACCTTTCCCGTTAAGCAGCCATAGTGTGTTTTCTAAACGTGTGACTCTGTTCTGTTTTGTAATTCAGTTCAAGTGTAGCGGTTTTTACATTCCCTCTATAAGTGATAGCTTATGATAAGTGTCTTTTTCTGTGTGACTTATTTCACTTAGAATCGTCGTACCTAAGTCCACTCATCTTGCTTCTACTAGCCTTATGACATTGATTTCATGTCTGAGTGATATTGCATTGTACATAAGGACCACAACTTCTTTATCCATTTTTCTCTTTCCTGGGATATTTAAGGTGTCATAAAGTGGAGGTTCTTGTCAACAGAGCAGCCCTAAACTTTGGGGTGGCTGTGTCTTGCTGATTTTTAGTTTTCCCAATTTATACGCCCATGAGTGGACGTGCCCTATGCTCCCTAAGCTGTGTTTTTTCGATGTTTCAGGACACACTGTACACTTCTCCAGAGTGGCTGTTGGCAACTTACATCCCGCCCATCAGCGTAGCAAGGCTGCCATTTCTCCATGGCCTGTCCTGCATTTCTGGTTTTGACACCTTTTGCAGCATGGCCCTTTTGACCGATGGGAAGCGAGACTTCTTTATAGCGCTGATTTGCCTTTCCAGGTTGCTTGGTTGGCCAGAAAGTGCGTATGCGTTTTTTCCTGAATATATTCAGGAAAAAACGCATACGCCCTTCTTGGCCAAGGGCATCATTGTCGACGTTTTGCCGCTTTTCATGTGCTTTACAGGCAATTCGAATCTACCTCCTGAAATCTGTTTCCTTCAATTCTGCCTTGCTTTCAAATCCTCTTCGTTGCCTTCCTTCAATATATCTGTGGATGAGAGTTATCATTTATAACTCTGCGGGTTTGTGAATTGCAGTGTCCCTGAGCTCCATTTTTCAACTCGCTTTTTTGGGAGCTGGCCGCAAAAGCGCGGGATTGCCTCAGGCCCTATTCTGGTTCCCGGCGGCAGGCTGAGCCTGTGGTTAATTCTTCTTCCTGATGGGAAAATAGAGTGACCTGTGCCTGTCCCAACACCTAGATCTATTCTCTCATTGGTTTCCCCTCTTCCCGTTCATCCTCAGGACAAATTGCAACCTGTACAGAACAGGAGGTTAAAGGTGCTGATTCTCCAAGTAGGGAGATTGCTAGTAAAGTAGCTGGAATGGCGAACCCGAGCACAAGGAGATGAGAAATGAGGTGCGTTTTAGAAACCTTTCAAAATCACACGGTGTACCATCTTCTGAGTTTCTCATGCATGTTTTCGATGTAGGAAGATGCCCTTGAACCTGGAGATTTGGGACCCATGGGATGGGTACCACGCAGTATTACTTTAAAGGGTCTGCGTTTGCTCACCCAACCTCACCCAACCTGTCAGCCCCAAGAGTGTCCACCCTTATGTCTCATCCAGCTGTGGGTCTAGATATGGTCAATCCAGGTTGCATCACAGCCCCTGAACGAATTTTGTAAGAATTTCTCTCTCTTTCACTGTCTTTGTTTTACGGGTTTTTAAAAGTAATTTATTTTTATAATGGGGTTTAGCTGCTTTTCACGGCTGTGTTTATGCGGATTTACACCCACTTGACTCACTTCCAGACAGATATCAATACATAGGTTTTAAGATTGTTACTAGTCACATATATTCTTGTGCGGTGAATAGGGGGTGTTGAGTCCAGTTCACTGAGCAAGGAGTAGGTCTTGTCTATTACATATTGGGTGTATGGAACGGTATCTGAGCGAATTTGAACCCCTTGTTTTATGCATCACCCCACCTCACCTTTCCCGTTAAGCAGCCATAGTGTGTTTTCTAAACGTGTGATTCTGTTCTGTTCTGTAATTCAGTTCAAGTGTAGCGGTTTTTACATTCCCTCTATAAGTGATAGCTTATGATAAGTGTCTTTTTCTGTGTGACTTATTTCACTTAGAATCGTCGTACCTAAGTCCACTCATCTTGCTTCTACTAGCCTTATGACATTGATTTCATGTCTGAGTGATATTGCATTGTACATAAGGACCACAACTTCTTTATCCATTTTTCTCTTTCCTGGGATATTTAAGGTGTCATGAAGTGGAGGTTCTTGTCAACAGAGCAGCCCTAAACTTTGGGGTGCCTGTGTCTTGCTGATTTTTAGTTTTCCCAATTTATACGCCCATGAGTGGACGTGCCCTATGCTCCCTAAGCTGTGTTTTTTCGATGTTTCAGGACACACCGTACACTTCTCCAGAGTGGCTGTTGGCAACTTACTTCCCGCCCATCAGCGTAGCAAGGCTGCCATTTCTCCATGGCCTGTCCTGCATTTCTGGTTTTGACACTTTTTGCAGCATGGCCCTTTTGACCGATGGGAAGCGAGACTTCTTTGTAGCGCTGATTTGCCTTTCCAGGTTGCTTGGTTGGCCAAAAAGTGCGTATGCGTTTTTTCCTGAATATATTCAGGAAAAAACGCATACGCCCTTCTTGGCCAAGGGCATCATTGTCGACGTTTTGCCGCTTTTCATGTGCTTTACAGGCGATTCGAATCTACCTCCTGAAATCTGTTTCCTGCAATTCTGCCTTGCTTTCAAATCCTCTTCGTTGCCTTCCCTCAATATATTTGTGGACGAGAGTTATCATTTATAACTCAGCAGGTTTGTGAATGGCAGTCCCACTGTGCTCCATTTTTCAAATGTCTTTTTTGGGAGCTGGCCGCAAAAGCACGGGATTGCCTCAGGCCCTATTCTGGTTCCCGGCGGCAGTCTGAGCCTGTGGTTAATTCTTCTTCCTGATGGGAAAATAGAGTGACCTGTGCCTGTCCCAACCCCTAGATCTATTCTCTCATTGGTTTCCCCTCTTCCCGTTCATCCTCAGGACAAATTGCAACCTGTACAGAACAGGAGGTTAAAGGTGCTGATTCTCCAAGTAGGGAGATTGCTAGTGAAGTAGCTGGAATGGCGAACCCGAGCACAAGGAGATGAGAAATGAAGTGCGTTTTAGAAACCTTTCAAAATCACACGGTGTACCTTCTTCTGGGTTCCTCATGCAAGTTTTCGATGTAGGAAGATGCCCTTGATCCTGGAGATTTGGGACCCATGGGATGGGTACCATGCAGTAATACTTTAAAGGGTCTGCGTTTGCTCACCCAACCTCACCCAACCTCTCAGCCCCAAGAGTGTCCACCCTTATGTCTCATCCAGCTGTGGGTCTAGATATGGTCAATCCAGGTTGCATCACAGCCCCTGAACGAATTTTGTAAGAATTTCTCTCTCTTTCACTGTCTTTGTTTTACGGGTTTTTAAAAGTAATTAATTTTTATAATGGGGTTTAGCTGCTTTTCACGGCTGTGTTTATGCGGCTTTACACCTACTTGACTCACTACCAGACAGATATCAATACATAGGTTTTAAGATTGTTACTAGTCACATACATTCTTGTGCGGTGAATAGGGGGTGTTGAGTCCAGTTCACTGAGCAAGGAGTAGGTCTTGTCTATTACATATTGGGTGTATGGAACGGTATCTGAGCGAATTTGAACCCCTTGTTTTATGCATCACCCCACCTCACCTTTCCCGTTAAGCAGCCATAGTGTGTTTTCTAAACGTGTGACTCTGTTCTGTTTTGTAATTCAGTTCAAGTGTAGCGGTTTTTACATTCCCTCTATAAGTGATAGCTTATGATAAGTGTCTTTTTCTGTGTGACTTATTTCACTTAGAATCGTCGTACCTAAGTCCACTCATCTTGCTTCTACTAGCCTTATGACATTGATTTCATGTCTGAGTGATATTGCATTGTACATAAGGACCACAACTTCTTTATCCATTTTTCTCTTTCCTGGGATATTTAAGGTGTCATAAAGTGGAGGTTCTTGTCAACAGAGCAGCCCTAAACTTTGGGGTGGCTGTGTCTTGCTGATTTTTAGTTTTCCCAATTTATACGCCCATGAGTGGACGTGCCCTATGCTCCCTAAGCTGTGTTTTTTCGATGTTTCAAGACACACCGTACACTTCTCCAGAGTGGCTGTTGGCAACTTACATCCCGCCCATCAGCGTAGCAAGGCTGCCATTTCTCCATGGCCTGTCCTGCATTTCTGGTTTTGACACCTTTTGCAGCATGGCCCTTTTGACCGATGGGAAGCGAGACTTCTTTATAGCGCTGATTTGCCTTTCCAGGTTGCTTGGTTGGCCAGAAAGTGCGTATGCGTTTTTTCCTGAATATATTCAGGAAAAAACGCATACGCCCTTCTTGGCCAAGGGCATCATTGTCGACGTTTTGCCGCTTTTCATGTGCTTTACAGGCAATTCGAATCTACCTCCTGAAATCTGTTTCCTTCAATTCTGCCTTGCTTTCAAATCCTCTTCGTTGCCTTCCTTCAATATATCTGTGGATGAGAGTTATCATTTATAACTCTGCGGGTTTGTGAATTGCAGTGTCCCTGAGCTCCATTTTTCAACTCGCTTTTTTGGGAGCTGGCCGCAAAAGCGCGGGATTGCCTCAGGCCCTATTCTGCTTCTGGGCGGCAGGCTGAGCCTGTGGTTAATTCTTCTTCCTGATGGGAAAATAGAGTGACCTGTGCCTGTCCCAACACCTAGATCTAGTCTCTCATTGGTTGCCCCTCTTTCCGTTCATCCTCAGGACAAATTGCAACCTGTAGGGAACAGGAGGTTAAAGGTGCTGATTCTCCAAGTAAGTTGATTGCTAGTAAAGTAGCTGGAAAGGCGAACCCGAGCACAAGGAGATGAGAAATGGGGTGTGTTTTAGAAACCTTTCAAAATCACACGGTGTACCATCTTCTGAGTTTCTCATGCATGTTTTCGATGTAGGAAGATGCCCTTGAACCTGGAGATTTGGGACCCATGGGATGGGTACCACGCAGTATTACTTTAAAGGGTCTGCGTTTGCTCACCCAACGTTTCAGCCCCAAGAATGTCCACCCTTATGTCTCATCCAGCTGTGCGTGTAGATATGGTCAATCCAGGTTGCATCACAGCCTCTGAACGAATTTTGTAAGAATTTCTCTCTCTTTCACTGTCTTTGTTTTACGGGTTTTTAAAAGTAATTTATTTTTATAATGGGGTTTAGCTGCTTTTCACGGCTGTGTTTATGCGGATTTACACCCACTTGACTCACTTCCAGACAGGTATCAATACATAGGTTTTAAGATTGTTACTAGTCACTTATATTCTTGTGCGGTGAAAAGGGCGTGTTGAGTCCAGTTCACTGAGCAAGGAATAGGTCTTGTCTATTACATATTGGGTGTATGGAACGGTATCTGAGCGAATTTGAACCTCTTGTTTTATGCATCACCCTACCTCACCTTTCCCGTTAAGCAGCCATAGTGTGTTTTCTAAACGTGTGATTCTGTTCTGTTCTGTAATTCAGTTCAAGTGTAGCGGTTTTTACATTCCCTCTATAAGTGATAGCTTATGATAAGTGTCTTTTTCTGTGTGACTTATTTCACTTAGAATCGTCGTACCTAAGTCCACTCATCTTGCTTCTACTAGCCTTATGACATTGATATCATGTCTGAGTGATATTCCATTGTACATAAGGACCACAACTTCTTTATCCATTTTTCTCTTTCCTGGTATATTTAAGGTGTCATGAAGTGGAAGTTCTTGTCAACAGAGCAGCCCTAAACTTTGGGGTGCCTGTGTCTTGCTGATTTTTAGTTTTCCCAATTTATACGCCCATGAGTGGACGTGCCCTATGCTCCCTAAGCTGTGTTTTTTCGATGTTACAGGACACACCGTACACTTCTCCACAGTGGCTGTTGGCAACTTACATCCCGCTCATCAGCGTAGCAAGGCTGCCATTTCTCCATGGCCTGTCCTGCATTTCTGGTTTTGACACTTTTTGCAGCATGGCCCTTTTGACCGATGGGAAGCGAGACTTCTTTGTAGCGCTGATTTGCCTTTCCAGGTTGCTTGGTTGGCCAAAAAGGGCGTATGCGTTGTTTCCTGAATATATTCAGGAAAAAACGCATACGCCCTTTTTGGCCAAGGGCATTATTGTCCACGTTTTGCCGCTTTTCATGTGCTTTACAGGCGATTCGAATCTACCTCCTGAAATCTGTTTCCTGCAATTCTGCCTTGCTTTCAAATCCTCTTCGTTGACTTCCCTCAATATATCTGTGGATGAGAGTTATCATTTATAACTCTGCGGGTTTGTGAATTGCAGTGACCCTGAGCTCCATTTTTCAACTCGCTTTTTTGGGAGCTGGCCGCAAAAGCGCGGGATTGCCTCAGGCCCTATTGTGCTTCTGGGCGGCAGGCTGAGCCTGCGATTAATTCTTCTTCCTGATGGGAAAATAGAGTGACCTGTGCCTGTCCCAACACCTAGATCTAGTCTCTCATTGGTTGCCCCTCTTCCCTTTCATCCTCAGGACAAATTGCAACCTGTAGGGAACAGGAGGTTAAAGGTGCTGATTCTCCAAGTAGGGAGATTGCTAGTAAAGTAGCTGGAATGGCGAACCCGAGCACAAGGAGATGAGAAATGAGGTGCGTTTTAGAAACCTTTCAAAATCACACGGTGTACCATCTTCTGAGTTTCTCATGAATGTTTTCGATGTAGGAAGATGCCCTTGAACCTGGAGACTTGGGACCCATGGGATGGGTACCACGCAGTATTACTTTAAAGGGTCTGCGTTTGCTCACCCAACCTAACCCAACCTTTCAGCGCCAAGACTGTCCACCCTTATGTCTCATCCAGCTGTGCGTGTAGATATGGTCAATCCAGGTTGCATCACAGCCTCTGAACGAATTTTGTAAGAATTTCTCTCTCTTTCACTGTCTTTGTTTTACGGGTTTTTAAAAGTAATTTATTTTTATAATGGGGTTTAGCTGCTTTTCACGGCTGTGTTTATGCGGATTTACACCCACTTGACTCACTTCCAGACAGATATAAATACATAGGTTTTAAGATTCTTACTAGTCACATATATTCTTGTGAGGTGAATAGGGGGTGTTGAGTCCAGTTCACTGAGCAAGGAGTAGGTCTTGTCTATTACATATTGGGTGTATGGAACGGTATCTGAGCGAATTTGAAACCCTTGTTTTATGCATCACCCCACCTCACCTTTCCCGTTAAGCAGCCATAGTGTGTTTTCTAAACGTGTGATTCTGTTCTGTTCTGTAATTCAGTTCAAGTGTAGCGGTTTTTACATTCCCTCTATAAGTGATAGCTTATGATAAGTGTCTTTTTCTGTGTGACTTATTTCACTTAGAATCGTCGTACCTAAGTCCACTCATCTTGCTTCTACTAGCCTTATGACATTGATTTCATGTCTGAGTGATATTGCATTGTACATAAGGACCACAACTTCTTTATCCATTTTTCTCTTTCCTGGGATATTTAAGGTGTCATGAAGTGGAGGTTCTTGTCAACAGAGCAGCCCTAAACTTTGGGGTGCCTGTGTCTTGCTGATTTTTAGTTTTCCCAATTTATACGCCCATGAGTGGACGTGCCCTATGCTCCCTAAGCTGTGTTTTTTCGATGTTTCAGGACACACCGTACACTTCTCCAGAGTTGCTGTTGGCAATTAACATCCCGCCCATCAGCGTAGCAAGGCTGCCATTTCTCCATGGCCTGTCCTGCATTTCTGGTTTTGACACTTTTTGCAGCATGACCCTTTTGACCGATGGGAAGCGAGACTTCTTTGTAGCACTGATTTGCCTTTCCAGGTTGCTTGGTTGGCCAAAAAGGGCGTATGCGTTTTTTCCTGAATATATTCAGGAAAAAACGCATACGCCCTTTTTGGCCAAGGGCATCATTGTCGACGTTTTGCCGCTTTTCATGTGCTTTAAAGGCGATTCGAATCTACCTCCTGAAACCTGTTTCCTGCAATTCTGCCTTGCTTTCAAATCCTCTTCGTTGCCTTCCCTCAATATATTTGTGGACGAGAGTTATCATTTATAACTCAGCAGGTTTGTGAATGGCAGTCCCCCTGAGCTCCATTTTTCAACTGTCTGTTTTGGGAGCTGGCCGCAAAAGCACGGGATTGCCTCAGGCCCTATTCTGGTTCCCGGCGGCAGGCTGAGCCTGTGGTTAATTCTTCTTCCTGATGGGAACATAGAGTGACCTGTGCCTCTCCCAACACCTAGATCTAGTCTCTCATTGGTTGCCCCTCTTCCCGTTCATCCTCAGGACAAATTGCAACCTGTAGGGAACAGGAGGTTAAACGTGCTGATTCTCCAAGTAGGGAGATTGCTAGTAAAGTAGCTGGAAAGGCGAACCCGAGCACAAGGAGATGAGAAATGGGGTGTGTTTTAGAAACCTTTCAAAATCACACGGTGTACCATCTTCTGAGTTTCTCATGCATGTTTTCGATGTAGGAAGATGCCCTTGAACCTGGAGATTTGGGACCCATGGGATGGGTATCACGCAGTATTACTTTAAAGGGTCTGCGTTTGCTCACCCAACCTCTCAGCCCCAAGAGTGTCCACCCTTATGTCTCATCCAGCTGTGGGTCTAGATATGGTCAATCCAGGTGGCATCACAGCCCCTGAACGAATTTTGTAAGAATTTCTCTCTCTTTCACTGTCTTTGTTTTACGGGTTTTTAAAAGTAATTTATTTTTATAATGGGGTTTAGCTGCTTTTCACGGCTGTGTTTATGCGGATTTACACCCACTTGACTCACTTCCAGACAGATATCAATACATAGGTTTTAAGATTGTTACTAGTCACATATATTCTTGTGCGGTGAATAGGGGGTGTTGAGTCCAGTTCACGGAGCAAAGAGTAGGTCTTGTCTATTACATATTGGGTGTATGGAACGGTATCTGAGCGAATTTGAACCCCTTGATTTATGCATCACCCCACCTCACCTTTCCCGTTAAGCAGCCGTAGTGTGTTTTCTAAACGTGTGACTCTGTTCTGTTTTGTAATTCAGTTCAAGTGTAGCGGTTTTTACATTCCCTATATAAGTGATAGCTTATGATAAGTGTCTTTTTCTGTGTGACTTATTTCACTTAGAATCGTCGTACCTAAGTCCACTCATCTTGCTTCTACTAGCCTTATGACATTGTTTTCATGTCTGAGTGATATTCCATTGTACATAAGGACCACAACTTTTTTATCCATTTTTCTCTTTCCTGGGATATTTAAGGTGTCATGAAGTGGAGGTTCTTGTCAACAGAGCAGCCCCAAACTTTGGGGTGCCTGTGTCTTGCTGATTTTTAGTTTTCCCAATTTATACGCCCATGAGTGGACGTGCCCTATGCTCACTAAGCTGTGTTTTTTCGATGTTTCAGGACACACCGTACACTTCTCCAGAGTGGCTGTTGGCAATTTACATCCCGCCCATCAGCGTAGCAAGGCTGCCATTTCTCCATGGCCTGTCCTGCATTTCTGGTTTTGACACTATTTGCAGCATGGCCCTTTTGACCCATGGGAAGCGAGACTTCTTTGTAGCGCTGATTTGCCTTTCCAGGTTGCTTGGTTGGCCAAAAAGGGCGTATGCGTTTTTTCCTGAATATATTCAGGAAAAAACGCATACGCCCTTCTTGGCCAAGGGCATCATTGTCGACGTTTTGCCGCTTTTCATGTGGTTTACAGGCGATTCGAATCTACCTCCTGAAATCTGTTTCCTGCAATTCTGCCTTGCTTTCAAATCCTCTTCGTTGCCTTCCCTCAATATATCTGTGGATGAGAGTTATCATTTATAACTCTGCGGGTTTGTGAATTGCAGTGTCCCTGAGCTCCATTTTTCAACTCGCTTTTTTGGGAGCTGGCCGCAAAAGCGCGGGATTGCCTCAGGCACTATTGTGCTTCTGGGCGGCAGGCTGAGCCTGTGATTAATTCTTCTTCCTGATGGGAAAATAGAGTGACCTGTGCCTGTCCCAACACCTAGATCTAGTCTCTCATTGGTTGCCCCTCTTCCCGTTCATCCTCAGGACAAATTGCAACCTGTAGGGAACAGGAGGTTAAAGGTGCTGATTCTCCAAGTAAGTTGAATGCTAGTAAAGTAGCTGGAAAGGCGAACCCGAGCACAAGGAGATGAGAAATGGGGTGTGTTTTAGAAACCTTTCAAAATCACACGGTGTACCATCTTCTGAGTTTCTCATGCATGTTTTCGATGTAGGAAGATGCCCTTGAACCTGGAGATTTGGGACCCATGGGATGGGTATCACGCAGTATTACTTTAAAGGGTCTGCGTTTGCTCACCCAACCTCTCAGCCCCAAGAGTGTCCACCCTTATGTCTCATCCAGCTGTGGGTCTAGATATGGTCAATCCAGGTGGCATCACAGCCCCTGAACGAATTTTGTAAGAATTTCTCTCTCTTTCACTGTCTTTGTTTTACGGGTTTTTAAAAGTAATTTATTTTTATAATGGGGTTTAGCTGCTTTTCACGGCTGTGTTTATGCGGATTTACACCCACTTGACTCACTTCCAGACAGATATCAATACATAGGTTTTAAGATTGTTACTAGTCACATATATTCTTGTGCGGTGAATAGGGGGTGTTGAGTCCAGTTCACGGAGCAAGGAGTAGGTCTTGTCTATTACATATTGGGTGTATGGAACGGTATCTGAGCGAATTTGGACCCCTTGTTTTATGCATCACCCCACCTCACCTTTCCCGTTAAGCAGCCATAGTGTGTTTTCTAAACGTGTGACTCTGTTCTGTTTTGTAATTCAGTTCAAGTGTAGCGGTTTTTACATTCCCTCTATAAGTGATAGCTTATGATAAGTGTCTTTTTCTGTGTGACTTATTTCACTTAGAATCGTCGTACCTAAGTCCACTCATCTTGCTTCTACTAGCCTTATGACATTGATTTCATGTCTGAGTGATATTCCATTGTACATAAGGACCACAACTTTTTTATCCATTTTTCTCTTTCCTGGGATATTTAAGGTGTCATGAAGTGGAGGTTCTTGTCAACAGAGCAGCCCCAAACTTTGGGGTGCCTGTGTCTTGCTGATTTTTAGTTTTCCCAATTTATACGCCCATGAGTGGACGTGCCCTATGCTCACTAAGCTGTGTTTTTTCGATGTTTCAGGACACACCGTACACTTCTCCAGAGTGGCTGTTGGCAATTTACATCCCGCCCATCAGCGTAGCAAGGCTGCCATTTCTCCATGGCCTGTCCTGCATTTCTGGTTTTGACACTATTTGCAGCATGGCCCTTTTGACCCATGGGAAGCGAGACTTCTTTGTAGCGCTGATTTGCCTTTCCAGGTTGCTTGGTTGGCCAAAAAGGGCGTATGCGTTTTTTCCTGAATATATTCAGGAAAAAACGCATACGCCCTTCTTGGCCAAGGGCATCATTGTCGACGTTTTGCCGCTTTTCATGTGCTTTACAGGCGATTCGAATCTACCTCCTGAAATCTGTTTCCTGCAATTCTGCCTTGCTTTCAAATCCTCTTCGTTGCCTTCCCTCAATATATCTGTGCATGAGAGTTATCATTTATAACTCTGCGGGTTTGTGAATTGCAGTGTCCCTGAGCTCCATTTTTCAACTCGCTTTTTTGGGAGCTGGCCGCAAAAGCGCGGGATTGCCTCAGGCCCTATTGTGCTTCTGGGCGGCAGGCTGAGCCTGTGATTAATTCTTCTTCCTGATGGGAAAATAGAGTGACCTGTGCCTGTCCCAACACCTATATCTAGTCTCTCATTGGTTGCCCCTCTTCCCGTTCATCCTCAGGACAAATTGCAACCTGTAGGGAACAGGAGGTTAAAGGTGCTGATTCTCCAAGTAAGTTGATTGCTAGTAAAGTAGCTGGAAAGGCGAACCCGAGCACAAGGAGATGAGAAATGGGGTGTGTTTTAGAAACCTTTCAAAATCACACGGTGTACCATCTTCTGAGTTTCTCATGCATGTTTTCGATGTAGGAAGATGCCCTTGAACCTGGAGATTTGGGACCCATGGGATGGGTATCACGCAGTATTACTTTAAAGGGTCTGCGTTTGCTCACCCAACCTCTCAGCCCCAAGAGTGTCCACCCTTATGTCTCATCCAGCTGTGGGTCTAGATATGGTCAATCCAGGTGGCATCACAGCCCCTGAACGAATTTTGTAAGAATTTCTCTCTCTTTCACTGTCTTTGTTTTACGGGTTTTTAAAAGTAATTTATTTTTATAATGGGGTTTAGCTGCTTTTCACGGCTGTGTTTATGCGGATTTACACCCACTTGACTCACTTCCAGACAGATATCAATACATAGGTTTTAAGATTGTTACTAGTCACATATATTCTTGTGCGGTGAATAGGGGGTGTTGAGTCCAGTTCACGGAGCAAGGAGTAGGTCTTGTCTATTACATATTGGGTGTATGGAACGGTATCTGAGCAAATTTGAACCCCTTGTTTTATGCATCACCCCACCTCACCTTTCCCGTTAAGCAGCCATAGTGTGTTTTCTAAACGTGTGACTCTGTTCTGTTTTGTAATTCAGTTCAAGTGTAGCGGTTTTTACATTCCCTCTATAAGTGATAGCTTATGATAAGTGTCTTTTTCTGTGTGACTTATTTCACTTAGAATCGTCGTACCTAAGTCCACTCATCTTGCTTCTACTAGCCTTATGACATTGATTTCATGTCTGAGTGATATTCCATTGTCCATAAGGACCACAATTTTTTATCCATTTTTCTCTTTCCTGGGATATTTAAGGTGTCATGAAGTGGAGGTTCTTGTCAACAGAGCAGCCCCAAACTTTGGGGTGCCTGTGTCTTGCTGATTTTTAGTTTTCCCAATTTATACGCCCATGAGTGGACGTGCCCTATGCTCACTAAGCTGTGTTTTTTCGATGTTTCAGGACACACCGTACAGTTCTCCAGAGTGGCTGTTGGCAATTTACATCCCGCCCATCAGCGTAGCAAGGCTGCCATTTCTCCATGGCCTGTCCTGCATTTCTGGTTTTGACACTTTTTGCAGCATGGCCCTTTTGACCCATAGGAAGCGAGACTTCTTTGTAGCGCTGATTTGCCTTTCCAGGTTGCTTGGTTGGCCAAAAAGGGCGTATGCGTTTTTTCCTGAATATATTCAGGAAAAAACGCATACGCCCTTTTTGGCCAAGGGCATCATTGTCAACGTTTTGCCGCTTTTCATGTGCTTTAAAGGCGATTCGAATCTACCTCCTGAAACCTGTTTCCTGCAATTCTGCTTTGCTTTCAAATCCTCTTCGTTGCCTTCCCTCAATATATTTGTGGACGAGAGTTATCATTTATAACTCAGCAGGTTTGTGAATGGCAGTCCCCCTGAGCTCCATTTTTCAACTGTCTTTTTTGGGAGCTGGCCGCAAAAGCACGGGATTGCCTCAGGCCCTATTCTGGTTCCCGGCGGCAGGCTGAGCCTGTGGTTAATTCTTCTTCCTGATGGGAAAATAGAGTGACCTGTGCCTGTCCCAACACCTAGATCTATTCTCTCATTGGTTTCCCCTCTTCCCGTTCATCCTCAGGACAAATTGCAACCTGTACAGAACAGGAGGTTAAAGGTGCTGATTCTCCAAGTAGGGAGATTGCTAGTGAAGTAGCTGGAATGGCGAACCCGAGCACAAGGAGATGAGAAATGAGGTGCGTTTTAGAAACCTTTCAAAATCACACGGTGTACCTTCTTCTGGGTTCCTCATGCAAGTTTTCGATGTAGGAAGATGCCCTTGAACCTGGAGATTTGGGACCCCTGGGTTGGGTACCATGCAGTATTACTTTAAAGGGTCTGCGTTTGCTCACCCAACCTCACCCAACCTCTCAGCCCCAAGAGTGTCCACCCTTATGTCTCATCCAGCTGTGGGTCTAGATATGGTCAATCCAGGTTGCATCACAGCCCCTGAACGAATTTTGTAAGAATTTCTCTCTCTTTCACTATCTTTGTTTTACGGGTTTTTAAAAGTAATTTATTTTTATAATGGGGTTTAGCTGCTTTTCACGGCTGTGTTTATGCGGATTTACACCCACTTGACTCACTTCCAGACAGATATCAATACATAGGTTTTAAGATTGTTACTAGTCACATATATTCTTGTGCGGTGAATAGGGCGTGTTGAGTCCAGTTCACTGAGCAAGGAGTAGGTCTTGTCTATTACATATTGGGTGTATGGAACGGTATCTGAGCGAATTTGAACCCCTTGTTTTATGCATCACCCCACCTCACCTTTCCCGTTAAGCAGCCATAGTGTGTTTTCTAAACGTGTGATTCTGTTCTGTTCTGTAATTCAGTTCAAGTGTAGCGGTTTTTACATTCCCTCTATAAGTGATAGCTTATGATAAGTGTCTTTTTCTGTGTGACTTATTTCACTTAGAATCGTCGTACCTAAGTCCACTCATCTTGCTTCTACTAGCCTTATGACATTGATTTCATGTCTGAGTGATATTCCATTGTACATAAGGACCACAACTTCTTTATCCATTTTTCTCTTTCCTGGGATATTTAAGGTGTCATGAAGTGGAGATTCTTGTCAACAGAGCAGCCCTAAACTTTGGGGTGCCTGTGTCTTGCTGATTTTTAGTTTTCCCAATTTATACGCCCATGAGTGGACGTGCCCTATGCTCACTAAGCTGTGTTTTTTCGATGTTTCAGGACACACCGTACACTTCTCCAGAGTGGCTGTTGGCAACTTACATCCCGCTCATCAGCGTAGCAAGGCTGCCATTTCTCCATGGCCTGTCCTGCATTTCTGGTTTTGACACTTTTTGCAGCATGGCCCTTTTGACCGATGGGAAGCGAGACTTCTTTGTAGCGCTGATTTGCCTTTCCAGGTTGCTTGGTTGGCCCAAAAGGGCGTATGCGTTTTTTCCTGAATATATTCAGGAAAAAACGCATACGCCCTTTTTGGCCAAGGGCATCATTGTCAACGTTTTGCCGCTTTTCATGTGCTTTAAAGGCGATTCGAATCTACCTCCTGAAACCTGGTTCCTGCAATTCTGCCTTGCTTTCAAATCCTCTTCGTTGCCTTCCCTCAATATATTTGTGGACGAGAGTTATCATTTATAACTCAGCAGGTTTGTGAATGGCAGTCCCCCTGAGCTCCATTTTTCAACTGTCTGTTTTGGGAGCTGGCCGCAAAAGCACGGGATTGCCTCAGGCCCTATTCTGGTTCCCTGCGGCAGGCTGAGCCTGTGGTTAATTCTTCTTCCTGATGGGAAAATAGAGTGACCTGTGCCTGTCCCAACACCTAGATCTATTCTCTCATTGGTTTCCCCTCTTCCCGTTCATCCTCAGGACAAATTGCAACCTGTACAGAACAGGAGGTTAAAGGTGCTGATTCTCCAAGTAGGGAGATTGCTAGTGAAGTAGCTGGAATGGCGAACCCGAGCACAAGGAGATGAGAAATGTGGTGCGTTTTAGAAACCTTTCAAAATCACACGGTGTACCTTCTTCTGGGTTCCTCATGAAAGTTTTCGATGTAGGAAGATGCCCTTGAACCTGGAGATTTGGGACCCATGGGTTGGGTACCATGCAGTATTACTTTAAAGGGTCTGCGTTTGCTCACCCAACCTCACCCAACCTTTCAGCCCCAAGAGTGTCCACCCTTATGTCTCATCCAGCTGTGGGTCTAGATATGGTCAATCCAGGTTGCATCACAGCCCCTGAACGAATTTTGTAAGAATTTCTCTCTCTTTCACTGTCTTTGTTTTACGGGTTTTTAAAAGTAATTTATTTTTATAATGGGGTTTAGCTGCTTTTCACGGCTGTGTTTATGCGGCTTTACACCCACTTGACTCACTTCCAGACAGATATCAATACATAGGTTTTAAGATTGTTACTAGTCACATATATTCTTGTGCGGTGAATAGGGGGTGTTGAGTCCAGTTCACTGAGCAAGGAGTAGGTCTTGTCTATTACATATTGGGTGTATGGAACGGTATCTGAGCGAATTTGAAACCCTTGTTTTATGCATCACCCCACCTCACCTTTCCCGTTAAAGAGCCATAGTGTGTTTTCTAAACGTGTGATTCTGTTCTGTTCTGTAATTCAGTTCAAGTGTAGCGGTTTTTACATTCCCTCTATAAGTGATAGCTTATGATAAGTGTCTTTTTCTGTGTGACTTATTTCACTTAGAATCGTCGTACCTAAGTCCACTCATCTTGCTTCTACTAGCCTTATGACATTGATTTCATGTCTGAGTGATATTCCATTGTACATAAGGACCACAACTTTTTTATCCATTTTTCTCTTTCCTGGGATATTTAAGGTGTCATGAAGTGGAGGTTCTTGTCAACAGAGCAGCCCCAAACTTTGGGGTGCCTGTGTCTTGCTGATTTTTCTTTTTCCCAATTTATACGCCCATGAGTGGACGTGCCCTATGCTCACTAAGCTGTGTTTTTTCGATGTTTCAGGACACACCGTACACTTCTCCAGAGTGGCTGTTGGCAATTTACATCCCGCCCATCAGCGTAGCAAGGCTGCCATTTCTCCATGGCCTGTCCTGCATTTCTGGTTTTGACACTTTTTGCAGCATGGCCCTTTTGACCCATGGGAAGCGAGACTTCTTTGTAGCGCTGATTTGCCTTTCCAGGTTGCTTGGTTGGCCAAAAAGGGCGTATGCGTTTTTTCCTGAATATATTCAGGAAAAAACGCATACGCCCTTTTTGGCCAAGGGCATCATTGTCGACGTTTTGCCGCTTTTCATGTGCCTTAAAGGCGATTCGAATCTACCTCCTGAAATCTGTTTCCTGCAATTCTGCCTTGCTTTCAAATCCTCTTCGTTGACTTCCCTCAATATATCTGTGGATGAGAGTTATCACTTATAACTCTGCGGGTTTGTGAATTGCAGTGTCCCTGAGCTCCATTTTTCAACTGTCTTTTTTGAGAGCTGGCCGCAAAAGCACGGGATTGCCTCAGGCCCTATTCTGGTTCCTGGCAGCAGGCTGAGCCTGTGGTTAATTCTTCTTCCTGATGGGAAAATAGAGTGACCTGTGCCTGTCCCAACAGCTAGATCTAGTCTCTCTTTGGTTGCCCCTCTTCCCGTTCATCCTCAGGACAAATTGCAACCTGTAGGGAACAGGAGGTTAAAGGTGCTGATTCTCCAAGTAGGGAGATTGCTAGTAAAGTAGCTGGAATGGCGAACCCGAGCACAAGGAGATGAGAAATGAGGTGCGTTTTAGAAACCTTTCAAAATCACACGGTGTACCATCTTCTGAGTTTCTCATGCATGTTTTCGATGTAGGAAGATGCCCTTGAACCTGGAGACTTGGGACCCATGGGATGGGTACCACGCAGTATTACTTTAAAGGGTCTGCGTTTGCTCACCCAACCTAACCCAACCTTTCAGCCCCAAGACTGTCCACCCTTACGTCTCATCCAGCTGTGCGTGTAGATATGGTCAATCCAGGTTGCATCACAGCCTCTGAACGAATTTTGTAAGAATTTCTCTCTCTTTCACTGTCTTTGTTTTACGGGTTTTTAAAAGTAATTTATTTTTATAATGGGGTTTAGCTGCTTTTCACGGCTGTGTTTATGCGGATTTACACCCACTTGACTCACTTCCAGACAGATATCAATACATAGGTTTTAAGATTGTTACTAGTCACATATATTCTTGTGCGGTGAATAGGGGGTGTTGAGTCCAGTTCACTGAGCAAGGAGTAGGTCTTGTCTATTACATATTGGGTGTATGGAACGGTATCTGAGCGAATTTGAAACCCTTGTTTTATGCATCACCCCACCTCACCTTTCCCGTTAAGCAGCCATAGTGTGTTTTCTAAACGTGTGATTCTGTTCTGTTCTGTAATTCAGTTCAAGTGTAGCGGTTTTTACATTCCCTCTATAAGTGATAGCTTATGATAAGTGTCTTTTTCTGTGTGACTTATTTCACTTAGAATCGTCGTACCTAAGTCCACTCATCTTGCTTCTACTAGCCTTATGACATTGATTTCATGTCTGAGTGATATTGCATTGTACATAAGGACCACAACTTCTTTATCCATTTTTCTCTTTCCTGGGATATTTAAGGTGTCATGAAGTGGAGGTTCTTGTCAACAGAGCAGCCCTAAACTTTGGGGTGCCTGTGTCTTGCTGATTTTTAGTTTTCCCAATTTATACGCCCATGAGTGGACGTGCCCTATGCTCCCTAAGCTGTGTTTTTTCGATGTTTCAGGACACACCGTACACTTCTCCAGAGTGGCTGTTGGCAATTAACATCCCGCCCATCAGCGTAGCAAGGCTGCCATTTCTCCATGGCCTGTCCTGCATTTCTGGTTTTGACACTTTTTGCAGCATGACCCTTTTGACCGATGGGAAGCGAGACTTCTTTGTAGCACTGATTTGCCTTTCCAGGTTGCTTGGTTGGCCAAAAAGGGCGTATGCGTTTTTTCCTGAATATATTCAGGAAAAAACGCATACGCCCTTTTTGGCCAAGGGCATCATTGTCGACGTTTTGCCGCTTTTCATGTGCTTTAAAGGCGATTCGAATCTACCTCCTGAAACCTGTTTCCTGCAATTCTGCCTTGCTTTCAAATCCTCTTCGTTGCCTTCCCTCAATATATTTGTGGACGAGAGTTATCATTTATAACTCAGCAGGTTTGTGAATGGCAGTCCCCCTGAGCTCCATTTTTCAACTGTCTTTTTTGGGAGCTGGCCGCAAAAGCACGGGATTGCCTCAGGCCCTATTCTGGTTCCCGGCGGCAGGCTGAGCCTGTGGTTAATTCTTCTTCCTGATGGGAAAATAGAGTGACCTGTGCCTGTCCCAACACCTAGATCTATTCTCTCATTGGTTTCCCCTCTTCCCGTTCATCCTCAGGACAAATTGCAACCTGTACAGAACAGGAGGTTAAAGGTGCTGATTCTCCAAGTAGGGAGATTGCTAGTGAAGTAGCTGGAATGGCGAACCCGAGCACAAGGAGATGAGAAATGAGGTGCGTTTTAGAAACCTTTCAAAATCACACGGTGTACCTTCTTCTGGGTTCCTCATGCAAGTTTTCGATGTAGGAAGATGCCCTTGAACCTGGAGATTTGGGACCCATGGGTTGGGTACCATGCAGTATTACTTTAAAGGGTCTGCGTTTGCTCACCCAACCTCACCCAACCTTTCAGCCCCAAGAGTGTCCACCCTTATGTCTCATCCAGCTGTGGGTCTAGATATGGTCAATCCAGGTTGCATCACAGCCCCTGAACGAATTTTGTAAGAATTTCTCTCTCTTTCACTGTCTTTGTTTTACGGGTTTTTAAAAGTAATTTATTTTTATAATGGGGTTTAGCTGCTTTTCACGGCTGTGTTTATGCGGCTTTACACCCACTTGACTCACTTCCAGACAGATATCAATACATAGGTTTTAAGATTGTTACTAGTCACATATATTCTTGTGCGGTGAATAGGGGGTGTTGAGTCCAGTTCACTGAGCAAGGAGTAGGTCTTGTCTATTACATATTGGGTGTATGGAACGGTATCTGAGCGAATTTGAAACCCTTGTTTTATGCATCACCCCACCTCACCTTTCCCGTTAAACAGCCATAGTGTGTTTTCTAAACGTGTGATTCTGTTCTGTTCTGTAATTCAGTTCAAGTGTAGCGGTTTTTACATTCCCTCTATAAGTGATAGCTTATGATAAGTGTCTTTTTCTGTGTGACTTATTTCACTTAGAATCGTCGTACCTAAGTCCACTCATCTTGCTTCTACTAGCCTTATGACATTGATTTCATGTCTGAGTGATATTCCATTGTACATAAGGACCACAACTTTTTTATCCATTTTTCTCTTTCCTGGGATATTTAAGGTGTCATGAAGTGGAGGTTCTTGTCAACAGAGCAGCCCCAAACTTTGGGGTGCCTGTGTCTTGCTGATTTTTCTTTTTCCCAATTTATACGCCCATGAGTGGACGTGCCCTATGCTCACTAAGCTGTGTTTTTTCGATGTTTCAGGACACACCGTACACTTCTCCAGAGTGGCTGTTGGCAATTTACATCCCGCCCATCAGCGTAGCAAGGCTGCCATTTCTCCATGGCCTGTCCTGCATTTCTGGTTTTGACACTTTTTGCAGCATGGCCCTTTTGACCCATGGGAAGCGAGACTTCTTTGTAGCGCTGATTTGCATTTCCAGGTTGCTTGGTTGGCCAAAAAGGGCGTATGCGTTTTTTCCTGAATATATTCAGGAAAAAACGCATACGCCCTTTTTGGCCAAGGGCATCATTGTCGACGTTTTGCCGCTTTTCATGTGCCTTAAAGGCGATTCGAATCTACCTCCTGAAATCTGTTTCCTGCAATTCTGCCTTGCTTTCAAATCCTCTTCGTTGACTTCCCTCAATATATCTGTGGATGAGAGTTATCACTTATAACTCTGCGGGTTTGTGAATTGCAGTGTCCCTGAGCTCCATTTTTCAACTGTCTTTTTTGAGAGCTGGCCGCAAAAGCACGGGATTGCCTCAGGCCCTATTCTGGTTCCTGGCAGCAGGCTGAGCCTGTGGTTAATTCTTCTTCCTGATGGGAAAATAGAGTGACCTGTGCCTGTCCCAACAGCTAGATCTAGTCTCTCTTTGGTTGCCCCTCTTCCCGTTCATCCTCAGGACAAATTGCAACCTGTAGGGAACAGGAGGTTAAAGGTGCTGATTCTCCAAGTAGGGAGATTGCTAGTAAAGTAGCTGGAATGGCGAACCCGAGCACAAGGAGATGAGAAATGAGGTGCGTTTTAGAAACCTTTCAAAATCACACGGTGTACCATCTTCTGAGTTTCTCATGCATGTTTTCGATGTAGGAAGATGCCCTTGAACCTGGAGACTTGGGACCCTTGGGATGGGTACCACGCAGTATTACTTTAAAGGGTCTGCGTTTGCTCACCCAACCTAACCCAACCTTTCAGCCCCAAGACTGTCCACCCTTACGTCTCATCCAGCTGTGCGTGTAGATATGGTCAATCCAGGTTGCATCACAGCCTCTGAACGAATTTTGTAAGAATTTCTCTCTCTTTCACTGTCTTTGTTTTACGGGTTTTTAAAAGTAATTTATTTTTATAATGGGGTTTAGCTGCTTTTCACGGCTGTGTTTATGCGGATTTACACCCACTTGACTCACTTCCAGACAGATATCAATACATAGGTTTTAAGATTGTTACTAGTCACATATATTCTTGTGCGGTGAATAGGGGGTGTTGAGTCCAGTTCACTGAGCAAGGAGTAGGTCTTGTCTATTACATATTGGGTGTATGGAACGGTATCTGAGCGAATTTGAACCCCTTGTTTTATGCATCACCCCACCTCACCTTTCCCGTTAAGCAGCCATAGTGTGTTTTCTAAACGTGTGATTCTGTTCTGTTCTGTAATTCAGTTCAAGTGTAGCGGTTTTTACATTCCCTCTATAAGTGATAGCTTATGATAAGTGTCTTTTTCTGTGTGACTTATTTCACTTAGAATCGTCGTACCTAAGTCCACTCATCTTGCTTCTACTAGCCTTATGACATTGATTTCATGTCTGAGTGATATTGCATTGTACATAAGGACCACAACTTCTTTATCCATTTTTCTCTTTCCTGGGATATTTAAGGTGTCATGAAGTGGAGGTTCTTGTCAACAGAGCAGCCCTAAACTTTGGGGTGCCTGTGTCTTGCTGATTTTTAGTTTTCCCAATTTATACGCCCATGAGTGGACGTGCCCTATGCTCCCTAAGCTGTGTTTTTTCGATGTTTCAGGACACACCGTACACTTCTCCAGAGTGGCTGTTGGCAATTAACATCCCGCCCATCAGCGTAGCAAGGCTGTCATTTCTCCATGGCCTGTCCTGCATTTCTGGTTTTGACACTTTTTGCAGCATGACCCTTTTGACCGATGGGAAGCGAGACTTCTTTGTAGCACTGATTTGCCTTTCCAGGTTGCTTGGTTGGCCAAAAAGGGCGTATGCGTTTTTTCCTGAATATATTCAGGAAAAAACGCATACGCCCTTTTTGGCCAAGGGCATCATTGTCGACGTTTTGCCGCTTTTCATGTGCTTTAAAGGCGATTCGAATCTACCTCCTGAAACCTGTTTCCTGCAATTCTGCCTTGCTTTCAAATCCTCTTCGTTGCCTTCCCTCAATATATTTGTGGACGAGAGTTATCATTTATAACTCAGCAGGTTTGTGAATGGCAGTCCCCCTGAGCTCCATTTTTCAACTGTCTTTTTTGGGAGCTGGCCGCAAAAGCACGGGATTGCCTCAGGCCCTATTCTGGTTCCCGGTGGCAGGCTGAGCCTGTGGTTAATTCTTCTTCCTGATGGGAAAATAGAGTGACCTGTGCCTGTCCCAACACCTAGATCTAGTCTCTCATTGGTTGGCCCTCTTCCCGTTCATCCTCAGGACAAATTGCAACCTGTAGGGAACAGGAGGTTAAAGGTGCTGATTCTCCAAGTAGGGAGATTGCTAGTAAAGTAGCTGGAATGGCGAACCCGAGCACAAGGAGATGAGAAATGAGGTGCGTTTTAGAAACCTTTCAAAATCACACGGTGTACCATCTTCTGAGTTTCTCATGCATGTTTTCGATGTAGGAAGATGCCCTTGAACCTGGAGATTTGGGACCCATGGGATGGGTACCACGCAGTATTACTTTAAAGGGTCTGCGTTTGCTCACCCAACCTCACCCAACCTGTCAGCCCCAAGAGTGTCCACCCTTATGTCTCATCCAGCTGTGGGTCTAGATATGGTCAATCCAGGTTGCATCACAGCCCCTGAACGAATTTTGTAAGAATTTCTCTCTCTTTCACTGTCTTTGTTTTACGGGTTTTTAAAAGTAATTTATTTTTATAATGGGGTTTAGCTGCTTTTCACGGCTGTGTTTATGCGGCTTTACACCCACTTGACTCACTTCCAGACAGATATCAATACATAGGTTTTAAGATTGTTACTAGTCACATATATTCTTGTGCGGTGAATAGGGGGTGTTGAGTCCAGTTCACTGAGCAAGGAGTAGGTCTTGTCTATTACATATTGGGTGTATGGAACGGTATCTGAGCGAATTTGAAACCCTTGTTTTATGCATCACCCCACCTCACCTTTCCCGTTAAAGAGCCATAGTGTGTTTTCTAAACGTGTGATTCTGTTCTGTTCTGTAATTCAGTTCAAGTGTAGCGGTTTTTACATTCCCTCTATAAGTGATAGCTTATGATAAGTGTCTTTTTCTGTGTGACTTATTTCACTTAGAATCGTCGTACCTAAGTCCACTCATCTTGCTTCTACTAGCCTTATGACATTGATTTCATGTCTGAGTGATATTCCATTGTACATAAGGACCACAACTTTTTTATCCATTTTTCTCTTTCCTGGGATATTTAAGGTGTCATGAAGTGGAGGTTCTTGTCAACAGAGCAGCCCCAAACTTTGGGGTGCCTGTGTCTTGCTGATTTTTCTTTTTCCCAATTTATACGCCCATGAGTGGACGTGCCCTATGCTCACTAAGCTGTGTTTTTTCGATGTTTCAGGACACACCGTACACTTCTCCAGAGTGGCTGTTGGCAATTTACATCCCGCCCATCAGCGTAGCAAGGCTGCCATTTCTCCATGGCCTGTCCTGCATTTCTGGTTTTGACACTTTTTGCAGCATGGCCCTTTTGACCCATGGGAAGCGAGACTTCTTTGTAGCGCTGATTTGCCTTTCCAGGTTGCTTGGTTGGCCAAAAAGGGCGTATGCGTTTTTTCCTGAATATATTCAGGAAAAAACGCATACGCCCTTTTTGGCCAAGGGCATCATTGTCGACGTTTTGCCGCTTTTCATGTGCCTTAAAGGCGATTCGAATCTACCTCCTGAAATCTGTTTCCTGCAATTCTGCCTTGCTTTCAAATCCTCTTCGTTGACTTCCCTCAATATATCTGTGGATGAGAGTTATCACTTATAACTCTGCGGGTTTGTGAATTGCAGTGTCCCTGAGCTCCATTTTTCAACTGTCTTTTTTGAGAGCTGGCCGCAAAAGCACGGGATTGCCTCAGGCCCTATTCTGGTTCCTGGCAGCAGGCTGAGCCTGTGGTTAATTCTTCTTCCTGATGGGAAAATAGAGTGACCTGTGCCTGTCCCAACAGCTAGATCTAGTCTCTCTTTGGTTGCCCCTCTTCCCGTTCATCCTCAGGACAAATTGCAACCTGTAGGGAACAGGAGGTTAAAGGTGCTGATTCTCCAAGTAGGGAGATTGCTAGTAAAGTAGCTGGAATGGCGAACCCGAGCACAAGGAGATGAGAAATGAGGTGCGTTTTAGAAACCTTTCAAAATCACACGGTGTACCATCTTCTGAGTTTCTCATGCATGTTTTCGATGTAGGAAGATGCCCTTGAACCTGGAGACTTGGGACCCATGGGATGGGTACCACGCAGTATTACTTTAAAGGGTCTGCGTTTGCTCACCCAACCTAACCCAACCTTTCAGCCCCAAGACTGTCCACCCTTACGTCTCATCCAGCTGTGCGTGTAGATATGGTCAATCCAGGTTGCATCACAGCCTCTGAACGAATTTTGTAAGAATTTCTCTCTCTTTCACTGTCTTTGTTTTACGGGTTTTTAAAAGTAATTTATTTTTATAATGGGGTTTAGCTGCTTTTCACGGCTGTGTTTATGCGGATTTACACCCACTTGACTCACTTCCAGACAGATATCAATACATAGGTTTTAAGATTGTTACTAGTCACATATATTCTTGTGCGGTGAATAGGGGGTGTTGAGTCCAGTTCACTGAGCAAGGAGTAGGTCTTGTCTATTACATATTGGGTGTATGGAACGGTATCTGAGCGAATTTGAAACCCTTGTTTTATGCATCACCCCACCTCACCTTTCCCGTTAAGCAGCCATAGTGTGTTTTCTAAACGTGTGATTCTGTTCTGTTCTGTAATTCAGTTCAAGTGTAGCGGTTTTTACATTCCCTCTATAAGTGATAGCTTATGATAAGTGTCTTTTTCTGTGTGACTTATTTCACTTAGAATCGTCGTACCTAAGTCCACTCTTCTTGCTTCTACTAGCCTTATGACATTGATTTCATGTCTGAGTGATATTGCATTGTACATAAGGACCACAACTTCTTTATCCATTTTTCTCTTTCCTGGGATATTTAAGGTGTCATGAAGTGGAGGTTCTTGTCAACAGAGCAGCCCTAAACTTTGGGGTGCCTGTGTCTTGCTGATTTTTAGTTTTCCCAATTTATACGCCCATGAGTGGACGTGCCCTATGCTCCCTAAGCTGTGTTTTTTCGATGTTTCAGGACACACCGTACACTTCTCCAGAGTGGCTGTTGGCAATTAACATCCCGCCCATCAGCGTAGCAAGGCTGCCATTTCTCCATGGCCTGTCCTGCATTTCTGGTTTTGACACTTTTTGCAGCATGACCCTTTTGACCGATGGGAAGCGAGACTTCTTTGTAGCACTGATTTGCCTTTCCAGGTTGCTTGGTTGGCCAAAAAGGGCGTATGCGTTTTTTCCTGAATATATTCAGGAAAAAACGCATACGCCCTTTTTGGCCAAGGGCATCATTGTCGACGTTTTGCCGCTTTTCATGTGCTTTAAAGGCGATTCGAATCTACCTCCTGAAACCTGTTTCCTGCAATTCTGCCTTGCTTTCAAATCCTCTTCGTTGCCTTCCCTCAATATATTTGTGGACGAGAGTTATCATTTATAACTCAGCAGGTTTGTGAATGGCAGTCCCCCTGAGCTCCATTTTTCAACTGTCTTTTTTGGGAGCTGGCCGCAAAAGCACGGGATTGCCTCAGGCCCTATTCTGGTTCCCGGCGGCAGGCTGAGCCTGTGGTTAATTCTTCTTCCTGATGGGAAAATAGAGTGACCTGTGCCTGTCCCAACACCTAGATCTATTCTCTCATTGGTTTCCCCTCTTCCCGTTCATCCTCAGGACAAATTGCAACCTGTACAGAACAGGAGGTTAAAGGTGCTGATTCTCCAAGTAGGGAGATTGCTAGTGAAGTAGCTGGAATGGCGAACCCGAGCACAAGGAGATGAGAAATGAGGTGCGTTTTAGAAACCTTTCAAAATCACACGGTGTACCTTCTTCTGGGTTCCTCATGCAAGTTTTCGATGTAGGAAGATGCCCTTGAACCTGGAGATTTGGGACCCATGGGTTGGGTACCATGCAGTATTACTTTAAAGGGTCTGCGTTTGCTCACCCAACCTCACCCAACCTTTCAGCCCCAAGAGTGTCCACCCTTATGTCTCATCCAGCTGTGGGTCTAGATATGGTCAATCCAGGTTGCATCACAGCCCCTGAACGAATTTTGTAAGAATTTCTCTCTCTTTCACTGTCTTTGTTTTACGGGTTTTTAAAAGTAATTTATTTTTATAATGGGGTTTAGCTGCTTTTCACGGCTGTGTTTATGCGGCTTTACACCCACTTGACTCACTTCCAGACAGATATCAATACATAGGTTTTAAGATTGTTACTAGTCACATATATTCTTGTGCGGTGAATAGGGGGTGTTGAGTCCAGTTCACTGAGCAAGGAGTAGGTCTTGTCTATTACATATTGGGTGTATGGAACGGTATCTGAGCGAATTTGAAACCCTTGTTTTATGCATCACCCCACCTCACCTTTCCCGTTAAACAGCCATAGTGTGTTTTCTAAACGTGTGATTCTGTTCTGTTCTGTAATTCAGTTCAAGTGTAGCGGTTTTTACATTCCCTCTATAAGTGATAGCTTATGATAAGTGTCTTTTTCTGTGTGACTTATTTCACTTAGAATCGTCGTACCTAAGTCCACTCATCTTGCTTCTACTAGCCTTATGACATTGATTTCATGTCTGAGTGATATTCCATTGTACATAAGGACCACAACTTTTTTATCCATTTTTCTCTTTCCTGGGATATTTAAGGTGTCATGAAGTGGAGGTTCTTGTCAACAGAGCAGCCCCAAACTTTGGGGTGCCTGTGTCTTGCTGATTTTTCTTTTTCCCAATTTATACGCCCATGAGTGGACGTGCCCTATGCTCACTAAGCTGTGTTTTTTCGATGTTTCAGGACACACCGTACACTTCTCCAGAGTGGCTGTTGGCAATTTACATCCCGCCCATCAGCGTAGCAAGGCTGCCATTTCTCCATGGCCTGTCCTGCATTTCTGGTTTTGACACTTTTTGCAGCATGGCCCTTTTGACCCATGGGAAGCGAGACTTCTTTGTAGCGCTGATTTGCATTTCCAGGTTGCTTGGTTGGCCAAAAAGGGCGTATGCGTTTTTTCCTGAATATATTCAGGAAAAAACGCATACGCCCTTTTTGGCCAAGGGCATCATTGTCGACGTTTTGCCGCTTTTCATGTGCCTTAAAGGCGATTCGAATCTACCTCCTGAAATCTGTTTCCTGCAATTCTGCCTTGCTTTCAAATCCTCTTCGTTGACTTCCCTCAATATATCTGTGGATGAGAGTTATCACTTATAACTCTGCGGGTTTGTGAATTGCAGTGTCCCTGAGCTCCATTTTTCAACTGTCTTTTTTGAGAGCTGGCCGCAAAAGCACGGGATTGCCTCAGGCCCTATTCTGGTTCCTGGCAGCAGGCTGAGCCTGTGGTTAATTCTTCTTCCTGATGGGAAAATAGAGTGACCTGTGCCTGTCCCAACAGCTAGATCTAGTCTCTCTTTGGTTGCCCCTCTTCCCGTTCATCCTCAGGACAAATTGCAACCTGTAGGGAACAGGAGGTTAAAGGTGCTGATTCTCCAAGTAGGGAGATTGCTAGTAAAGTAGCTGGAATGGCGAACCCGAGCACAAGGAGATGAGAAATGAGGTGCGTTTTAGAAACCTTTCAAAATCACACGGTGTACCATCTTCTGAGTTTCTCATGCATGTTTTCGATGTAGGAAGATGCCCTTGAACCTGGAGACTTGGGACCCTTGGGATGGGTACCACGCAGTATTACTTTAAAGGGTCTGCGTTTGCTCACCCAACCTAACCCAACCTTTCAGCCCCAAGACTGTCCACCCTTACGTCTCATCCAGCTGTGCGTGTAGATATGGTCAATCCAGGTTGCATCACAGCCTCTGAACGAATTTTGTAAGAATTTCTCTCTCTTTCACTGTCTTTGTTTTACGGGTTTTTAAAAGTAATTTATTTTTATAATGGGGTTTAGCTGCTTTTCACGGCTGTGTTTATGCGGATTTACACCCACTTGACTCACTTCCAGACAGATATCAATACATAGGTTTTAAGATTGTTACTAGTCACATATATTCTTGTGCGGTGAATAGGGGGTGTTGAGTCCAGTTCACTGAGCAAGGAGTAGGTCTTGTCTATTACATATTGGGTGTATGGAACGGTATCTGAGCGAATTTGAACCCCTTGTTTTATGCATCACCCCACCTCACCTTTCCCGTTAAGCAGCCATAGTGTGTTTTCTAAACGTGTGATTCTGTTCTGTTCTGTAATTCAGTTCAAGTGTAGCGGTTTTTACATTCCCTCTATAAGTGATAGCTTATGATAAGTGTCTTTTTCTGTGTGACTTATTTCACTTAGAATCGTCGTACCTAAGTCCACTCATCTTGCTTCTACTAGCCTTATGACATTGATTTCATGTCTGAGTGATATTGCATTGTACATAAGGACCACAACTTCTTTATCCATTTTTCTCTTTCCTGGGATATTTAAGGTGTCATGAAGTGGAGGTTCTTGTCAACAGAGCAGCCCTAAACTTTGGGGTGCCTGTGTCTTGCTGATTTTTAGTTTTCCCAATTTATACGCCCATGAGTGGACGTGCCCTATGCTCCCTAAGCTGTGTTTTTTCGATGTTTCAGGACACACCGTACACTTCTCCAGAGTGGCTGTTGGCAATTAACATCCCGCCCATCAGCGTAGCAAGGCTGTCATTTCTCCATGGCCTGTCCTGCATTTCTGGTTTTGACACTTTTTGCAGCATGACCCTTTTGACCGATGGGAAGCGAGACTTCTTTGTAGCACTGATTTGCCTTTCCAGGTTGCTTGGTTGGCCAAAAAGGGCGTATGCGTTTTTTCCTGAATATATTCAGGAAAAAACGCATACGCCCTTTTTGGCCAAGGGCATCATTGTCGACGTTTTGCCGCTTTTCATGTGCTTTAAAGGCGATTCGAATCTACCTCCTGAAACCTGTTTCCTGCAATTCTGCCTTGCTTTCAAATCCTCTTCGTTGCCTTCCCTCAATATATTTGTGGACGAGAGTTATCATTTATAACTCAGCAGGTTTGTGAATGGCAGTCCCCCTGAGCTCCATTTTTCAACTGTCTTTTTTGGGAGCTGGCCGCAAAAGCACGGGATTGCCTCAGGCCCTATTCTGGTTCCCGGTGGCAGGCTGAGCCTGTGGTTAATTCTTCTTCCTGATGGGAAAATAGAGTGACCTGTGCCTGTCCCAACACCTAGATCTAGTCTCTCATTGGTTGGCCCTCTTCCCGTTCATCCTCAGGACAAATTGCAACCTGTAGGGAACAGGAGGTTAAAGGTGCTGATTCTCCAAGTAGGGAGATTGCTAGTAAAGTAGCTGGAATGGCGAACCCGAGCACAAGGAGATGAGAAATGAGGTGCGTTTTAGAAACCTTTCAAAATCACACGGTGTACCATCTTCTGAGTTTCTCATGCATGTTTTCGATGTAGGAAGATGCCCTTGAACCTGGAGATTTGGGACCCATGGGATGGGTACCACGCAGTATTACTTTAAAGGGTCTGCGTTTGCTCACCCAACCTCACCCAACCTGTCAGCCCCAAGAGTGTCCACCCTTATGTCTCATCCAGCTGTGGGTCTAGATATGGTCAATCCAGGTTGCATCACAGCCCCTGAACGAATTTTGTAAGAATTTCTCTCTCTTTCACTGTCTTTGTTTTACGGGTTTTTAAAAGTAATTTATTTTTATAATGGGGTTTAGCTGCTTTTCACGGCTGTGTTTATGCGGCTTTACACCCACTTGACTCACTTCCAGACAGATATCAATACATAGGTTTTAAGATTGTTACTAGTCACATATATTCTTGTGCGGTGAATAGGGGGTGTTGAGTCCAGTTCACTGAGCAAGGAGTAGGTCTTCTCTATTACATATTGGGTGTATGGAACGGTATCTGAGCGAATTTGAACCCCTTGTTTTATGCATCACCCCACCTCACCTTTCCCGTTAAGCAGCCATAGTGTGTTTTCTAAACGTGTGATTCTGTTCTGTTCTGTAATTCAGTTCAAGTGTAGCGGTTTTTACATTCCCTCTATAAGTGATAGCTTATGATAAGTGTCTTTTTCTGTGTGACTTATTTCACTTAGAATCGTCGTGCCTAACTCCACTCATCTTGCTTCTACTTGCCTTATGACATTGATTTCATGTCTGAGTGATATTCCATTGTACATAAGGACCACAACTTCTTTATCCATTTTTCTCTTTCCTGGGATATTTAAGGTGTCATGAAGTGGAGGTTCTTGTCAACAGAGCAGCCCCAAACTTTGGGGTGCCTGTGTCTTGCTCATTTTTAGTTTTCCCAATTTATACGCCCATGAGTGGACGTGCCCTATGCTCCCTAAGCTGTGTTTTTTCGATGTTTCAGGACACACCGTACACTTCTCCAGAGTGGCTGTTGGCAACTTACATCCCGCCCATCAGCGTAGCAAGGCTGCCATTTCTCCATGGCCTGTCCTGCATTTCTGGTTTTGACACTTTTTGCAGCATGTCCCTTTTGGCCGATGGGAAGCGAGACTTCTTTGTAGCGCTGATTTGCCTTTCCAGGTTGCTTGGTTGGCCAAAAAGGGCGTATGCGTTTTTTCCTGAATATATTCAGGAAAAAACGCATACGCCCTTTTTGGCCAAGGGCATCATTGTCGACGTTTTGCCGCTTTTCATGTGCTTTACAGGCGATTCGAATCTACCTCCTGAAACCTGTTTCCTGCAATTCTGCCTTGCTTTCAAATCCTCTTCGTTGCCTTCCCTCAATATATCTGTGGATGAGAGTTATCATTTATAACTCTGCGGTTTTGTGAATTGCAGTGTCCCTGAGCTCCATTTTTCAACTCGCTTTTTTGGGAGCTGGCCGCAAAAGCGCGGGATTGCCTCAGGCCCTATTCTGCTTCTGGGCGGCAGGCTGAGCCTGTGGTTAATTCTTCTTCCTGATGGGAAAATAGAGTGACCTGTGCCTGTCCCAACACCTAGATCTAGTCTCTCATTGGTTGCCCCTCTTCCCGTTCAACCTCAGGACAAATTGCAACCTGTAGGGAACAGGAGGTTAAAGGTGCTGATTCTCCAAGTAAGTTGATTGCTAGTAAAGTAGCTGGAAAGGCGAACCCGAGCACAAGGACATGAGAAATGGGGTGTGTTTTAGAAACCTTTCAAAATCACACGGTGTACCATCTTCTGAGTTTCTCATGCATGTTTTCGATGTAGGAAGATGCCCTTGAACCTGGAGATTTGGGACCCATGGGATGGGTACCACGCAGTATTACTTTAAAGGGTCTGCGTTTGCTCACCCAACCTCTCAGCCCCAAGAGTGTCCACCCTTATGTCTCATCCAGCTGTGGGTCTAGATATGGTCAATCCAGGTTGCATCTCAGCCCCTGATCGAATTTTGTAAGAATTTCTCTCTCTTTCACTGTCTTTGTTTTACGGGTTTTTAAAAGTAATTTATTTTTATAATGGGGTTTAGCTGCTTTTCACGGCTGTGTTTATGCGGATTTACACCCACTTGACTCACTTCCAGACAGATATCAATACATAGGTTTTAAGATTGTTACTAGTCATATATATTCTTGTGCGGTGAATAGGGGGTGTTGAGTCCAGTTCACTGAGCAAGGAGTAGGTCTTGTGTGTTACATATTGGGTGTATGGAACGGTATCTGAGCGAATTTGAACCCCTTGTTTTATGCATCACCCCACCTCACCTTTCCCGTTAAGCAGCCATAGTGTGTTTTCTAAACGTGTGACTCTGTTCTGTTTTGTAATTCAGTTCAAGTGTAGCGGTTTTTACAGTCCCTCTATAAGTGATAGCTTATGATAAGTGTCTTTTTCTGTGTGACTTATTTCACTTAGAATCGTCGTACCTAAGTCCACTCATCTTGCTTCTACTAGCCTTATGACATTGATTTCATGTCTGACTGATATTCCATTGTACATAAGGACCACAAATTTTATCCATTTTTCTCTTTCCTGGGATATTTAAGGTGTCATGAAGTGGAGGTTCTTGTCAACAGAGCAGCCCCAAACTTTGGGGTGCCTGTGTCTTGCTGATTTTTAGTTTTCCCAATTTATACGCCCATGAGTGGACGTGCCCTATGCTCACTAAGCTGTGTTTTTTCGATGTTTCAGGACACACCGTACACTTCTCCAGAGTGGCTGTTGGCAACTTACATCCCGCTCATCAGCGTAGCAAGGCTGCCATTTCTCCATGGCCTGTCCTGCATTTCTGGTTTTGACACTTTTTGCAGCATGGCCCTTTTGACCGATGGGAAGCGAGACTTCTTTGTAGCGCTGATTTGCCTTTCCAGGTTGCTTGGTTGGCCCAAAAGGGCGTATGCGTTTTTTCCTGAATATATTCAGGAAAAAACGCATACGCCCTTTTTGGCCAAGGGCATCATTGTCAACGTTTTGCCGCTTTTCATGTGCTTTAAAGGCGATTCGAATCTACCTCCTGAAACCTGGTTCCTGCAATTCTGCCTTGCTTTCAAATCCTCTTCGTTGCCTTCCCTCAATATATTTGTGGACGAGAGTTATCATTTATAACTCAGCAGGTTTGTGAATGGCAGTCCCCCTGAGCTCCATTTTTCAACTGTCTGTTTTGGGAGCTGGCCGCAAAAGCACGGGATTGCCTCAGGCCCTATTCTGGTTCCCGGCGGCAGGCTGAGCCTGTGGTTAATTCTTCTTCCTGATGGGAAAATAGAGTGACCTGTGCCTGTCCCAACACCTAGATCTATTCTCTCATTGGTTTCCCCTCTTCCCGTTCATCCTCAGGACAAATTGCAACCTGTACAGAACAGGAGGTTAAAGGTGCTGATTCTCCAAGTAGGGAGATTGCTAGTGAAGTAGCTGGAATGGCGAACCCGAGCACAAGGAGATGAGAAATGTGGTGCGTTTTAGAAACCTTTCAAAATCACACGGTGTACCTTCTTCTGGGTTCCTCATGAAAGTTTTCGATGTAGGAAGATGCCCTTGAACCTGGAGATTTGGGACCCATGGGTTGGGTACCATGCAGTATTACTTTAAAGGGTCTGCGTTTGCTCACCCAACCTCACCCAACCTTTCAGCCCCAAGAGTGTCCACCCTTATGTCTCATCCAGCTGTGGGTCTAGATATGGTCAATCCAGGTTGCATCACAGCCCCTGAACGAATTTTGTAAGAATTTCTCTCTCTTTCACTGTCTTTGTTTTACGGGTTTTTAAAAGTAATTTATTTTTATAATGGGGTTTAGCTGCTTTTCACGGCTGTGTTTATGCGGCTTTACACCCACTTGACTCACTTCCAGACAGATATCAATACATAGGTTTTAAGATTGTTACTAGTCACATATATTCTTGTGCGGTGAATAGGGGGTGTTGAGTCCAGTTCACTGAGCAAGGAGTAGGTCTTGTCTATTACATATTGGGTGTATGGAACGGTATCTGAGCGAATTTGAAACCCTTGTTTTATGCATCACCCCACCTCACCTTTCCCGTTAAAGAGCCATAGTGTGTTTTCTAAACGTGTGATTCTGTTCTGTTCTGTAATTCAGTTCAAGTGTAGCGGTTTTTACATTCCCTCTATAAGTGATAGCTTATGATAAGTGTCTTTTTCTGTGTGACTTATTTCACTTAGAATCGTCGTACCTAAGTCCACTCATCTTGCTTCTACTAGCCTTATGACATTGATTTCATGTCTGAGTGATATTCCATTGTACATAAGGACCACAACTTTTTTATCCATTTTTCTCTTTCCTGGGATATTTAAGGTGTCATGAAGTGGAGGTTCTTGTCAACAGAGCAGCCCCAAACTTTGGGGTGCCTGTGTCTTGCTGATTTTTCTTTTTCCCAATTTATACGCCCATGAGTGGACGTGCCCTATGCTCACTAAGCTGTGTTTTTTCGATGTTTCAGGACACACCGTACACTTCTCCAGAGTGGCTGTTGGCAATTTACATCCCGCCCATCAGCGTAGCAAGGCTGCCATTTCTCCATGGCCTGTCCTGCATTTCTGGTTTTGACACTTTTTGCAGCATGGCCCTTTTGACCCATGGGAAGCGAGACTTCTTTGTAGCGCTGATTTGCCTTTCCAGGTTGCTTGGTTGGCCAAAAAGGGCGTATGCGTTTTTTCCTGAATATATTCAGGAAAAAACGCATACGCCCTTTTTGGCCAAGGGCATCATTGTCGACGTTTTGCCGCTTTTCATGTGCCTTAAAGGCGATTCGAATCTACCTCCTGAAATCTGTTTCCTGCAATTCTGCCTTGCTTTCAAATCCTCTTCGTTGACTTCCCTCAATATATCTGTGGATGAGAGTTATCACTTATAACTCTGCGGGTTTGTGAATTGCAGTGTCCCTGAGCTCCATTTTTCAACTGTCTTTTTTGAGAGCTGGCCGCAAAAGCACGGGATTGCCTCAGGCCCTATTCTGGTTCCTGGCAGCAGGCTGAGCCTGTGGTTAATTCTTCTTCCTGATGGGAAAATAGAGTGACCTGTGCCTGTCCCAACAGCTAGATCTAGTCTCTCTTTGGTTGCCCCTCTTCCCGTTCATCCTCAGGACAAATTGCAACCTGTAGGGAACAGGAGGTTAAAGGTGCTGATTCTCCAAGTAGGGAGATTGCTAGTAAAGTAGCTGGAATGGCGAACCCGAGCACAAGGAGATGAGAAATGAGGTGCGTTTTAGAAACCTTTCAAAATCACACGGTGTACCATCTTCTGAGTTTCTCATGCATGTTTTCGATGTAGGAAGATGCCCTTGAACCTGGAGACTTGGGACCCATGGGATGGGTACCACGCAGTATTACTTTAAAGGGTCTGCGTTTGCTCACCCAACCTAACCCAACCTTTCAGCCCCAAGACTGTCCACCCTTACGTCTCATCCAGCTGTGCGTGTAGATATGGTCAATCCAGGTTGCATCACAGCCTCTGAACGAATTTTGTAAGAATTTCTCTCTCTTTCACTGTCTTTGTTTTACGGGTTTTTAAAAGTAATTTATTTTTATAATGGGGTTTAGCTGCTTTTCACGGCTGTGTTTATGCGGATTTACACCCACTTGACTCACTTCCAGACAGATATCAATACATAGGTTTTAAGATTGTTACTAGTCACATATATTCTTGTGCGGTGAATAGGGGGTGTTGAGTCCAGTTCACTGAGCAAGGAGTAGGTCTTGTCTATTACATATTGGGTGTATGGAACGGTATCTGAGCGAATTTGAAACCCTTGTTTTATGCATCACCCCACCTCACCTTTCCCGTTAAGCAGCCATAGTGTGTTTTCTAAACGTGTGATTCTGTTCTGTTCTGTAATTCAGTTCAAGTGTAGCGGTTTTTACATTCCCTCTATAAGTGATAGCTTATGATAAGTGTCTTTTTCTGTGTGACTTATTTCACTTAGAATCGTCGTACCTAAGTCCACTCATCTTGCTTCTACTAGCCTTATGACATTGATTTCATGTCTGAGTGATATTGCATTGTACATAAGGACCACAACTTCTTTATCCATTTTTCTCTTTCCTGGGATATTTAAGGTGTCATGAAGTGGAGGTTCTTGTCAACAGAGCAGCCCTAAACTTTGGGGTGCCTGTGTCTTGCTGATTTTTAGTTTTCCCAATTTATACGCCCATGAGTGGACGTGCCCTATGCTCCCTAAGCTGTGTTTTTTCGATGTTTCAGGACACACCGTACACTTCTCCAGAGTGGCTGTTGGCAATTAACATCCCGCCCATCAGCGTAGCAAGGCTGCCATTTCTCCATGGCCTGTCCTGCATTTCTGGTTTTGACACTTTTTGCAGCATGACCCTTTTGACCGATGGGAAGCGAGACTTCTTTGTAGCACTGATTTGCCTTTCCAGGTTGCTTGGTTGGCCAAAAAGGGCGTATGCGTTTTTTCCTGAATATATTCAGGAAAAAACGCATACGCCCTTTTTGGCCAAGGGCATCATTGTCGACGTTTTGCCGCTTTTCATGTGCTTTAAAGGCGATTCAAATCTACCTCCTGAAACCTGTTTCCTGCAATTCTGCCTTGCTTTCAAATCCTCTTCGTTGCCTTCCCTCAATATATTTGTGGACGAGAGTTATCATTTATAACTCAGCAGGTTTGTGAATGGCAGTCCCCCTGAGCTCCATTTTTCAACTGTCTTTTTTGGGAGCTGGCCGCAAAAGCACGGGATTGCCTCAGGCCCTATTCTGGTTCCCGGCGGCAGGCTGAGCCTGTGGTTAATTCTTCTTCCTGATGGGAAAATAGAGTGACCTGTGCCTGTCCCAACACCTAGATCTATTCTCTCATTGGTTTCCCCTCTTCCCGTTCATCCTCAGGACAAATTGCAACCTGTACAGAACAGGAGGTTAAAGGTGCTGATTCTCCAAGTAGGGAGATTGCTAGTGAAGTAGCTGGAATGGCGAACCCGAGCACAAGGAGATGAGAAATGAGGTGCGTTTTAGAAACCTTTCAAAATCACACGGTGTACCTTCTTCTGGGTTCCTCATGCAAGTTTTCGATGTAGGAAGATGCCCTTGAACCTGGAGATTTGGGACCCATGGGTTGGGTACCATGCAGTATTACTTTAAAGGGTCTGCGTTTGCTCACCCAACCTCACCCAACCTTTCAGCCCCAAGAGTGTCCACCCTTATGTCTCATCCAGCTGTGGGTCTAGATATGGTCAATCCAGGTTGCATCACAGCCCCTGAACGAATTTTGTAAGAATTTCTCTCTCTTTCACTGTCTTTGTTTTACGGGTTTTTAAAAGTAATTTATTTTTATAATGGGGTTTAGCTGCTTTTCACGGCTGTGTTTATGCGGCTTTACACCCACTTGACTCACTTCCAGACAGATATCAATACATAGGTTTTAAGATTGTTACTAGTCACATATATTCTTGTGCGGTGAATAGGGGGTGTTGAGTCCAGTTCACTGAGCAAGGAGTAGGTCTTGTCTATTACATATTGGGTGTATGGAACGGTATCTGAGCGAATTTGAAACCCTTGTTTTATGCATCACCCCACCTCACCTTTCCCGTTAAACAGCCATAGTGTGTTTTCTAAACGTGTGATTCTGTTCTGTTCTGTAATTCAGTTCAAGTGTAGCGGTTTTTACATTCCCTCTATAAGTGATAGCTTATGATAAGTGTCTTTTTCTGTGTGACTTATTTCACTTAGAATCGTCGTACCTAAGTCCACTCATCTTGCTTCTACTAGCCTTATGACATTGATTTCATGTCTGAGTGATATTCCATTGTACATAAGGACCACAACTTTTTTATCCATTTTTCTCTTTCCTGGGATATTTAAGGTGTCATGAAGTGGAGGTTCTTGTCAACAGAGCAGCCCCAAACTTTGGGGTGCCTGTGTCTTGCTGATTTTTCTTTTTCCCAATTTATACGCCCATGAGTGGACGTGCCCTATGCTCACTAAGCTGTGTTTTTTCGATGTTTCAGGACACACCGTACACTTCTCCAGAGTGGCTGTTGGCAATTTACATCCCGCCCATCAGCGTAGCAAGGCTGCCATTTCTCCATGGCCTGTCCTGCATTTCTGGTTTTGACACTTTTTGCAGCATGGCCCTTTTGACCCATGGGAAGCGAGACTTCTTTGTAGCGCTGATTTGCATTTCCAGGTTGCTTGGTTGGCCAAAAAGGGCGTATGCGTTTTTTCCTGAATATATTCAGGAAAAAACGCATACGCCCTTTTTGGCCAAGGGCATCATTGTCGACGTTTTGCCGCTTTTCATGTGCCTTAAAGGCGATTCGAATCTACCTCCTGAAATCTGTTTCCTGCAATTCTGCCTTGCTTTCAAATCCTCTTCGTTGACTTCCCTCAATATATCTGTGGATGAGAGTTATCACTTATAACTCTGCGGGTTTGTGAATTGCAGTGTCCCTGAGCTCCATTTTTCAACTGTCTTTTTTGAGAGCTGGCCGCAAAAGCACGGGATTGCCTCAGGCCCTATTCTGGTTCCTGGCAGCAGGCTGAGCCTGTGGTTAATTCTTCTTCCTGATGGGAAAATAGAGTGACCTGTGCCTGTCCCAACAGCTAGATCTAGTCTCTCTTTGGTTGCCCCTCTTCCCGTTCATCCTCAGGACAAATTGCAACCTGTAGGGAACAGGAGGTTAAAGGTGCTGATTCTCCAAGTAGGGAGATTGCTAGTAAAGTAGCTGGAATGGCGAACCCGAGCACAAGGAGATGAGAAATGAGGTGCGTTTTAGAAACCTTTCAAAATCACACGGTGTACCATCTTCTGAGTTTCTCATGCATGTTTTCGATGTAGGAAGATGCCCTTGAACCTGGAGACTTGGGACCCTTGGGATGGGTACCACGCAGTATTACTTTAAAGGGTCTGCGTTTGCTCACCCAACCTAACCCAACCTTTCAGCCCCAAGACTGTCCACCCTTACGTCTCATCCAGCTGTGCGTGTAGATATGGTCAATCCAGGTTGCATCACAGCCTCTGAACGAATTTTGTAAGAATTTCTCTCTCTTTCACTGTCTTTGTTTTACGGGTTTTTAAAAGTAATTTATTTTTATAATGGGGTTTAGCTGCTTTTCACGGCTGTGTTTATGCGGATTTACACCCACTTGACTCACTTCCAGACAGATATCAATACATAGGTTTTAAGATTGTTACTAGTCACATATATTCTTGTGCGGTGAATAGGGGGTGTTGAGTCCAGTTCACTGAGCAAGGAGTAGGTCTTGTCTATTACATATTGGGTGTATGGAACGGTATCTGAGCGAATTTGAACCCCTTGTTTTATGCATCACCCCACCTCACCTTTCCCGTTAAGCAGCCATAGTGTGTTTTCTAAACGTGTGATTCTGTTCTGTTCTGTAATTCAGTTCAAGTGTAGCGGTTTTTACATTCCCTCTATAAGTGATAGCTTATGATAAGTGTCTTTTTCTGTGTGACTTATTTCACTTAGAATCGTCGTACCTAAGTCCACTCATCTTGCTTCTACTAGCCTTATGACATTGATTTCATGTCTGAGTGATATTGCATTGTACATAAGGACCACAACTTCTTTATCCATTTTTCTCTTTCCTGGGATATTTAAGGTGTCATGAAGTGGAGGTTCTTGTCAACAGAGCAGCCCTAAACTTTGGGGTGCCTGTGTCTTGCTGATTTTTAGTTTTCCCAATTTATACGCCCATGAGTGGACGTGCCCTATGCTCCCTAAGCTGTGTTTTTTCGATGTTTCAGGACACACCGTACACTTCTCCAGAGTGGCTGTTGGCAATTAACATCCCGCCCATCAGCGTAGCAAGGCTGTCATTTCTCCATGGCCTGTCCTGCATTTCTGGTTTTGACACTTTTTGCAGCATGACCCTTTTGACCGATGGGAAGCGAGACTTCTTTGTAGCACTGATTTGCCTTTCCAGGTTGCTTGGTTGGCCAAAAAGGGCGTATGCGTTTTTTCCTGAATATATTCAGGAAAAAACGCATACGCCCTTTTTGGCCAAGGGCATCATTGTCGACGTTTTGCCGCTTTTCATGTGCTTTAAAGGCGATTCGAATCTACCTCCTGAAACCTGTTTCCTGCAATTCTGCCTTGCTTTCAAATCCTCTTCGTTGCCTTCCCTCAATATATTTGTGGACGAGAGTTATCATTTATAACTCAGCAGGTTTGTGAATGGCAGTCCCCCTGAGCTCCATTTTTCAACTGTCTTTTTTGGGAGCTGGCCGCAAAAGCACGGGATTGCCTCAGGCCCTATTCTGGTTCCCGGTGGCAGGCTGAGCCTGTGGTTAATTCTTCTTCCTGATGGGAAAATAGAGTGACCTGTGCCTGTCCCAACACCTAGATCTAGTCTCTCATTGGTTGGCCCTCTTCCCGTTCATCCTCAGGACAAATTGCAACCTGTAGGGAACAGGAGGTTAAAGGTGCTGATTCTCCAAGTAGGGAGATTGCTAGTAAAGTAGCTGGAATGGCGAACCCGAGCACAAGGAGATGAGAAATGAGGTGCGTTTTAGAAACCTTTCAAAATCACACGGTGTACCATCTTCTGAGTTTCTCATGCATGTTTTCGATGTAGGAAGATGCCCTTGAACCTGGAGATTTGGGACCCATGGGATGGGTACCACGCAGTATTACTTTAAAGGGTCTGCGTTTGCTCACCCAACCTCACCCAACCTGTCAGCCCCAAGAGTGTCCACCCTTATGTCTCATCCAGCTGTGGGTCTAGATATGGTCAATCCAGGTTGCATCACAGCCCCTGAACGAATTTTGTAAGAATTTCTCTCTCTTTCACTGTCTTTGTTTTACGGGTTTTTAAAAGTAATTTATTTTTATAATGGGGTTTAGCTGCTTTTCACGGCTGTGTTTATGCGGCTTTACACCCACTTGACTCACTTCCAGACAGATATCAATACATAGGTTTTAAGATTGTTACTAGTCACATATATTCTTGTGCGGTGAATAGGGGGTGTTGAGTCCAGTTCACTGAGCAAGGAGTAGGTCTTGTCTATTACATATTGGGTGTATGGAACGGTATCTGAGCGAATTTGAAACCCTTGTTTTATGCATCACCCCACCTCACCTTTCCCGTTAAAGAGCCATAGTGTGTTTTCTAAACGTGTGATTCTGTTCTGTTCTGTAATTCAGTTCAAGTGTAGCGGTTTTTACATTCCCTCTATAAGTGATAGCTTATGATAAGTGTCTTTTTCTGTGTGACTTATTTCACTTAGAATCGTCGTACCTAAGTCCACTCATCTTGCTTCTACTAGCCTTATGACATTGATTTCATGTCTGAGTGATATTCCATTGTACATAAGGACCACAACTTCTTTATCCATTTTTCTCTTTCCTGGGATATTTAAGGTGTCATGAAGTGGAGGTTCTTGTCAACAGAGCAGCCCCAAACTTTGGGGTGCCTGTGTCTTGCTGATTTTTCTTTTTCCCAATTTATACGCCCATGAGTGGACGTGCCCTATGCTCACTAAGCTGTGTTTTTTCGATGTTTCAGGACACACCGTACACTTCTCCAGAGTGGCTGTTGGCAATTTACATCCCGCCCATCAGCGTAGCAAGGCTGCCATTTCTCCATGGCCTGTCCTGCATTTCTGGTTTTGACACTTTTTGCAGCATGGCCCTTTTGACCCATGGGAAGCGAGACTTCTTTGTAGCGCTGATTTGCCTTTCCAGGTTGCTTGGTTGGCCAAAAAGGGCGTATGCGTTTTTTCCTGAATATATTCAGGAAAAAACGCATACGCCCTTTTTGGCCAAGGGCATCATTGTCGACGTTTTGCCGCTTTTCATGTGCCTTAAAGGCGATTCGAATCTACCTCCTGAAATCTGTTTCCTGCAATTCTGCCTTGCTTTCAAATCCTCTTCGTTGACTTCCCTCAATATATCTGTGGATGAGAGTTATCACTTATAACTCTGCGGGTTTGTGAATTGCAGTGTCCCTGAGCTCCATTTTTCAACTGTCTTTTTTGAGAGCTGGCCGCAAAAGCACGGGATTGCCTCAGGCCCTATTCTGGTTCCTGGCAGCAGGCTGAGCCTGTGGTTAATTCTTCTTCCTGATGGGAAAATAGAGTGACCTGTGCCTGTCCCAACAGCTAGATCTAGTCTCTCTTTGGTTGCCCCTCTTCCCGTTCATCCTCAGGACAAATTGCAACCTGTAGGGAACAGGAGGTTAAAGGTGCTGATTCTCCAAGTAGGGAGATTGCTAGTAAAGTAGCTGGAATGGCGAACCCGAGCACAAGGAGATGAGAAATGAGGTGCGTTTTAGAAACCTTTCAAAATCACACGGTGTACCATCTTCTGAGTTTCTCATGCATGTTTTCGATGTAGGAAGATGCCCTTGAACCTGGAGACTTGGGACCCATGGGATGGGTACCACGCAGTATTACTTTAAAGGGTCTGCGTTTGCTCACCCAACCTAACCCAACCTTTCAGCCCCAAGACTGTCCACCCTTACGTCTCATCCAGCTGTGCGTGTAGATATGGTCAATCCAGGTTGCATCACAGCCTCTGAACGAATTTTGTAAGAATTTCTCTCTCTTTCACTGTCTTTGTTTTACGGGTTTTTAAAAGTAATTTATTTTTATAATGGGGTTTAGCTGCTTTTCACGGCTGTGTTTATGCGGATTTACACCCACTTGACTCACTTCCAGACAGATATCAATACATAGGTTTTAAGATTGTTACTAGTCACATATATTCTTGTGCGGTGAATAGGGGGTGTTGAGTCCAGTTCACTGAGCAAGGAGTAGGTCTTGTCTATTACATATTGGGTGTATGGAACGGTATCTGAGCGAATTTGAAACCCTTGTTTTATGCATCACCCCACCTCACCTTTCCCGTTAAGCAGCCATAGTGTGTTTTCTAAACGTGTGATTCTGTTCTGTTCTGTAATTCAGTTCAAGTGTAGCGGTTTTTACATTCCCTCTATAAGTGATAGCTTATGATAAGTGTCTTTTTCTGTGTGACTTATTTCACTTAGAATCGTCGTACCTAAGTCCACTCATCTTGCTTCTACTAGCCTTATGACATTGATTTCATGTCTGAGTGATATTGCATTGTACATAAGGACCACAACTTCTTTATCCATTTTTCTCTTTCCTGGGATATTTAAGGTGTCATGAAGTGGAGGTTCTTGTCAACAGAGCAGCCCTAAACTTTGGGGTGCCTGTGTCTTGCTGATTTTTAGTTTTCCCAATTTATACGCCCATGAGTGGACGTGCCCTATGCTCCCTAAGCTGTGTTTTTTCGATGTTTCAGGACACACCGTACACTTCTCCAGAGTGGCTGTTGGCAATTAACATCCCGCCCATCAGCGTAGCAAGGCTGCCATTTCTCCATGGCCTGTCCTGCATTTCTGGTTTTGACACTTTTTGCAGCATGACCCTTTTGACCGATGGGAAGCGAGACTTCTTTGTAGCACTGATTTGCCTTTCCAGGTTGCTTGGTTGGCCAAAAAGGGCGTATGCGTTTTTTCCTGAATATATTCAGGAAAAAACGCATACGCCCTTTTTGGCCAAGGGCATCATTGTCGACGTTTTGCCGCTTTTCATGTGCTTTAAAGGCGATTCGAATCTACCTCCTGAAACCTGTTTCCTGCAATTCTGCCTTGCTTTCAAATCCTCTTCGTTGCCTTCCCTCAATATATTTGTGGACGAGAGTTATCATTTATAACTCAGCAGGTTTGTGAATGGCAGTCCCCCTGAGCTCCATTTTTCAACTGTCTTTTTTGGGAGCTGGCCGCAAAAGCACGGGATTGCCTCAGGCCCTATTCTGGTTCCCGGCGGCAGGCTGAGCCTGTGGTTAATTCTTCTTCCTGATGGGAAAATAGAGTGACCTGTGCCTGTCCCAACACCTAGATCTATTCTCTCATTGGTTTCCCCTCTTCCCGTTCATCCTCAGGACAAATTGCAACCTGTACAGAACAGGAGGTTAAAGGTGCTGATTCTCCAAGTAGGGAGATTGCTAGTGAAGTAGCTGGAATGGCGAACCCGAGCACAAGGAGATGAGAAATGAGGTGCGTTTTAGAAACCTTTCAAAATCACACGGTGTACCTTCTTCTGGGTTCCTCATGCAAGTTTTCGATGTAGGAAGATGCCCTTGAACCTGGAGATTTGGGACCCATGGGTTGGGTACCATGCAGTATTACTTTAAAGGGTCTGCGTTTGCTCACCCAACCTCACCCAACCTTTCAGCCCCAAGAGTGTCCACCCTTATGTCTCATCCAGCTGTGGGTCTAGATATGGTCAATCCAGGTTGCATCACAGCCCCTGAACGAATTTTGTAAGAATTTCTCTCTCTTTCACTGTCTTTGTTTTACGGGTTTTTAAAAGTAATTTATTTTTATAATGGGGTTTAGCTGCTTTTCACGGCTGTGTTTATGCGGCTTTACACCCACTTGACTCACTTCCAGACAGATATCAATACATAGGTTTTAAGATTGTTACTAGTCACATATATTCTTGTGCGGTGAATAGGGGGTGTTGAGTCCAGTTCACTGAGCAAGGAGTAGGTCTTGTCTATTACATATTGGGTGTATGGAACGGTATCTGAGCGAATTTGAAACCCTTGTTTTATGCATCACCCCACCTCACCTTTCCCGTTAAACAGCCATAGTGTGTTTTCTAAACGTGTGATTCTGTTCTGTTCTGTAATTCAGTTCAAGTGTAGCGGTTTTTACATTCCCTCTATAAGTGATAGCTTATGATAAGTGTCTTTTTCTGTGTGACTTATTTCACTTAGAATCGTCGTACCTAAGTCCACTCATCTTGCTTCTACTAGCCTTATGACATTGATTTCATGTCTGAGTGATATTCCATTGTACATAAGGACCACAACTTTTTTATCCATTTTTCTCTTTCCTGGGATATTTAAGGTGTCATGAAGTGGAGGTTCTTGTCAACAGAGCAGCCCCAAACTTTGGGGTGCCTGTGTCTTGCTGATTTTTCTTTTTCCCAATTTATACGCCCATGAGTGGACGTGCCCTATGCTCACTAAGCTGTGTTTTTTCGATGTTTCAGGACACACCGTACACTTCTCCAGAGTGGCTGTTGGCAATTTACATCCCGCCCATCAGCGTAGCAAGGCTGCCATTTCTCCATGGCCTGTCCTGCATTTCTGGTTTTGACACTTTTTGCAGCATGGCCCTTTTGACCCATGGGAAGCGAGACTTCTTTGTAGCGCTGATTTGCATTTCCAGGTTGCTTGGTTGGCCAAAAAGGGCGTATGCGTTTTTTCCTGAATATATTCAGGAAAAAACGCATACGCCCTTTTTGGCCAAGGGCATCATTGTCGACGTTTTGCCGCTTTTCATGTGCCTTAAAGGCGATTCGAATCTACCTCCTGAAATCTGTTTCCTGCAATTCTGCCTTGCTTTCAAATCCTCTTCGTTGACTTCCCTCAATATATCTGTGGATGAGAGTTATCACTTATAACTCTGCGGGTTTGTGAATTGCAGTGTCCCTGAGCTCCATTTTTCAACTGTCTTTTTTGAGAGCTGGCCGCAAAAGCACGGGATTGCCTCAGGCCCTATTCTGGTTCCTGGCAGCAGGCTGAGCCTGTGGTTAATTCTTCTTCCTGATGGGAAAATAGAGTGACCTGTGCCTGTCCCAACAGCTAGATCTAGTCTCTCTTTGGTTGCCCCTCTTCCCGTTCATCCTCAGGACAAATTGCAACCTGTAGGGAACAGGAGGTTAAAGGTGCTGATTCTCCAAGTAGGGAGATTGCTAGTAAAGTAGCTGGAATGGCGAACCCGAGCACAAGGAGATGAGAAATGAGGTGCGTTTTAGAAACCTTTCAAAATCACACGGTGTACCATCTTCTGAGTTTCTCATGCATGTTTTCGATGTAGGAAGATGCCCTTGAACCTGGAGACTTGGGACCCTTGGGATGGGTACCACGCAGTATTACTTTAAAGGGTCTGCGTTTGCTCACCCAACCTAACCCAACCTTTCAGCCCCAAGACTGTCCACCCTTACGTCTCATCCAGCTGTGCGTGTAGATATGGTCAATCCAGGTTGCATCACAGCCTCTGAACGAATTTTGTAAGAATTTCTCTCTCTTTCACTGTCTTTGTTTTACGGGTTTTTAAAAGTAATTTATTTTTATAATGGGGTTTAGCTGCTTTTCACGGCTGTGTTTATGCGGATTTACACCCACTTGACTCACTTCCAGACAGATATCAATACATAGGTTTTAAGATTGTTACTAGTCACATATATTCTTGTGCGGTGAATAGGGGGTGTTGAGTCCAGTTCACTGAGCAAGGAGTAGGTCTTGTCTATTACATATTGGGTGTATGGAACGGTATCTGAGCGAATTTGAACCCCTTGTTTTATGCATCACCCCACCTCACCTTTCCCGTTAAGCAGCCATAGTGTGTTTTCTAAACGTGTGATTCTGTTCTGTTCTGTAATTCAGTTCAAGTGTAGCGGTTTTTACATTCCCTCTATAAGTGATAGCTTATGATAAGTGTCTTTTTCTGTGTGACTTATTTCACTTAGAATCGTCGTACCTAAGTCCACTCATCTTGCTTCTACTAGCCTTATGACATTGATTTCATGTCTGAGTGATATTGCATTGTACATAAGGACCACAACTTCTTTATCCATTTTTCTCTTTCCTGGGATATTTAAGGTGTCATGAAGTGGAGGTTCTTGTCAACAGAGCAGCCCTAAACTTTGGGGTGCCTGTGTCTTGCTGATTTTTAGTTTTCCCAATTTATACGCCCATGAGTGGACGTGCCCTATGCTCCCTAAGCTGTGTTTTTTCGATGTTTCAGGACACACCGTACACTTCTCCAGAGTGGCTGTTGGCAATTAACATCCCGCCCATCAGCGTAGCAAGGCTGTCATTTCTCCATGGCCTGTCCTGCATTTCTGGTTTTGACACTTTTTGCAGCATGACCCTTTTGACCGATGGGAAGCGAGACTTCTTTGTAGCACTGATTTGCCTTTCCAGGTTGCTTGGTTGGCCAAAAAGGGCGTATGCGTTTTTTCCTGAATATATTCAGGAAAAAACGCATACGCCCTTTTTGGCCAAGGGCATCATTGTCGACGTTTTGCCGCTTTTCATGTGCTTTAAAGGCGATTCGAATCTACCTCCTGAAACCTGTTTCCTGCAATTCTGCCTTGCTTTCAAATCCTCTTCGTTGCCTTCCCTCAATATATTTGTGGACGAGAGTTATCATTTATAACTCAGCAGGTTTGTGAATGGCAGTCCCCCTGAGCTCCATTTTTCAACTGTCTTTTTTGGGAGCTGGCCGCAAAAGCACGGGATTGCCTCAGGCCCTATTCTGGTTCCCGGTGGCAGGCTGAGCCTGTGGTTAATTCTTCTTCCTGATGGGAAAATAGAGTGACCTGTGCCTGTCCCAACACCTAGATCTAGTCTCTCATTGGTTGGCCCTCTTCCCGTTCATCCTCAGGACAAATTGCAACCTGTAGGGAACAGGAGGTTAAAGGTGCTGATTCTCCAAGTAGGGAGATTGCTAGTAAAGTAGCTGGAATGGCGAACCCGAGCACAAGGAGATGAGAAATGAGGTGCGTTTTAGAAACCTTTCAAAATCACACGGTGTACCATCTTCTGAGTTTCTCATGCATGTTTTCGATGTAGGAAGATGCCCTTGAACCTGGAGATTTGGGACCCATGGGATGGGTACCACGCAGTATTACTTTAAAGGGTCTGCGTTTGCTCACCCAACCTCACCCAACCTGTCAGCCCCAAGAGTGTCCACCCTTATGTCTCATCCAGCTGTGGGTCTAGATATGGTCAATCCAGGTTGCATCACAGCCCCTGAACGAATTTTGTAAGAATTTCTCTCTCTTTCACTGTCTTTGTTTTACGGGTTTTTAAAAGTAATTTATTTTTATAATGGGGTTTAGCTGCTTTTCACGGCTGTGTTTATGCGGCTTTACACCCACTTGACTCACTTCCAGACAGATATCAATACATAGGTTTTAAGATTGTTACTAGTCACATATATTCTTGTGCGGTGAATAGGGGGTGTTGAGTCCAGTTCACTGAGCAAGGAGTAGGTCTTCTCTATTACATATTGGGTGTATGGAACGGTATCTGAGCGAATTTGAACCCCTTGTTTTATGCATCACCCCACCTCACCTTTCCCGTTAAGCAGCCATAGTGTGTTTTCTAAACGTGTGATTCTGTTCTGTTCTGTAATTCAGTTCAAGTGTAGCGGTTTTTACATTCCCTCTATAAGTGATAGCTTATGATAAGTGTCTTTTTCTGTGTGACTTATTTCACTTAGAATCGTCGTGCCTAACTCCACTCATCTTGCTTCTACTTGCCTTATGACATTGATTTCATGTCTGAGTGATATTCCATTGTACATAAGGACCACAACTTCTTTATCCATTTTTCTCTTTCCTGGGATATTTAAGGTGTCATGAAGTGGAGGTTCTTGTCAACAGAGCAGCCCCAAACTTTGGGGTGCCTGTGTCTTGCTCATTTTTAGTTTTCCCAATTTATACGCCCATGAGTGGACGTGCCCTATGCTCCCTAAGCTGTGTTTTTTCGATGTTTCAGGACACACCGTACACTTCTCCAGAGTGGCTGTTGGCAACTTACATCCCGCCCATCAGCGTAGCAAGGCTGCCATTTCTCCATGGCCTGTCCTGCATTTCTGGTTTTGACACTTTTTGCAGCATGTCCCTTTTGGCCGATGGGAAGCGAGACTTCTTTGTAGCGCTGATTTGCCTTTCCAGGTTGCTTGGTTGGCCAAAAAGGGCGTATGCGTTTTTTCCTGAATATATTCAGGAAAAAACGCATACGCCCTTTTTGGCCAAGGGCATCATTGTCGACGTTTTGCCGCTTTTCATGTGCTTTACAGGCGATTCGAATCTACCTCCTGAAACCTGTTTCCTGCAATTCTGCCTTGCTTTCAAATCCTCTTCGTTGCCTTCCCTCAATATATCTGTGGATGAGAGTTATCATTTATAACTCTGCGGTTTTGTGAATTGCAGTGTCCCTGAGCTCCATTTTTCAACTCGCTTTTTTGGGAGCTGGCCGCAAAAGCGCGGGATTGCCTCAGGCCCTATTCTGCTTCTGGGCGGCAGGCTGAGCCTGTGGTTAATTCTTCTTCCTGATGGGAAAATAGAGTGACCTGTGCCTGTCCCAACACCTAGATCTAGTCTCTCATTGGTTGCCCCTCTTCCCGTTCAACCTCAGGACAAATTGCAACCTGTAGGGAACAGGAGGTTAAAGGTGCTGATTCTCCAAGTAAGTTGATTGCTAGTAAAGTAGCTGGAAAGGCGAACCCGAGCACAAGGACATGAGAAATGGGGTGTGTTTTAGAAACCTTTCAAAATCACACGGTGTACCATCTTCTGAGTTTCTCATGCATGTTTTCGATGTAGGAAGATGCCCTTGAACCTGGAGATTTGGGACCCATGGGATGGGTACCACGCAGTATTACTTTAAAGGGTCTGCGTTTGCTCACCCAACCTCTCAGCCCCAAGAGTGTCCACCCTTATGTCTCATCCAGCTGTGGGTCTAGATATGGTCAATCCAGGTTGCATCTCAGCCCCTGATCGAATTTTGTAAGAATTTCTCTCTCTTTCACTGTCTTTGTTTTACGGGTTTTTAAAAGTAATTTATTTTTATAATGGGGTTTAGCTGCTTTTCACGGCTGTGTTTATGCGGATTTACACCCACTTGACTCACTTCCAGACAGATATCAATACATAGGTTTTAAGATTGTTACTAGTCATATATATTCTTGTGCGGTGAATAGGGGGTGTTGAGTCCAGTTCACTGAGCAAGGAGTAGGTCTTGTGTGTTACATATTGGGTGTATGGAACGGTATCTGAGCGAATTTGAACCCCTTGTTTTATGCATCACCCCACCTCACCTTTCCCGTTAAGCAGCCATAGTGTGTTTTCTAAACGTGTGACTCTGTTCTGTTTTGTAATTCAGTTCAAGTGTAGCGGTTTTTACAGTCCCTCTATAAGTGATAGCTTATGATAAGTGTCTTTTTCTGTGTGACTTATTTCACTTAGAATCGTCGTACCTAAGTCCACTCATCTTGCTTCTACTAGCCTTATGACATTGATTTCATGTCTGACTGATATTCCATTGTACATAAGGACCACAAATTTTATCCATTTTTCTCTTTCCTGGGATATTTAAGGTGTCATGAAGTGGAGGTTCTTGTCAACAGAGCAGCCCCAAACTTTGGGGTGCCTGTGTCTTGCTGATTTTTAGTTTTCCCAATTTATACGCCCATGAGTGGACGTGCCCTATGCTCACTAAGCTGTGTTTTTTCGATGTTTCAGGACACACCGTACACTTCTCCAGAGTGGCTGTTGGCAATTTACATCCCGCCCATCAGCGTAGCAAGGCTGCCATTTCTCCATGGCCTGTCCTGCATTTCTGGTTTTGACACTTTTTGCAGCATGGCCCTTTTGACCCATGGGAAGCGAGACTTCTTTGTAGCGCTGATTTGCCTTTCCAGGTTGCTTGGTTGGCCAAAAAGGGCGTATGCGTTTTTTCCTGAATATATTCAGGAAAAAACGCATACGCCCTTTTTGGCCAAGGGCATCATTCTCGACGTTTTGCCGCTTTTCATGTGCCTTAAAGGCGATTCGAATCTACCTCCTGAAATCTGTTTCCTGCAATTCTGCCTTGTTTTCAAATCCTCTTCGTTGACTTCCCTCAATATATCTGTGGATGAGAGTTATCACTTATAACTCTGCGGGTTTGTGAATTGCAGTGTCCCTGAGCTCCATTTTTCAACTGTCTTTTTTGAGAGCTGGCCGCAAAAGCACGGGATTGCCTCAGGCCCTATTCTGGTTCCTGGCAGCCGGCTGAGCCTGTGGTTAATTCTTCTTCCTGATGGGAAAATAGAGTGACCTGTGCCTGTCCCAACAGCTAGATCTAGTCTCTCATTGGTTGCCCCTTTTCCCGTTCATCCTCAGGACAAATTGCAACCTGTAGGGAACAGGAGGATAAAGGTGCTGATTCTCCAAGTAGGGAGATTGCTAGTAAAGTAGCTGGAATGGCGAACCCGAGCACAAGGAGATGAGAAATGAGGTGCGTTTTAGAAACCTTTCAAAATCACACGGTGTACCATCTTCTGAGTTTCTCATGCATGTTTTCGATGTAGGAAGATGCCCTTGAACCTGGAGACTTGGGACCCATGGGATGGGTACCACGCAGTATTACTTTAAAGGGTCTGCGTTTGCTCACCCAACCTAACCCAACCTTTCAGCCCCAAAACTGTCCACCCTTATGTCTCATCCAGCTGTGCGTGTAGATATGGTCAATCCAGGTTGCATCACAGCCTCTGAACGAATTTTGTAAGAATTTCTCTCTCTTTCACTGTCTTTGTTTTACGGGTTTTTAAAAGTAATTTATTTTTATAATGGGGTTTAGCTGCTTTTCACGGCTGTGTTTATGCGGATTTACACCCACTTGACTCACTTCCAGACAGATATCAATACATAGGTTTTAAGATTCTTACTAGTCACATATATTCTTGTGAGGTGAATAGGGGGTGTTGAGTCCAGTTCACTGAGCAAGGAGTAGGTCTTGTCTATTACATATTGGGTGTATGGAACGGTATCTGAGCGAATTTGAAACCCTTGTTTTATGCATCACCCCACCTCACCTTTCCCGTTAAGCAGCCATAGTGTGTTTTCTAAACGTGTGATTCTGTTCTGTTCTGTAATTCAGTTCAAGTGTAGCGGTTTTTACATTCCCTCTATAAGTGATAGCTTATGATAAGTGTCTTTTTCTGTGTGACTTATTTCACTTAGAATCGTCGTACCTAAGTCCACTCATCTTGCTTCTACTAGCCTTATGACATTGATTTCATGTCTGAGTGATATTGCATTGTACATAAGGACCACAACTTCTTTATCCATTTTTCTCTTTCCTGGGATATTTAAGGTGTCATGAAGTGGAGGTTCTTGTCAACAGAGCAGCCCTAAACTTTGGGGTGCCTGTGTCTTGCTGATTTTTAGTTTTCCCAATTTATACGCCCATGAGTGGACGTGCCCTATGCTCCCTAAGCTGTGTTTTTTCGATGTTTCAGGACACACCGTACACTTCTCCAGAGTGGCTGTTGGCAATTAACATCCCGCCCATCAGCGTAGCAAGGCTGCCATTTCTCCATGGCCTGTCCTGCATTTCTGGTTTTGACACTTTTTGCAGCATGACCCTTTTGACCGATGGGAAGCGAGACTTCTTTGTAGCACTGATTTGCCTTTCCAGGTTGCTTGGTTGGCCAAAAAGGGCGTATGCGTTTTTTCCTGAATATATTCAGGAAAAAACGCATACGCCCTTTTTGGCCAAGGGCATCATTGTCGACGTTTTGCCGCTTTTCATGTGCTTTAAAGGCGATTCGAATCTACCTCCTGAAACCTGTTTCCTGCAATTCTGCCTTGCTTTCAAATCCTCTTCGTTGCCTTCCCTCAATATATTTGTGGACGAGAGTTATCATTTATAACTCAGCAGGTTTGTGAATGGCAGTCCCCCTGAGCTCCATTTTTCAACTGTCTTTTTTGGGAGCTGGAAGCAAAAGCACGGGATTGCCTCAGGCCCTATTCTGGTTCCCGGTGGCAGGCTGAGCCTGTGGTTAATTCTTCTTCCTGATGGGAAAATAGAGTGACCTGTGCCTGTCCCAACACCTAGATCTATTCTCTCATTGGTTTCCCCTCTTCCCGTTCATCCTCAGGACAAATTGCAACCTGTAGGGAACAGGAGGTTAAAGGTGCTGATTCTCCAAGTAGGGAGATTGCTAGTAAAGTAGCTGGAATGGCGAACCCGAGCACAAGGAGATGAGAAATGAGGTGCGTTTTAGAAACCTTTCAAAATCACACGGTGTACCATCTTCTGAGTTTCTCATGCATGTTTTCGATGTAGGAAGATGCCCTTGAACCTGGAGATTTGGGACCCATGGGATGGGTACCACGCAGTATTACTTTAAAGGGTCTGCGTTTGCTCACCCAACCTCACCCAACCTGTCAGCCCCAAGAGTGTCCACCCTTATGTCTCATCCAGCTGTGGGTCTAGATATGGTCAATCCAGGTGGCATCACAGCCCCTGAACGAATTTTGTAAGAATTTCTCTCTCTTTCACTGTCTTTGTTTTACGGGTTTTTAAAAGTAATTTATTTTTATAATGGGGTTTAGCTGCTTTTCACGGCTGTGTTTATGCGGCTTTACACCCACTTGACTCACTTCCAGACAGATATCAATACATAGGTTTTAAGATTGTTACTAGTCACATATATTCTTGTGCGGTGAATAGGGGGTGTTGAGTCCAGTTCACTGAGCAAGGAGTAGGTCTTGTCTATTACATATTGGGTGTATGGAACGGTATCTGAGCGAATTTGAACCCCTTGTTTTATGCATCACCCCACCTCACCTTTCCCGTTAAGCAGCCATAGTGTGTTTTCTAAACGTGTGATTCTGTTCTGTTCTGTAATTCAGTTCAAGTGTAGCGGTTTTTACATTCCCTCTATAAGTGATAGCTTATGATAAGTGTCTTTTTCTGTGTGACTTATTTCACTTAGAATCGTCGTGCCTAACTCCACTCATCTTGCTTCTACTTGCCTTATGACATTGATTTCATGTCTGAGTGATATTCCATTGTACATAAGGACCACAACTTCTTTATCCATTTTTCTCTTTCCTGGGATATTTAAGGTGTCATGAAGTGGAGGTTCTTGTCAACAGAGCAGCCCCAAACTTTGGGGTGCCTGTGTCTTGCTCATTTTTAGTTTTCCCAATTTATACGCCCATGAGTGGACGTGCCCTATGCTCCCTAAGCTGTGTTTTTTCGATGTTTCAGGACACACCGTACACTTCTCCAGAGTGGCTGTTGGCAACTTACATCCCGCCCATCAGCGTAGCAAGGCTGCCATTTCTCCATGGCCTGTCCTGCATTTCTGGTTTTGACACTTTTTGCAGCATGGCCCTTTTGGCCGATGGGAAGCGAGACTTCTTTGTAGCGCTGATTTGCCTTTCCAGGTTGCTTGGTTGGCCAAAAAGGGCGTATGCGTTTTTTCCTGAATATATTCAGGAAAAAACGCATACGCACTTTTTGGCCAAGGGCATCATTGTCGACGTTTTGCCGCTTTTCATGTGCTTTACAGGCGATTCGAATCTACCTCCTGAAACCTGTTTCCTGCAATTCTGCCTTGCTTTCAAATCCTCTTCGTTGCCTTCCCTCAATATATCTGTGGATGAGAGTTATCATTTATAACTCTGCGGGTTTGTGAATTGCAGTGTCCCTGAGCTCCATTTTTCAACTCGCTTTTTTGGGAGCTGGCCGCAAAAGCGCGGGATTGCCTCAGGCCCTATTCTGCTTCTGGGCGGCAGGCTGAGCCTGTGGTTAATTCTTCTTCCTGATGGGAAAATAGAGTGACCTGTGCCTGTCCCAACACCTAGATCTAGTCTCTCATTGGTTGCCCCTCTTCCCGTTCAACCTCAGGACAAATTGCAACCTGTAGGGAACAGGAGGTTAAAGGTGCTGATTCTCCAAGTAAGTTGATTGCTAGTAAAGTAGCTGGAAAGGCGAACCCGAGCACAAGGACATGAGAAATGGGGTGTGTTTTAGAAACCTTTTAAAATCACACGGTGTACCATCTTCTGAGTTTCTCATGCATGTTTTCGATGTAGGAAGATGCCCTTGAACCTGGAGATTTGGGACCCATGGGATGGGTACCACGCAGTATTACTTTAAAGGGTCTGCGTTTGCTCACCCAACCTCTCAGCCCCAAGAGTGTCCACCCTTATGTCTCATCCAGCTGTGGGTCTAGATATGGTCAATCCAGGTTGCATCTCAGCCCCTGATCGAATTTTGTAAGAATTTCTCTCTCTTTCACTGTCTTTGTTTTACGGGTTTTTTATAGTAATTTATTTTTATAATGGGGTTTAGCTGCTTTTCACGGCTGTGTTTATGCGGATTTACACCCACTTGACTCACTTCCAGACAGATATCAATACATAAGTTTTAAGATTGTTACTAGTCATATATATTCTTGTGCGGTGAATAGGGGGTGTTGAGTCCAGTTCACTGAGCAAGGAGTAGGTCTTGTGTGTTACATATTGGGTGTATGGAACGGTATCTGAGCGAATTTGAACCCTTTGTTTTATGCATCACCCCACCTCACCTTTCCCGTTAAGCAGCCACAGTGTGTTTTCTAAACGTGTGACTCTGTTCTGTTTTGTAATTCAGTTCAAGTGTAGCGGTTTTTACAGTCCCTCTATAAGTGATAGCTTATGATAAGTGTCTTTTTCTGTGTGACTTATTTCACTTAGAATCGTCGTACCTAAGTCCACTCATCTTGCTTCTACTAGCCTTATGACATTGATTTCATGTCTGACTGATATTCCATTGTACATAAGGACCACAAATTTTATCCATTTTTCTCTTTCCTGGGATATTTAAGGTGTCATGAAGTGGAGGTTCTTGTCAACAGAGCAGCCCCAAACTTTGGGGTGCCTGTGTCTTGCTGATTTTTAGTTTTCCCAATTTATACGCCCATGAGTGGACGTGCCCTATGCTCACTAAGCTGTGTTTTTTCGATGTTTCAGGACACACCGTACACTTCTCCAGATTGGCTGTTGGCAATTTACATCCCGCCCATCAGCGTAGCAAGGCTGCCATTTCTCCATGGCCTGTCCTGCATTTCTGGTTTTGACACTTTTTGCAGCATGGCCCTTTTGACCCATGGGAAGCGAGACTTCTTTGTAGCGCTGATTTGCCTTTCCAGGTTGCTTGGATGGCCAAAAAGGGCGTATGCGTTTTTTCCTGAATATATTCAGGAAAAAACGCATACACACTTTTTGGCCAAGGGCATCATTGTCGACGTTTTGCCGCTTTTCATGTGCCTTAAAGGCGATTCGAATCTACCTCCTGAAATCTGTTTCCTGCAATTCTGCCTTGCTTTCAAATCCTCTTCGTTGACTTCCCTCAATATATCTGTGGATGAGAGTTATCACTTATAACTCTGCGGGTTTGTGAATTGCAGTGTCCCTGAGCTCCATTTTTCAACTGTCTTTTTTGAGAGCTGGCCGCAAAAGCACGGGATTGCCTCAGGCCCTATTCTGGTTCCTGGCAGCCGGCTGAGCCTGTGGTTAATTCTTCTTCCTGATGGGAAAATAGAGTGACCTGTGCCTGTCCCAACAGCTAGATCTCTTCTCTCATTGGTTGCCCCTTTTCCCGTTCATCCTCAGGACAAATTGCAACCTGTAGGGAACAGGAGGATAAAGGTGCTGATTCTCCAAGTAGGGAGATTGCTAGTAAAGTAGCTGGAATGGCGAACCCGAGCACAAGGAGATGAGAAATGAGGTGCGTTTTAGAAACCTTTCAAAATCACACGGTGTACCATCTTCTGAGTTTCTCATGCATGTTTTCGATGTAGGAAGATGCCCTTGAACCTGGAGACTTGGGACCCATGGGATGGGTACCACGCAGTATTACTTTAAAGGGTCTGCGTTTGCTCACCCAACCTAACCCAACCTTTCAGCGCCAAGACTGTCCACCCTTATGTCTCATCCAGCTGTGCGTGTAGATATGGTCAATCCAGGTTGCATCACAGCCTCTGAACGAATTTTGTAAGAATTTCTCTCTCTTTCACTGTCTTTGTTTTACGGGTTTTTAAAAGTAATTTATTTTTATAATGGGGTTTAGCTGCTTTTCACGGCTGTGTTTATGCGGATTTACACCCACTTGACTCACTTCCAGACAGATATCAATACATAGGTTTTAAGATTCTTACTAGTCACATATATTCTTGTGAGGTGAATAGGGGGTGTTGAGTCCAGTTCACTGAGCAAGGAGTAGGTCTTGTCTATTACATATTGGGTGTATGGAACGGTATCTGAGCGAATTTGAACCCCTTGTTTTATGCATCACCCCACCTCACCTTTCCCGTTAAGCAGCCATAGTGTGTTTTCTAAACGTGTGATTCTGTTCTGTTCTGTAATTCAGTTCAAGTGTAGCGGTTTTTACATTCCCTCTATAAGTGATAGCTTATGATAAGTGTCTTTTTCTGTGTGACTTATTTCACTTAGAATCGTCGTACCTAAGTCCACTCATCTTGCTTCTACTAGCCTTATGACATTGATTTCATGTCTGAGTGATATTGCATTGTACATAAGGACCACAACTTCTTTATCCATTTTTCTCTTTCCTGGGATATTTAAGGTGTCATGAAGTGGAGGTTCTTGTCAACAGAGCAGCCCTAAACTTTGGGGTGCCTGTGTCTTGCTGATTTTTAGTTTTCCCAATTTATACGCCCATGAGTGGACGTGCCCTATGCTCCCTAAGCTGTGTTTTTTCGATGTTTCAGGACACACCGTACACTTCTCCAGAGTGGCTGTTGGCAATTAACATCCCGCCCATCAGCGTAGCAAGGCTGCCATTTCTCCATGGCCTGTCCTGCATTTCTGGTTTTGACACTTTTTGCAGCATGACCCTTTTGACCGATGGGAAGCGAGACTTCTTTGTAGCACTGATTTGCCTTTCCAGGTTGCTTGGTTGGCCAAAAAGGGCGTATGCGTTTTTTCCTGAATATATTCAGGAAAAAACGCATACGCCCTTTTTGGCCAAGGGCATCATTGTCGACGTTTTGCCGCTTTTCATGTGCTTTAAAGGCGATTCGAATCTACCTCCTGAAACCTGTTTCCTGCAATTCTGCCTTGCTTTCAAATCCTCTTCGTTGCCTTCCCTCAATATATTTGTGGACGAGAGTTATCATTTATAACTCAGCAGGTTTGTGAATGGCAGTCCCCCTGAGCTCCATTTTTCAACTGTCTTTTTTGGGAGCTGGAAGCAAAAGCACGGGATTGCCTCAGGCCCTATTCTGGTTCCCGGTGGCAGGCTGAGCCTGTGGTTAATTCTTCTTCCTGATGGGAAAATAGAGTGACCTGTGCCTGTCCCAACACCTAGATCTATTCTCTCATTGGTTTCCCCTCTTCCCGTTCATCCTCAGGACAAATTGCAACCTGTAGGGAACAGGAGGTTAAAGGTGCTGATTCTCCAAGTAGGGAGATTGCTAGTAAAGTAGCTGGAATGGCGAACCCGAGCACAAGGAGATGAGAAATGAGGTGCGTTTTAGAAACCTTTCAAAATCACACGGTGTACCATCTTCTGAGTTTCTCATGCATGTTTTCGATGTAGGAAGATGCCCTTGAACCTGGAGATTTGGGACCCATGGGATGGGTACCACGCAGTATTACTTTAAAGGGTCTGCGTTTGCTCACCCAACCTCTCAGCCCCAAGAGTGTCCACCCTTATGTCTCATCCAGCTGTGGGTCTAGATATGGTCAATCCAGGTTGCATCTCAGCCCCTGATCGAATTTTGTAAGAATTTCTCTCTCTTTCACTGTCTTTGTTTTACGGGTTTTTAAAAGTAATTTATTTTTATAATGGGGTTTAGCTGCTTTTCACGGCTGTGTTTATGCGGATTTACACCCACTTGACTCACTTCCAGACAGATATCAATACATAGGTTTTAAGATTGTTACTAGTCATATATATTCTTGTGCGGTGAATAGGGGGTGTTGAGTCCAGTTCACTGAGCAAGGAGTAGGTCTTGTGTGTTACATATTGGGTGTATGGAACGGTATCTGAGCGAATTTGAACCCCTTGTTTTATGCATCACCCCACCTCACCTTTCCCGTTAAGCAGCCATAGTGTGTTTTCTAAACGTGTGACTCTGTTCTGTTTTGTAATTCAGTTCAAGTGTAGCGGTTTTTACAGTCCCTCTATAAGTGATAGCTTATGATAAGTGTCTTTTTCTGTGTGACTTATTTCACTTAGAATCGTCGTACCTAAGTCCACTCATCTTGCTTCTACTAGCCTTATGACATTGATTTCATGTCTGACTGATATTCCATTGTACATAAGGACCACAAATTTTATCCATTTTTCTCTTTCCTGGGATATTTAAGGTGTCATGAAGTGGAGGTTCTTGTCAACAGAGCAGCCCCAAACTTTGGGGTGCCTGTGTCTTGCTCATTTTTAGTTTTCCCAATTTATACGCCCATGAGTGGACGTGCCCTATGCTCCCTAAGCTGTGTTTTTTCGATGTTTCAGGACACACCGTACACTTCTCCAGAGTGGCTGTTGGCAACTTACATCCCGCCCATCAGCGTAGCAAGGCTGCCATTTCTCCATGGCCTGTCCTGCATTTCTGGTTTTGACACTTTTTGCAGCATGGCCCTTTTGGCCGATGGGAAGCGAGACTTCTTTGTAGCGCTGATTTGCCTTTCCAGGTTGCTTGGTTGGCCAAAAAGGGCGTATGCGTTTTTTCCTGAATATATTCAGGAAAAAACGCATACACCCTTTTTGGCCAAGGGCATCATTGTCGACATTTTGCCGCTTTTCATGTGCCTTAAAGGCGATTCGAATCTACCTCCTGAAATCTGTTTCCTGCAATTCTGCCTTGCTTTCAAATCCTCTTCGTTGACTTCCCTCAATATATCTGTGGATGAGAGTTATCACTTATAACTCTGCGGGTTTGTGAATTGCAGTGTCCCTGAGCTCCATTTTTCAACTGTCTTTTTTGAGAGCTGGCCGCAAAAGCACGGGATTGCCTCAGGCCCTATTCTGGTTCCTGGCAGCCGGCTGAGCCTGTGGTTAATTCTTCTTCCTGATGGGAAAATTGAGTGACCTGTGCCTGTCCCAACAGCTAGATCTAGTCTCTCATTGGTTGCCCCTTTTCCCGTTCATCCTCAGGACAAATTGCAACCTGTAGGGAACAGGAGGATAAAGGTGCTGATTCTCCAAGTAGGGAGATTGCTAGTAAAGTAGCTGGAATGGCGAACCCGAGCACAAGGAGATGAGAAATGAGGTGCGTTTTAGAAACCTTTCAAAATCACACGGTGTACCATCTTCTGAGTTTCTCATGCATGTTTTCGATGTAGGAAGATGCCCTTGAACCTGGAGACTTGGGACCCTTGGGATGGGTACCACGCAGTATTACTTTAAAGGGTCTGCGTTTGCTCACCCAACCTAACCCAACCTTTCAGCGCCAAGACTGTCCACCCTTACGTCTCATCCAGCTGTGCGTGTAGATATGGTCAATCCAGGTTGCATCACAGCCTCTGAACGAATTTTGTAAGAATTTCTCTCTCTTTCACTGTCTTTGTTTTACGGGTTTTTAAAAGTAATTTATTTTTATAATGGGGTTTAGCTGCTTTTCACGGCTGTGTTTATGCGGATTTACACCCACTTGACTCACTTCCAGACAGATATCAATACATAGGTTTTAAGATTGTTACTAGTCACATATATTCTTGTGCGGTGAATAGGGGGTGTTGAGTCCAGTTCACTGAGCAAGGAGTAGGTCTTGTCTATTACATATTGGGTGTATGGAACGGTATCTGAGCGAATTTGAACCCCTTGTTTTATGCATCACCCCACCTCACCTTTCCCGTTAAGCAGCCATAGTGTGTTTTCTAAACGTGTGATTCTGTTCTGTTCTGTAATTCAGTTCAAGTGTAGCGGTTTTTACATTCCCTCTATAAGTGATAGCTTATGATAAGTGTCTTTTTCTGTGTGACTTATTTCACTTAGAATCGTCGTACCTAAGTCCACTCATCTTGCTTCTACTAGCCTTATGACATTGATTTCATGTCTGAGTGATATTGCATTGTACATAAGGACCACAACTTCTTTATCCATTTTTCTCTTTCCTGGGATATTTAAGGTGTCATGAAGTGGAGGTTCTTGTCAACAGAGCAGCCCTAAACTTTGGGGTGCCTGTGTCTTGCTGATTTTTAGTTTTCCCAATTTATACGCCCATGAGTGGACGTGCCCTATGCTCCCTAAGCTGTGTTTTTTCGATGTTTCAGGACACACCGTACACTTCTCCAGAGTGGCTGTTGGCAATTAACATCCCGCCCATCAGCGTAGCAAGGCTGTCATTTCTCCATGGCCTGTCCTGCATTTCTGGTTTTGACACTTTTTGCAGCATGACCCTTTTGACCGATGGGAAGCGAGACTTCTTTGTAGCACTGATTTGCCTTTCCAGGTTGCTTGGTTGGCCAAAAAGGGCGTATGCGTTTTTTCCTGAATATATTCAGGAAAAAACGCATACGCCCTTTTTGGCCAAGGGCATCATTGTCGACGTTTTGCCGCTTTTCATGTGCTTTAAAGGCGATTCGAATCTACCTCCTGAAACCTGTTTCCTGCAATTCTGCCTTGCTTTCAAATCCTCTTCGTTGCCTTCCCTCAATATATTTGTGGACGAGAGTTATCATTTATAACTCAGCAGGTTTGTGAATGGCAGTCCCCCTGAGCTCCATTTTTCAACTGTCTTTTTTGGGAGCTGGCCGCAAAAGCACGGGATTGCCTCAGGCCCTATTCTGGTTCCCGGTGGCAGGCTGAGCCTGTGGTTAATTCTTCTTCCTGATGGGAAAATAGAGTGACCTGTGCCTGTCCCAACACCTAGATCTAGTCTCTCATTGGTTGGCCCTCTTCCCGTTCATCCTCAGGACAAATTGCAACCTGTAGGGAACAGGAGGTTAAAGGTGCTGATTCTCCAAGTAGGGAGATTGCTAGTAAAGTAGCTGGAATGGCGAACCCGAGCACAAGGAGATGAGAAATGAGGTGCGTTTTAGAAACCTTTCAAAATCACACGGTGTACCATCTTCTGAGTTTCTCATGCATGTTTTCGATGTAGGAAGATGCCCTTGAACCTGGAGATTTGGGACCCATGGGATGGGTACCACGCAGTATTACTTTAAAGGGTCTGCGTTTGCTCACCCAACCTCACCCAACCTGTCAGCCCCAAGAGTGTCCACCCTTATGTCTCATCCAGCTGTGGGTCTAGATATGGTCAATCCAGGTTGCATCACAGCCCCTGAACGAATTTTGTAAGAATTTCTCTCTCTTTCACTGTCTTTGTTTTACGGGTTTTTAAAAGTAATTTATTTTTATAATGGGGTTTAGCTGCTTTTCACGGCTGTGTTTATGCGGCTTTACACCCACTTGACTCACTTCCAGACAGATATCAATACATAGGTTTTAAGATTGTTACTAGTCACATATATTCTTGTGCGGTGAATAGGGGGTGTTGAGTCCAGTTCACTGAGCAAGGAGTAGGTCTTCTCTATTACATATTGGGTGTATGGAACGGTATCTGAGCGAATTTGAACCCCTTGTTTTATGCATCACCCCACCTCACCTTTCCCGTTAAGCAGCCATAGTGTGTTTTCTAAACGTGTGATTCTGTTCTGTTCTGTAATTCAGTTCAAGTGTAGCGGTTTTTACATTCCCTCTATAAGTGATAGCTTATGATAAGTGTCTTTTTCTGTGTGACTTATTTCACTTAGAATCGTCGTGCCTAACTCCACTCATCTTGCTTCTACTTGCCTTATGACATTGATTTCATGTCTGAGTGATATTCCATTGTACATAAGGACCACAACTTCTTTATCCATTTTTCTCTTTCCTGGGATATTTAAGGTGTCATGAAGTGGAGGTTCTTGTCAACAGAGCAGCCCCAAACTTTGGGGTGCCTGTGTCTTGCTCATTTTTAGTTTTCCCAATTTATACGCCCATGAGTGGACGTGCCCTATGCTCCCTAAGCTGTGTTTTTTCGATGTTTCAGGACACACCGTACACTTCTCCAGAGTGGCTGTTGGCAACTTACATCCCGCCCATCAGCGTAGCAAGGCTGCCATTTCTCCATGGCCTGTCCTGCATTTCTGGTTTTGACACTTTTTGCAGCATGTCCCTTTTGGCCGATGGGAAGCGAGACTTCTTTGTAGCGCTGATTTGCCTTTCCAGGTTGCTTGGTTGGCCAAAAAGGGCGTATGCGTTTTTTCCTGAATATATTCAGGAAAAAACGCATACGCCCTTTTTGGCCAAGGGCATCATTGTCGACGTTTTGCCGCTTTTCATGTGCTTTACAGGCGATTCGAATCTACCTCCTGAAACCTGTTTCCTGCAATTCTGCCTTGCTTTCAAATCCTCTTCGTTGCCTTCCCTCAATATATCTGTGGATGAGAGTTATCATTTATAACTCTGCGGTTTTGTGAATTGCAGTGTCCCTGAGCTCCATTTTTCAACTCGCTTTTTTGGGAGCTGGCCGCAAAAGCGCGGGATTGCCTCAGGCCCTATTCTGCTTCTGGGCGGCAGGCTGAGCCTGTGGTTAATTCTTCTTCCTGATGGGAAAATAGAGTGACCTGTGCCTGTCCCAACACCTAGATCTAGTCTCTCATTGGTTGCCCCTCTTCCCGTTCAACCTCAGGACAAATTGCAACCTGTAGGGAACAGGAGGTTAAAGGTGCTGATTCTCCAAGTAAGTTGATTGCTAGTAAAGTAGCTGGAAAGGCGAACCCGAGCACAAGGACATGAGAAATGGGGTGTGTTTTAGAAACCTTTCAAAATCACACGGTGTACCATCTTCTGAGTTTCTCATGCATGTTTTCGATGTAGGAAGATGCCCTTGAACCTGGAGATTTGGGACCCATGGGATGGGTACCACGCAGTATTACTTTAAAGGGTCTGCGTTTGCTCACCCAACCTCTCAGCCCCAAGAGTGTCCACCCTTATGTCTCATCCAGCTGTGGGTCTAGATATGGTCAATCCAGGTTGCATCTCAGCCCCTGATCGAATTTTGTAAGAATTTCTCTCTCTTTCACTGTCTTTGTTTTACGGGTTTTTAAAAGTAATTTATTTTTATAATGGGGTTTAGCTGCTTTTCACGGCTGTGTTTATGCGGATTTACACCCACTTGACTCACTTCCAGACAGATATCAATACATAGGTTTTAAGATTGTTACTAGTCATATATATTCTTGTGCGGTGAATAGGGGGTGTTGAGTCCAGTTCACTGAGCAAGGAGTAGGTCTTGTGTGTTACATATTGGGTGTATGGAACGGTATCTGAGCGAATTTGAACCCCTTGTTTTATGCATCACCCCACCTCACCTTTCCCGTTAAGCAGCCATAGTGTGTTTTCTAAACGTGTGACTCTGTTCTGTTTTGTAATTCAGTTCAAGTGTAGCGGTTTTTACAGTCCCTCTATAAGTGATAGCTTATGATAAGTGTCTTTTTCTGTGTGACTTATTTCACTTAGAATCGTCGTACCTAAGTCCACTCATCTTGCTTCTACTAGCCTTATGACATTGATTTCATGTCTGACTGATATTCCATTGTACATAAGGACCACAAATTTTATCCATTTTTCTCTTTCCTGGGATATTTAAGGTGTCATGAAGTGGAGGTTCTTGTCAACAGAGCAGCCCCAAACTTTGGGGTGCCTGTGTCTTGCTGATTTTTAGTTTTCCCAATTTATACGCCCATGAGTGGACGTGCCCTATGCTCACTAAGCTGTGTTTTTTCGATGTTTCAGGACACACCGTACACTTCTCCAGAGTGGCTGTTGGCAATTTACATCCCGCCCATCAGCGTAGCAAGGCTGCCATTTCTCCATGGCCTGTCCTGCATTTCTGGTTTTGACACTTTTTGCAGCATGGCCCTTTTGACCCATGGGAAGCGAGACTTCTTTGTAGCGCTGATTTGCCTTTCCAGGTTGCTTGGTTGGCCAAAAAGGGCGTATGCGTTTTTTCCTGAATATATTCAGGAAAAAACGCATACACCCTTTTTGGCCAAGGGCATCATTCTCGACGTTTTGCCGCTTTTCATGTGCCTTAAAGGCGATTCGAATCTACCTCCTGAAATCTGTTTCCTGCAATTCTGCCTTGTTTTCAAATCCTCTTCGTTGACTTCCCTCAATATATCTGTGGATGAGAGTTATCACTTATAACTCTGCGGGTTTGTGAATTGCAGTGTCCCTGAGCTCCATTTTTCAACTGTCTTTTTTGAGAGCTGGCCGCAAAAGCACGGGATTGCCTCAGGCCCTATTCTGGTTCCTGGCAGCCGGCTGAGCCTGTGGTTAATTCTTCTTCCTGATGGGAAAATAGAGTGACCTGTGCCTGTCCCAACAGCTAGATCTAGTCTCTCATTGGTTGCCCCTTTTCCCGTTCATCCTCAGGACAAATTGCAACCTGTAGGGAACAGGAGGATAAAGGTGCTGATTCTCCAAGTAGGGAGATTGCTAGTAAAGTAGCTGGAATGGCGAACCCGAGCACAAGGAGATGAGAAATGAGGTGCGTTTTAGAAACCTTTCAAAATCACACGGTGTACCATCTTCTGAGTTTCTCATGCATGTTTTCGATGTAGGAAGATGCCCTTGAACCTGGAGACTTGGGACCCATGGGATGGGTACCACGCAGTATTACTTTAAAGGGTCTGCGTTTGCTCACCCAACCTAACCCAACCTTTCAGCCCCAAAACTGTCCACCCTTATGTCTCATCCAGCTGTGCGTGTAGATATGGTCAATCCAGGTTGCATCACAGCCTCTGAACGAATTTTGTAAGAATTTCTCTCTCTTTCACTGTCTTTGTTTTACGGGTTTTTAAAAGTAATTTATTTTTATAATGGGGTTTAGCTGCTTTTCACGGCTGTGTTTATGCGGATTTACACCCACTTGACTCACTTCCAGACAGATATCAATACATAGGTTTTAAGATTCTTACTAGTCACATATATTCTTGTGAGGTGAATAGGGGGTGTTGAGTCCAGTTCACTGAGCAAGGAGTAGGTCTTGTCTATTACATATTGGGTGTATGGAACGGTATCTGAGCGAATTTGAAACCCTTGTTTTATGCATCACCCCACCTCACCTTTCCCGTTAAGCAGCCATAGTGTGTTTTCTAAACGTGTGATTCTGTTCTGTTCTGTAATTCAGTTCAAGTGTAGCGGTTTTTACATTCCCTCTATAAGTGATAGCTTATGATAAGTGTCTTTTTCTGTGTGACTTATTTCACTTAGAATCGTCGTACCTAAGTCCACTCATCTTGCTTCTACTAGCCTTATGACATTGATTTCATGTCTGAGTGATATTGCATTGTACATAAGGACCACAACTTCTTTATCCATTTTTCTCTTTCCTGGGATATTTAAGGTGTCATGAAGTGGAGGTTCTTGTCAACAGAGCAGCCCTAAACTTTGGGGTGCCTGTGTCTTGCTGATTTTTAGTTTTCCCAATTTATACGCCCATGAATGGACGTGCCCTATGCTCCCTAAGCTGTGTTTTTTCGATGTTTCAGGACACACCGTACACTTCTCCAGAGTGGCTGTTGGCAATTAACATCCCGCCCATCAGCGTAGCAAGGCTGCCATTTCTCCATGGCCTGTCCTGCATTTCTGGTTTTGACACTTTTTGCAGCATGACCCTTTTGACCGATGGGAAGCGAGACTTCTTTGTAGCACTGATTTGCCTTTCCAGGTTGCTTGGTTGGCCAAAAAGGGCGTATGCGTTTTTTCCTGAATATATTCAGGAAAAAACGCATACGCCCTTTTTGGCCAAGGGCATCATTGTCGACGTTTTGCCGCTTTTCATGTGCTTTAAAGGCGATTCGAATCTACCTCCTGAAACCTGTTTCCTGCAATTCTGCCTTGCTTTCAAATCCTCTTCGTTGCCTTCCCTCAATATATTTGTGGACGAGAGTTATCATTTATAACTCAGCAGGTTTGTGAATGGCAGTCCCCCTGAGCTCCATTTTTCAACTGTCTTTTTTGGGAGCTGGAAGCAAAAGCACGGGATTGCCTCAGGCCCTATTCTGGTTCCCGGTGGCAGGCTGAGCCTGTGGTTAATTCTTCTTCCTGATGGGAAAATAGAGTGACCTGTGCCTGTCCCAACACCTAGATCTATTCTCTCATTGGTTTCCCCTCTTCCCGTTCATCCTCAGGACAAATTGCAACCTGTAGGGAACAGGAGGTTAAAGGTGCTGATTCTCCAAGTAGGGAGATTGCTAGTAAAGTAGCTGGAATGGCGAACCCGAGCACAAGGAGATGAGAAATGAGGTGCGTTTTAGAAACCTTTCAAAATCACACGGTGTACCATCTTCTGAGTTTCTCATGCATGTTTTCGATGTAGGAAGATGCCCTTGAACCTGGAGATTTGGGACCCATGGGATGGGTACCACGCAGTATTACTTTAAAGGGTCTGCGTTTGCTCACCCAACCTCACCCAACCTGTCAGCCCCAAGAGTGTCCACCCTTATGTCTCATCCAGCTGTGGGTCTAGATATGGTCAATCCAGGTGGCATCACAGCCCCTGAACGAATTTTGTAAGAATTTCTCTCTCTTTCACTGTCTTTGTTTTACGGGTTTTTAAAAGTAATTTATTTTTATAATGGGGTTTAGCTGCTTTTCACGGCTGTGTTTATGCGGCTTTACACCCACTTGACTCACTTCCAGACAGATATCAATACATAGGTTTTAAGATTGTTACTAGTCACATATATTCTTGTGCGGTGAATAGGGGGTGTTGAGTCCAGTTCACTGAGCAAGGAGTAGGTCTTGTCTATTACATATTGGGTGTATGGAACGGTATCTGAGCGAATTTGAACCCCTTGTTTTATGCATCACCCCACCTCACCTTTCCCGTTAAGCAGCCATAGTGTGTTTTCTAAACGTGTGATTCTGTTCTGTTCTGTAATTCAGTTCAAGTGTAGCGGTTTTTACATTCCCTCTATAAGTGATAGCTTATGATAAGTGTCTTTTTCTGTGTGACTTATTTCACTTAGAATCGTCGTGCCTAACTCCACTCATCTTGCTTCTACTTGCCTTATGACATTGATTTCATGTCTGAGTGATATTCCATTGTACATAAGGACCACAACTTCTTTATCCATTTTTCTCTTTCCTGGGATATTTAAGGTGTCATGAAGTGGAGGTTCTTGTCAACAGAGCAGCCCCAAACTTTGGGGTGCCTGTGTCTTGCTCATTTTTAGTTTTCCCAATTTATACGCCCATGAGTGGACGTGCCCTATGCTCCCTAAGCTGTGTTTTTTCGATGTTTCAGGACACACCGTACACTTCTCCAGAGTGGCTGTTGGCAACTTACATCCCGCCCATCAGCGTAGCAAGGCTGCCATTTCTCCATGGCCTGTCCTGCATTTCTGGTTTTGACACTTTTTGCAGCATGGCCCTTTTGGCCGATGGGAAGCGAGACTTCTTTGTAGCGCTGATTTGCCTTTCCAGGTTGCTTGGTTGGCCAAAAAGGGCGTATGCGTTTTTTCCTGAATATATTCAGGAAAAAACGCATACGCCCTTTTTGGCCAAGGGCATCATTGTCGACGTTTTGCCGCTTTTCATGTGCTTTACAGGCGATTCGAATCTACCTCCTGAAACCTGTTTCCTGCAATTCTGCCTTGCTTTCAAATCCTCTTCGTTGCCTTCCCTCAATATATCTGTGGATGAGAGTTATCATTTATAACTCTGCGGGTTTGTGAATTGCAGTGTCCCTGAGCTCCATTTTTCAACTCGCTTTTTTGGGAGCTGGCCGCAAAAGCGCGGGATTGCCTCAGGCCCTATTCTGCTTCTGGGCGGCAGGCTGAGCCTGTGGTTAATTCTTCTTCCTGATGGGAAAATAGAGTGACCTGTGCCTGTCCCAACACCTAGATCTAGTCTCTCATTGGTTGCCCCTCTTCCCGTTCAACCTCAGGACAAATTGCAACCTGTAGGGAACAGGAGGTTAAAGGTGCTGATTCTCCAAGTAAGTTGATTGCTAGTAAAGTAGCTGGAAAGGCGAACCCGAGCACAAGGACATGAGAAATGGGGTGTGTTTTAGAAACCTTTTAAAATCACACGGTGTACCATCTTCTGAGTTTCTCATGCATGTTTTCGATGTAGGAAGATGCCCTTGAACCTGGAGATTTGGGACCCATGGGATGGGTACCACGCAGTATTACTTTAAAGGGTCTGCGTTTGCTCACCCAACCTCTCAGCCCCAAGAGTGTCCACCCTTATGTCTCATCCAGCTGTGGGTCTAGATATGGTCAATCCAGGTTGCATCTCAGCCCCTGATCGAATTTTGTAAGAATTTCTCTCTCTTTCACTGTCTTTGTTTTACGGGTTTTTTATAGTAATTTATTTTTATAATGGGGTTTAGCTGCTTTTCACGGCTGTGTTTATGCGGATTTACACCCACTTGACTCACTTCCAGACAGATATCAATACATAAGTTTTAAGATTGTTACTAGTCATATATATTCTTGTGCGGTGAATAGGGGGTGTTGAGTCCAGTTCACTGAGCAAGGAGTAGGTCTTGTGTGTTACATATTGGGTGTATGGAACGGTATCTGAGCGAATTTGAACCCTTTGTTTTATGCATCACCCCACCTCACCTTTCCCGTTAAGCAGCCACAGTGTGTTTTCTAAACGTGTGACTCTGTTCTGTTTTGTAATTCAGTTCAAGTGTAGCGGTTTTTACAGTCCCTCTATAAGTGATAGCTTATGATAAGTGTCTTTTTCTGTGTGACTTATTTCACTTAGAATCGTCGTACCTAAGTCCACTCATCTTGCTTCTACTAGCCTTATGACATTGATTTCATGTCTGACTGATATTCCATTGTACATAAGGACCACAAATTTTATCCATTTTTCTCTTTCCTGGGATATTTAAGGTGTCATGAAGTGGAGGTTCTTGTCAACAGAGCAGCCCCAAACTTTGGGGTGCCTGTGTCTTGCTGATTTTTAGTTTTCCCAATTTATACGCCCATGAGTGGACGTGCCCTATGCTCACTAAGCTGTGTTTTTTCGATGTTTCAGGACACACCGTACACTTCTCCAGATTGGCTGTTGGCAATTTACATCCCGCCCATCAGCGTAGCAAGGCTGCCATTTCTCCATGGCCTGTCCTGCATTTCTGGTTTTGACACTTTTTGCAGCATGGCCCTTTTGACCCATGGGAAGCGAGACTTCTTTGTAGCGCTGATTTGCCTTTCCAGGTTGCTTGGATGGCCAAAAAGGGCGTATGCGTTTTTTCCTGAATATATTCAGGAAAAAACGCATACACACTTTTTGGCCAAGGGCATCATTGTCGACGTTTTGCCGCTTTTCATGTGCCTTAAAGGCGATTCGAATCTACCTCCTGAAATCTGTTTCCTGCAATTCTGCCTTGCTTTCAAATCCTCTTCGTTGACTTCCCTCAATATATCTGTGGATGAGAGTTATCACTTATAACTCTGCGGGTTTGTGAATTGCAGTGTCCCTGAGCTCCATTTTTCAACTGTCTTTTTTGAGAGCTGGCCGCAAAAGCACGGGATTGCCTCAGGCCCTATTCTGGTTCCTGGCAGCCGGCTGAGCCTGTGGTTAATTCTTCTTCCTGATGGGAAAATAGAGTGACCTGTGCCTGTCCCAACAGCTAGATCTTTTCTCTCATTGGTTGCCCCTTTTCCCGTTCATCCTCAGGACAAATTGCAACCTGTAGGGAACAGGAGGATAAAGGTGCTGATTCTCCAAGTAGGGAGATTGCTAGTAAAGTAGCTGGAATGGCGAACCCGAGCACAAGGAGATGAGAAATGAGGTGCGTTTTAGAAACCTTTCAAAATCACACGGTGTACCATCTTCTGAGTTTCTCATGCATGTTTTCGATGTAGGAAGATGCCCTTGAACCTGGAGACTTGGGACCCATGGGATGGGTACCACGCAGTATTACTTTAAAGGGTCTGCGTTTGCTCACCCAACCTAACCCAACCTTTCAGCGCCAAGACTGTCCACCCTTACGTCTCATCCAGCTGTGCGTGTAGATATGGTCAATCCAGGTTGCATCACAGCCTCTGAACGAATTTTGTAAGAATTTCTCTCTCTTTCACTGTCTTTGTTTTACGGGTTTTTAAAAGTAATTTATTTTTATAATGGGGTTTAGCTGCTTTTCACGGCTGTGTTTATGCGGATTTACACCCACTTGACTCACTTCCAGACAGATATCAATACATAGGTTTTAAGATTCTTACTAGTCACATATATTCTTGTGAGGTGAATAGGGGGTGTTGAGTCCAGTTCACTGAGCAATGAGTAGGTCTTGTCTATTACATATTGGGTGTATGGAACGGTATCTGAGCGAATTTGAACCCCTTGTTTTATGCATCACCCCACCTCACCTTTCCCGTTAAGCAGCCATAGTGTGTTTTCTAAACGTGTGATTCTGTTCTGTTCTGTAATTCAGTTCAAGTGTAGCGGTTTTTACATTCCCTCTATAAGTGATAGCTTATGATAAGTGTCTTTTTCTGTGTGACTTATTTCACTTAGAATCGTCGTACCTAAGTCCACTCATCTTGCTTCTACTAGCCTTATGACATTGATTTCATGTCTGAGTGATATTGCATTGTACATAAGGACCACAACTTCTTTATCCATTTTTCTCTTTCCTGGGATATTTAAGGTGTCATGAAGTGGAGGTTCTTGTCAACAGAGCAGCCCTAAACTTTGGGGTGCCTGTGTCTTGCTGATTTTTAGTTTTCCCAATTTATACGCCCATGAGTGGACGTGCCCTATGCTCCCTAAGCTGTGTTTTTTCGATGTTTCAGGACACACCGTACACTTCTCCAGAGTGGCTGTTGGCAATTAACATCCCGCCCATCAGCGTAGCAAGGCTGCCATTTCTCCATGGCCTGTCCTGCATTTCTGGTTTTGACACTTTTTGCAGCATGACCCTTTTGACCGATGGGAAGCGAGACTTCTTTGTAGCACTGATTTGCCTTTCCAGGTTGCTTGGTTGGCCAAAAAGGGCGTATGCGTTTTTTCCTGAATATATTCAGGAAAAAACGCATACGCCCTTTTTGGCCAAGGGCATCATTGTCGACGTTTTGCCGCTTTTCATGTGCTTTAAAGGCGATTCGAATCTACCTCCTGAAACCTGTTTCCTGCAATTCTGCCTTGCTTTCAAATCCTCTTCGTTGCCTTCCCTCAATATATTTGTGGACGAGAGTTATCATTTATAACTCAGCAGGTTTGTGAATGGCAGTCCCCCTGAGCTCCATTTTTCAACTGTCTTTTTTGGGAGCTGGAAGCAAAAGCACGGGATTGCCTCAGGCCCTATTCTGGTTCCCGGTGGCAGGCTGAGCCTGTGGTTAATTCTTCTTCCTGATGGGAAAATAGAGTGACCTGTGCCTGTCCCAACACCTAGATCTATTCTCTCATTGGTTTCCCCTCTTCCCGTTCATCCTCAGGACAAATTGCAACCTGTAGGGAACAGGAGGTTAAAGGTGCTGATTCTCCAAGTAGGGAGATTGCTAGTAAAGTAGCTGGAATGGCGAACCCGAGCACAAGGAGATGAGAAATGAGGTGCGTTTTAGAAACCTTTCAAAATCACACGGTGTACCATCTTCTGAGTTTCTCATGCATGTTTTCGATGTAGGAAGATGCCCTTGAACCTGGAGATTTGGGACCCATGGGATGGGTACCACGCAGTATTACTTTAAAGGGTCTGCGTTTGCTCACCCAACCTCTCAGCCCCAAGAGTGTCCACCCTTATGTCTCATCCAGCTGTGGGTCTAGATATGGTCAATCCAGGTTGCATCTCAGCCCCTGATCGAATTTTGTAAGAATTTCTCTCTCTTTCACTGTCTTTGTTTTACGGGTTTTTAAAAGTAATTTATTTTTATAATGGGGTTTAGCTGCTTTTCACGGCTGTGTTTATGCGGATTTACACCCACTTGACTCACTTCCAGACAGATATCAATACATAGGTTTTAAGATTGTTACTAGTCATATATATTCTTGTGCGGTGAATAGGGGGTGTTGAGTCCAGTTCACTGAGCAAGGAGTAGGTCTTGTGTGTTACATATTGGGTGTATGGAACGGTATCTGAGCGAATTTGAACCCCTTGTTTTATGCATCACCCCACCTCACCTTTCCCGTTAAGCAGCCATAGTGTGTTTTCTAAACGTGTGACTCTGTTCTGTTTTGTAATTCAGTTCAAGTGTAGCGGTTTTTACAGTCCCTCTATAAGTGATAGCTTATGATAAGTGTCTTTTTCTGTGTGACTTATTTCACTTAGAATCGTCGTACCTAAGTCCACTCATCTTGCTTCTACTAGCCTTATGACATTGATTTCATGTCTGACTGATATTCCATTGTACATAAGGACCACAAATTTTATCCATTTTTCTCTTTCCTGGGATATTTAAGGTGTCATGAAGTGGAGGTTCTTGTCAACAGAGCAGCCCCAAACTTTGGGGTGCCTGTGTCTTGCTCATTTTTAGTTTTCCCAATTTATACGCCCATGAGTGGACGTGCCCTATGCTCCCTAAGCTGTGTTTTTTCGATGTTTCAGGACACACCGTACACTTCTCCAGAGTGGCTGTTGGCAACTTACATCCCGCCCATCAGCGTAGCAAGGCTGCCATTTCTCCATGGCCTGTCCTGCATTTCTGGTTTTGACACTTTTTGCAGCATGGCCCTTTTGGCCGATGGGAAGCGAGACTTCTTTGTAGCGCTGATTTGCCTTTCCAGGTTGCTTGGTTGGCCAAAAAGGGCGTATGCGTTTTTTCCTGAATATATTCAGGAAAAAACGCATACACCCTTTTTGGCCAAGGGCATCATTGTCGACATTTTGCCGCTTTTCATGTGCCTTAAAGGCGATTCGAATCTACCTCCTGAAATCTGTTTCCTGCAATTCTGCCTTGCTTTCAAATCCTCTTCGTTGACTTCCCTCAATATATCTGTGGATGAGAGTTATCACTTATAACTCTGCGGGTTTGTGAATTGCAGTGTCCCTGAGCTCCATTTTTCAACTGTCTTTTTTGAGAGCTGGCCGCAAAAGCACGGGATTGCCTCAGGCCCTATTCTGGTTCCTGGCAGCCGGCTGAGCCTGTGGTTAATTCTTCTTCCTGATGGGAAAATTGAGTGACCTGTGCCTGTCCCAACAGCTAGATCTAGTCTCTCATTGGTTGCCCCTTTTCCCGTTCATCCTCAGGACAAATTGCAACCTGTAGGGAACAGGAGGATAAAGGTGCTGATTCTCCAAGTAGGGAGATTGCTAGTAAAGTAGCTGGAATGGCGAACCCGAGCACAAGGAGATGAGAAATGAGGTGCGTTTTAGAAACCTTTCAAAATCACACGGTGTACCATCTTCTGAGTTTCTCATGCATGTTTTCGATGTAGGAAGATGCCCTTGAACCTGGAGACTTGGGACCCATGGGATGGGTACCACGCAGTATTACTTTAAAGGGTCTGCGTTTGCTCACCCAACCTAACCCAACCTTTCAGCGCCAAGACTGTCCACCCTTATGTCTCATCCAGCTGTGCGTGTAGATATGGTCAATCCAGGTTGCATCACAGCCTCTGAACGAATTTTGTAAGAATTTCTCTCTCTTTCACTGTCTTTGTTTTACGGGTTTTTAAAAGTAATTTATTTTTATAATGGGGTTTAGCTGCTTTTCACGGCTGTGTTTATGCGGATTTACACCCACTTGACTCACTTCCAGACAGATATCAATACATAGGTTTTAAGATTCTTACTAGTCACATATATTCTTGTGAGGTGAATAGGGGGTGTTGAGTCCAGTTCACTGAGCAAGGAGTAGGTCTTGTCTATTACATATTGGGTGTATGGAACGGTATCTGAGCGAATTTGAAACCCTTGTTTTATGCATCACCCCACCTCACCTTTCCCGTTAAGCAGCCATAGTGTGTTTTCTAAACGTGTGATTCTGTTCTGTTCTGTAATTCAGTTCAAGTGTAGCGGTTTTTACATTCCCTCTATAAGTGATAGCTTATGATAAGTGTCTTTTTCTGTGTGACTTATTTCACTTAGAATCGTCGTACCTAAGTCCACTCATCTTGCTTCTACTAGCCTTATGACATTGATTTCATGTCTGAGTGATATTGCATTGTACATAAGGACCACAACTTCTTTATCCATTTTTCTCTTTCCTGGGATATTTAAGGTGTCATGAAGTGGAGGTTCTTGTCAACAGAGCAGCCCTAAACTTTGGGGTGCCTGTGTCTTGCTGATTTTTAGTTTTCCCAATTTATACGCCCATGAGTGGACGTGCCCTATGCTCCCTAAGCTGTGTTTTTTCGATGTTTCAGGACACACCGTACACTTCTCCAGAGTGGCTGTTGGCAATTAACATCCCGCCCATCAGCGTAGCAAGGCTGCCATTTCTCCATGGCCTGTCCTGCATTTCTGGTTTTGACACTTTTTGCAGCATGACCCTTTTGACCGATGGGAAGCGAGACTTCTTTGTAGCACTGATTTGCCTTTCCAGGTTGCTTGGTTGGCCAAAAAGGGCGTATGCTTTTTTTCCTGAATATATTCAGGAAAAAACGCATACGCCCTTTTTGGCCAAGGGCATCATTGTCGACTTTTTACCGCTTTTCATGTGCTTTAAAGGCGATTCGAATCTACCTCCTGAAACCTGTTTCCTGCAATTCTGCCTTGCTTTCAAATCCTCTTCGTTGCCTTCCCTCAATATATTTGTGGACGAGAGTTATCATTTATAACTCAGCAGGTTTGTGAATGGCAGTCCCCCTGAGCTCCATTTTTCAACTGTCTTTTTTGGGAGCTGGAAGCAAAAGCACGGGATTGCCTCAGGCCCTATTCTGGTTCCCGGTGGCAGGCTGAGCCTGTGGTTAATTCTTCTTCCTGATGGGAAAATAGAGTGACCTGTGCCTGTCCCAACACCTAGATCTATTCTCTCATTGGTTTCCCCTCTTCCCGTTCATCCTCAGGACAAATTGCAACCTGTAGGGAACAGGAGGTTAAAGGAGCTGATTCTCCAAGTAGGGAGATTGCTAGTAAAGTAGCTGGAATGGCGAACCCGAGCACAAGGAGATGAGAAATGAGGTGCGTTTTAGAAACCTTTCAAAATCACACGGTGTACCATCTTCTGAGTTTCTCATGCATGTTTTCGATGTAGGAAGATGCCCTTGAACCTGGAGATTTGGGACCCATGGGATGGGTACCACGCAGTATTACTTTAAAGGGTCTGCGTTTGCTCACCCAACCTCTCAGCCCCAAGAGTGTCCACCCTTATGTCTCATCCAGCTGTGGGTCTAGATATGGTCAATCCAGGTTGCATCTCAGCCCCTGATCGAATTTTGTAAGAATTTCTCTCTCTTTCACTGTCTTTGTTTTACGGGTTTTTAAAAGTAATTTATTTTTATAATGGGGTTTAGCTGCTTTTCACGGCTGTGTTTATGCGGATTTACACCCACTTGACTCACTTCCAGACAGATATCAATACATAGGTTTTAAGATTGTTACTAGTCATATATATTCTTGTGCGGTGAATAGGGGGTGTTGAGTCCAGTTCACTGAGCAAGGAGTAGGTCTTGTGTGTTACATATTGGGTGTATGGAACGGTATCTGAGCGAATTTGAACCCCTTGTTTTATGCATCACCCCACCGCACCTTTCCCGTTAAGCAGCCATAGTGTGTTTTCTAAACGTGTGACTCTGTTCTGTTTTGTAATTCAGTTCAAGTGTAGCGGTTTTTACAGTCCCTCTATAAGTGATAGCTTATGATAAGTGTCTTTTTCTGTGTGACTTATTTCACTTAGAATCGTCGTACCTAAGTCCACTCATCTTGCTTCTACTAGCCTTATGACATTGATTTCATGTCTGACTGATATTCCATTGTACATAAGGACCACAAATTTTATCCATTTTTCTCTTTCCTGGGATATTTAAGGTGTCATGAAGTGGAGGTTCTTGTCAACAGAGCAGCCCCAAACTTTGGGGTGCCTGTGTCTTGCTGATTTTTAGTTTTCCCAATTTATACGCCCATGAGTGGACGTGCCCTATGCTCACTAAGCTGTGTTTTTTCGATGTTTCAGGACACACCGTACACTTCTCCAGAGTGGCTGTTGGCAATTTACATCCCGCCCATCAGCGTAGCAAGGCTGCCATTTCTCCATGGCCTGTCCTGCATTTCTGGTTTTGACACTTTTTGCAGCATGGCCCTTTTGACCCATGGGAAGCGAGACTTCTTTGTAGCGCTGATTTGCCTTTCCAGGTTGCTTGGTTGGCCAAAAAGGGCGTATGCGTTTTTTCCTGAATATATTCAGGAAAAAACGCATACGCCCTTTTTGGCCAAGGGCATCATTGTCGACGTTTTGCCGCTTTTCATGTGCCTTAAAGGCGATTCGAATCTACCTCCTGAAATCTGTTTCCTGCAATTCTGCCTTGCTTTCAAATCCTCTTCGTTGACTTCCCTCAATATATCTGTGGATGAGAGTTATCACTTATAACTCTGCGGGTTTGTGAATTGCAGTGTCCCTGAGCTCCATTTTTCAACTGTCTTTTTTGAGAGCTGGCCGCAAAAGCACGGGATTGCCTCAGGCCCTATTCTGGTTCCTGGCAGCCGGCTGAGCCTGTGGTTAATTCTTCTTCCTGATGGGAAAATAGAGTGACCTGTGCCTGTCCCAACAGCTAGATCTAGTCTCTCATTGGTTGCCCCTCTTCCCGTTCATCCTCAGGACAAATTCAACCTGTAGGGAACAGGAGGTTAAAGGTGCTGATTCTCCAAGTAGGGAGATTGCTAGTAAAGTAGCTGGAATGGCGAACCCGAGCACAAGGAGATGAGAAATGAGGTGCGTATTAGAAACCTTTCAAAATCACACGGTGTACCATCTTCTGGGTTTCTCATGCATGTTTTCGATGTAGGAAGATGCCCTTGAACCTAGAGATTTGGGACCCATGGGATGGGTACCAGGCAGTATTACTTTAAAGGGTCTGCGTTTGCTCACCCAACCTAACCCAACCTTTCAGCGCCAAGACTGTCCACCCTTATGTCTCATCCAGCTGTGCGTGTAGATATGGTCAATCCAGGTTGCATCACAGCCTCTGAACGAATTTTGTAAGAATTTCTCTCTCTTTCACTGTCTTTGTTTTACGGGTTTTTAAAAGTAATTTATTTTTATAATGGGGTTTAGCTGCTTTTCACGGCTGTGTTTATGCGGATTTACACCCACTTGACTCACTTCCAGACAGATATCAATACATAGGTTTTAAGATTCTTACTAGTCACATATATTCTTGTGAGGTGAATAGGGGGTGTTGAGTCCAGTTCACTGAGCAAGGAGTAGGTCTTGTCTATTACATATTGGGTGTATGGAACGGTATCTGAGCGAATTTGAAACCCTTGTTTTATGCATCACCCCACCTCACCTTTCCCGTTAAGCAGCCATAGTGTGTTTTCTAAACGTGTGATTCTGTTCTGTTCTGTAATTCAGTTCAAGTGTAGCGGTTTTTACATTCCCTCTATAAGTGATAGCTTATGATAAGTGTCTTTTTCTGTGTGACTTATTTCACTTAGAATCGTCGTACCTAAGTCCACTCATCTTGCTTCTACTAGCCTTATGACATTGATTTCATGTCTGAGTGATATTGCATTGTACATAAGGACCACAACTTCTTTATCCATTTTTCTCTTTCCTGGGATATTTAAGGTGTCATGAAGTGGAGGTTCTTGTCAACAGAGCAGCCCTAAACTTTGGGGTGCCTGTGTCTTGCTGATTTTTAGTTTTCCCAATTTATACGCCCATGAGTGGACGTGCCCTATGCTCCCTAAGCTGTGTTTTTTCGATGTTTCAGGACACACCGTACACTTCTCCAGAGTGGCTGTTGGCAATTAACATCCCGCCCATCAGCGTAGCAAGGCTGCCATTTCTCCATGGCCTGTCCTGCATTTCTGGTTTTGACACTTTTTGCAGCATGACCCTTTTGACCGATGGGAAGCGAGACTTCTTTGTAGCACTGATTTGCCTTTCCAGGTTGCTTGGTTGGCCAAAAAGGGCGTATGCGTTTTTTCCTGAATATATTCAGGAAAAAACGCATACGTCCTTTTTGGCCAAGGGCATCATTGTCGACGTTTTGCCGCTTTTCATGTGCTTTAAAGGCGATTCGAATCTACCTCCTGAAACCTGTTTCCTGCAATTCTGCCTTGCTTTCAAATCCTCTTCGTTGCCTTCCCTCAATATATTTGTGGACGAGAGTTATCATTTATAACTCAGCAGGTTTGTGAATGGCAGTCCCCCTGAGCTCCATTTTTCAACTGTCTTTCTTGGGAGCTGGCCGCAAAAGCACGGGATTGCCTCAGGCCCTATTCTGGTTCCCGGTGGCAGGCTGAGCCTGTGGTTAATTCTTCTTCCTGATGGGAAAATAGAGTGACCTGTGCCTGTCCCAACACCTAGATCTAGTCTCTCATTGGTTGCCCCTCTTCCCGTTCATCCTCAGGACAAATTGCAACCTGTAGGGAACAGGAGGTTAAAGGTGCTGATTCTCCAAGTAGGGAGATTGTTAGTAAAGTAGCTGGAATGGCGAACCCGAGCACAAGGAGATGAGAAATGAGGTGCGTTTTAGAAACCTTTCAAAATCACACGGTGTACCATCTTCTGAGTTTCTCATGCATGTTTTCGATGTAGGAAGATGCCCTTGAACCTGGAGATTTGGGACCCATGGGATGGGTACCACGCAGTATTACTTTAAAGGGTCTGCGTTTGCTCACCCAACCTCTCAGCCCCAAGAGTGTCCACCCTTATGTCTCATCCAGCTGTGGGTCTAGATATGGTCAATCCAGGTTGCATCTCAGCCCCTGATCGAATTTTGTAAGAATTTCTCTCTCTTTCAGTGTCTTTGTTTTATGGGTTTTTAAAAGTAATTTATTTTTATAATGGGGTTTAGCTGCTTTTCACGGCTGTGTTTATGCGGATTTACACCCACTTGACTCACTTCCAGACAGATATCAATACATAGGTTTTAAGATTCTTACTAGTCACATATATTCTTGTGCAGTGAATAGGGGGTGTTGAGTCCAGTTCACTGAGCAAGGAGTAGGTCTTGTCTATTACATATTGGGTGTATGGAACGGTATCTGAGCGAATTTGAAACCCTTGTTTTATGCATCACCCCACCTCACCTTTCCCGTTAATCAGCCATAGTGTGTTTTCTAAACGTGTGACTCTGTTCTGTTTTGTAATTCAGCTCAAGTGTAGCCGTTTTTACATTCCCTCTATAAGTGATAGCTTATGATAAGTGTCTTTTTCTGTGTGACTTATTTCACTTAGAATCGTCGTATCTAAATCCACTCATCTTGCTTCTACTAGCCTTATGACATTGATTTCATGTCTGAGTGATATTCCATTGTACATAAGGACCACAACTTCTTTATCCATTTTTCTCTTTCCTGGGATATTTAAGGTGCCATGAAGTGGAGGTTCTTGTCAACAGAGCAGCCCTAAACTTTGTGTTGCCTGTGTCTTGCTGATTTTTAGTTTTCCCAATTTATACGCCCATGAGTGGACGTGCCCTATGCTCCCTAAGCTGTGTTTTTTCGATGTTTCAGGACACACCGTACACTTCTCCAGAGTGGCTGTTGGCAATTTAGATCCCGCCCATCAGCGTAGCAAGGCTGCCATTTCTCCATGGCTTGTCCTGCATTTCTGGTTTTGACACGTTTTGCAGCATGGCCCTTTTGACCGATGGGAAGCGAGACTTCTTTGTAGCGCTGATTAGCCTTTCCAGGTTGCTTGGTAGGCCAAACAGGGCGTATGCGTTTTTTCCTGAATATATTCAGGAAAAAACGCATACGCCCTGTTTGGCCAAGGGCATCATTGTCGACGTTTTGCCGCTTTTCATGTGCTTTAAATGCGATTCAAATCTACCTCGTGAAATCTGTTTCCTGCAATTCTACCTTGCTTTCAAATCCTCTTCGTTGCCTTCCCTCAATATATCTGTGGATGAGAGTTATCATTTATAACTCTGCGTGTTTGTGAATTGCAGTGTCCCTGAGCTCCATTTTTCAACTCGCTTTTTTGGGAGCTGGCCGCAAAAGCGCGGGATTGCCTCAGGCCCTATTCTGCTTCTGGGCGGCAGGCTGAGCCTGTGGTTAATTCTTCTTCCTGATGGGAAAATAGAGTGACCTGTGCCTGTCCCAACACCTAGATCTAGTCTCTCATTGGTTGCCCCTCTTCCCGTTCATCCTCAGGACAAATTGCAACCTGTAGGGAAGAGGAGCTTAAAGGTGCTGATTCTCCAAGTAGGGAGATTGCTAGTAAAGTAGCTGGAAAGGCGAACCCGAGCACAAGGAGATGAGAAATGAGGTGCATATTAGAAACCTTTCAAAATCACACGGTGTACCATCTTCTGGGTTACTCATGCATGTTTTCAATGTAGGAAGATGCCCTTGAACCTGGAGATTTGGGACCCATGGGATGGGTATCACGCAGTATTACTTTAAAGGGTCTGCGTTTGCTCACCCAACCTCACCCAACCTTTCAGCCCCAAGAGTGTCCACCCTTATGTCTCATCCAGCTGTGGGTCTAGATATGGTCAATCCAGGTTGCATCACAGCCTCTGAACGAATTTTGTAAGAATTTCTCTCTCTTTCACTGTCTTTGTTTTACGGGTTTTTAAAAGTAGTTTATTTTTATAATGGGGTTTAGCTGCTTTTCACGGCTGTGTTTATGCGGCTTTACACCCACTTGACTCACATCCAGACAGATATCAATACATAGGTTTTAAGATTCTTACTAGTCACATATATTCTTGTGCGGTGAATAGGGGGTGTTGAGTCCAGTTCACTGAGCAAGGAGTAGGTCTTGTCTATTACATATTGGGTGTATGGAACGGTATCTGAGCGAATTTGAAACCCTTGTTTTATGCATCACCCCACCTCACCTTTCCCGTTAAGCAGCCATAGTGTGTTTTCTAAACGTGTGATTCTGTTCTGTTCTGTAATTCAGTTCAAGTGTAGCGGTTTTTACATTCCCTCTATAAGTGATAGCTTATGATAAGTGTCTTTTTCTGTGTGACTTATTTCACTTAGAATCGTCGTACCTAAGTCCACTCATCTTGCTTCTACTAGCCTTATGACATTGATTTCATGTCTGAGTGATATTCCATTGTACATAAGGACCACAACTTCTTTATCCATTTTTCTCTTTCCTGGGATATTTAAGGTGTCATGAAGTGGAGGTTCTTGTCAACAGAGCAGCCCCAAACTTTGGGGTGCCTGTGTCTTGCTGATTTTTAGTTTTCCCAATTTATACGCCCATGAGTGGACGTGCCCTGTGCTCACTAAGCTGTGTTTTTTCGATGTTTCAGGACACACCGTACACTTCTCCAGAGTGGCTGTTGGCAATTTACATCCCGCCCATCAGCGTAGCAAGGCTGCCATTTCTCCATGGCCTGTCCTGCATTTCTGGTTTTGACACTTTTTGCAGCATGGCCCTTTTGACCCATGGGAAGCGAGACTTCTTTGTAGCGCTGATTTGCCTTTCCAGGTTGCTTGGTTGGCCAAAAATGGCGTATGCGTTTTTTCCTGAATATATTCAGGAAAAAACGCATACGCCCTTTTTGGCCAAGGGCATCATTGTCGACGTTTTGCCGCTTTTCATGTGCTTTACAGGCGATTCGAATCTACCTCCTGAAATCTGTTTCCTGCAATTCTGCCTTGCTTTCAAATCCTCTTCGTTGCCTTCCCTCAATATATCTGTGGATGAGAGTTATTATTTATAACTCTGCGGGTTTGTGAATTGCAGTGTCCCTGAGCTCCATTTTTCAACTCGCTTTTTTGGGAGCTGGCCGCAAAAGCGCGGGATTGCCTCAGGCCCTATTGTGCTTCTGGGCTGCAGGCTGAGCCTGTGATTAATTCTTCTTCCTGATGGGAAAATAGAGTGACCTGTGCCTGTCCCAACAGCTAGATCTAGTCTCTCATTGGTTGCCCCTCTTCCCGTTCATCCTCAGGACAAATTGCAACCTGTAGGGAACAGGAGGTTAAAGGTGCTGATTCTCCAAGTAGGGAGATTGCTAGTAAAGTAGCTGGAATGGCGAACCCGAGCACAAGGAGATGAGAAATGAGGTGCGTTTTAGAAACCTTTCAAAATCACACGGTGTACCATCTTCTGAGTTTCTCATGCATGTTTTAGATGTAGGAAGATGCACTTGAACCTGGAGACTTGGGACCCATGGGATGGGTGCCACGCAGTATTACTTTAAAGGGTCTGCGTTTGCTCACCCAACCTCTCAGCCCCAAGAGTGTCCACCCTTATGTCTCATCCAGCTGTGGGTCTAGATATGGTCAATCCAGGGGGCATCACAGCCCCTGAACGAATTTTGTAAGAATTTCTCTCTCTTTCACTGTCTTTGTTTTACGGGTTTTTAAAAGTAATTTATTTTTATAATGGGGTTTAGCTGCTTTTCACGGCTGTGTTTATGCGGCTTTACACCCACTTGACTCACTTCCAGACAGATATCAATACATAGGTTTTAAGATTGTTACTAGTCACATATATTCTTGTGCGGTGAATAGGGGGTGTTGAGTCCAGTTCACTGAGCAAGGAGTAGGTCTTGTCTATTACATATTGGGTGTATGGAACGGTATCTGAGCGAATTTGAACCCCTTGTTTTATGCATCACCCCACCTCACCTTTCCCGTTAAGCAGCCATAGTGTGTTTTCTAAACGTGTGACTCTGTTCTGTTTTGTAATTCAGTTCAAGTGTAGCGGTTTTTACATTCCCTCTATAAGTGATAGCTTATGATAAGTGTCTTTTTCTCTGTGACTTATTTCCCTTAGAATCGTCGTACCTAAGTCCACTCATCATGCTTCTACTAGCCTTATGACATTGATTTCATGTCTGAGTGATATTCCATTGTACATAAGGACCACAACTTCTTTATCCATTTTTCTCTTTCCTGGGATATTTAAGGTGTCATGAAGTGGAGGTTCTTGTCAACAGAGCAGCCCCAAACTTTGGGGTGCCTGTGTCTTGCTGATTTTTAGTTTTCCCAATTTATACGCCCATGAGTGGACGTGCCCTATGCTCAATAAGCTGTGTTTTTTCGATGTTTCAGGACACACCGTACACTTCTCCAGAGTGGCTGTTGGCAATTTACATCCCTCCCATCAGCGTAGCAAGGCTGCCATTTCTCCATGGCCTGTCCTGCATTTCTGGTTTTGACACTTTTTGCAGCATGGCCCTTTTGACCCATGGGAAGCAAGACTTCTTTGTAGCGCTGATTTGCCTTTCCAGGTTGCTTGGTTGGCCAAAAAGGGCGTATGCGTTTTTTCCTGAATATATTCAGGAAAAAACGCATACGCCCTTTTTGGCCAAGGACATCATTGTCGACGTTTTGCCGCTTTTCATGTGCCTTAAAGGCGATTCGAATCTAGCTCCTGAAATCTGTTTCCTTCAATTCTGCCTTGCTTTCAAATCCTCTTCGTTGACTTCCCTCAATATATCTGTGGATGAGAGTTATCACTTATAACTCTGCGGGTTTGTGAATTGCAGTGTCCCTGAGCTCCATTTTTCAACTGTCTTTTTTGAGAGCTGGCCACAAAAGCACGGGATTGCCTCAGGCCCTATTCTGGTTCCTGGCAGTAGGCTGAGCCTGTGGTTAATTCTTCTTCCTGATGGGAAAATAGAGTGACCTGTGCCTGTCCCAACAGCTAGATCTAGTCTCTCATTGGTTGCCCCTCTTCCCGTTCATCCTCAGGACAAATTACAACCTGTAGGGAACAGGAGGTTAAAGGTGCTGATTCTCCAAGTAGGGAGATTGCTAGTAAAGTAGCTGGAATGGCGAACCCGAGCACAAGGAGATGAGAAATGAGGTGCGTTTTAGAAACCTTTCAAAATCACACGGTGTACCATCTTCTGAGTTTCTCATGCATGTTTTCGATGTAGGAAGATGCCCTTGAACCTGGAGACTTGGGACCCATGGGATGGGTACCACGCAGTATTACTTTAAAGGGTCTGCGTTTGCTCACCCAACCTAACCCAAACTTTCAGCCCCAAGACTGTCCACCCTTATGCCTCATCCAGCTGTGCGTGTAGATATGGTCAATCCAGGTTGCATCACAGCCTCTGAACGAATTTTGTAAGAATTTCTCTCTCTTTCACTGTCTTTGTTTTACGGGTTTTTAAAAGTAATTTATTTTTATAATGGGGTTTAGCTGCTTTTCACGGCTGTGTTTATGCAGATTTACACCCACTTGACTCACTTCCAGACAGATATCAATACATAGGTTTTAAGATTGTTACTAGTCACATATATTCTTGTGCGGTGAATAGGGCGTGTTGAGTCCAGTTCACTGAGCAAGGAGTAGTTCTTCTCTATTACATATTGGGTGTATGGAACGGTATCTGAGCGAATTTGAACCCCTTGTTTTATGCATCACCCCACCTCACCTTTCCCGTTAAGCAGCCATAGTGTGTTTTCTAAACGTGTGATTCTGTTCTGTTCTGTAATTCAGTTCAAGTGTAGCGGTTTTTACATTCCCTCTATAAGTGATAGCTTATGATAAGTGTCTTTTTCTGTGTGACTTATTTCACTTAGAATCGTCGTACCTAAGTCCACTCATCTTGCTTCTACTAGCCTTATGACCTTTATTTCATGTCTGAGGGATATTGCATTGTACATAAGGACCACAACTTCTTTATCCATTTTTCTCTTTCCTGGGATATTTAAGGTGTCATGAAGTGGAGGTTCTTGTCAACAGAGCAGCCCTAAACTTTGGGGTGCCTGTGTCTTGCTGATTTTTAGTTTTCCCAATTTATACGCCCATGAGTGGACGTGCCCTATGCTACCTAAGCTGTGTTTTTTCGATGTTTCAGGACACACCGTACACTTCTCCAGAGTGGCTGTTGTCAACTTACATCCCGCTCATCAGCGTAGCAAGGCTGCCATTTCTCCATGGCCTGTCCTGCATTTCTGGTTTTGACACTTTTTGCAGCATGGAGCTTTTGACCGATGGGAAGCGAGACTTCTTTGTAGCGCTGATTTGCCTTTCCAGGTTGCTTGGTTGGCCAAAAAGGGCGTATGCGTTTTTTCCTGAATATATTCAGGAAAAAACGCATACGCCGTTCTTGGCCAAGTGCATCATTGTCGACGTTTTGCCGCTTTACATGTGCTTTACAGGCGATTCGAATCTACCTCCTGAAATCTGTTTCCTGCAATTCTGCCTTGCTTTCAAATCCTCTTCGTTGCCTTCCCTCAATATATCTGTGGATGAGAGTTATCATTTATAACTCTGCGGGTTTGTGAATTGCAGTGTCCCTGAGCTCCATTTTTCAACTCGCTTTTTTGGGAGCTGGCCGCAAAAGCGCGGGATTGCCTCAGGCCCTATTGTGCTTCTGGGCGGCAGGCTGAGCCTGTGATTAATTCTTCTTCCTGATGGGAAAATAGAGTGACCTGTGCCTGTCCCAACACCTAGATCTAGTCTCTCATTGGTTGCCCTTCTTCCCGTTCTTCCTCAGGACAAATTGCAACCTGTAGGGAACAGGAGGTTAAAGGTGCTGATTCTCCAAGTAAGTTGATTGCTAGTAAAGTAGCTGGAAAGGCGAACCTGAGCACAAGGAGATGAGAAATGGGGTGTGTTTTAGAAACCTTTCAAAATCACACGGTGTACCATCTTCTGAGTTTCTCATGCATGTTTTCGATGTAGGAAGATGCCCTTGAACCTGGAGATTTGGGACCCATGGGATGGGTATCACGCAGTATTACTTTAAAGGGTCTGCGTTTGCTCACCCAACCTCTCAGCCCCAAGAGTGTCCACCCTTATGTCTCATCCAGCTGTGGGTCTAGATATGGTCAATCCAGGTGGCATCACAGCCCCTGAACGAATTTTGTAAGAATTTCTCTCTCTTTCACTGTCTTTGTTTTACGGGTTTTTAAAAGTAATTTATTTTTATAATGGGGTTTAGCTGCTTTTCACGGCTGTGTTTATGCGGATTTACACCCACTTGACTCACTTCCAGACAGATATCAATACATAGGTTTTAAGATTGTTACTAGTCACATATATTCTTGTGCGGTGAATAGGGGGTGTTGAGTCCAGTTCACGGAGCAAAGAGTAGGTCTTGTCTATTACATATTGGGTGTATGGAACGGTATCTGAGCAAATTTGAACCCCTTGTTTTATGCATCACCCCACCTCACCTTTCCCGTTAAGCAGCCATAGTGTGTTTTCTAAACGTGTGACTCTGTTCTGTTTTGTAACTCAGTTCAAGTGTAGCGGTTTTTACATTCCCTCTATAAGTGATAGCTTATGATAAGTGTCTTTTTCTGTGTGACTTATTTCACTTAGAATCGTCGTACCTAAGTCCACTCATATTGCTTCTACTAGCCTTATGACATTGATTTCATGTCTGAGTGATATTGCATTGTACATAAGGACCACAACTTCTTTATCCATTTTTCTCTTTCCTGGGATATTTAAGGTGTCATGAAGTGGAGGTTCTTGTCAACAGAGCAGCCCTAAACTTTGGGGTGCCTGTGTCTTGCTGATTTTTAGTTTTCCCAATTTATACGCCCATGAGTGGACGTGCCCTATGCTCCCTAAGCTGTGTTTTTTCGATGTTTCAGGACACACCGTACACTTCTCCAGAGTGGCTGTTGGCAACTTACATCCCCCACATCAGTGTAGCAAGGCTGCCATTTCTCCATGGCCTGTCCTGCATTTCTGGTTTTGACACTTTTTGCAGCATGGCCCTTTTGACCGATGGGAAGCGAGACTTCTTTGTAGCGCTGATTTGCCTTTCCAGGTTGCTTGGTTGGCCAAAAAGTGCATATGCGTTTTTTCCTGAATATATTCAGGAAAAAACGCATACGCCCTTCTTGGCCAAGGGCATCATTGTCGACGTTTTGCCGCTCATCATGTGCTTTACAGGCGATTCGAATCTACCTCCTGAAATCTGTTTCCTGCAATTCTGCCTTGCTTTCAAATCCTCTTCGTTGCCTTCCCTCAATATATCTGTGGATGAGAGTTATCATTTATAACTCTGCGGGTTTGTGAATTGCAGTGTCCCTGAGCTCCATTTTTCAACTCGCTTTTTTGGGAGCTGGCCGCAAAAGCTCGGGATTGCCTCAGGCCCTATTGTGCTTCTGGGCGGCAGGCTGAGCCTGTGATTAATTCTTCTTCCTGATGGGAAAATAGAGTGACCTGTGCCTGTCCCAACACCTAGATCTAGTCTCTCATTGGTTGCCCCTCTTCCCGTTCATCCTCAGGACAAATTGCAACCTGTAGGGAACAGGAGGTTAAAGGTGCTGATTCTCCAAGTAAGTTGATTGCTATTAAAGTAGCTGGAAAGGCGAACCCGAGCACAAGGAGATGAGAAATGGGGTGTGTTTTAGAAACCTTTCAAAATCACACGGTGTACCATCTTCTGAGTTTCTCATGCATATTTTCGATGTTGGAAGATGCCCTTGAACCTGGAGATTTGGGACCCATGGGATGGGTATCACGCAGTATTACTTTAAAGGGTCTGCGTTTGCTCACCCAACCTAACCCAACCTTTCAGCCCCAAGAGTGTCCACCCTTATGTCTCATCCAGCTGTGCGTGTAGATATGGTCAATCCAGGTTGCATCACAGCCTCTGAACGAATTTTGTAAGAATTTCTCTCTCTTTCACTGTCTTTGTTTTACGGGTTTTTAAAAGTAATTTATTTTTATAATGGGGTTTAGCTGCTTTTCACGGCTGTGTTTATGCGGATTTACACCCACTTGACTCACTTCCAGACAGATATCAATACATAGGTTTTAAGATTGTTACTAGTCACATATATTCTTGTGCGGTGAATAGGGGGTGTTGAGTCCAGTTCACTGAGCAAGGAGTAGGTCTTGTCTATTACATATTGGGTGTATGGAACGGTATCTGAGCGAATTTGAAACCCTTGTTTTATGCATCACCCCACCTCACCTTTCCCGTTAAGCAGCCATAGTGTGTTTTCTAAACGTGTGACTCTGTTCTGTTTTGTAATTCAGTTCAAGTGTAGCGGTTTTTACATTCCCTCTATAAGTGATAGCTTATGATAAGTGTCTTTTTCTGTGTGACTTATTTCACTTAGAATCGTCGTACCTAAGTCCACTCATCTTGCTTCTACTAGCCTTATGACATTGATTTCATGTCTGAGTGATATTGCATTGAACATAAGGACCACAACTTCTTTATCCATTTTTCTCTTTCCTGGGATATTTAAGGTGTCATGAAGTGGAGGTTCTTGTCAACAGAGCAGCCCTAAACTTTGGGGTGCCTGTGTCTTGCTGATTTTTAGTTTTCCCAATTTATACGCCCATGAGTGGACGTGCCCTATGCTCCCTAAGCTGTGTTTTTTCGATGTTTCAGGACACACCGTACACTTCTCCAGAGTGGCTGTTGGCAATTAACATCCCGCCCATCAGCGTAGCAAGGCTGCCATTTCTCCATGGCCTGTCCTGCATTTCTGGTTTTGACACTTTTTGCAGCATGACCCTTTTGACCGATGGGAAGCGAGACTTCTTTGTAGCACTGATTTGCCTTTCCAGGTTGCTTGGTTGGCCAAAAAGGGCGTATGCGATTTTTCCTGAATATATTCAGGAAAAAACGCATACGCCCTTTTTGGCCAAGGGCATCATTGTCGACGTTTTGCCGCTTTTCATGTGCTTTAAAGGCGATTCGAATCTACCTCCTGAAACCTGTTTCCTGCAATTCTGCCTTGCTTTCAAATCCTCTTCGTTGCCTTCCCTCAATATATTTGTGGACGAGCGTTATCATTTATAACTCAGCAGGTTTGTGAATGGCAGTCCCCCTGAGCTCCATTTTTCAACTGTCTTTTTTGGGAGCTGGCCGCAAAAGCACGGGATTGCCTCAGGCCCTATTCTGGTTCCCCGCGGCAGGCTGAGCCTGTGGTTAATTCTTCTTCCTGATGGGAAAATAGAGTGACCTGTGCCTGTCCCAACACCTAGATCTATTCTCTCATTGGTTTCCCCTCTTCCCGTTCATCCTCAGGACAAATTGCAACCTGTACAGAACAGGAGGTTAAAGGTGCTGATTCTCCAAGTAGGGAGATTGCTAGTGAAGTAGCTGGAATGGCGAACCCGAGCACAAGGAGATGAGAAATGAGGTGCGTTTTAGAAACCTTTCAAAATCACACGGAGTACCTTCTTCTGGGTTCCTCATGCAAGTTTTCGATGTAGGAAGATGCCCTTGAACCTGGAGATTTGGGACCCATGGGATGGGTACCATGCAGTATTACTTTAAAGGGTCTGCGTTTGCTCACCCAACCTCACCCAACCTCTCAGCCCCAAGAGTGTCCACCCTTATGTCTCATCCAGCTGTGGGTCTAGATATGGTCAATCCAGGTTGCATCACAGCCCCTGAACGAATTTTGTAAGAATTTCTCTCTCTTTCACTGTCTTTGTTTTACGGGTTTTTAAAAGTAATTTATTTTTATAATGGGGTTTAGCTGCTTTTCACGGCTGTGTTTATGCGGCTTTACACCCACCTGACTCACTTCCAGACAGATATCAATACATAGGTTTTAAGATTGTTACTAGTCACATATATTCTTGTGCGGTGAATAGGCGGTGTTGAGTCCAGTTCACTGAGCAAGGAGTAGGTCTTGTCTATTACATATTGGCTGTATGGAACGGTATCTGAGCGAATTTGAACCCCTTGTTTTATGCATCACCCCACCTCACCTTTCCCGTTAAGCAGCCATAGTGTGTTTTCTAAACGTGTGATTCTGTTCTGTTCTGTAATTCAGTTCAAGTGTAGCGGTTTTTACATTCCCTCTATAAGTGATAGCTTATGATAAGTGTCTTTTTCTGTGTGACTTATTTCACTTAGAATCGTCGTACCTAAGTCCACTCATCTTGCTTCTACTAGCCTTATGACATTGATTTCATGTCTGAGTGATATTGCATTGTACATAAGGACCACAACTTCTTTATCCATTTTTCTCTTTCCTGGGATATTTAAGGTGTCATGAAGTGGAGGTTCTTGTCAACAGAGCAGCCCTAAACTTTGGGGTGCCTGTGTCTTGCTGATTTTTAGTTTTCCCAATTTATACGCCCATGAGTGGACGTGCCCTATGCTCCCTAAGCTGTGTTTTTTCGATGTTTCAGGACACACCGTACACTTCTCCAGAGTGGCTGTTGGCAACTTACATCCCGCCCATCAGCGTAGCAAGGCTGCCATTTCTCCATGGCCTGTCCTGCATTTCTGGTTTTGACACTTTTTGCAGCATGGCCCTTTTGACCGATGGGAAGCGAGACTTCTTTGTAGCGCTGATTTGCCTTTCCAGGTTGCTTGGTTGGCCAAAAAGTGCGTATGCGTTTTTTCCTGAATATATTCAGGAAAAAACGCATACGCCCTTCTTGGCCAAGGGCATCATTGTCGACGTTTTGCCGCTTTTCATGTGCTTTACAGGCGATTCGAATCTACCTCCTGAAATCTGTTTCCTGCAATTCTGCCTTGCTTTCCAATCCTCTTCGTTGCCTTCCCTCAATATATCTGTGGATGAGAGTTATCATTTATAACTCTGCGGGTTTGTGAATTGCAGTGTCCCTGAGCTCCATTTTTCAACTGGCTTTTTTGGGAGCTGGCCGCAAAAGCGCGGGATTGCCTCAGGCCCTATTGTGCTTCTGGGCGGCAGGCTGAGCCTGTGATTAATTCTTCTTCCTGATGGGAAAATAGAGTGACCTGTGCCTGTCCCAACACCTAGATCTAGTCTCTCATTGGTTGCCCCTCTTCCCGTTCATCCTCAGGACAAATTGCAACCTGTAGGGAACAGGAGGTTAAAGGTGCTGATTCTCCAAGTAAGTTGATTGCTAGTAAAGTAGCTGGAAAGGCGAACCCGAGCACAAGGAGATGAGAAATGGGGTGTGTTTTAGAAACCTTTCAAAATCACACGGTGTACCATCTTCTGAGTTTCTCATGCATGTTTTCGATGTAGGAAGATGCCCTTGAACCTGGAGATTTGGGACCCATGGGATGGGTACCACGCAGTATTACTTTAAAGGGTCTGCGTTTGCTCACCCAACGTTTCAGCCCCAAGAATGTCCACCCTTATGTCTCATCCAGCTGTGCGTGTAGATATGGTCAATCCAGTTTGCATAACAGCCTCTGAACGAATTTTGTAAGAATTTCTCTCTCTTTCACTGTCTTTGTTTTACGGGTTTTTAAAAGTAAATTATTTTTATAATGGGGTTTATCTGCTTTTCACGGCTGTGTTTATGCGGATTTACACCCACTTGACTCACTTCCAGACAGATATCAATACATAGGTTTTAAGATTCTTACTAGTCACATATATTCTTGTGCGGTGAAAAGGGCGTGTTGAGTCCAGTTCACTGAGCAAGGAATAGGTCTTGTCTATTACATATTGGGTGTATGGAACGGTATCTGAGCGAATTTGAACCCCTTGTTTTATGCATCACCCTACCTCACCTTTCCCGTTAAGCAGCCATAGTGTGTTTTCTAAACGTGTGATTCTGTTCTCTTCTGTAATTCAGTTCAAGTGTAGCGGTTTTTACATTCCCTCTATAAGTGATAGCTTATGATAAGTGTCTTTTTCTGTGTGACTTATTTCACTTAGAATCGTCGTACCTAAGTCCACTCATCTTGCTTCTACTAGCCTTATGACATTGATATCATGTCTGAGTGATATTCCATTGTACATAAGGACCACAACTTCTTTATCCATTTTTCTCTTTCCTGGTATATTTAAGGTGTCATGAAGTGGAAGTTCTTGTCAACAGAGCAGCCCTAAACTTTGGGGTGCCTGTGTCTTGCTGATTTTTAGTTTTCCCAATTTATACGCCCATGAGTGGACGTGCCCTATGCTCCCTAAGCTGTGTTTTTTCGATGTTTCAGGACACACCGTACACTTCTCCAGAGTGGCTGTTGGCAACTTACATCCCGCCCATCAGCGTAGCAAGGCTGCCATTTCTCCATGGCCTGTCCTGCATTTCTGGTTTTGACACTTTTTGCAGCATGGCCCTTTTGACCCATGGGAAGCGAGACTTCTTTGTAGCGCTGATTTGCCTTTCCAGGTTGCTTGGTTGGCCAAAAAGGGCGTATGCGTTTTTTCCTGAATATATTCAGGAAAAAACGCATACGCCCTTTTTGGCCAAGGGCATCATTGTCGACGTTTTGCCGCTTTTCATGTGCCTTAAAGGCGATTCGAATCTACCTCCTGAAATCTGTTTCCTGCAATTCTGCCTTGCTTTCAAATCCTCTTCGTTGACTTCCCTCAATATATCTGTGGATGAGAGTTATCACTTATAACTCTGCGGGTTTGTGAATTGCAGTGTCCCTGAGCTCCATTTTTCAACTGTCTTTTTTGAGAGCTGGCCGCAAAAGCACGGGATTGCCTCAGGCCCTATTCTGGTTCCTGGCAGCAGGCTGAGCCTGTGGTTAATTCTTCTTCCTGATGGGAAAATAGAGTGACCTGTGCCTGTCCCAACAGCTAGATCTAGTCTCTCTTTGGTTGCCCCTCTTCCCGTTCATCCTCAGGACAAATTGCAACCTGTAGGGAACAGGAGGTTAAAGGTGCTGATTCTCCAAGTAGGGAGATTGCTAGTAAAGTAGCTGGAATGGCGAACCCGAGCACAAGGAGATGAGAAATGAGGTGCGTTTTAGAAACCTTTCAAAATCACACGGTGTACCATCTTCTGAGTTTCTCATGCATGTTTTCGATGTAGGAAGATGCCCTTGAACCTGGAGACTTGGGACCCATGGGATGGGTACCACGCAGTATTACTTTAAAGGGTCTGCGTTTGCTCACCCAACCTAACCCAACCTTTCAGCCCCAAGACTGTCCACCCTTATGTCTCATCCAGCTGTGCGTGTAGATATGGTCAATCCAGGTTGCATCACAGCCTCTGAACGAATTTTGTAAGAATTTCTCTCTCTTTCACTGTCTTTGTTTTACGGGTTTTTAAAAGTAATTTATTTTTATAATGGGGTTTAGCTGCTTTTCACGGCTGTGTTTATGCGGATTTACACCCACTTGACTCACTTCCAGACAGATATCAATACATAGGTTTTAAGATTGTTACTAGTCACATATATTCTTGTGCGGTGAATAGGGGGTGTTGAGTCCAGTTCACTGAGCAAGGAGTAGGTCTTGTCTATTACATATTGGGTGTATGGAACGGTATCTGAGCGAATTTGAAACCCTTGTTTTATGCATCACCCCACCTCACCTTTCCCGTTAAGCAGCCATAGTGTGTTTTCTAAACGTGTGATTCTGTTCTGTTCTGTAATTCAGTTCAAGTGTAGCGGTTTTTACATTCCCTCTATAAGTGATAGCTTATGATAAGTGTCTTTTTCTGTGTGACTTATTTCACTTAGAATCGTCGTACCTAAGTCCACTCATCTTGCTTCTACTAGCCTTATGACATTGATTTCATGTCTGAGTGATATTGCATTGTACATAAGGACCACAACTTCTTTATCCATTTTTCTCTTTCCTGGGATATTTAAGGTGTCATGAAGTGGAGGTTCTTGTCAACAGAGCAGCACTAAACTTTGGGGTGCCTGTGTCTTGCTGATTTTTAGTTTTCCCAATTTATACGCCCATGAGTGGACGTGCCCTATGCTCCCTAAGCTGTGTTTTTTCGATGTTTCAGGACACACCGTACACTTCTCCAGAGTGGCTGTTGGCAATTAACATCCCGCCCATCAGCGTAGCAAGGCTGCCATTTCTCCATGGCCTGTCCTGCATTTCTGGTTTTGACACTTTTTGCAGCATGACCCTTTTGACCGATGGGAAGCGAGACTTCTTTGTAGCACTGATTTGCCTTTCCAGGTTGCTTGGTTGGCCAAAAAGGGCGTATGCGTTTTTTCCTGAATATATTCAGGAAAAAACGCATACGCCCTTTTTGGCCAAGGGCATCATTGTCGACGTTTTGCCGCTTTTCATGTGCTTTAAAGGCGATTCGAATCTACCTCCTGAAACCTGTTTCCTGCAATTCTGCCTTGCTTTCAAATCCTCTTCGTTGCCTTCCCTCAATATATTTGTGGACGAGAGTTATCATTTATAACTCAGCAGGTTTGTGAATGGCAGTCCCCCTGAGCTCCATTTTTCAACTGTCTTTTTTGGGAGCTGGCCGCAAAAGCACGGGATTGCCTCAGGCCCTATTCTGGTTCCCGGCGGCAGGCTGAGCCTGTGGTTAATTCTTCTTCCTGATGGGAAAATAGAATGACCTGTGCCTGTCCCAACACCTAGGTCTATTCTCTCATTGGTTTCCCCTCTTCCCGTTCATCCTCAGGACAAATTGCAACCTGTACAGAACAGGAGGTTAAAGGTGCTGATTCTCCAAGTAGGGAGATTGCTAGTGAAGTAGCTGGAATGGCGAACCCGAGCACAAGGAGATGAGAAATGAGGTGCGTTTTAGAAACCTTTCAAAATCACACGGTGTACCTTCTTCTGGGTTCCTCATGCAAGTTTTCGATGTAGGAAGATGCCCTTGAACCTGGAGATTTGGGACCCATGGGATGGGTACCATGCAGTATTACTTTAAAGGGTCTGCGTTTGCTCACCCAACCTCACCCAACCTCTCAGCCCCAAGAGTGTCCACCCTTATGTCTCATCCAGCTGTGGGTCTAGATATGGTCAATCCAGGTTGCATCACAGCCCCTGAACGAATTTTGTAAGAATTTCTCTCTCTTTCACTGTCTTTGTTTTACGGGTTTTTAAAAGTAATTTATTTTTATAATGGGGTTTAGCTGCTTTTCACGGCTGTGTTTATGCGGCTTTACACCCACTTGACTCACTTCCAGACAGATATCAATACATAGGTTTTAAGATTTTTACTAGTCACATATATTATTGTGAGGTGAATAGGCGGTGTTGAGTCCAGTTCACTGAGCAAGGAGTAGGTCTTGTCTATTACATATTGGGTGTATGGAACGGTATCTGAGCGAATTTGAACCCCTTGTTTTATGCATCACCCCACCTCACCTTTCCCGTTAAGCAGCCATAGTGTGTTTTCTAAACGTGTGATTCTGTTCTGTTCTGTAATTCAGTTCAAGTGTAGCGGTTTTTACATTCCCTCTATAAGTGATAGCTTATGATAAGTGTCTTTTTCTGTGTGACTTATTTCACTTAGAATCGTCGTACCTAAGTCCACTCATCTTGCTTCTACTAGCCTTATGACATTGATTTCATGTCTGAGTGATATTGCATTGTACATAAGGACCACAACTTCTTTATCCATTTTTCTCTTTCCTGGGATATTTAAGGTGTCATGAAGTGGAGGTTCTTGTCAACAGAGCAGCCCTAAACTTTGGGGTGCCTGTGTCTTGCTGATTTTTAGTTTTCCCAATTTATACGCCCATGAGTGGACGTGCCCTATGCTCCCTAAGCTGTGTTTTTTCGACGTTTCAGGACACACCGTACACTTCTCCAGAGTGGCTGTTGGCAACTTACATCCCGCCCATCAGCGTAGCAAGGCTGCCATTTCTCCATGGCCTGTCCTGCATTTCTGGTTTTGACACTTTTTGCAGCATGGCCCTTTTGACCGATGGGAAGCGAGACTTCTTTGTAGCGCTGATTTGCCTTTCCAGGTTGCTTGGTTGGCCAAAAAGTGCGTATGCGTTTTTTCCTGAATATATTCAGGAAAAAACGCATACGCCCTTTTTGGCCAAGGGCATCATTGTCGACGTTTTGCCGCTTTTCATGTGCTTTACAGGCGATTCGAATCTACCTCCTGAAATCTGTTTCCTGCAATTCTGCCTTGCTTTCAAATCCTCTTCGTTGCCTTCCCTCAATATATCTGTGGATGAGAGTTATCATTTATAACTCTGCGGGTTTGTGAATTGCAGTGTCCCTGAGCTCCATTTTTCAACTCGCTTTTTTGGGAGCTGGCCGCAAAAGCGCGGGATTGCCTCAGGCCCTATTGTGCTTCTGGGCGGCAGGCTGAGCCTGTGATTAATTCTTCTTCCTGATGGGAAAATAGAGTGACCTGTGCCTGTCCCAACACCTAGATCTAGTCTCTCATTGGTTGCAACTCTTCCCGTTCATCCTCAGGACAAATTGCAACCTGTAGGGAACAGGAGGTTAAAGGTGCTGATTCTCCAAGTAAGTTGATTGCTAGTAAAGTAGCTGGAAAGGCGAACCCGAGCACAAGGAGATGAGAAATGGGGTGTGTTTTAGAAACCTTTCAAAATCACACGGTGTACCATCTTCTGAGTTTCTCATGCATGTTTTCGATGTAGGAAGATGCCCTTGAACCTGGAGATTTGGGACCCATGGGATGGGTACCACGCAGTATTACTTTAAAGGGTCTGCGTTTGCTCACCCAACCTCTCAGCCCCAAGAGTGTCCACCCTTATGTCTCATCCAGCTGTGGGTCTAGATATGGTCAATCCAGGTGGCATCTCAGCCCCTGATCGAATTTTGTAAGAATTTCTCTCTCTTTCACTGTCTTTGTTTTACGGGTTTTTAAAAGTAATTTATTTTTATAATGGGGTTTAGCTGCTTTTCACGGCTGTGTTTATGCGGATTTACACCCACTTGACTCACTTCCAGACAGATATCAATACATAGGTTTTAAGATTGTTACTAGTCACATATATTCTTGTGCGGTGAATAGGGGGTGTTGAGTCCAGTTCACGGAGCAAGGAGTAGGTCTTGTCTATTACATATTTGGTGTATGGAACGATATCTGAGCAAATTTGAACCCCTTGTTTTATGCATCACCCCACCTCACCTTTCCCGTTAAGCAGCCATAGTGTGTTTTCTAAACGTGTGACTCTGTTCTGTTTTGTAATTCAGTTCAAGTGTAGCGGTTTTTACATTCCCTCTATAAGTGATAGCTTATGATAAGTGTCTTTTTCTGTGTGACTTATTTCACTTAGAATCGTCGTACCTAAGTCCACTCATCTTGCTTCTACTAGCCTTATGACATTGATTTCATGTCTGAGTGATATTCCATTGTACATAAGGACCACAACTTTTTTATCCATTTTTCTCTTTCCTGGGATATTTAAGGTGTCATGAAGTGGAGGTTCTTGTCAACAGAGCAGCCCCAAACTTTGGGGTGCCTGTGTCTTGCTGATTTTTCTTTTTCCCAATTTATACGCCCATGAGTGGACGTGCCCTATGCTCACTAAGCTGTGTTTTTTCGATGTTTCAGGACACACCGTACACTTCTCCAGAGTGGCTGTTGGCAATTTACATCCCGCCCATCAGCGTAGCAAGGCTGCCATTTCTCCATGGCCTGTCCTGCATTTCTGGTTTTGACACTTTTGCAGCATGGCCCTTTTGACCCATGGGAAGCGAGACTTCTTTGTAGCGCTGATTTGCCTTTCCAGGTTGCTTGGTTGGCCAAAAAGGGCGTATGCGTTTTTTCCTGAATATATTCAGGAAAAAACGCATACGCCCTTTTTGGCCAAGGGCATCATTGTCGACGTTTTGCCGCTTTTCATGTGCCTTAAAGGCGATTCGAATCTACCTCCTGAAATCTGTTTCCTGCAATTCTGCCTTGCTTTCAAATCCTCTTCGTTGACTTCCCTCAATATATCTGTGGATGAGAGTTATCACTTATAACTCTGCGGGTTTGTGAATTGCAGTGTCCCTGAGCTCCATTTTTCAACTGTCTTTTTTGAGAGCTGGCCGCAAAAGCACGGGATTGCCTCAGGCCCTATTCTGGTTCCTGGCAGCAGGCTGAGCCTGTGGTTAATTCTTCTTCCTGATGGGAAAATAGAGTGACCTGTGCCTGTCCCAACAGCTAGATCTAGTCTCTCTTTGGTTGCCCCTCTTCCCGTTCATCCTCAGGACAAATTGCAACCTGTAGGGAACAGGAGGTTAAAGGTGCTGATTCTCCAAGTAGGGAGATTGCTAGTAAAGTAGCTGGAATGGCGAACCCGAGCACAAGGAGATGAGAAATGAGGTGCGTTTTAGAAACCTTTCAAAATCACACGGTGTACCATCTTCTGAGTTTCTCATGCATGTTTTCGATGTAGGAAGATGCCCTTGAACCTGGAGACTTGGGACCCATGGGATGGGTACCACGCAGTATTACTTTAAAGGGTCTGCGTTTGCTCACCCAACCTAACCCAACCTTTCAGCCCCAAGACTGTCCACCCTTATGTCTCATCCAGCTGTGCGTGTAGATATGGTCAATCCAGGTTGCATCACAGCCTCTGAACGAATTTTGTAAGAATTTCTCTCTCTTTCACTGTCTTTGTTTTACGGGTTTTTAAAAGTAATTTATTTTTATAATGGGGTTTAGCTGCTTTTCACGGCTGTGTTTATGCGGATTTACACCCACTTGACTCACTTCCAGACAGATATCAATACATAGGTTTTAAGATTGTTACTAGTCACATATATTCTTGTGCGGTGAATAGGGGGTGTTGAGTCCAGTTCACTGAGCAAGGAGTAGGTCTTGTCTATTACATATTGGGTGTATGGAACGGTATCTGAGCGAATTTGAAACCCTTGTTTTATGCATCACCCCACCTCACCTTTCCCGTTAAGCAGCCATAGTGTGTTTTCTAAACGTGTGATTCTGTTCTGTTCTGTAATTCAGTTCAAGTGTAGCGGTTTTTACATTCCCTCTATAAGTGATAGCTTATGATAAGTGTCTTTTTCTGTGTGACTTATTTCACTTAGAATCGTCGTACCTAAGTCCACTCATCTTGCTTCTACTAGCCTTATGACATTGATTTCATGTCTGAGTGATATTGCATTGTACATAAGGACCACAACTTCTTTATCCATTTTTCTCTTTCCTGGGATATTTAAGGTGTCATGAAGTGGAGGTTCTTGTCAACAGAGCAGCACTAAACTTTGGGGTGCCTGTGTCTTGCTGATTTTTAGTTTTCCCAATTTATACGCCCATGAGTGGACGTGCCCTATGCTCCCTAAGCTGTGTTTTTTCGATGTTTCAGGACACACCGTACACTTCTCCAGAGTGGCTGTTGGCAATTAACATCCCGCCCATCAGCGTAGCAAGGCTGCCATTTCTCCATGGCCTGTCCTGCATTTCTGGTTTTGACACTTTTTGCAGCATGACCCTTTTGACCGATGGGAAGCGAGACTTCTTTGTAGCACTGATTTGCCTTTCCAGGTTGCTTGGTTGGCCAAAAAGGGCGTATGCGTTTTTTCCTGAATATATTCAGGAAAAAACGCATACGCCCTTTTTGGCCAAGGGCATCATTGTCGACGTTTTGCCGCTTTTCATGTGCTTTAAAGGCGATTCGAATCTACCTCCTGAAACCTGTTTCCTGCAATTCTGCCTTGCTTTCAAATCCTCTTCGTTGCCTTCCCTCAATATATTTGTGGACGAGAGTTATCATTTATAACTCAGCAGGTTTGTGAATGGCAGTCCCCCTGAGCTCCATTTTTCAACTGTCTTTTTTGGGAGCTGGCCGCAAAAGCACGGGATTGCCTCAGGCCCTATTCTGGTTCCCGGCGGCAGGCTGAGCCTGTGGTTAATTCTTCTTCCTGATGGGAAAATAGAATGACCTGTGCCTGTCCCAACACCTAGGTCTATTCTCTCATTGGTTTCCCCTCTTCCCGTTCATCCTCAGGACAAATTGCAACCTGTACAGAACAGGAGGTTAAAGGTGCTGATTCTCCAAGTAGGGAGATTGCTAGTGAAGTAGCTGGAATGGCGAACCCGAGCACAAGGAGATGAGAAATGAGGTGCGTTTTAGAAACCTTTCAAAATCACACGGTGTACCTTCTTCTGGGTTCCTCATGCAAGTTTTCAATGTAGGAAGATGCCCTTGAACCTGGAGATTTGGGACCCATGGGATGGGTACCATGCAGTATTACTTTAAAGGGTCTGCGTTTGCTCACCCAACCTCACCCAACCTCTCAGCCCCAAGAGTGTCCACCCTTATGTCTCATCCAGCTGTGGGTCTAGATATGGTCAATCCAGGTTGCATCACAGCCCCTGAACGAATTTTGTAAGAATTTCTCTCTCTTTCACTGTCTTTGTTTTACGGGTTTTTAAAAGTAATTTATTTTTATAATGGGGTTTAGCTGCTTTTCACGGCTGTGTTTATGCGGCTTTACACCCACTTGACTCACTTCCAGACAGATATCAATACATAGGTTTTAAGATTTTTACTAGTCACATATATTATTGTGAGGTGAATAGGCGGTGTTGAGTCCAGTTCACTGAGCAAGGAGTAGGTCTTGTCTATTACATATTGGGTGTATGGAACGGTATCTGAGCGAATTTGAACCCCTTGTTTTATGCATCACCCCACCTCACCTTTCCCGTTAAGCAGCCATAGTGTGTTTTCTAAACGTGTGATTCTGTTCTGTTCTGTAATTCAGTTCAAGTGTAGCGGTTTTTACATTCCCTCTATAAGTGATAGCTTATGATAAGTGTCTTTTTCTGTGTGACTTATTTCACTTAGAATCGTCGTACCTAAGTCCACTCATCTTGCTTCTACTAGCCTTATGACATTGATTTCATGTCTGAGTGATATTGCATTGTACATAAGGACCACAACTTCTTTATCCATTTTTCTCTTTCCTGGGATATTTAAGGTGTCATGAAGTGGAGGTTCTTGTCAACAGAGCAGCCCTAAACTTTGGGGTGCCTGTGTCTTGCTGATTTTTAGTTTTCCCAATTTATACGCCCATGAGTGGACGTGCCCTATGCTCCCTAAGCTGTGTTTTTTCGACGTTTCAGGACACACCGTACACTTCTCCAGAGTGGCTGTTGGCAACTTACATCCCGCCCATCAGCGTAGCAAGGCTGCCATTTCTCCATGGCCTGTCCTGCATTTCTGGTTTTGACACTTTTTGCAGCATGGCCCTTTTGACCGATGGGAAGCGAGACTTCTTTGTAGCGCTGATTTGCCTTTCCAGGTTGCTTGGTTGGCCAAAAAGGGCGTATGCGTTTTTTCCTGAATATATTCAGGAAAAAACGCATACGCCCTTTTTGGCCAAGGGCATCATTGTCGACGTTTTGCCGCTTTTCATGTGCTTTACAGGCGATTCGAATCTACCTCCTGAAATCTGTTTCCTGCAATTCTGCCTTGCTTTCAAATCCTCTTCGTTGCCTTCCCTCAATATATCTGTGGATGAGAGTTATCATTTATAACTCTGCGGGTTTGTGAATTGCAGTGTCCCTGAGCTCCATTTTTCAACTCGCTTTTTTGGGAGCTGGCCGCAAAAGCGCGGGATTGCCTCAGGCCCTATTGTGCTTCTGGGCGGCAGGCTGAGCCTGTGATTAATTCTTCTTCCTGATGGGAAAATAGAGTGACCTGTGCCTGTCCCAACACCTAGATCTAGTCTCTCATTGGTTGCAACTCTTCCCGTTCATCCTCAGGACAAATTGCAACCTGTAGGGAACAGGAGGTTAAAGGTGCTGATTCTCCAAGTAAGTTGATTGCTAGTAAAGTAGCTGGAAAGGCGAACCCGAGCACAAGGAGATGAGAAATGGGGTGTGTTTTAGAAACCTTTCAAAATCACACGGTGTACCATCTTCTGAGTTTCTCATGCATGTTTTCGATGTAGGAAGATGCCCTTGAACCTGGAGATTTGGGACCCATGGGATGGGTACCACGCAGTATTACTTTAAAGGGTCTGCGTTTGCTCACCCCACCTCTCAGCCCCAAGAGTGTCCACCCTTATGTCTCATCCAGCTGTGGGTCTAGATATGGTCAATCCAGGTGGCATCTCAGCCCCTGATCGAATTTTGTAAGAATTTCTCTCTCTTTCACTGTCTTTGTTTTACGGGTTTTTAAAAGTAATTTATTTTTATAATGGGGTTTAGCTGCTTTTCACGGCTGTGTTTATGCGGATTTACACCCACTTGACTCACTTCCAGACAGATATCAATACATAGGTTTTAAGATTGTTACTAGTCACATATATTCTTGTGCGGTGAATAGGGGGTGTTGAGTCCAGTTCACGGAGCAAGGAGTAGGTCTTGTCTATTACATATTTGGTGTATGGAACGATATCTGAGCAAATTTGAACCCCTTGTTTTATGCATCACCCCACCTCACCTTTCCCGTTAAGCAGCCATAGTGTGTTTTCTAAACGTGTGACTCTGTTCTGTTTTGTAATTCAGTTCAAGTGTAGCGGTTTTTACATTCCCTCTATAAGTGATAGCTTATGATAAGTGTCTTTTTCTGTGTGACTTATTTCACTTAGAATCGTCGTACCTAAGTCCACTCATCTTGCTTCTACTAGCCTTATGACATTGATTTCATGTCTGAGTGATATTCCATTGTACATAAGGACCACAACTTTTTTATCCATTTTTCTCTTTCCTGGGATATTTAAGGTGTCATGAAGTGGAGGTTCTTGTCAACAGAGCAGCCCCAAACTTTGGGGTGCCTGTGTCTTGCTGATTTTTCTTTTTCCCAATTTATACGCCCATGAGTGGACGTGCCCTATGCTCACTAAGCTGTGTTTTTTCGATGTTTCAGGACACACCGTACACTTCTCCAGAGTGGCTGTTGGCAATTTACATCCCGCCCATCAGCGTAGCAAGGCTGCCATTTCTCCATGGCCTGTCCTGCATTTCTGGTTTTGACACTTTTGCAGCATGGCCCTTTTGACCCATGGGAAGCGAGACTTCTTTGTAGCGCTGATTTGCCTTTCCAGGTTGCTTGGTTGGCCAAAAAGGGCGTATGCGTTTTTTCCTGAATATATTCAGGAAAAAACGCATACGCCCTTTTTGGCCAAGGGCATCATTGTCGACGTTTTGCCGCTTTTCATGTGCCTTAAAGGCGATTCGAATCTACCTCCTGAAATCTGTTTCCTGCAATTCTGCCTTGCTTTCAAATCCTCTTCGTTGACTTCCCTCAATATATCTGTGGATGAGAGTTATCACTTATAACTCTGCGGGTTTGTGAATTGCAGTGTCCCTGAGCTCCATTTTTCAACTGTCTTTTTTGAGAGCTGGCCGCAAAAGCACGGGATTGCCTCAGGCCCTATTCTGGTTCCTGGCAGCAGGCTGAGCCTGTGGTTAATTCTTCTTCCTGATGGGAAAATAGAGTGACCTGTGCCTGTCCCAACAGCTAGATCTAGTCTCTCTTTGGTTGCCCCTCTTCCCGTTCATCCTCAGGACAAATTGCAACCTGTAGGGAACAGGAGGTTAAAGGTGCTGATTCTCCAAGTAGGGAGATTGCTAGTAAAGTAGCTCGAATGGCGAACCCGAGCACAAGGAGATGAGAAATGAGGTGCGTTTTAGAAACCTTTCAAAATCACACGGTGTACCATCTTCTGAGTTTCTCATGCATGTTTTCGATGTAGGAAGATGCCCTTGAACCTGGAGACTTGGGACCCATGGGATGGGTACCACGCAGTATTACTTTAAAGGGTCTGCGTTTGCTCACCCAACCTAACCCAACCTTTCAGCCCCAAGACTGTCCACCCTTATGTCTCATCCAGCTGTGCGTGTAGATATGGTCAATCCAGGTTGCATCACAGCCTCTGAACGAATTTTGTAAGAATTTCTCTCTCTTTCACTGTCTTTGTTTTACGGGTTTTTAAAAGTAATTTATTTTTATAATGGGGTTTAGCTGCTTTTCACGGCTGTGTTTATGCGGATTTACACCCACTTGACTCACTTCCAGACAGATATCAATACATAGGTTTTAAGATTGTTACTAGTCACATATATTCTTGTGCGGTGAATAGGGGGTGTTGAGTCCAGTTCACTGAGCAAGGAGTAGGTCTTGTCTATTACATATTGGGTGTATGGAACGGTATCTGAGCGAATTTGAAACCCTTGTTTTATGCATCACCCCACCTCACCTTTCCCGTTAAGCAGCCATAGTGTGTTTTCTAAACGTGTGATTCTGTTCTGTTCTGTAATTCAGTTCAAGTGTAGCGGTTTTTACATTCCCTCTATAAGTGATAGCTTATGATAAGTGTCTTTTTCTGTGTGACTTATTTCACTTAGAATCGTCGTACCTAAGTCCACTCATCTTGCTTCTACTAGCCTTATGACATTGATTTCATGTCTGAGTGATATTGCATTGTACATAAGGACCACAACTTCTTTATCCATTTTTCTCTTTCCTGGGATATTTAAGGTGTCATGAAGTGGAGGTTCTTGTCAACAGAGCAGCACTAAACTTTGGGGTGCCTGTGTCTTGCTGATTTTTAGTTTTCCCAATTTATACGCCCATGAGTGGACGTGCCCTATGCTCCCTAAGCTGTGTTTTTTCGATGTTTCAGGACACACCGTACACTTCTCCAGAGTGGCTGTTGGCAATTAACATCCCGCCCATCAGCGTAGCAAGGCTGCCATTTCTCCATGGCCTGTCCTGCATTTCTGGTTTTGACACTTTTTGCAGCATGACCCTTTTGACCGATGGGAAGCGAGACTTCTTTGTAGCACTGATTTGCCTTTCCAGGTTGCTTGGTTGGCCAAAAAGGGCGTATGCGTTTTTTCCTGAATATATTCAGGAAAAAACGCATACGCCCTTTTTGGCCAAGGGCATCATTGTCGACGTTTTGCCGCTTTTCATGTGCTTTAAAGGCGATTCGAATCTACCTCCTGAAACCTGTTTCCTGCAATTCTGCCTTGCTTTCAAATCCTCTTCGTTGCCTTCCCTCAATATATTTGTGGACGAGAGTTATCATTTATAACTCAGCAGGTTTGTGAATGGCAGTCCCCCTGAGCTCCATTTTTCAACTGTCTTTTTTGGGAGCTGGCCGCAAAAGCACGGGATTGCCTCAGGCCCTATTCTGGTTCCCGGCGGCAGGCTGAGCCTGTGGTTAATTCTTCTTCCTGATGGGAAAATAGAATGACCTGTGCCTGTCCCAACACCTAGGTCTATTCTCTCATTGGTTTCCCCTCTTCCCGTTCATCCTCAGGACAAATTGCAACCTGTACAGAACAGGAGGTTAAAGGTGCTGATTCTCCAAGTAGGGAGATTGCTAGTGAAGTAGCTGGAATGGCGAACCCGAGCACAAGGAGATGAGAAATGAGGTGCGTTTTAGAAACCTTTCAAAATCACACGGTGTACCTTCTTCTGGGTTCCTCATGCAAGTTTTCGATGTAGGAAGATGCCCTTGAACCTGGAGATTTGGGACCCATGGGATGGGTACCATGCAGTATTACTTTAAAGGGTCTGCGTTTGCTCACCCAACCTCACCCAACCTCTCAGCCCCAAGAGTGTCCACCCTTATGTCTCATCCAGCTGTGGGTCTAGATATGGTCAATCCAGGTTGCATCACAGCCCCTGAACGAATTTTGTAAGAATTTCTGTCTCTTTCACTGTCTTTGTTTTACGGGTTTTTAAAAGTAATTTATTTTTATAATGGGGTTTAGCTGCTTTTCACGGCTGTGTTTATGCGGCTTTACACCCACTTGACTCACTTCCAGACAGATATCAATACATAGGTTTTAAGATTGTTACTAGTCACATATATTATTGTGCGGTGAATAGGCGGTGTTGAGTCCAGTTCACTGAGCAAGGAGTAGGTCTTGTCTATTACATATTGGGTGTATGGAACGGTATCTGAGCGAATTTGAACCCCTTGTTTTATGCATCACCCCACCTCACCTTTCCCGTTAAGCAGCCATAGTGTGTTTTCTAAACGTGTGATTCTGTTCTGTTCTGTAATTCAGTTCAAGTGTAGCGGTTTTTACATTCCCTCTATAAGTGATAGCTTATGATAAGTGTCTTTTTCTGTGTGACTTATTTCACTTAGAATCGTCGTACCTAAGTCCACTCATCTTGCTTCTACTAGCCTTATGACATTGATTTCATGTCTGAGTGATATTGCATTGTACATAAGGACCACAACTTCTTTATCCATTTTTCTCTTTCCTGGGATATTTAAGGTGTCATGAAGTGGAGGTTCTTGTCAACAGAGCAGCCCTAAACTTTGGGGTGCCTGTGTCTTGCTGATTTTTAGTTTTCCCAATTTATACGCCCATGAGTGGACGTGCCCTATGCTCCCTAAGCTGTGTTTTTTCGATGTTTCAGGACACACCGTACACTTCTCCAGAGTGGCTGTTGGCAACTTACATCCCGCCCATCAGCGTAGCAAGGCTGCCATTTCTCCATGGCCTGTCCTGCATTTCTGGTTTTGACACTTTTTGCAGCATGGCCCTTTTGACCGATGGGAAGCGAGACTTCTTTGTAGCGCTGATTTGCCTTTCCAGGTTGCTTGGTTGGCCAAAAAGTGCGTATGCGTTTTTTCCTGAATATATTCAGGAAAAAACGCATACGCCCTTTTTGGCCAAGGGCATCATTGTCGACGTTTTGCCGCTTTTCATGTGCTTTACAGGCGATTCGAATCTACCTCCTGAAATCTGTTTCCTGCAATTCTGCCTTGCTTTCAAATCCTCTTCGTTGCCTTCCCTCAATATATCTGTGGATGAGAGTTATCATTTATAACTCTGCGGGTTTGTGAATTGCAGTGTCCCTGAGCTCCATTTTTCAACTCGCTTTTTTGGGAGCTGGCCGCAAAAGCGCGGGATTGCCTCAGGCCCTATTGTGCTTCTGGGCGGCAGGCTGAGCCTGTGATTAATTCTTCTTCCTGATGGGAAAATAGAGTGACCTGTGCCTGTCCCAACACCTAGATCTAGTCTCTCATTGGTTGCAACTCTTCCCGTTCATCCTCAGGACAAATTGCAACCTGTAGGGAACAGGAGGTTAAAGGTGCTGATTCTCCAAGTAAGTTGATTGCTAGTAAAGTAGCTGGAAAGGCGAACCCGAGCACAAGGAGATGAGAAATGGGGTGTGTTTTAGAAACCTTTCAAAATCACACGGTGTACCATCTTCTGAGTTTCTCATGCATGTTTTCGATGTAGGAAGATGCCCTTGAACCTGGAGATTTGGGACCCATGGGATGGGTACCACGCAGTATTACTTTAAAGGGTCTGCGTTTGCTCACCCAACCTCTCAGCCCCAAGAGTGTCCACCCTTATGTCTCATCCAGCTGTGGGTCTAGATATGGTCAATCCAGGTGGCATCTCAGCCCCTGATCGAATTTTGTAAGAATTTCTCTCTCTTTCACTGTCTTTGTTTTACGGGTTTTTAAAAGTAATTTATTTTTATAATGGGGTTTAGCTGCTTTTCACGGCTGTGTTTATGCGGATTTACACCCACTTGACTCACTTCCAGACAGATATCAATACATAGGTTTTAAGATTGTTACTAGTCACATATATTCTTGTGCGGTGAATAGGGGGTGTTGAGTCCAGTTCACGGAGCAAGGAGTAGGTCTTGTCTATTACATATTTGGTGTATGGAACGATATCTGAGCAAATTTGAACCCCTTGTTTTATGCATCACCCCACCTCACCTTTCCCGTTAAGCAGCCATAGTGTGTTTTCTAAACGTGTGACTCTGTTCTGTTTTGTAATTCAGTTCAAGTGTAGCGGTTTTTACATTCCCTCTATAAGTGATAGCTTATGATAAGTGTCTTTTTCTGTGTGACTTATTTCACTTAGAATCGTCGTACCTAAGTCCACTCATCTTGCTTCTACTAGCCTTATGACATTGATTACATGTCTGAGTGATATTCCATTGTACATAAGGACCACAACTTTTTTATCCATTTTTCTCTTTCCTGGGATATTTAAGGTGTCATGAAGTGGAGGTTCTTGTCAACAGAGCAGCCCCAAACTTTGGGGTGCCTGTGTCTTGCTGATTTTTCTTTTTCCCAATTTATACGCCCATGAGTGGACGTGCCCTATGCTCACTAAGCTGTGTTTTTTCGATGTTTCAGGACACACCGTACACTTCTCCAGAGTGGCTGTTGGCAATTTACATCCCGCCCATCAGCGTAGCAAGGCTGCCATTTCTCCATGGCCTGTCCTGCATTTCTGGTTTTGACACTTTTTGCAGCATGGCCCTTTTGGCCGATGGGAAGCGAGACTTCTTTGTAGCGCTGATTTGCCTTTCCAGGTTGCTTGGTTGGCCAAAAAGGGCGTATGCGTTTTTTCCTGAATATATTCAGGAAAAAACGCATACGCCCTTTTTGGCCAAGGGCATCATTGTCGACGTTTTGCCGCTTTTCATGTGCCTTAAAGGCGATTCGAATCTACCTCCTGAAATCTGTTTCCTGCAATTCTGCCTTGCTTTCAAATCCTCTTCGTTGACTTCCCTCAATATATCTGTGGATGAGAGTTATCACTTATAACTCTGCGGGTTTGTGAATTGCAGTGTCCCTGAGCTCCATTTTTCAACTGTCTTTTTTGAGAGCTGGCCGCAAAAGCACGGGATTGCCTCAGGCCCTATTCTGGTTCCTGGCAGCCGGCTGAGCCTGTGGTTAATTCTTCTTCCTGATTGGAAAATAGAGTGACCTGTGCCTGTCCCAACAGCTAGATCTAGTCTCTCATTGGTTGCCCCTCTTCCCGTTCATCCTCAGGACAAATTGCAACCTGTAGGGAACAGGAGGTTAAAGGTGCTGATTCTCCAAGTAGGGAGATTGCTAGTAAAGTAGCTGGAATGGCGAACCCGAGCACAAGGAGATGAGAAATGAGGTGCGTTTTAGAAACCTTTCAAAATCACACGGTGTACCATCTTCTGAGTTTCTCATGCATGTTTTCGATGTAGGAAGATGCCCTTGAACCTGGAGACTTGGGACCCATGGGATGGGTACCACGCAGTATTACTTTAAAGGGTCTGCGTTTGCTCACCCAACCTAACCCAACCTTTCAGCCCCAAGACTGTCCACCCTTATGTCTCATCCAGCTGTGCGTGTAGATATGGTCAATCCAGGTTGCATCACAGCCTCTGAACGAATTTTGTAAGAATGTCTCTCTCTTTCACTGTCTTTGTTTTATGGGTTTTTAAAAGTAATTTATTTTTATAATGGGGTTTAGCTGCTTTTCACGGCTGTGTTTATGCGGATTTACACCCACTTGACTCACTTCCAGACAGATATCAATACATAGGTTTTAAGATTGTTACTAGTCACATATATTCTTGTGCGGTGAATAGGGGGTGTTGAGTCCAGTTCACTGAGCAAGGAGTAGGTCTTGTCTATTACATATTGGGTGTATGGAACGGTATCTGAGCGAATTTGAAACCCTCGTTTTATGCATCACCCCACCTCACCTTTCCCGTTAAGCAGCCATAGTGTGTTTTCTAAACGTGTGATTCTGTTCTGTTCTGTAATTCAGTTCAAGTGTAGCGGTTTTTACATTCCCTGTATAAGTGATAGCTTATGATAAGTGTCTTTTTCTGTGTGACTTATTTCACTTAGAATCGTCGTACCTAAGTCCACTCATCTTGCTTCTACTAGCCTTATGACATTGATTTCATGTCTGAGTGATATTGCATTGTACATAAGGACCACAACTTCTTTATCCATTTTTCTCTTTCCTGGGATATTTAAGGTGTCATGAAGTGGAGGTTCTTGTCAACAGAGCAGCCCTAAACTTTGGGGTGCCTGTGTCTTGCTGATTTTTAGTTTTCCCAATTTATACGCCCATGAGTGGACGTGCCCTATGCTCCCTAAGCTGTGTTTTTTCGATGTTTCAGGACACACCGTACACTTCTCCAGAGTGGCTGTTGGCAATTAACATCCCGCCCATCAGCGTAGCAAGGCTGCCATTTCTCCATGGCCTGTCCTGCATTTCTGGTTTTGACACTTTTTGCAGCATGACTCTTTTGACCGATGGGAAGCGAGACTTCTTTGTAGCACTGATTTGCCTTTCCAGGTTGCTTGGTTGGCCAAAAAGGGCGTATGCGTTTTTTCCTGAATATATTCAGGAAAAAACGCATACGCCCTTTTTGGCCAAGGGCATCATTGTCGACGTTTTGCCGCTTTTCATGTGCTTTAAAGGCGATTCGAATCTACCTCCTGAAACCTGTTTCCTGCAATTCTGCCTTGCTTTCAAATCCTCTTCGTTGCCTTCCCTCAATATATTTGTGGACGAGAGTTATCATTTATAACTCAGCAGGTTTGTGAATGGCAGTCCCCCTGAGCTCCATTTTTCAACTGTCTTTTTTGGGAGCTGGCCGCAAAAGCACGGGATTGCCTCAGGCCCTATTCTGGTTCCCGGCGGCAGGCTGAGCCTGTGGTTAATTCTTCTTCCTGATGGGAAAATAGAATGACCTGTGCCTGTCCCAACACCTAGGTCTATTCTCTCATTGGTTTCCCCTCTTCCCGTTCATCCTCAGGACAAATTGCAACCTGTACAGAACAGGAGGTTAAAGGTGCTGATTCTCCAAGTAGGGAGATTGCTAGTGAAGTAGCTGGAATGGCGAACCCGAGCACAAGGAGATGAGAAATGAGGTGCGTTTTAGAAACCTTTCAAAATCACACGGTGTACCTTCTTCTGGGTTCCTCATGCAAGTTTTCGATGTAGGAAGATGCCCTTGAACCTGGAGATTTGGGACCCATGGGATGGGTACCATGCAGTATTACTTTAAAGGGTCTGCGTTTGCTCACCCAACCTCACCCAACCTCTCAGCCCCAAGAGTGTCCACCCTTATGTCTCATCCAGCTGTGGGTCTAGATATGGTCAATCCAGGTTGCATCACAGCCCCTGAACGAATTTTGTAAGAATTTCTCTCTCTTTCACTGTCTTTGTTTTACGGGTTTTTAAAAGTAATTTATTTTTATAATGGGGTTTAGCTGCTTTTCACGGCTGTGTTTATGCGGCTTTACACCCACTTGACTCACTTCCAGACAGATATCAATACATAGGTTTTAAGATTGTTACTATTCACATATATTATTGTGCGGTGAATAGGCGGTGTTGAGTCCAGTTCACTGAGCAAGGAGTAGGTCTTGTCTATTACATATTGGGTGTATGGAACGGTATCTGAGCGAATTTGAACCCCTTGTTTTATGCATCACCCCACCTCACCTTTCCCGTTAAGCAGCCATAGTGTGTTTTCTAAACGTGTGATTCTGTTCTGTTCTGTAATTCAGTTCAAGTGTAGCGGTTTTTACATTCCCTCTATAAGTGATAGCTTATGATAAGTGTCTTTTTCTGTGTGACTTATTTCACTTAGAATCGTCGTACCTAAGTCCACTCATCTTGCTTCTACTAGCCTTATGACATTGATTTCATGTCTGAGTGATATTGCATTGTACATAAGGACCACAACTTCTTTATCCATTTTTCTCTTTCCTGGGATATTTAAGGTGTCATGAAGTGGAGGTTCTTGTCAACAGAGCAGCCCTAAACTTTGGGGTGCCTGTGTCTTGCTGATTTTTAGTTTTCCCAATTTATACGCCCATGAGTGGACGTGCCCTATGCTCCCTAAGCTGTGTTTTTTCGATGTTTCAGGACACACCGTACACTTCTCCAGAGTGGCTGTTGGCAACTTACATCCCGCCCATCAGCGTAGCAAGGCTGCCATTTCTCCATGGCCTGTCCTGCATTTCTGGTTTTGACACTTTTTGCAGCATGGCCCTTTTGACCGATGGGAAGCGAGACTTCTTTGTAGCGCTGATTTGCCTTTCCAGGTTGCTTGGTTGGCCAAAAAGTGCGTATGCGTTTTTTCCTGAATATATTCAGGAAAAAACGCATACGCCCTTCTTGGCCAAGGGCATCATTGTCGACGTTTTGCCGCTTTTCATGTGCTTTACAGGCGATTCGAATCTACCTCCTGAAACCTGTTTCCTGCAATTCTGCCTTGCTTTCAAATCCTCTTCGTTGCCTTCCCTCAATATATCTGTGGATGAGAGTTATCATTTATAACTCTGCGGGTTTGTGAATTGCAGTGTCCCTGAGCTCCATTTTTCAACTGGCTTTTTTGGGAGCTGGCCGCAAATGCGCGGGATTGCCTCAGGCCCTATTGTGCTTCTGGGCGGCAGGCTGAGCCTGTGATTAATTCTTCTTCCTGATGGGAAAATAGAGTGACCTGTGCCTGTCCCAACACCTAGATCTAGTCTCTCATTGGTTGCAACTCTTCCCGTTCATCCTCAGGACAAATTGCAACCTGTAGGGAACAGGAGGTTAAAGGTGCTGATTCTCCAAGTAAGTTGATTGCTAGTAAAGTAGCTGGAAAGGCGAACCCGAGCACAAGGAGATGAGAAATGGGGTGTGTTTTAGAAACCTTTCAAAATCACACGGTGTACCATCTTCTGAGTTTCTCATGCATGTTTTCGATGTAGGAAGATGCCCTTGAACCTGGAGATTTGGGACCCATGGGATGGGTACCACGCAGTATTACTTTAAAGGGTCTGCGTTTGCTCACCCAACCTCTCAGCCCCAAGAGTGTCCACCCTTATGTCTCATCCAGCTGTGGGTCTAGATATGGTCAATCCAGGTGGCATCTCAGCCCCTGATCGAATTTTGTAAGAATTTCTCTCTCTTTCACTGTCTTTGTTTTACGGGTTTTTAAAAGTAATTTATTTTTATAATGGGGTTTAGCTGCTTTTCACGGCTGTGTTTATGCGGATTTACACCCACTTGACTCACTTCCAGACAGATATCAATACATAGGTTTTAAGATTGTTACTAGTCACATATATTCTTGTGCGGTGAATAGGGGGTGTTGAGTCCAGTTCACGGAGCAAGGAGTAGGTCTTGTCTATTACATATTTGGTGTATGGAACGATATCTGAGCAAATTTGAACCCCTTGTTTTATGCATCACCCCACCTCACCTTTCCCGTTAAGCAGCCATAGTGTGTTTTCTAAACGTGTGACTCTGTTCTGTTTTGTAATTCAGTTCAAGTGTAGCGGTTTTTACATTCCCTCTATAAGTGATAGCTTATGATAAGTGTCTTTTTCTGTGTGACTTATTTCACTTAGAATCGTCGTACCTAAGTCCACTCATCTTGCTTCTACTAGCCTTATGACATTGATTTCATGTCTGAGTGATATTCCATTGTACATAAGGACCACAACTTTTTTATCCATTTTTCTCTTTCCTGGGATATTTAAGGTGTCATGAAGTGGAGGTTCTTGTCAACAGAGCAGCCCCAAACTTTGGGGTGCCTGTGTCTTGCTGATTTTTCTTTTTCCCAATTTATACGCCCATGAGTGGACGTGCCCTATGCTCACTAAGCTGTGTTTTTTCGATGTTTCAGGACACACCGTACACTTCTCCAGAGTGGCTGTTGGCAATTTACATCCCGCCCATCAGCGTAGCAAGGCTGCCATTTCTCCATGGCCTGTCCTGCATTTCTGGTTTTGACACTTTTGCAGCATGGCCCTTTTGACCCATGGGAAGCGAGACTTCTTTGTAGCGCTGATTTGCCTTTCCAGGTTGCTTGGTTGGCCAAAAAGTGCGTATGCGTTTTTTCCTGAATATATTCAGGAAAAAACGCATACGCCCTTTTTGGCCAAGGGCATCATTGTCGACGTTTTGCCGCTTTTCATGTGCCTTAAAGGCGATTCGAATCTACCTCCTGAAATCTGTTTCCTGCAATTCTGCCTTGCTTTCAAATCCTCTTCGTTGACTTCCCTCAATATATCTGTGGATGAGAGTTATCACTTATAACTCTGCGGGTTTGTGAATTGCAGTGTCCCTGAGCTCCATTTTTCAACTCTCTTTTTTGAGAGCTGGCCGCAAAAGCACGGGATTGCCTCAGGCCCTATTCTGGTTCCTGGCAGCAGGCTGAGCCTGTGGTTAATTCTTCTTCCTGATGGGAAAATAGAGTGACCTGTGCCTGTCCCAAAAGCTAGATCTAGTCTCTCATTGGTTGCCCCTCTTCCCGTTCACCTCAGGACAAATTGCAACCTGTAGGGAACAGGAGGTTAAAGGTGCTGATTCTCCAAGTAGGGAGATTGCTAGTAAAGTAGCTGGAATGGCGAACCCGAGCACAAGGAGATGAGAAATGAGGTGCGTTTTAGAAACCTTTCAAAATCACACGGTGTACCATCTTCTGAGTTTCTCATGCATGTTTTCGATGTAGGAAGATGCCCTTGAACCTGGAGACTTGGGACCCATGGGATGGGTACCACGCAGTATTACTTTAAAGGGTCTGCGTTTGCTCACCCAACCTAACCCAACCTTTCAGCCCCAAGACTGTCCACCCTTATGTCTCATCCAGCTGTGCGTGTAGATATGGTCAATCCAGGTTGCATCACAGCCTCTGAACGAATTTTGTAAGAATGTCTCTCTCTTTCACTGTCTTTGTTTTACGGGTTTTTAAAAGTAATTTATTTTTATAATGGGGTTTAGCTGCTTTTCACGGCTGTGTTTATGCGGATTTACACCCACTTGACTCACTTCCAGACAGATATCAATACATAGGTTTTAAGATTGTTACTAGTCACATATATTCTTGTGCGGTGAATAGGGGGTGTTGAGTCCAGTTCACTGAGCAAGGAGTAGGTCTTGTCTATTACATATTGGGTGTATGGAACGGTATCTGAGCGAATTTGAAACCCTTGTTTTATGCATCACCCCACCTCACCTTTCCCGTTAAGCAGCCAAAGTGTGTTTTCTAAACGTGTGATTCTGTTCTGTTCTGTAATTCAGTTCAAGTGTAGCGGTTTTTACATTCCCTCTATAAGTGATAGCTTATGATAAGTGTCTTTTTCTGTGTGACTTATTTCACTTAGAATCGTCGTACCTAAGTCCACTCATCTTGCTTCTACTAGCCTTATGACATTGATTTCATGTCTGAGTGATATTGCATTGTACATAAGGACCACAACTTCTTTATCCATTTTTCTCTTTCCTGGGATATTTAAGGTGTCATGAAGTGGAGGTTCTTGTCAACAGAGCAGCCCTAAACTTTGGGGTGCCTGTGTCTTGCTGATTTTTAGTTTTCCCAATTTATACGCCCATGAGTGGACGTGCCCTATGCTCCCTAAGCTGTGTTTTTTCGATGTTTCAGGACACACCGTACACTTCTCCAGAGTGGCTGTTGGCAACTTACTTCCCGCCCATCAGCGTAGCAAGGCTGCCATTTCTCCATGGCCTGTCCTGCATTTCTGGTTTTGACACTTTTTGCAGCATGGCCCTTTTGACCGATGGGAAGCGAGACTTCTTTGTAGCGCTGATTTGCCTTTCCAGGTTGCTTGGTTGGCCAAAAAGTGCGTATGCGTTTTTTCCTGAATATATTCTGGAAAAAACGCATACGCCCTTCTTGGCCAAGGGCATCATTGTCGACGTTTTGCCGCTTTTCATGTGCTTTACAGGCGATTCGAATCTACCTCCTGAAATCTGTTTCCTGCAATTCTGCCTTGCTTTCAAATCCTCTTCGTTGCCTTCCCTCAATATATTTGTGGACGAGAGTTATCATTTATAACTCAGCAGGTTTGTGAATGGCAGTCCCACTGTGCTCCATTTTTCAAATGTCTTTTTTGGGAGCTGGCCGCAAAAGCACGGGATTGCCTCAGGCCCTATTCTGGTTCCCGGCGGCAGTCTGAGCCTGTGGTTAATTCTTCTTCCTGATGGGAAAATAGAGTGACCTGTGCCTGTCCCAACCCCTAGATCTATTCTCTCATTGGTTTCCCCTCTTCCCGTTCATCCTCAGGACAAATTGCAACCTGTACAGAACAGGAGGTTAAAGGTGCTGATTCTCCAAGTAGGGAGATTGCTAGTGAAGTAGCTGGAATGGCGAACCCGAGCACAAGGAGATGAGAAATGAGGTGCGTTTTAGAAACCTTTCAAAATCACACGGTGTACCTTCTTCTGGGTTCCTCATGCAAGTTTTCGATGTAGGAAGATGCCCTTGATCCTGGAGATTTGGGACCCATGGGATGGGTACCATGTAGTAATACTTTAAAGGGTCTGCGTTTGCTCACCCAACCTCACCCAACCTCTCAGCCCCAAGAGTGTCCACCCTTATGTCTCATCCAGCTGTGGGTCTAGATATGGTCAATCCAGGTTGCATCACAGCCCCTGAACGAATTTTGTAAGAATTTCTCTCTCTTTCACTGTCTTTGTTTTACGGGTTTTTAAAAGTAATTAATTTTTATAATGGGGTTTAGCTGCTTTTCACGGCTGTGTTTATGCGGCTTTACACCTACTTGACTCACTACCAGACAGATATCAATACATAGGTTTTAAGATTGTTACTAGTCACATACATTCTTGTGCGGTGAATAGGGGGTGTTGAGTCCAGTTCACTGAGCAAGGAGTAGGTCTTGTCTATTACATATTGGGTGTATGGAACGGTATCTGAGCGAATTTGAACCCCTTGTTTTATGCATCACCCCACCTCACCTTTCCCGTTAAGCAGCCATAGTGTGTTTTCTAAACGTGTGACTCTGTTCTGTTTTGTAATTCAGTTCAAGTGTAGCGGTTTTTACATTCCCTCTATAAGTGATAGCTTATGATAAGTGTCTTTTTCTGTGTGACTTATTTCACTTAGAATCGTCGTACCTAAGTCCACTCATCTTGCTTCTACTAGCCTTATGACATTGATTTCATGTCTGAGTGATATTCCATTGTACATAAGGACCACAACTTCTTTATCCATTTTTCTCTTTCCTGGGATATTTAAGGTGTCATGAAGTGGAGGTTCTTGTCAACAGAGCAGCCCTAAACTTTGGGGTGGCTGTGTCTTGCTGATTTTTAGTTTTCCCAATTTATACGCCCATGAGTGGACGTGCCCTATGCTCCCTAAGCTGTGTTTTTTCGATGTTTCAGGACACACGGTACACTTCTCCAGAGTGGCTGTTGGCAACTTACATCCCGCCCATCAGCGTAGCAAGGCTGCCATTTCTCCATGGCCTGTCCTGCATTTCTGGTTTTGACACCTTTTGCAGCATGGCCCTTTTGACCGATGGGAAGCGAGACTTCTTTATAGCGCTGATTTGCCTTTCCAGGTTGCTTGGTTGGCCAGAAAGTGCGTATGCGTTTTTTCCTGAATATATTCAGGAAAAAACGCATACGCCCTTCTTGGCCAAGGGCATCATTGTCGACGTTTTGCCGCTTTTCATGTGCTTTACAGGCAATTCGAATCTACCTCCTGAAATCTGTTTCCTTCAATTCTGCCTTGCTTTCAAATCCTCTTCGTTGCCTTCCCTCAATATATCTGTGGATGAGAGTTATCATTTATAACTCTGCGGGTTTGTGAATTGCAGTGTCCCTGAGCTCCATTTTTCAACTCGCTTTTTTGGGAGCTGGCCGCAAAAGCGCGGGATTGCCTCAGGCCCTATTCTGCTTCTGGGCGGCAGGCTGAGCCTGTGGTTAATTCTTCTTCCTGATGGGAAAATAGAGTGACCTGTGCCTGTCCCAACACCTAGATCTAGTCTCTCATTGGTTGCCCCTCTTTCCGTTCATCCTCAGGACAAATTGCAACCTGTAGGGACAGGAGGTTAAAGGTGCTGATTCTCCAAGTAAGTTGATTGCTAGTAAAGTAGCTGGAAAGGCGAACCCGAGCACAAGGAGATGAGAAATGGGGTGTGTTTTAGAAACCTTTCAAAATCACACGGTGTACCATCTTCTGAGTTTCTCATGCCTGTTTTCGATGTAGGAAGATGCCCTTGAACCTGGAGATTTGGGACCCATGGGATGGGTACCACGCAGTATTACTTTAAAGGGTCTGCGTTTGCTCACCCAACGTTTCAGCCCCAAGAATGTCCACCCTTATGTCTCATCCAGCTGTGCGTGTAGATATGGTCAATCCAGGTTGCATCACAGCCTCTGAACGAATTTTGTAAGAATTTCTCTCTCTTTCACTGTCTTTGTTTTACGGGTTTTTAAAAGTAATTTATTTTTATAATGGGGTTTAGCTGCTTTTCACGGCTGTGTTTATGCGGATTTACACCCACTTGACTCACTTCCAGACAGGTATCAATACATAGGTTTTAAGATTGTTACTAGTCACTTATATTCTTGTGCGGTGAAAAGGGCGTGTTGAGTCCAGTTCACTGAGCAAGGAATAGGTCTTGTCTATTACATATTGGGTGTATGGAACGGTATCTGAGCGAATTTGAACCCCTTGTTTTATGCATCACCCTACCTCACCTTTCCCGTTAAGCAGCCATAGTGTGTTTTCTAAACGTGTGATTCTGTTCTGTTCTGTAATTCAGTTCAAGTGTAGCGGTTTTTACATTCCCTCTATAAGTGATAGCTTATGATAAGTGTCTTTTTCTGTGTGACTTATTTCACTTAGAATCGTCGTACCTAAGTCCACTCATCTTGCTTCTACTAGCCTTATGACATTGATATCATGTCTGAGTGATATTCCATTGTACATAAGGACCACAACTTCTTTATCCATTTTTCTCTTTCCTGGTATATTTAAGGTGTCATGAAGTGGAAGTTCTTGTCAACAGAGCAGCCCTAAACTTTGGGGTGCCTGTGTCTTGCTGATTTTTAGTTTTCCCAATTTATACGCCCATGAGTGGACGTGCCCTATGCTCCCTAAGCTGTGTTTTTTCGATGTTTCAGGACACACCGTACACTTCTCCAGAGTGGCTGTTGGCAACTTACATCCCGCTCATCAGCGTAGCAAGGCTGCCATTTCTCCATGGCCTGTCCTGCATTTCTGGTTTTGACACTTTTTGCAGCATGGCCCTTTTGACCGATGGGAAGCGAGACTTCTTTGTAGCGCTGATTTGCCTTTCCAGGTTGCTTGGTTGGCCAAAAAGGGCGTATGTGTTTTTTCCTGAATATATTCAGGAAAAAACGCATACGCCCTTTTTGGCCAAGGGCATTATTGTCCACGTTTTGCCGCTTTTCATGTGCTTTACAGGCGATTCGAATCTACCTCCTGAAATCTGTTTCCTGCAATTCTGCCTTGCTTTCAAATCCTCTTCGTTGACTTCCCTCAATATATCTGTGGATGAGAGTTATCATTTATAACTCTGCGGGTTTGTGAATTGCAGTGACCCTGAGCTCCATTTTTCAACTCGCTTTTTTGGGAGCTGGCCGCAAAAGCGCGGGATTGCCTCAGGCCCTATTGTGCTTCTGGGCGGCAGGCTGAGCCTGCGATTAATTCTTCTTCCTGATGGGAAAATAGAGTGACCTGTGCCTGTCCCAACACCTAGATCTAGTCTCTCATTGGTTGCCCCTCTTCCCTTTCATCCTCAGGACAAATTGCAACCTGTAGGGAAGAGGAGGTTAAAGGTGCTGATTCTCCAAGTAGGGAGATTGCTAGTAAAGTAGCTGGAATGGCGAACCCGAGCACAAGGAGATGAGAAATGAGGTGCGTTTTAGAAACCTTTCAAAATCACACGGTGTACCATCTTCTGAGTTTCTCATGCATGTTTTCGATGTAGGAAGATGCCCTTGAACCTGGAGACTTGGGACCCATGGGATGGGTACCACGCAGTATTACTTTAAAGGGTCTGCGTTTGCTCACCCAACCTAACCCAACCTTTCAGCGCCAAGACTGTCCACCCTTATGTCTCATCCAGCTGTGCGTGTAGATATGGTCAATCCAGGTTGCATCACAGCCTCTGAACGAATTTTGTAAGAATTTCTCTCTCTTTCACTGTCTTTGTTTTACGGGTTTTTAAAAGTAATTTATTTTTATAATGGGGTTTAGCTGCTTTTCACGGCTGTGTTTATGCGGATTTACACCCACTTGACTCACTTCCAGACAGATATAAATACATAGGTTTTAAGATTCTTACTAGTCACATATATTCTTGTGAGGTGAATAGGGGGTGTTGAGTCCAGTTCACTGAGCAAGGAGTAGGTCTTCTCTATTACATATTGGGTGTATGGAATGGTATCTGAGCGAATTTGAAACCCTTGTTTTATGCATCACCCCACCTCACCTTTCCCGTTAAGCAGCCATAGTGTGTTTTCTAAACGTGTGATTCTGTTCTGTTCTGTAATTCAGTTCAAGTGTAGCGGTTTTTACATTCCCTCTATAAGTGATAGCTTATGATAAGTGTCTTTTTCTGTGTGACTTATTTCACTTAGAATCGTCGTACCTAAGTCCACTCATCTTGCTTCTACTAGCCTTATGACATTGATTTCATGTCTGAGTGATATTGCATTGTACATAAGGACCACAACTTCTTTATCCATTTTTCTCTTTCCTGGGATATTTAAGGTGTCATGAAGTGGAGGTTCTTGTCAACAGAGCAGCCCTAAACTTTGGGGTGCCTGTGTCTTGCTGATTTTTAGTTTTCCCAATTTATACGCCCATGAGTGGACGTGCCCTATGCTCCCTAAGCTGTGTTTTTTCGATGTTTCAGGACACACCGTACACTTCTCCAGAGTGGTTGTTGGCAATTAACATCCCGCCCATCAGCGTAGCAAGGCTGCCATTTCTCCATGGCCTGTCCTGCATTTCTGGTTTTGACACTTTTTGCAGCATGACCCTTTTGACCGATGGGAAGCGAGACTTCTTTGTAGCACTGATTTGCCTTTCCAGGTTGCTTGGTTGGCCAAAAAGGGCGTATGCGTTTTTTCCTGAATATATTCAGGAAAAAACGCATACGCCCTTTTTGGCCAAGGGCATCATTGTCGACGTTTTGCCGCTTTTCATGTGCTTTAAAGGCGATTCGAATCTACCTCCTGAAACCTGTTTCCTGCAATTCTGCCTTGCTTTCAAATCCTCTTCGTTGCCTTCCCTCAATATATTTGTGGACGAGAGTTATCATTTATAACTCAGCAGGTTTGTGAATGGCAGTCCCCCTGAGCTCCATTTTTCAACTGTCTTTTTTGGGAGCTGGCCGCAAAAGCACGGGATTGCCTCAGGCCCTATTCTGGTTCCCGGTGGCAAGCTGAGCCTGTGGTTAGTTCTTCTTCCTGATGGGAAAATAGAGTGACCTGTGCCTGTCCCAACACCTAGATCTAGTCTCTCATTGGTTGCCCCTCTTCCCGTTCATCCTCAGGACAAATTGCAACCTGTAGATAACAGGAGGTTAAAGGTGCTGATTCTCCAAGTAGGGAGATTGCTAGTAAAGTAGCTGGAATGGCGAACCCGAGCACAAGGAGATGAGAAATGAGGTGCGTTTTAGAAACCTTTCAAAATCACACGGTGTACCATCTTCTGAGTTTCTCATGCATGTTTTCGATGTAGGAAGATGCCCTTGAACCTGGAGATTTGGGACCCATGGGATGGGTACCACGCAGTATTACTTTAAAGGGTCTGCGTTTGCTCACCCAACCTCACCCAACCTGTCAGCCCCAAGAGTGTCCACCCTTATGTCTCATCCAGCTGTGGGTCTAGATATGGTCAATCCAGGTTGCATCACAGCCCCTGAACGAATTTTGTAAGAATTTCTCTCTCTTTCACTGTCTTTGTTTTACGGGTTTTTAAAAGTAATTTATTTTTATAATGGGGTTTAGCTGCTTTTCACGGCTGTGTTTATGCGGATTTACACCCACTTGACTCACTTCCAGACAGATATCAATACATAGGTTTTAAGATTGTTACTAGTCACATATATTCTTGTGCGGTGAATAGGGGGTGTTGAGTCCAGTTCACTGAGCAAGGAGTAGGTCTTGTCTATTACATATTGGGTGTATGGAACGGTATCTGAGCGAATTTGAACCCCTTGTTTTATGCATCACCCCACCTCACCTTTCCCGTTAAGCAGCCATAGTGTGTTTTCTAAACGTGTGATTCTGTTCTGTTCTGTAATTCAGTTCAAGTGTAGCGGTTTTTACATTCCCTCTATAAGTGATAGCTTATGATAAGTGTCTTTTTCTGTGTGACTTATTTCACTTAGAATCGTCGTACCTAAGTCCACTCATCTTGCTTCTACTAGCCTTATGACATTGATTTCATGTCTGAGTGATATTGCATTGTACATAAGGACCACAACTTCTTTATCCATTTTTCTCTTTCCTGGGATATTTAAGGTGTCATGAAGTGGAGGTTCTTGTCAACAGAGCAGCCCTAAACTTTGGGGTGCCTGTGTCTTGCTGATTTTTAGTTTTCCCAATTTATACGCCCATGAGTGGACGTGCCCTATGCTCCCTAAGCTGTGTTTTTTCGATGTTTCAGGACACACCGTACACTTCTCCAGAGTGGCTGTTGGCAACTTACTTCCCGCCCATCAGCGTAGCAAGGCTGCCATTTCTCCATGGCCTGTCCTGCATTTCTGGTTTTGACACTTTTTGCAGCATGGCCCTTTTGACCGATGGGAAGCGAGACTTCTTTGTAGCGCTGATTTGCCTTTCCAGGTTGCTTGGTTGGCCAAAAAGTGCGTATGCGTTTTTTCCTGAATATATTCAGGAAAAAACGCATACGCCCTTCTTGGCCAAGGGCATCATTGTCGACGTTTTGCCGCTTTTCATGTGCTTTACAGGCGATTCGAATCTACCTCCTGAAATCTGTTTCCTGCAATTCTGCCTTGCTTTCAAATCCTCTTCGTTGCCTTCCCTCAATATATTTGTGGACGAGAGTTATCATTTATAACTCAGCAGGTTTGTGAATGGCAGTCCCACTGTGCTCCATTTTTCAAATGTCTTTTTTGGGAGCTGGCCGCAAAAGCACGGGATTGCCTCAGGCCCTATTCTGGTTCCCGGCGGCAGTCTGAGCCTGTGGTTAATTCTTCTTCCTGATGGGAAAATAGAGTGACCTGTGCCTGTCCCATCCCCTAGATCTATTCTCTCATTGGTTTCCCCTCTTCCCGTTCATCCTCAGGACAAATTGCAACCTGTACAGAACAGGAGGTTAAAGGTGCTGATTCTCCAAGTAGGGAGATTGCTAGTGAAGTAGCTGGAATGGCGGACCCGAGCACAAGGAGATGATAAATGAAGTGTGTTTTAGAAACCTTTCAAAATCACACGGTGTACCTTCTTCTGGGTTCCTCATGCAAGTTTTCGATGTAGGAAGATGCCCTTGATCCTGGAGATTTGGGACCCATGGGATGGGTACCATGCAGTAATACTTTAAAGGGTCTGCGTTTGCTCACCCAACCTCACCCAACCTCTCAGCCCCAAGAGTGTCCACCCTTATGTCTCATCCAGCTGTGGGTCTAGATATGGTCAATCCAGGTTGCATCACAGCCCCTGAACGAATTTTGTAAGAATTTCTCTCTCTTTCACTGTCTTTGTTTTACGGGTTTTTAAAAGTAATTAATTTTTATAATGGGGTTTAGCTGCTTTTCACGGCTGTGTTTATGCGGCTTTACACCTACTTGACTCACTACCAGACAGATATCAATACATAGGTTTTAAGATTGTTACTAGTCACATACATTCTTGTGCGGTGAATAGGGGGTGTTGAGTCCAGTTCACTGAGCAAGGAGTAGGTCTTGTCTATTACATATTGGGTGTATGGAACGGTATCTGAGCGAATTTGAACCCCTTGTTTTATGCATCACCCCACCTCACCTTTCCCGTTAAGCAGCCATAGTGTGTTTTCTAAACGTGTGACTCTGTTCTGTTTTGTAATTCAGTTCAAGTGTAGCGGTTTTTACATTCCCTCTATAAGTGATAGCTTATGATAAGTGTCTTTTTCTGTGTGACTTATTTCACTTAGAATCGTCGTACCTAAGTCCACTCATCTTGCTTCTACTAGCCTTATGACATTGATTTCATGTCTGAGTGATATTGCATTGTACATAAGGACCACAACTTCTTTATCCATTTTTCTCTTTCCTGGGATATTTAAGGTGTCATAAAGTGGAGGTTCTTGTCAACAGAGCAGCCCTAAACTTTGGGGTGGCTGTGTCTTGCTGATTTTTAGTTTTCCCAATTTATACGCCCATGAGTGGACGTGCCCTATGCTCCCTAAGCTGTGTTTTTTCGATGTTTCAGGACACACCGTACACTTCTCCAGAGTGGCTGTTGGCAACTTACATCCCGCCCATCAGCGTAGCAAGGCTGCCATTTCTCCATGGCCTGTCCTGCATTTCTGGTTTTGACAACTTTTGCAGCATGGCCCTTTTGACCGATGGGAAGCGAGACTTCTTTATAGCGCTGATTTGCCTTTCCAGGTTGCTTGGTTGGCCAGAAAGTGCGTATGCGTTTTTTCCTGAATATATTCAGGAAAAAACGCATACGCCCTTCTTGGCCAAGGGCATCATTGTCGACGTTTTGCCGCTTTTCATGTGCTTTACAGGCAATTCGAATCTACCTCCTGAAATCTGTTTCCTTCAATTCTGCCTTGCTTTCAAATCCTCTTCGTTGCCTTCCCTCAATATATCTGTGGATGAGAGTTATCATTTATAACTCTGCGGGTTTGTGAATTGCAGTGTCCCTGAGCTCCATTTTTCAACTCGCTTTTTTGGGAGCTGGCCGCAAAAGCGCGGGATTGCCTCAGGCCCTATTCTGCTTCTGGGCAGCAGGCTGAGCCTGTGGTTAATTCTTCTTCCTGATGGGAAAATAGAGTGACCTGTGCCTGTCCCAACACCTAGATCTAGTCTCTCATTGGTTGCCCCTCTTTCCGTTCATCCTCAGGACAAATTGCAACCTGTAGGGAACAGGAGGTTAAAGGTGCTGATTCTCCAAGTAAGTTGATTGCTAGTAAAGTAGCTGGAAAGGCGAACCCGAGCACAAGGAGATGAGAAATGGGGTGTGTTTTAGAAACCTTTCAAAATCACACGGTGTACCATCTTCTGAGTTTCTCATGCATGTTTTCGATGTAGGAAGATGCCCTTGAACCTGGAGATTTGGGACCCATGGGATGGGTACCACGCAGTATTACTTTAAAGGGTCTGCGTTTGCTCACCCAACGTTTCAGCCCCAAGAATGTCCACCCTTATGTCTCATCCAGCTGTGCGTGTAGATATGGTCAATCCAGGTTGCATCACAGCCTCTGAACGAATTTTGTAAGAATTTCTCTCTCTTTCACTGTCTTTGTTTTACGGGTTTTTAAAAGTAATTTATTTTTATAATGGGGTTTAGCTGCTTTTCACGGCTGTGTTTATGCGGATTTACACCCACTTGACTCACTTCCAGACAGGTATCAATACATAGGTTTTAAGATTGTTACTAGTCACTTATATTCTTGTGCGGTGAAAAGGGCGTGTTGAGTCCAGTTCACTGAGCAAGGAATAGGTCTTGTCTATTACATATTGGGTGTATGGAACGGTATCTGAGCGAATTTGAACCTCTTGTTTTATGCATCACCCTACCTCACCTTTCCCGTTAAGCAGCCATAGTGTGTTTTCTAAACGTGTGATTCTGTTCTGTTCTGTAATTCAGTTCAAGTGTAGCGGTTTTTACATTCCCTCTATAAGTGATAGCTTATGATAAGTGTCTTTTTCTGTGTGACTTATTTCACTTAGAATCGTCGTACCTAAGTCCACTCATCTTGCTTCTACTAGCCTTATGACATTGATATCATGTCTGAGTGATATTCCATTGTACATAAGGACCACAACTTCTTTATCCATTTTTCTCTTTCCTGGTATATTTAAGGTGTCATGAAGTGGAAGTTCTTGTCAACAGAGCAGCCCTAAACTTTGGGGTGCCTGTGTCTTGCTGATTTTTAGTTTTCCCAATTTATACGCCCATGAGTGGACGTGCCCTATGCTCCCTAAGCTGTGTTTTTTCGATGTTACAGGACACACCGTACACTTCTCCAGAGTGGCTGTTGGCAACTTACATCCCGCTCATCAGCGTAGCAAGGCTGCCATTTCTCCATGGCCTGTCCTGCATTTCTGGTTTTGACACTTTTTGCAGCATGGCCCTTTTGACCGATGGGAAGCGAGACTTCTTTGTAGCGCTGATTTGCCTTTCCAGGTTGCTTGGTTGGCCAAAAAGGGCGTATGCGTTTTTTCCTGAATATATTCAGGAAAAAACGCATACGCCCTTTTTGGCCAAGGGCATTATTGTCCACGTTTTGCCGCTTTTCATGTGCTTTACAGGCGATTCGAATCTACCTCCTGAAATCTGTTTCCTGCAATTCTGCCTTGCTTTCAAATCCTCTTCGTTGACTTCCCTCAATATATCTGTGGATGAGAGTTATCATTTATAACTCTGCGGGTTTGTGAATTGCAGTGACCCTGAGCTCCATTTTTCAACTCGCTTTTTTGGGAGCTGGCCGCAAAAGCGCGGGATTGCCTCAGGCCCTATTGTGCTTCTGGGCGGCAGGCTGAGCCTGCGATTAATTCTTCTTCCTGATGGGAAAATAGAGTGACCTGTGCCTGTCCCAACACCTAGATCTAGTCTCTCATTGGTTGCCCCTCTTCCCTTTCATCCTCAGGACAAATTGCAACCTGTAGGGAACAGGAGGTTAAAGGTGCTGATTCTCCAAGTAGGGAGATTGCTAGTAAAGTAGCTGGAATGGCGAACCCGAGCACAAGGAGATGAGAAATGAGGTGCGTTTTAGAAACCTTTCAAAATCACACGGTGTACCATCTTCTGAGTTTCTCATGAATGTTTTCGATGTAGGAAGATGCCCTTGAACCTGGAGACTTGGGACCCATGGGATGGGTACCACGCAGTATTACTTTAAAGGGTCTGCGTTTGCTCACCCAACCTAACCCAACCTTTCAGCGCCAAGACTGTCCACCCTTATGTCTCATCCAGCTGTGCGTGTAGATTTGGTCAATCCAGGTTGCATCACAGCCTCTGAACGAATTTTGTAAGAATTTCTCTCTCTTTCACTGTCTTTGTTTTACGGGTTTTTAAAAGTAATTTATTTTTATAATGGGGTTTAGCTGCTTTTCACGGCTGTGTTTATGCGGATTTACACCCACTTGACTCACTTCCAGACAGATATAAATACATAGGTTTTAAGATTCTTACTAGTCACATATATTCTTGTGAGGTGAATAGGGGGTGTTGAGTCCAGTTCACTGAGCAAGGAGTAGGTCTTGTCTATTACATATTGGGTGTATGGAACGGTATCTGAGCGAATTTGAAACCCTTGTTTTATGCATCACCCCACCTCACCTTTCCCGTTAAGCAGCCATAGTGTGTTTTCTAAACGTGTGATTCTGTTCTGTTCTGTAATTCAGTTCAAGTGTAGCGGTTTTTACATTCCCTCTATAAGTGATAGCTTATGATAAGTGTCTTTTTCTGTGTGACTTATTTCACTTAGAATCGTCGTACCTAAGTCCACTCATCTTGCTTCTACTAGCCTTATGACATTGATTTCATGTCTGAGTGATATTGCATTGTACATAAGGACCACAACTTCTTTATCCATTTTTCTCTTTCCTGGGATATTTAAGGTGTCATGAAGTGGAGGTTCTTGTCAACAGAGCAGCCCTAAACTTTGGGGTGCCTGTGTCTTGCTGATTTTTAGTTTTCCCAATTTATACGCCCATGAGTGGACGTGCCCTATGCTCACTAAGCTGTGTTTTTTCGATGTTTCAGGACACACCGTACACTTCTCCAGAGTGGCTGTTGGCAATTAACATCCCGCCCATCAGCGTAGCAAGGCTGCCATTTCTCCATGGCCTGTCCTGCATTTCTGGTTTTGACACTTTTTGCAGCATGACCCTTTTGACCGATGGGAAGCGAGACTTCTTTGTAGCACTGATTTGCCTTTCCAGGTTGCTTGGTTGGCCAAAAAGGGCGTATGCGTTTTTTCCTGAATATATTCAGGAAAAAACGCATACGCCCTTTTTGGCCAAGGGCATCATTGTCGACGTTTTGCCGCTTTTCATGTGCTTTAAAGGCGATTCGAATCTACCTCCTGAAACCTGTTTCCTGCAATTCTGCCTTGCTTTCAAATCCTCTTCGTTGCCTTCCCTCAATATATTTGTGGACGAGAGTTATCATTTATAACTCAGCAGGTTTGTGAATGGCAGTCCCCCTGAGCTCCATTTTTCAACTGTCTTTTTTGGGAGCTGGCCGCAAAAGCACGGGATTGCCTCAGGCCCTATTCTGGTTCCCGGTGGCAGGCTGAGCCTGTGGTTAATTCTTCTTCCTGATGGGAAAATAGAGTGACCTGTGCCTGTCCCAACACCTAGATCTAGTCTCTCATTGGTTGCCCCTCTTCCCGTTCATCCTCAGGACAAATTGCAACCTGTAGGGAACAGGAGGTTAAAGGTGCTGATTCTCCAAGTAGGGAGATTGCTAGTAAAGTAGCTGGAATGGCGAACCCGAGCACAAGGAGATGAGAAATGAGGTGCGTTGTAGAAACCTTTCAAAATCACACGGTGTACCATCTTCTGAGTTTCTCATGCATGTTTTCGATGTAGGAAGATGCCCTTGAACCTGGAGATTTGGGACCCATGGGATGGGTACCACGCAGTATTACTTTAAAGGGTCTGCGTTTGCTCACCCAACCTCACCCAACCTGTCAGCCCCAAGAGTGTCCACCCTTATGTCTCATCCAGCTGTGGGTCTAGATATGGTCAATCCAGGTTGCATCACAGCCCCTGAACGAATTTTGTAAGAATTTCTCTCTCTTTCACTGTCTTTGTTTTACGGGTTTTTAAAAGTAATTTATTTTTATAATGGGGTTTAGCTGCTTTTCACGGCTGTGTTTATGCGGCTTTACACCCACTTGACTCACTTCCAGACAGATATCAATACATAGGTTTTAAGATTGTTACTAGTCACATATATTCTTGTGCGGTGAATAGGGGGTGTTGAGTCCAGTTCACTGAGCAAGGAGTAGGTCTTGTCTATTACATATTGGGTGTATGGAACGGCATCTGAGCGAATTTGAACCCCTTGTTTTATGCATCACCCCACCTCACCTTTCCCGTTAAGCAGCCATAGTGTGTTTTCTAAACGTGTGATTCTGTTCTGTTCTGTAATTCAGTTCAAGTGTAGCGGTTTTTACATTCCCTCTATAAGTGATAGCTTATGATAAGTGTCTTTTTCTGTGTGACTTATTTCACTTAGAATCGTCGTGCCTAACTCCACTCATCTTGCTTCTACTTGCCTTATGACATTGATTTCATGTCTGAGTGATATTCCATTGTACATAAGGACCACAACTTCTTTATCCATTTTTCTCTTTCCTGGGATATTTAAGGTGTCATGAAGTGGAGGTTCTTGTCAACACAGCAGCCCCAAACTTTGGGGTGCCTGTGTCTTGCTCATTTTTAGTTTTCCCAATTTATACGCCCATGAGTGGACGTGCCCTATGCTCCCTAAGCTGTGTTTTTTCGATGTTTCAGGACACACCGTACACTTCTCCAGAGTGGCTGTTGGCAACTTACATCCCGCCCATCAGCGTAGCAAGGCTGCCATTTCTCCATGGCCTGTCCTGCATTTCTGGTTTTGACACTTTTTGCAGCATGGCCCTTTTGGCCGATGGGAAGCGAGACTTCTTTGTAGCGCTGATTTGCCTTTCCAGGTTGCTTGGTTGGCCAAAAAGGGCGTATGCGTTTTTTCCTGAATATATTCAGGAAAAAACGCATACGCCCTTTTTGGCCAAGGGCATCATTGTCGACGTTTTGCCGCTTTTCATGTGCTTTACAGGCGATTCGAATCTACCTCCTGAAACCTGTTTCCTGCAATTCTGCCTTGCTTTCAAATCCTCTTCGTTGCCTTCCCTCAATATATCTGTGGATGAGAGTTATCATTTATAACTCTGCGGGTTTGTGAATTGCAGTGTCCCTGAGCTCCATTTTTCAACTCGCTTTTTTGGGAGCTGGCCGCAAAAGCGCGGGATTGCCTCAGGCCCTATTCTGCTTCTGGGCGGCAGGCTGAGCCTGTGGTTAATTCTTCTTCCTGATGGGAAAATAGAGTGACCTGTGCCTGTCCCAACACCTAGATCTAGTCTCTCATTGGTTGCCCCTCTTCCCGTTCAACCTCAGGACAAATTGCCACCTGTAGGGAACAGGAGGTTAAAGGTGCTGATTCTCCAAGTAAGTTGATTGCTAGTAAAGTAGCTGGAAAGGCGAACCCGAGCACAAGGACATGAGAAATGGGGTGTGTTTTAGAAACCTTTCAAAATCACACGGTGTACCATCTTCTGAGTTTCTCATGCATGTTTTCGATGTAGGAAGATGCCCTTGAACCTGGAGATTTGGGACCCATGGGATGGGTACCACGCAGTATTACTTTAAAGGGTCTGCGTTTGCTCACCCAACCTCTCAGCCCCAAGAGTGTCCACCCTTATGTCTCATCCAGCTGTGGGTCTAGATATGGTCAATCCAGGTTGCATCTCAGCCCCTGATCGAATTTTGTAAGAATTTCTCTCTCTTTCACTGTCTTTGTTTTACGGGTTTTTAAAAGTAATTTATTTTTATAATGGGGTTTAGCTGCTTTTCACGGCTGTGTTTATGCGGATTTACACCCACTTGACTCACTTCCAGACAGATATCAATACATAGGTTTTAAGATTGTTACTAGTCACATATATTCTTGTGCGGTGAATAGGGGGTGTTGAGTCCAGTTCACTGAGCAAGGAGTAGGTCTTGTGTGTTACATATTGGGTGTATGGAACGGTATCTGAGCGAATTTGAACCCCTTGTTTTATCCATCACCCCACCTCACCTTTCCCGTTAAGCAGCCATAGTGTGTTTTCTAAACGTGTGACTCTGTTCTGTTTTTGTAATTCAGTTCAAGTGTAGCGGTTTTTACAGTCCCTCTATAAGTGATAGCTTATGATAAGTGTCTTTTTTCTGTGTGACTTATTTCACTTAGTATCGTCGTACCTAAGTCCACTCATCTTGCTTCTACTAGCCTTATGACATTGATTTCATGTCTGACTGATATTCCATTGTACATAAGGACCACAAATTTTATCCATTTTTCTCTTTCCTGGGATATTTAAGGTGTCATGAAGTGGAGGTTCTTGTCAACAGAGCAGCCCCAAACTTTGGGGTGCCTGTGTCTTGCTGATTTTAGTTTTCCCAATTTATACGCCCATGAGTGACGTGCCCTATGCTCACTAAGCTGTGTTTTTTTCGATGTTTCAGGACACACCGTACACTTCTCCAGAGTGCTGTTGGCAATTTACATCCCGCCCATCAGCGTAGCAAGGCTGCCATTTCTCCATGGCCTGTCCTGCATTTCTGGTTTTGAACACTTTTTGCAGCATGGCCCTTTTGACCCATGGGAAGCGAGACTTCTTTGTAGCGCTGATTTGCCTTTCCAGGTTGCTTGGTTGGCCAAAAAGGGCGTATGGCGTTTTTTTCCTGAATATATTCAGGAAAAAACGCATACGCCCTTTTTGGCCAAGGGCATCATTGTCGACGTTTTGCCACTTTTCATGTGCCTTAAAGGCGATTCGAATCTACCTCCTGAAATCTGTTTCCTGCAATTCTGCCTTGCTTTCAAATCCCCTCTTCGTTGACTTCCCTCAATATATCTGTGGATGAGAGTTATCACTTATAACTCTGCGGGTTTGTGAATTGCAGTGTCCCTGAGCTCCATTTTTTTCAACTGTCTTTTTTGAGAGCTGCCGCAAAAGCACGGATTGCTCATGCCCTATTCTGGTTCCTGGCAGCCGGCTGAGCTGTGGTTAATTCTTCTTCCTGATGGGAAAAATAGAGTGACCTGTGCCTGTCCCAACAGCTAGATCTAGTCTCTCATTGGTTGCCCCTCTTCCCGTTCATCCTCAGGACAAATTGCAACCTGTAGGGAACAGGAGGTTAAAGGTGCTGATTCTCCAAGTAGGGAGATTGCTAGTAAAGTAGCTGGAATGGCGAACCCGAGCACAAGGAGATGAGAAATGAGGTGCGTTTTAGAAACCTTTCAAAATCACACGGTGTACCATCTTCTGAGTTTCTCATGCATGTTTTCGATGTAGGAAGATGCCCTTGAACCTGGAGACTTGGGACCCCCATGGGATGGGTTACCACGCAGTATTACTTTAAAGGGTCTGCGTTTGCTCACCCAACCTAACCCAACCTTTCAGCGCCAAGACTGTCCACCCTTATGTCTCATCCAGCTGTGCGTGTAGATATGGTCAATCCAGGTTGCATCACAGCCTCTGAACGAATTTTGTAAGAATTTCTCTCTCTTTCACTGTCTTTGTTTTACGGGTTTTTAAAAGTAATTTATTTTTATAATGGGGTTTAGCTGCTTTTCACGGCTGTGTTTATGCGGATTTACACCCACTTGACTCACTTCCAGACAGATATAAATACATAGGTTTTAAGATTCTTACTAGTCACATATATTCTTGTGAGGTGAATAGGGGGTGTTGAGTCCAGTTCACTGAGCAAGGAGTAGGTCTTGTCTATTACATATTGGGTGTATGGAACGGTATCTGAGCGAATTTGAAACCCTTGTTTTATGCATCACCCCACCTCACCTTTCCCGTTAAGCAGCCATAGTGTGTTTTCTAAACGTGTGATTCTGTTCTGTTCTGTAATTCAGTTCAAGTGTAGCGGTTTTTTACATTCCCTCTATAAGTGATAGCTTATGATAAGTGTCTTTTTCTGTGTGACTTATTTCACTTAGGAATCGTCGTACCTAAGTCCACTCATCTTGCTTCTACTAGCCTTATGACATTGATTTCATGTCTGAGTGATATTGCATTGTACATAAGGACCACAACTTCTTTATCCATTTTTCTCTTTCCTGGATATTTAAGGTGTCATGAAGTGGAGGTTCTTGTCAACAGAGCAGCCCTAAACTTTGGGGTGCCTGTGTCTTGCTGATTTTTAGTTTTCCCAATTTATACGCCCATGAGTGGACGTGCCCTATGCTCCCTAAGCTGTGTTTTTCGATGTTTCAGGACACACCGTACACTTCTCCAGAGTGGCTGTTGGCAATTAACATCCCGCCCATCAGCGTAGCAAGGCTGCCATTTCTCCATGGCCTGTCCTGCATTTCTGGTTTTGACACTTTTTGCAGCATGACCCTTTTGACCGATGGGAAGCGAGACTTCTTTGTAGCACTGATTTGCCCTTTCCAGGTTGCTTGGTTGGCCAAAAAGGGCGTATGCGTTTTTTCCTGAATATATTCAGGAAAAAACGCATACGCCCTTTTGGCCAAGGGCATCATTGTCGACGTTTTGCCGCTTTTCATGTGCTTTAAAGGCGATTCGAATATACCTCCTGAAACCTGTTTCCTGCAATTCTGCCTTGCTTTCAAATCCTCTTCGTTGCCTTCCCTCAATATATTTGTGGACGAGAGTTATCATTTATAACTCAGCAGGTTTGTGAATGGCAGTCCCCCTGAGCTCCATTTTTCAACTGTCTTTTTTGGGAGCTGGCCGCAAAAGCACGGGATTGCCTCAGGCCCTATTCTGGTTCCCGGTGGCAGGCTGAGCCTGTGGTTAATTCTTCTTCCTGATGGGAAAATAGAGTGACCTGTGCCTGTCCCAACACTAGATCTAGTCTCTCATTGGTTGCCCCTCTTCCCGTTCATCCTCAGGACAAATTGCAACCTGTAGGGAACAGGAGGTAAAAGGTGCTGATTCTCCAAGTAGGGAGATTGCTAGTAAAGTAGCTGGAATGGCGAACCCGAGCACAAGGAGATGAGAAATGAGGTGCGTTGTAGAAACCTTTCAAAATCACACGGTGTACCATCTTCTGAGTTTCTCATGCATGTTTTCGATGTAGGAAGATGCCCTTGAACCTGGAGATTTGGGACCCATGGGATGGGGTACCACGCAGTATTACTTTAAAGGGTCTGCGTTTGCTCACCCAACCTCACCCAACCCTGTCAGCCCCAAGAGTGTCCACCCTTATGTCTCATCCAGCTGTGGGTCTAGATATGGTCAATCCAGGTTGCATCACAGCCCCTGAACGAATTTTGTAAGAATTTCTCTCTCTTTCACTGTCTTTGTTTTACGGGTTTTTAAAAGTAATTTATTTTTATAATGGGGTTTAGCTGCTTTTCACGGCTGTGTTTATGCGGCTTTACACCCACTTGACTCACTTCCAGACAGATATCAATACATAGGTTTAAGATTGTTACTAGTCACATATATTCTTGTGCGGTGAATAGGGGGTGTTGAGTCCAGTTCACTGAGCAAGGAGTAGGTCTTGTCTATTACATATTGGGTGTATGGAACGGCATCTGAGCGAATTTGAACCCCTTGTTTTATGCATCACCCCACCTCACCTTTCCCGTTAAGCAGCCATAGTGTGTTTTCTAAACGTGTGATTCTGTTCTGTTCTGTAATTCAGTCAAGTGTAGCGGTTTTTACATTCCCTCTATAAAGTGATAGCTTATGATAAGTGTCTTTTTCTGTGTGACTTATTTCACTTAGAATCGTCGTGCCTAACTCCACTCATCTTGCTTCTACTTGCCTTATGACATTGATTTCATGTCTGAGTGATATTCCATTGTACATAAGGACCACAACTTCTTTATCCATTTTTCTCTTTCCTGGGATATTTAAGGTGTCATGAAGTGAGGTTCTTGTCAACAGAGCAGCCCCAAACTTTGGGGTGCCTGTGTCTTGCTCATTTTTAGTTTTCCCAATTTATACGCCCATGAGTGGACGTGCCCTATGCTCCCTAAGCTGTGTTTTTTCGATGTTTCAGGACACACCGTACACTTCTCCAGAGTGGCTGTTGCAACTTACATCCCGCCCATCAGCGTAGCAAGGCTGCCATTTCTCCATGGCCTGTCCTGCATTTCTGGTTTTGACACTTTTTGCAGCATGGCCCTTTAGGCCGATGGGAAGCGAGACTTCTTTGTAGCGCTGATTTGCCTTTCCAGGTTGCTTGGTTGGCCAAAAAGGGCGTATGCGTTTTTTCCTGAATATATTTCAGGAAAAAACGCATACGCCCTTTTTGGCCAAGGGCATCATTGTCGACGTTTTGCCGCTTTTCATGTGCTTTACAGGCGATTCGAATCTACCTCCTGAAACCTGTTTCCTGCAATTCTGCCTTGCTTTCAAATCCTCTTCGTTGCCTTCCCTCAATATATCTGTGGATGAGAGTTATCATTTATAACTCTGCGGGTTTGTGAATTGCAGTGTCCCTGAGCTCCATTTTTCAACTCGCTTTTTTGGGAGCTGGCCGCAAAAGCGCGGGATTGCCTCAGGCCCTATTCTGCTTCTGGGCGGCAGGCTGAGCCTGTGGTTAATTCTTCTTCCTGATGGGAAAATAGAGTGACCTGTGCCTGTCCCAACACCTAGATCTAGTCTCTCATTGGTTGCCCCTCTTCCCGTTCAACCTCAGGACAAATTGCCACCTGTAGGGAACAGGAGGTTAAAGGTGCTGATTCTCCAAGTAAGTTGATTGCTAGTAAAGTAGCTGGAAAGGCGAACCCGAGCACAAGGACATGAGAAATGGGGTGTGTTTTAGAAACCTTTCAAAATCACACGGTGTACATCTTCTGAGTTTTCTCATGCATGTTTTCGATGTAGGAAGATGCCCTTGAACCTGGAGATTTGGGACCCATGGGATGGGTACCACGCAGTATTACTTTAAAGGGTCTGCGTTTGCTCACCCAACCTCTCAGCCCCAAGAGTGTCCACCCTTATGTCTCATCCAGCTGTGGGTCTAGATATGGTCAATCCAGGTTGCATCTCAGCCCCTGATCGAATTTTGTAAGAATTTCTCTCTCTTTCACTGTCTTTGTTTTACGGGTTTTTAAAAGTAATTTATTTTTATAATGGGGTTTAGCTGCTTTTCACGGCTGTGTTTATGCGGATTTACACCCACTTGACTCACTTCCAGACAGATATCAATACATAGGTTTTAAGATTGTTACTAGTCATATATATTCTTGTGCGGTGAATAGGGGGTGTTGAGTCCAGTTCACTGAGCAAGGAGTAGGTCTTGTGTGTTACATATTGGGTGTATGGAACGGTATCTGAGCGAATTTGAACCCCTTGTTTTATGCATCACCCCACCTCACCTTTCCCGTTAAGCAGCCATAGTGTGTTTTCTAAACGTGTGACTCTGTTCTGTTTTGTAATTCAGTTCAAGTGTAGCGGTTTTTACAGTCCCTCTATAAGTGATAGCTTATGATAAGTGTCTTTTTCTGTGTGACTTATTTCACTTAGTATCGTCGTACCTAAGTCCACTCATCTTGCTTCTACTAGCCTTATGACATTGATTTCATGTCTGACTGATATTCCATTGTACATAAGGACCACAAATTTTATCCATTTTTCTCTTTCCTGGGATATTTAAGGTGTCATGAAGTGGAGGTTCTTGTCAACAGAGCAGCCCCAAACTTTGGGGTGCCTGTGTCTTGCTGATTTTTAGTTTTCCCAATTTATACGCCCATGAGTGGACGTGCCCTATGCTCACTAAGCTGTGTTTTTTCGATGTTTCAGGACACACCGTACACTTCTCCAGAGTGGCTGTTGGCAATTTACATCCCGCCCATCAGCGTAGCAAGGCTGCCATTTCTCCATGGCCTGTCCTGCATTTCTGGTTTTGACACTTTTTGCAGCATGGCCCTTTTGACCCATGGGAAGCGAGACTTCTTTGTAGCGCTGATTTGCCTTTCCAGGTTGCTTGGTTGGCCAAAAAGGGCGTATGCGTTTTTTCCTGAATATATTCAGGAAAAAACGCATACGCCCTTTTTGGCCAAGGGCATCATTGTCGACGTTTTGCCGCTTTTCATGTGCCTTAAAGGCGATTCGAATCTACCTCCTGAAATCTGTTTCCTGCAATTCTGCCTTGCTTTCAAATCCTCTTCGTTGACTTCCCTCAATATATCTGTGGATGAGAGTTATCACTTATAACTCTGCGGGTTTGTGAATTGCAGTGTCCCTGAGCTCCATTTTTCAACTGTCTTTTTTGAGAGCTGGCCGCAAAAGCACGGGATTGCCTCAGGCCCTATTCTGGTTCCTGGCAGCCGGCTGAGCCTGTGGTTAATTCTTCTTCCTGATGGGAAAATAGAGTGACCTGTGCCTGTCCCAACAGCTAGATCTAGTCTCTCATTGGTTGCCCCTCTTCCCGTTCATCCTCAGGACAAATTGCAACCTGTAGGGAACAGGAGGTTAAAGGTGCTGATTCTCCAAGTAGGGAGATTGCTAGTAAAGTAGCTGGAATGGCGAACCCGAGCACAAGGAGATGAGAAATGAGGTGCGTTTTAGAAACCTTTCAAAATCACACGGTGTACCATCTTCTGAGTTTCTCATGCATGTTTTCGATGTAGGAAGATGCCCTTGAACCTGGAGACTTGGGACCCATGGGATGGGTACCACGCAGTATTACTTTAAAGGGTCTGCGTTTGCTCACCCAACCTAACCCAACCTTTCAGCGCCAAGACTGTCCACCCTTATGTCTCATCCAGCTGTGCGTGTAGATATGGTCAATCCAGGTTGCATCACAGCCTCTGAACGAATTTTGTAAGAATTTCTCTCTCTTTCACTGTCTTTGTTTTACGGGTTTTTAAAAGTAATTTATTTTTATAATGGGGTTTAGCTGCTTTTCACGGCTGTGTTTATGCGGATTTACACCCACTTGACTCACTTCCAGACAGATATAAATACATAGGTTTTAAGATTCTTACTAGTCACATATATTCTTGTGAGGTGAATAGGGGGTGTTGAGTCCAGTTCACTGAGCAAGGAGTAGGTCTTGTCTATTACATATTGGGTGTATGGAACGGTATCTGAGCGAATTTGAAACCCTTGTTTTATGCATCACCCCACCTCACCTTTCCCGTTAAGCAGCCATAGTGTGTTTTCTAAACGTGTGATTCTGTTCTGTTCTGTAATTCAGTTCAAGTGTAGCGGTTTTTACATTCCCTCTATAAGTGATAGCTTATGATAAGTGTCTTTTTCTGTGTGACTTATTTCACTTAGAATCGTCGTACCTAAGTCCACTCATCTTGCTTCTACTAGCCTTATGACATTGATTTCATGTCTGAGTGATATTGCATTGTACATAAGGACCACAACTTCTTTATCCATTTTTCTCTTTCCTGGGATATTTAAGGTGTCATGAAGTGGAGGTTCTTGTCAACAGAGCAGCCCTAAACTTTGGGGTGCCTGTGTCTTGCTGATTTTTAGTTTTCCCAATTTATACGCCCATGAGTGGACGTGCCCTATGCTCCCTAAGCTGTGTTTTTTCGATGTTTCAGGACACACCGTACACTTCTCCAGAGTGGCTGTTGGCAATTAACATCCCGCCCATCAGCGTAGCAAGGCTGCCATTTCTCCATGGCCTGTCCTGCATTTCTGGTTTTGACACTTTTTGCAGCATGACCCTTTTGACCGATGGGAAGCGAGACTTCTTTGTAGCACTGATTTGCCTTTCCAGGTTGCTTGGTTGGCCAAAAAGGGCGTATGCGTTTTTTCCTGAATATATTCAGGAAAAAACGCATACGCCCTTTTTGGCCAAGGGCATCATTGTCGACGTTTTGCCGCTTTTCATGTGCTTTAAAGGCGATTCGAATCTACCTCCTGAAACCTGTTTCCTGCAATTCTGCCTTGCTTTCAAATCCTCTTCGTTGCCTTCCCTCAATATATTTGTGGACGAGAGTTATCATTTATAACTCAGCAGGTTTGTGAATGGCAGTCCCCCTGAGCTCCATTTTTCAACTGTCTTTTTTGGGAGCTGGCCGCAAAAGCACGGGATTGCCTCAGGCCCTATTCTGGTTCCCGGTGGCAGGCTGAGCCTGTGGTTAATTCTTCTTCCTGATGGGAAAATAGAGTGACCTGTGCCTGTCCCAACACCTAGATCTAGTCTCTCATTGGTTGCCCCTCTTCCCGTTCATCCTCAGGACAAATTGCAACCTGTAGGGAACAGGAGGTTAAAGGTGCTGATTCTCCAAGTAGGGAGATTGCTAGTAAAGTAGCTGGAATGGCGAACCCGAGCACAAGGAGATGAGAAATGAGGTGCGTTGTAGAAACCTTTCAAAATCACACGGTGTACCATCTTCTGAGTTTCTCATGCATGTTTTCGATGTAGGAAGATGCCCTTGAACCTGGAGATTTGGGACCCATGGGATGGGTACCACGCAGTATTACTTTAAAGGGTCTGCGTTTGCTCACCCAACCTCACCCAACCTGTCAGCCCCAAGAGTGTCCACCCTTATGTCTCATCCAGCTGTGGGTCTAGATATGGTCAATCCAGGTTGCATCACAGCCCCTGAACGAATTTTGTAAGAATTTCTCTCTCTTTCACTGTCTTTGTTTTACGGGTTTTTAAAAGTAATTTATTTTTATAATGGGGTTTAGCTGCTTTTCACGGCTGTGTTTATGCGGCTTTACACCCACTTGACTCACTTCCAGACAGATATCAATACATAGGTTTTAAGATTGTTACTAGTCACATATATTCTTGTGCGGTGAATAGGGGGTGTTGAGTCCAGTTCACTGAGCAAGGAGTAGGTCTTGTCTATTACATATTGGGTGTATGGAACGGCATCTGAGCGAATTTGAACCCCTTGTTTTATGCATCACCCCACCTCACCTTTCCCGTTAAGCAGCCATAGTGTGTTTTCTAAACGTGTGATTCTGTTCTGTTCTGTAATTCAGTTCAAGTGTAGCGGTTTTTACATTCCCACTATAAGTGATAGCTTATGATAAGTGTCTTTTTCTGTGTGACTTATTTCACTTAGAATCGTCGTGCCTAACTCCACTCATCTTGCTTCTACTTGCCTTATGACATTGATTTCATGTCTGAGTGATATTCCATTGTACATAAGGACCACAACTTCTTTATCCATTTTTCTCTTTCCTGGGATATTTAAGGTGTCATGAAGTGGAGGTTCTTGTCAACAGAGCAGCCCCAAACTTTGGGGTGCCTGTGTCTTGCTCATTTTTAGTTTTCCCAATTTATACGCCCATGAGTGGACGTGCCCTATGCTCCCTAAGCTGTGTTTTTTCGATGTTTCAGGACACACCGTACACTTCTCCAGAGTGGCTGTTGGCAACTTACATCCCGCCCATCAGCGTAGCAAGGCTGCCATTTCTCCATGGCCTGTCCTGCATTTCTGGTTTTGACACTTTTTGCAGCATGGCCCTTTTGGCCGATGGGAAGCGAGACTTCTTTGTAGCGCTGATTTGCCTTTCCAGGTTGCTTGGTTGGCCAAAAAGGGCGTATGCGTTTTTTCCTGAATATATTCAGGAAAAAACGCATACGCCCTTTTTGGCCAAGGGCATCATTGTCGACGTTTTGCCGCTTTTCATGTGCTTTACAGGCGATTCGAATCTACCTCCTGAAACCTGTTTCCTGCAATTCTGCCTTGCTTTCAAATCCTCTTCGTTGCCTTCCCTCAATATATCTGTGGATGAGAGTTATCATTTATAACTCTGCGGGTTTGTGAATTGCAGTGTCCCTGAGCTCCATTTTTCAACTCGCTTTTTTGGGAGCTGGCCGCAAAAGCGCGGGATTGCCTCAGGCCCTATTCTGCTTCTGGGGGGCAGGCTGAGCCTGTGGTTAATTCTTCTTCCTGATGGGAAAATAGAGTGACCTGTGCCTGTCCCAACACCTAGATCTAGTCTCTCATTGGTTGCCCCTCTTCCCGTTCAACCTCAGGACAAATTGCAACCTGTAGGGAACAGGAGGTTAAAGGTGCTGATTCTCCAAGTAAGTTGATTGCTAGTAAAGTAGCTGGAAAGGCGAACCCGAGCACAAGGACATGAGAAATGGGGTGTGTTTTAGAAACCTTTCAAAATCACACGGTGTACCATCTTCTGAGTTTCTCATGCATGTTTTCGATGTAGGAAGATGCCCTTGAACCTGGAGATTTGGGACCCATGGGATGGGTACCACGCAGTATTACTTTAAAGGGTCTGCGTTTGCTCACCCAACCTCTCAGCCCCAAGAGTGTCCACCCTTATGTCTCATCCAGCTGTGGGTCTAGATATGGTCAATCCAGGTTGCATCTCAGCCCCTGATCGAATTTTGTAAGAATTTCTCTCTCTTTCACTGTCTTTGTTTTACGGGTTTTTAAAAGTAATTTATTTTTATAATGGGGTTTAGCTGCTTTTCACGGCTGTGTTTATGCGGATTTACACCCACTTGACTCACTTCCAGACAGATATCAATACATAGGTTTTAAGATTGTTACTAGTCATATATATTCTTGTGCGGTGAATAGGGGGTGTTGAGTCCAGTTCACTGAGCAAGGAGTAGGTCTTGTGTGTTACATATTGGGTGTATGGAACGGTATCTGAGCGAATTTGAACCCCTTGTTTTATGCATCACCCCACCTCACCTTTCCCGTTAAGCAGCCATAGTGTGTTTTCTAAACGTGTGACTCTGTTCTGTTTTGTAATTCAGTTCAAGTGTAGCGGTTTTTACAGTCCCTCTATAAGTGATAGCTTATGATAAGTGTCTTTTTCTGTGTGACTTATTTCACTTAGAATCGTCGTACCTAAGTCCACTCATCTTGCTTCTACTAGCCTTATGACATTGATTTCATGTCTGACTGATATTCCATTGTACATAAGGACCACAAATTTTATCCATTTTTCTCTTTCCTGGGATATTTAAGGTGTCATGAAGTGGAGGTTCTTGTCAACAGAGCAGCCCCAAACTTTGGGGTGCCTGTGTCTTGCTGATTTTTAGTTTTCCCAATTTATACGCCCATGAGTGGACGTGCCCTATGCTCACTAAGCTGTGTTTTTTCGATGTTTCAGGACACACCGTACACTTCTCCAGAGTGGCTGTTGGCAATTTACATCCCGCCCATCAGCGTAGCAAGGCTGCCATTTCTCCATGGCCTGTCCTGCATTTCTGGTTTTGACACTTTTTGCAGCATGGCCCTTTTGACCCATGGGAAGCGAGACTTCTTTGTAGCGCTGATTTGCCTTTCCAGGTTGCTTGGTTGGCCAAAAAGGGCGTATGCGTTTTTTCCTGAATATATTCAGGAAAAAACGCATACGCCCTTTTTGGCCAAGGGCATCATTGTCGACGTTTTGCCGCTTTTCATGTGCCTTAAAGGCGATTCGAATCTACCTCCTGAAATCTGTTTCCTGCAATTCTGCCTTGCTTTCAAATCCTCTTCGTTGACTTCCCTCAATATATCTGTGGATGAGAGTTATCACTTATAACTCTGCGGGTTTGTGAATTGCAGTGTCCCTGAGCTCCATTTTTCAACTGTCTTTTTTGAGAGCTGGCCGCAAAAGCACGGGATTGCCTCAGGCCCTATTCTGGTTCCTGGCAGCCGGCTGAGCCTGTGGTTAATTCTTCTTCCTGATGGGAAAATAGAGTGACCTGTGCCTGTCCCAACAGCTAGATCTAGTCTCTCATTGGTTGCCCCTCTTCCCGTTCATCCTCAGGACAAATTGCAACCTGTAGGGAACAGGAGGTTAAAGGTGCTGATTCTCCAAGTAGGGAGATTGCTAGTAAAGTAGCTGGAATGGCGAACCCGAGCACAAGGAGATGAGAAATGAGGTGCGTTTTAGAAACCTTTCAAAATCACACGGTGTACCATCTTCTGAGTTTCTCATGCATGTTTTCGATGTAGGAAGATGCCCTTGAACCTGGAGACTTGGGACCCATGGGATGGGTACCACGCAGTATTACTTTAAAGGGTCTGCGTTTGCTCACCCAACCTAACCCAACCTTTCAGCGCCAAGACTGTCCACCCTTATGTCTCATCCAGCTGTGCGTGTAGATATGGTCAATCCAGGTTGCATCACAGCCTCTGAACGAATTTTGTAAGAATTTCTCTCTCTTTCACTGTCTTTGTTTTACGGGTTTTTAAAAGTAATTTATTTTTATAATGGGGTTTAGCTGCTTTTCACGGCTGTGTTTATGCGGATTTACACCCACTTGACTCACTTCCAGACAGATATAAATACATAGGTTTTAAGATTCTTACTAGTCACATATATTCTTGTGAGGTGAATAGGGGGTGTTGAGTCCAGTTCACTGAGCAAGGAGTAGGTCTTGTCTATTACATATTGGGTGTATGGAACGGTATCTGAGCGAATTTGAAACCCTTGTTTTATGCATCACCCCACCTCACCTTTCCCGTTAAGCAGCCATAGTGTGTTTTCTAAACGTGTGATTCTGTTCTGTTCTGTAATTCAGTTCAAGTGTAGCGGTTTTTACATTCCCTCTATAAGTGATAGCTTATGATAAGTGTCTTTTTCTGTGTGACTTATTTCACTTAGAATCGTCGTACCTAAGTCCACTCATCTTGCTTCTACTAGCCTTATGACATTGATTTCATGTCTGAGTGATATTGCATTGTACATAAGGACCACAACTTCTTTATCCATTTTTCTCTTTCCTGGGATATTTAAGGTGTCATGAAGTGGAGGTTCTTGTCAACAGAGCAGCCCTAAACTTTGGGGTGCCTGTGTCTTGCTGATTTTTAGTTTTCCCAATTTATACGCCCATGAGTGGACGTGCCCTATGCTCCCTAAGCTGTGTTTTTTCGATGTTTCAGGACACACCGTACACTTCTCCAGAGTGGCTGTTGGCAATTAACATCCCGCCCATCAGCGTAGCAAGGCTGCCATTTCTCCATGGCCTGTCCTGCATTTCTGGTTTTGACACTTTTTGCAGCATGACCCTTTTGACCGATGGGAAGCGAGACTTCTTTGTAGCACTGATTTGCCTTTCCAGGTTGCTTGGTTGGCCAAAAAGGGCGTATGCGTTTTTTCCTGAATATATTCAGGAAAAAACGCATACGCCCTTTTTGGCCAAGGGCATCATTGTCGACGTTTTGCCGCTTTTCATGTGCTTTAAAGGCGATTCGAATCTACCTCCTGAAACCTGTTTCCTGCAATTCTGCCTTGCTTTCAAATCCTCTTCGTTGCCTTCCCTCAATATATTTGTGGACGAGAGTTATCATTTATAACTCAGCAGGTTTGTGAATGGCAGTCCCCCTGAGCTCCATTTTTCAACTGTCTTTTTTGGGAGCTGGCCGCAAAAGCACGGGATTGCCTCAGGCCCTATTCTGGTTCCCGGTGGCAGGCTGAGCCTGTGGTTAATTCTTCTTCCTGATGGGAAAATAGAGTGACCTGTGCCTGTCCCAACACCTAGATCTAGTCTCTCATTGGTTGCCCCTCTTCCCGTTCATCCTCAGGACAAATTGCAACCTGTAGGGAACAGGAGGTTAAAGGTGCTGATTCTCCAAGTAGGGAGATTGCTAGTAAAGTAGCTGGAATGGCGAACCCGAGCACAAGGAGATGAGAAATGAGGTGCGTTGTAGAAACCTTTCAAAATCACACGGTGTACCATCTTCTGAGTTTCTCATGCATGTTTTCGATGTAGGAAGATGCCCTTGAACCTGGAGATTTGGGACCCATGGGATGGGTACCACGCAGTATTACTTTAAAGGGTCTGCGTTTGCTCACCCAACCTCACCCAACCTGTCAGCCCCAAGAGTGTCCACCCTTATGTCTCATCCAGCTGTGGGTCTAGATATGGTCAATCCAGGTTGCATCACAGCCCCTGAACGAATTTTGTAAGAATTTCTCTCTCTTTCACTGTCTTTGTTTTACGGGTTTTTAAAAGTAATTTATTTTTATAATGGGGTTTAGCTGCTTTTCACGGCTGTGTTTATGCGGCTTTACACCCACTTGACTCACTTCCAGACAGATATCAATACATAGGTTTTAAGATTGTTACTAGTCACATATATTCTTGTGCGGTGAATAGGGGGTGTTGAGTCCAGTTCACTGAGCAAGGAGTAGGTCTTGTCTATTACATATTGGGTGTATGGAACGGCATCTGAGCGAATTTGAACCCCTTGTTTTATGCATCACCCCACCTCACCTTTCCCGTTAAGCAGCCATAGTGTGTTTTCTAAACGTGTGATTCTGTTCTGTTCTGTAATTCAGTTCAAGTGTAGCGGTTTTTACATTCCCACTATAAGTGATAGCTTATGATAAGTGTCTTTTTCTGTGTGACTTATTTCACTTAGAATCGTCGTGCCTAACTCCACTCATCTTGCTTCTACTTGCCTTATGACATTGATTTCATGTCTGAGTGATATTCCATTGTACATAAGGACCACAACTTCTTTATCCATTTTTCTCTTTCCTGGGATATTTAAGGTGTCATGAAGTGGAGGTTCTTGTCAACAGAGCAGCCCCAAACTTTGGGGTGCCTGTGTCTTGCTCATTTTTAGTTTTCCCAATTTATACGCCCATGAGTGGACGTGCCCTATGCTCCCTAAGCTGTGTTTTTTCGATGTTTCAGGACACACCGTACACTTCTCCAGAGTGGCTGTTGGCAACTTACATCCCGCCCATCAGCGTAGCAAGGCTGCCATTTCTCCATGGCCTGTCCTGCATTTCTGGTTTTGACACTTTTTGCAGCATGGCCCTTTTGGCCGATGGGAAGCGAGACTTCTTTGTAGCGCTGATTTGCCTTTCCAGGTTGCTTGGTTGGCCAAAAAGGGCGTATGCGTTTTTTCCTGAATATATTCAGGAAAAAACGCATACGCCCTTTTTGGCCAAGGGCATCATTGTCGACGTTTTGCCGCTTTTCATGTGCTTTACAGGCGATTCGAATCTACCTCCTGAAACCTGTTTCCTGCAATTCTGCCTTGCTTTCAAATCCTCTTCGTTGCCTTCCCTCAATATATCTGTGGATGAGAGTTATCATTTATAACTCTGCGGGTTTGTGAATTGCAGTGTCCCTGAGCTCCATTTTTCAACTCGCTTTTTTGGGAGCTGGCCGCAAAAGCGCGGGATTGCCTCAGGCCCTATTCTGCTTCTGGGGGGCAGGCTGAGCCTGTGGTTAATTCTTCTTCCTGATGGGAAAATAGAGTGACCTGTGCCTGTCCCAACACCTAGATCTAGTCTCTCATTGGTTGCCCCTCTTCCCGTTCAACCTCAGGACAAATTGCAACCTGTAGGGAACAGGAGGTTAAAGGTGCTGATTCTCCAAGTAAGTTGATTGCTAGTAAAGTAGCTGGAAAGGCGAACCCGAGCACAAGGACATGAGAAATGGGGTGTGTTTTAGAAACCTTTCAAAATCACACGGTGTACCATCTTCTGAGTTTCTCATGCATGTTTTCGATGTAGGAAGATGCCCTTGAACCTGGAGATTTGGGACCCATGGGATGGGTACCACGCAGTATTACTTTAAAGGGTCTGCGTTTGCTCACCCAACCTCTCAGCCCCAAGAGTGTCCACCCTTATGTCTCATCCAGCTGTGGGTCTAGATATGGTCAATCCAGGTTGCATCTCAGCCCCTGATCGAATTTTGTAAGAATTTCTCTCTCTTTCACTGTCTTTGTTTTACGGGTTTTTAAAAGTAATTTATTTTTATAATGGGGTTTAGCTGCTTTTCACGGCTGTGTTTATGCGGATTTACACCCACTTGACTCACTTCCAGACAGATATCAATACATAGGTTTTAAGATTGTTACTAGTCATATATATTCTTGTGCGGTGAATAGGGGGTGTTGAGTCCAGTTCACTGAGCAAGGAGTAGGTCTTGTGTGTTACATATTGGGTGTATGGAACGGTATCTGAGCGAATTTGAACCCCTTGTTTTATGCATCACCCCACCTCACCTTTCCCGTTAAGCAGCCATAGTGTGTTTTCTAAACGTGTGACTCTGTTCTGTTTTGTAATTCAGTTCAAGTGTAGCGGTTTTTACAGTCCCTCTATAAGTGATAGCTTATGATAAGTGTCTTTTTCTGTGTGACTTATTTCACTTAGAATCGTCGTACCTAAGTCCACTCATCTTGCTTCTACTAGCCTTATGACATTGATTTCATGTCTGACTGATATTCCATTGTACATAAGGACCACAAATTTTATCCATTTTTCTCTTTCCTGGGATATTTAAGGTGTCATGAAGTGGAGGTTCTTGTCAACAGAGCAGCCCCAAACTTTGGGGTGCCTGTGTCTTGCTGATTTTTAGTTTTCCCAATTTATACGCCCATGAGTGGACGTGCCCTATGCTCACTAAGCTGTGTTTTTTCGATGTTTCAGGACACACCGTACACTTCTCCAGAGTGGCTGTTGGCAATTTACATCCCGCCCATCAGCGTAGCAAGGCTGCCATTTCTCCATGGCCTGTCCTGCATTTCTGGTTTTGACACTTTTTGCAGCATGGCCCTTTTGACCCATGGGAAGCGAGACTTCTTTGTAGCGCTGATTTGCCTTTCCAGGTTGCTTGGTTGGCCAAAAAGGGCGTATGCGTTTTTTCCTGAATATATTCAGGAAAAAACGCATACGCCCTTTTTGGCCAAGGGCATCATTGTCGACGTTTTGCCGCTTTTCATGTGCCTTAAAGGCGATTCGAATCTACCTCCTGAAATCTGTTTCCTGCAATTCTGCCTTGCTTTCAAATCCTCTTCGTTGACTTCCCTCAATATATCTGTGGATGAGAGTTATCACTTATAACTCTGCGGGTTTGTGAATTGCAGTGTCCCTGAGCTCCATTTTTCAACTGTCTTTTTTGAGAGCTGGCCGCAAAAGCACGGGATTGCCTCAGGCCCTATTCTGGTTCCTGGCAGCCGGCTGAGCCTGTGGTTAATTCTTCTTCCTGATGGGAAAATAGAGTGACCTGTGCCTGTCCCAACAGCTAGATCTAGTCTCTCATTGGTTGCCCCTCTTCCCGTTCATCCTCAGGACAAATTGCAACCTGTAGGGAACAGGAGGTTAAAGGTGCTGATTCTCCAAGTAGGGAGATTGCTAGTAAAGTAGCTGGAATGGCGAACCCGAGCACAAGGAGATGAGAAATGAGGTGCGTTTTAGAAACCTTTCAAAATCACACGGTGTACCATCTTCTGAGTTTCTCATGCATGTTTTCGATGTAGGAAGATGCCCTTGAACCTGGAGACTTGGGACCCATGGGATGGGTACCACGCAGTATTACTTTAAAGGGTCTGCGTTTGCTCACCCAACCTAACCCAACCTTTCAGCGCCAAGACTGTCCACCCTTATGTCTCATCCAGCTGTGCGTGTAGATATGGTCAATCCAGGTTGCATCACAGCCTCTGAACGAATTTTGTAAGAATTTCTCTCTCTTTCACTGTCTTTGTTTTACGGGTTTTTAAAAGTAATTTATTTTTATAATGGGGTTTAGCTGCTTTTCACGGCTGTGTTTATGCGGATTTACACCCACTTGACTCACTTCCAGACAGATATAAATACATAGGTTTTAAGATTCTTACTAGTCACATATATTCTTGTGAGGTGAATAGGGGGTGTTGAGTCCAGTTCACTGAGCAAGGAGTAGGTCTTGTCTATTACATATTGGGTGTATGGAACGGTATCTGAGCGAATTTGAAACCCTTGTTTTATGCATCACCCCACCTCACCTTTCCCGTTAAGCAGCCATAGTGTGTTTTCTAAACGTGTGATTCTGTTCTGTTCTGTAATTCAGTTCAAGTGTAGCGGTTTTTACATTCCCTCTATAAGTGATAGCTTATGATAAGTGTCTTTTTCTGTGTGACTTATTTCACTTAGAATCGTCGTACCTAAGTCCACTCATCTTGCTTCTACTAGCCTTATGACATTGATTTCATGTCTGAGTGATATTGCATTGTACATAAGGACCACAACTTCTTTATCCATTTTTCTCTTTCCTGGGATATTTAAGGTGTCATGAAGTGGAGGTTCTTGTCAACAGAGCAGCCCTAAACTTTGGGGTGCCTGTGTCTTGCTGATTTTTAGTTTTCCCAATTTATACGCCCATGAGTGGACGTGCCCTATGCTCCCTAAGCTGTGTTTTTTCGATGTTTCAGGACACACCGTACACTTCTCCAGAGTGGCTGTTGGCAATTAACATCCCGCCCATCAGCGTAGCAAGGCTGCCATTTCTCCATGGCCTGTCCTGCATTTCTGGTTTTGACACTTTTTGCAGCATGACCCTTTTGACCGATGGGAAGCGAGACTTCTTTGTAGCACTGATTTGCCTTTCCAGGTTGCTTGGTTGGCCAAAAAGGGCGTATGCGTTTTTTCCTGAATATATTCAGGAAAAAACGCATACGCCCTTTTTGGCCAAGGGCATCATTGTCGACGTTTTGCCGCTTTTCATGTGCTTTAAAGGCGATTCGAATCTACCTCCTGAAACCTGTTTCCTGCAATTCTGCCTTGCTTTCAAATCCTCTTCGTTGCCTTCCCTCAATATATTTGTGGACGAGAGTTATCATTTATAACTCAGCAGGTTTGTGAATGGCAGTCCCCCTGAGCTCCATTTTTCAACTGTCTTTTTTGGGAGCTGGCCGCAAAAGCACGGGATTGCCTCAGGCCCTATTCTGGTTCCCGGTGGCAGGCTGAGCCTGTGGTTAATTCTTCTTCCTGATGGGAAAATAGAGTGACCTGTGCCTGTCCCAACACCTAGATCTAGTCTCTCATTGGTTGCCCCTCTTCCCGTTCATCCTCAGGACAAATTGCAACCTGTAGGGAACAGGAGGTTAAAGGTGCTGATTCTCCAAGTAGGGAGATTGCTAGTAAAGTAGCTGGAATGGCGAACCCGAGCACAAGGAGATGAGAAATGAGGTGCGTTGTAGAAACCTTTCAAAATCACACGGTGTACCATCTTCTGAGTTTCTCATGCATGTTTTCGATGTAGGAAGATGCCCTTGAACCTGGAGATTTGGGACCCATGGGATGGGTACCACGCAGTATTACTTTAAAGGGTCTGCGTTTGCTCACCCAACCTCACCCAACCTGTCAGCCCCAAGAGTGTCCACCCTTATGTCTCATCCAGCTGTGGGTCTAGATATGGTCAATCCAGGTTGCATCACAGCCCCTGAACGAATTTTGTAAGAATTTCTCTCTCTTTCACTGTCTTTGTTTTACGGGTTTTTAAAAGTAATTTATTTTTATAATGGGGTTTAGCTGCTTTTCACGGCTGTGTTTATGCGGCTTTACACCCACTTGACTCACTTCCAGACAGATATCAATACATAGGTTTTAAGATTGTTACTAGTCACATATATTCTTGTGCGGTGAATAGGGGGTGTTGAGTCCAGTTCACTGAGCAAGGAGTAGGTCTTGTCTATTACATATTGGGTGTATGGAACGGCATCTGAGCGAATTTGAACCCCTTGTTTTATGCATCACCCCACCTCACCTTTCCCGTTAAGCAGCCATAGTGTGTTTTCTAAACGTGTGATTCTGTTCTGTTCTGTAATTCAGTTCAAGTGTAGCGGTTTTTACATTCCCACTATAAGTGATAGCTTATGATAAGTGTCTTTTTCTGTGTGACTTATTTCACTTAGAATCGTCGTGCCTAACTCCACTCATCTTGCTTCTACTTGCCTTATGACATTGATTTCATGTCTGAGTGATATTCCATTGTACATAAGGACCACAACTTCTTTATCCATTTTTCTCTTTCCTGGGATATTTAAGGTGTCATGAAGTGGAGGTTCTTGTCAACAGAGCAGCCCCAAACTTTGGGGTGCCTGTGTCTTGCTCATTTTTAGTTTTCCCAATTTATACGCCCATGAGTGGACGTGCCCTATGCTCCCTAAGCTGTGTTTTTTCGATGTTTCAGGACACACCGTACACTTCTCCAGAGTGGCTGTTGGCAACTTACATCCCGCCCATCAGCGTAGCAAGGCTGCCATTTCTCCATGGCCTGTCCTGCATTTCTGGTTTTGACACTTTTTGCAGCATGGCCCTTTTGGCCGATGGGAAGCGAGACTTCTTTGTAGCGCTGATTTGCCTTTCCAGGTTGCTTGGTTGGCCAAAAAGGGCGTATGCGTTTTTTCCTGAATATATTCAGGAAAAAACGCATACGCCCTTTTTGGCCAAGGGCATCATTGTCGACGTTTTGCCGCTTTTCATGTGCTTTACAGGCGATTCGAATCTACCTCCTGAAACCTGTTTCCTGCAATTCTGCCTTGCTTTCAAATCCTCTTCGTTGCCTTCCCTCAATATATCTGTGGATGAGAGTTATCATTTATAACTCTGCGGGTTTGTGAATTGCAGTGTCCCTGAGCTCCATTTTTCAACTCGCTTTTTTGGGAGCTGGCCGCAAAAGCGCGGGATTGCCTCAGGCCCTATTCTGCTTCTGGGGGGCAGGCTGAGCCTGTGGTTAATTCTTCTTCCTGATGGGAAAATAGAGTGACCTGTGCCTGTCCCAACACCTAGATCTAGTCTCTCATTGGTTGCCCCTCTTCCCGTTCAACCTCAGGACAAATTGCAACCTGTAGGGAACAGGAGGTTAAAGGTGCTGATTCTCCAAGTAAGTTGATTGCTAGTAAAGTAGCTGGAAAGGCGAACCCGAGCACAAGGACATGAGAAATGGGGTGTGTTTTAGAAACCTTTCAAAATCACACGGTGTACCATCTTCTGAGTTTCTCATGCATGTTTTCGATGTAGGAAGATGCCCTTGAACCTGGAGATTTGGGACCCATGGGATGGGTACCACGCAGTATTACTTTAAAGGGTCTGCGTTTGCTCACCCAACCTCTCAGCCCCAAGAGTGTCCACCCTTATGTCTCATCCAGCTGTGGGTCTAGATATGGTCAATCCAGGTTGCATCTCAGCCCCTGATCGAATTTTGTAAGAATTTCTCTCTCTTTCACTGTCTTTGTTTTACGGGTTTTTAAAAGTAATTTATTTTTATAATGGGGTTTAGCTGCTTTTCACGGCTGTGTTTATGCGGATTTACACCCACTTGACTCACTTCCAGACAGATATCAATACATAGGTTTTAAGATTGTTACTAGTCATATATATTCTTGTGCGGTGAATAGGGGGTGTTGAGTCCAGTTCACTGAGCAAGGTGTAGGTCTTGTGTGTTACATATTGGGTGTATGGAACGGTATCTGAGCGAATTTGAACCCCTTGTTTTATGCATCACCCCACCTCACCTTTCCCGTTAAGCAGCCATAGTGTGTTTTCTAAACGTGTGACTCTGTTCTGTTTTGTAATTCAGTTCAAGTGTAGCGGTTTTTACAGTCCCTCTATAAGTGATAGCTTATGATAAGTGTCTTTTTCTGTGTGACTTATTTCACTTAGAATCGTCGTACCTAAGTCCACTCATCTTGCTTCTACTAGCCTTATGACATTGATTTCATGTCTGACTGATATTCCATTGTACATAAGGACCACAAATTTTATCCATTTTTCTCTTTCCTGGGATATTTAAGGTGTCATGAAGTGGAGGTTCTTGTCAACAGAGCAGCCCCAAACTTTGGGGTGCCTGTGTCTTGCTGATTTTTAGTTTTCCCAATTTATACGCCCATGAGTGGACGTGCCCTATGCTCACTAAGCTGTGTTTTTTCGATGTTTCAGGACACACCGTACACTTCTCCAGAGTGGCTGTTGGCAATTTACATCCCGCCCATCAGCGTAGCAAGGCTGCCATTTCTCCATGGCCTGTCCTGCATTTCTGGTTTTGACACTTTTTGCAGCATGGCCCTTTTGACCCATGGGAAGCGAGACTTCTTTGTAGCGCTGATTTGCCTTTCCAGGTTGCTTGGTTGGCCAAAAAGGGCGTATGCGTTTTTTCCTGAATATATTCAGGAAAAAACGCATACGCCCTTTTTGGCCAAGGGCATCATTGTCGACGTTTTGCCGCTTTTCATGTGCCTTAAAGGCGATTCGAATCTACCTCCTGAAATCTGTTTCCTGCAATTCTGCCTTGCTTTCAAATCCTCTTCGTTGACTTCCCTCAATATATCTGTGGATGAGAGTTATCACTTATAACTCTGCGGGTTTGTGAATTGCAGTGTCCCTGAGCTCCATTTTTCAACTGTCTTTTTTGAGAGCTGGCCGCAAAAGCACGGGATTGCCTCAGGCCCTATTCTGGTTCCTGGCAGCCGGCTGAGCCTGTGGTTAATTCTTCTTCCTGATGGGAAAATAGAGTGACCTGTGCCTGTCCCAACAGCTAGATCTAGTCTCTCATTGGTTGCCCCTCTTCCCGTTCATCCTCAGGACAAATTGCAACCTGTAGGGAACAGGAGGTTAAAGGTGCTGATTCTCCAAGTAGGGAGATTGCTAGTAAAGTAGCTGGAATGGCGAACCCGAGCACAAGGAGATGAGAAATGAGGTGCGTTTTAGAAACCTTTCAAAATCACACGGTGTACCATCTTCTGAGTTTCTCATGCATGTTTTCGATGTAGGAAGATGCCCTTGAACCTGGAGACTTGGGACCCATGGGATGGGTACCACGCAGTATTACTTTAAAGGGTCTGCGTTTGCTCACCCAACCTAACCCAACCTTTCAGCGCCAAGACTGTCCACCCTTATGTCTCATCCAGCTGTGCGTGTAGATATGGTCAATCCAGGTTGCATCACAGCCTCTGAACGAATTTTGTAAGAATTTCTCTCTCTTTCACTGTCTTTGTTTTACGGGTTTTTAAAAGTAATTTATTTTTATAATGGGGTTTAGCTGCTTTTCACGGCTGTGTTTATGCGGATTTACACCCACTTGACTCACTTCCAGACAGATATAAATACATAGGTTTTAAGATTCTTACTAGTCACATATATTCTTGTGAGGTGAATAGGGGGTGTTGAGTCCAGTTCACTGAGCAAGGAGTAGGTCTTGTCTATTACATATTGGGTGTATGGAACGGTATCTGAGCGAATTTGAAACCCTTGTTTTATGCATCACCCCACCTCACCTTTCCCGTTAAGCAGCCATAGTGTGTTTTCTAAACGTGTGATTCTGTTCTGTTCTGTAATTCAGTTCAAGTGTAGCGGTTTTTACATTCCCTCTATAAGTGATAGCTTATGATAAGTGTCTTTTTCTGTGTGACTTATTTCACTTAGAATCGTCGTACCTAAGTCCACTCATCTTGCTTCTACTAGCCTTATGACATTGATTTCATGTCTGAGTGATATTGCATTGTACATAAGGACCACAACTTCTTTATCCATTTTTCTCTTTCCTGGGATATTTAAGGTGTCATGAAGTGGAGGTTCTTGTCAACAGAGCAGCCCTAAACTTTGGGGTGCCTGTGTCTTGCTGATTTTTAGTTTTCCCAATTTATACGCCCATGAGTGGACGTGCCCTATGCTCCCTAAGCTGTGTTTTTTCGATGTTTCAGGACACACCGTACACTTCTCCAGAGTGGCTGTTGGCAATTAACATCCCGCCCATCAGCGTAGCAAGGCTGCCATTTCTCCATGGCCTGTCCTGCATTTCTGGTTTTGACACTTTTTGCAGCATGACCCTTTTGACCGATGTGAAGCGAGACTTCTTTGTAGCACTGATTTGCCTTTCCAGGTTGCTTGGTTGGCCAAAAAGGGCGTATGCGTTTTTTCCTGAATATATTCAGGAAAAAACGCATACGCCCTTTTTGGCCAAGGGCATCATTGTCGACGTTTTGCCGCTTTTCATGTGCTTTAAAGGCGATTCGAATCTACCTCCTGAAACCTGTTTCCTGCAATTCTGCCTTGCTTTCAAATCCTCTTCGTTGCCTTCCCTCAATATATTTGTGGACGAGAGTTATCATTTATAACTCAGCAGGTTTGTGAATGGCAGTCCCCCTGAGCTCCATTTTTCAACTGTCTTTTTTGGGAGCTGGCCGCAAAAGCACGGGATTGCCTCAGGCCCTATTCTGGTTCCCGGTGGCAGGCTGAGCCTGTGGTTAATTCTTCTTCCTGATGGGAAAATAGAGTGACCTGTGCCTGTCCCAACACCTAGATCTAGTCTCTCATTGGTTGCCCCTCTTCCCGTTCATCCTCAGGACAAATTGCAACCTGTAGGGAACAGGAGGTTAAAGGTGCTGATTCTCCAAGTAGGGAGATTGCTAGTAAAGTAGCTGGAATGGCGAACCCGAGCACAAGGAGATGAGAAATGAGGTGCGTTGTAGAAACCTTTCAAAATCACACGGTGTACCATCTTCTGAGTTTCTCATGCATGTTTTCGATGTAGGAAGATGCCCTTGAACCTGGAGATTTGGGACCCATGGGATGGGTACCACGCAATATTACTTTAAAGGGTCTGCGTTTGCTCACCCAACCTCACCCAACCTGTCAGCCCCAAGAGTGTCCACCCTTATGTCTCATCCAGCTGTGGGTCTAGATATGGTCAATCCAGGTTGCATCACAGCCCCTGAACGAATTTTGTAAGAATTTCTCTCTCTTTCACTGTCTTTGTTTTACGGGTTTTTAAAAGTAATTTATTTTTATAATGGGGTTTAGCTGCTTTTCACGGCTGTGTTTATGCGGCTTTACACCCACTTGACTCACTTCCAGACAGATATCAATACATAGGTTTTAAGATTGTTACTAGTCACATATATTCTTGTGCGGTGAATAGGGGGTGTTGAGTCCAGTTCACTGAGCAAGGAGTAGGTCTTGTCTATTACATATTGGGTGTATGGAACGGCATCTGAGCGAATTTGAACCCCTTGTTTTATGCATCACCCCACCTCACCTTTCCCGTTAAGCAGCCATAGTGTGTTTTCTAAACGTGTGATTCTGTTCTGTTCTGTAATTCAGTTCAAGTGTAGCGGTTTTTACATTCCCTCTATAAGTGATAGCTTATGATAAGTGTCTTTTTCTGTGTGACTTATTTCACTTAGAATCGTCGTGCCTAACTCCACTCATCTTGCTTCTACTTGCCTTATGACATTGATTTCATGTCTGAGTGATATTCCATTGTACATAAGGACCACAACTTCTTTATCCATTTTTCTCTTTCCTGGGATATTTAAGGTGTCATGAAGTGGAGGTTCTTGTCAACAGAGCAGCCCCAAACTTTGGGGTGCCTGTGTCTTGCTCATTTTTAGTTTTCCCAATTTATACGCCCATGAGTGGACGTGCCCTATGCTCCCTAAGCTGTGTTTTTTCGATGTTTCAGGACACACCGTACACTTCTCCAGAGTGGCTGTTGGCAACTTACATCCCGCCCATCAGCGTAGCAAGGCTGCCATTTCTCCATGGCCTGTCCTGCATTTCTGGTTTTGACACTTTTTGCAGCATGGCCCTTTTGGCCGATGGGAAGCGAGACTTCTTTGTAGCGCTGATTTGCCTTTCCAGGTTGCTTGGTTGGCCAAAAAGGGCGTATGCGTTTTTTCCTGAATATATTCAGGAAAAAACGCATACGCCCTTTTTGGCCAAGGGCATCATTGTCGACGTTTTGCCGCTTTTCATGTGCTTTACAGGCGATTCGAATCTACCTCCTGAAACCTGTTTCCTGCAATTCTGCCTTGCTTTCAAATCCTCTTCGTTGCCTTCCCTCAATATATCTGTGGATGAGAGTTATCATTTATAACTCTGCGGGTTTGTGAATTGCAGTGTCCCTGAGCTCCATTTTTCAACTCGCTTTTTTGGGAGCTGGCCGCAAAAGCGCGGGATTGCCTCAGGCCCTATTCTGCTTCTGGGCGGCAGGCTGAGCCTGTGGTTAATTCTTCTTCCTGATGGGAAAATAGAGTGACCTGTGCCTGTCCCAACACCTAGATCTAGTCTCTCATTGGTTGCCCCTCTTCCCGTTCAACCTCAGGACAAATTGCAACCTGTAGGGAACAGGAGGTTAAAGGTGCTGATTCTCCAAGTAAGTTGATTGCTAGTAAAGTAGCTGGAAAGGCGAACCCGAGCACAAGGACATGAGAAATGGGGTGTGTTTTAGAAACCTTTCAAAATCACACGGTGTACCATCTTCTGAGTTTCTCATGCATGTTTTCGATGTAGGAAGATGCCCTTGAACCTGGAGATTTGGGACCCATGGGATGGGTACCACGCAGTATTACTTTAAAGGGTCTGCGTTTGCTCACCCAACCTCTCAGCCCCAAGAGTGTCCACCCTTATGTCTCATCCAGCTGTGGGTCTAGATATGGTCAATCCAGGTTGCATCTCAGCCCCTGATCGAATTTTGTAAGAATTTCTCTCTCTTTCACTGTCTTTGTTTTACGGGTTTTTAAAAGTAATTTATTTTTATAATGGGGTTTAGCTGCTTTTCACGGCTGTGTTTATGCGGATTTACACCCACTTGACTCACTTCCAGACAGATATCAATACATAGGTTTTAAGATTGTTACTAGTCATATATATTCTTGTGCGGTGAATAGGGGGTGTTGAGTCCAGTTCACTGAGCAAGGAGTAGGTCTTGTGTGTTACATATTGGGTGTATGGAACGGTATCTGAGCGAATTTGAACCCCTTGTTTTATGCATCACCCCACCTCACCTTTCCCGTTAAGCAGCCATAGTGTGTTTTCTAAACGTGTGACTCTGTTCTGTTTTGTAATTCAGTTCAAGTGTAGCGGTTTTTACAGTCCCTCTATAAGTGATAGCTTATGATAAGTGTCTTTTTCTGTGTGACTTATTTCACTTAGAATCGTCGTACCTAAGTCCACTCATCTTGCTTCTACTAGCCTTATGACATTGATTTCATGTCTGACTGATATTCCATTGTACATAAGGACCACAAATTTTATCCATTTTTCTCTTTCCTGGGATATTTAAGGTGTCATGAAGTGGAGGTTCTTGTCAACAGAGCAGCCCCAAACTTTGGGGTGCCTGTGTCTTGCTGATTTTTAGTTTTCCCAATTTATACGCCCATGAGTGGACGTGCCCTATGCTCACTAAGCTGTGTTTTTTCGATGTTTCAGGACACACCGTACACTTCTCCAGAGTGGCTGTTGGCAATTTACATCCCGCCCATCAGCGTAGCAAGGCTGCCATTTCTCCATGGCCTGTCCTGCATTTCTGGTTTTGACACTTTTTGCAGCATGGCCCTTTTGACCCATGGGAAGCGAGACTTCTTTGTAGCGCTGATTTGCCTTTCCAGGTTGCTTGGTTGGCCAAAAAGGGCGTATGCGTTTTTTCCTGAATATATTCAGGAAAAAACGCATACGCCCTTTTTGGCCAAGGGCATCATTGTCGACGTTTTGCCGCTTTTCATGTGCCTTAAAGGCGATTCGAATCTACCTCCTGAAATCTGTTTCCTGCAATTCTGCCTTGCTTTCAAATCCTCTTCGTTGACTTCCCTCAATATATCTGTGGATGAGAGTTATCACTTATAACTCTGCGGGTTTGTGAATTGCAGTGTCCCTGAGCTCCATTTTTCAACTGTCTTTTTTGAGAGCTGGCCGCAAAAGCACGGGATTGCCTCAGGCCCTATTCTGGTTCCTGGCAGCCGGCTGAGCCTGTGGTTAATTCTTCTTCCTGATGGGAAAATAGAGTGACCTGTGCCTGTCCCAACAGCTAGATCTAGTCTCTCATTGGTTGCCCCTCTTCCCGTTCATCCTCAGGACAAATTGCAACCTGTAGGGAACAGGAGGTTAAAGGTGCTGATTCTCCAAGTAGGGAGATTGCTAGTAAAGTAGCTGGAATGGCGAACCCGAGCACAAGGAGATGAGAAATGAGGTGCGTTTTAGAAACCTTTCAAAATCACACGGTGTACCATCTTCTGAGTTTCTCATGCATGTTTTCGATGTAGGAAGATGCCCTTGAACCTGGAGACTTGGGACCCATGGGATGGGTACCACGCAGTATTACTTTAAAGGGTCTGCGTTTGCTCACCCAACCTAACCCAACCTTTCAGCGCCAAGACTGTCCACCCTTATGTCTCATCCAGCTGTGCGTGTAGATATGGTCAATCCAGGTTGCATCACAGCCTCTGAACGAATTTTGTAAGAATTTCTCTCTCTTTCACTGTCTTTGTTTTACGGGTTTTTAAAAGTAATTTATTTTTATAATGGGGTTTAGCTGCTTTTCACGGCTGTGTTTATGCGGATTTACACCCACTTGACTCACTTCCAGACAGATATAAATACATAGGTTTTAAGATTCTTACTAGTCACATATATTCTTGTGAGGTGAATAGGGGGTGTTGAGTCCAGTTCACTGAGCAAGGAGTAGGTCTTGTCTATTACATATTGGGTGTATGGAACGGTATCTGAGCGAATTTGAAACCCTTGTTTTATGCATCACCCCACCTCACCTTTCCCGTTAAGCAGCCATAGTGTGTTTTCTAAACGTGTGATTCTGTTCTGTTCTGTAATTCAGTTCAAGTGTAGCGGTTTTTACATTCCCTCTATAAGTGATAGCTTATGATAAGTGTCTTTTTCTGTGTGACTTATTTCACTTAGAATCGTCGTGCCTAACTCCACTCATCTTGCTTCTACTTGCCTTATGACATTGATTTCATGTCTGAGTGATATTCCATTGTACATAAGGACCACAACTTCTTTATCCATTTTTCTCTTTCCTGGGATATTTAAGGTGTCATGAAGTGGAGGTTCTTGTCAACAGAGCAGCCCCAAACTTTGGGGTGCCTGTGTCTTGCTCATTTTTAGTTTTCCCAATTTATACGCCCATGAGTGGACGTGCCCTATGCTCCCTAAGCTGTGTTTTTTCGATGTTTCAGGACACACCGTACACTTCTCCAGAGTGGCTGTTGGAAACTTACATCCCGCCCATCAGCGTAGCAAGGCTGCCATTTCTCCATGGCCTGTCCTGCATTTCTGGTTTTGACAATTTTTGCAGCATGGCCCTTTTGGCCGATGGGAAGCGAGACTTCTTTGTAGCGCTGATTTGCATTTCCAGGTTGCTTGGTTGGCCAAAAAGGGCGTATGCGTTTTTTCCTGAATATATTCAGGAAAAAACGCATACGCCCTTTTTGGCCAAGGGCATCATTGTCGACGTTTTGCCGCTTTTCATGTGCTTTACAGGCGATTCGAATCTACCTCCTGAAACCTGTTTCCTGCAATTCTGCCTTGCTTTCAAATCCTCTTCGTTGCCTTCCCTCAATATATCTGTGGATGAGAGTTATCATTTATAACTCTGCGGGTTTGTGAATTGCAGTGTCCCTGAGCTCCATTTTTCAACTCGCTTTTTTGGGAGCTGGCCGCAAAAGCGCGGGATTGCCTCAGGAACTATTCTGCTTCTGGGCGGCAGGCTGAGCCTGTGGTTAATTCTTCTTCCTGATGGGAAAATAGAGTGACCTGTGCCTGTCCCAACACCTAGATCTAGTCTCTCATTGGTTGCCCCTCTTCCCGTTCAACCTCAGGACAAATTGCAACCTGTAGGGAACAGGAGGTTAAAGGTGCTGATTCTCCAAGTAAGTTGATTGCTAGTAAAGTAGCTGGAAAGGCGAACCCGAGCACAAGGACATGAGAAATGGGGTGTGTTTTAGAAACCTTTCAAAATCACACGGTGTACCATCTTCTGAGTTTCTCATGCATGTTTTCGATGTAGGAAGATGCCCTTGAACCTGGAGATTTGGGACCCATGGGATGGGTACCACGCAGTATTACTTTAAAGGGTCTGCGTTTGCTCACCCAACCTCTCAGCCCCAAGAGTGTCCACCCTTATGTCTCATCCAGCTGTGGGTCTAGATATGGTCAATCCAGGTTGCATCTCAGCCCCTGATCGAATTTTGTAAGAATTTCTCTCTCTTTCACTGTCTTTGTTTTACGGGTTTTTAAAAGTAATTTATTTTTATAATGGGGTTTAGCTGCTTTTCACGGCTGTGTTTATGCGGATTTACACCCACTTGACTCACTTCCAGACAGATATCAATACATAGGTTTTAAGATTGTTACTAGTCATATATATTCTTGTGCGGTGAATAGGGGGTGTTGAGTCCAGTTCACTGAGCAAGGAGTAGGTCTTGTGTGTTACATATTGGGTGTATGGAACGGTATCTGAGCGAATTTGAACCCCTTGTTTTATGCATCACCCCACCTCACCTTTCCCGTTAAGCAGCCATAGTGTGTTTTCTAAACGTGTGACTCTGTTCTGTTTTGTAATTCAGTTCAAGTGTAGCGGTTTTTACAGTCCCTCTATAAGTGATAGCTTATGATAAGTGTCTTTTTCTGTGTGACTTATTTCACTTAGAATCGTCGTACCTAAGTCCACTCATCTTGCTTCTACTAGCCTTATGACATTGATTTCATGTCTGACTGATATTCCATTGTACATAAGGACCACAAATTTTATCCATTTTTCTCTTTCCTGGGATATTTAAGGTGTCATGAAGTGGAGGTTCTTGTCAACAGAGCAGCCCCAAACTTTGGGGTGCCTGTGTCTTGCTGATTTTTAGTTTTCCCAATTTATACGCCCATGAGTGGACGTGCCCTATGCTCACTAAGCTGTGTTTTTTCGATGTTTCAGGACACACCGTACACTTCTCCAGAGTGGCTGTTGGCAATTTACATCCCGCCCATCAGCGTAGCAAGGCTGCCATTTCTCCATGGCCTGTCCTGCATTTCTGGTTTTGACACTTTTTGCAGCATGGCCCTTTTGACCCATGGGAAGCGAGACTTCTTTGTAGCGCTGATTTGCCTTTCCAGGTTGCTTGGTTGGCCAAAAAGGGCGTATGCGTTTTTTCCTGAATATATTCAGGAAAAAACGCATACGCCCTTTTTGGCCAAGGGCATCATTGTCGACGTTTTGCCGCTTTTCATGTGCCTTAAAGGCGATTCGAATCTACCTCCTGAAATCTGTTTCCTGCAATTCTGCCTTGCTTTCAAATCCTCTTCGTTGACTTCCCTCAATATATCTGTGGATGAGAGTTATCACTTATAACTCTGCGGGTTTGTGAATTGCAGTGTCCCTGAGCTCCATTTTTCAACTGTCTTTTTTGAGAGCTGGCCGCAAAAGCACGGGATTGCCTCAGGCCCTATTCTGGTTCCTGGCAGCCGGCTGAGCCTGTGGTTAATTCTTCTTCCTGATGGGAAAATAGAGTGACCTGTGCCTGTCCCAACAGCTAGATCTAGTCTCTCATTGGTTGCCCCTCTTCCCGTTCATCCTCAGGACAAATTGCAACCTGTAGGGAACAGGAGGTTAAAGGTGCTGATTCTCCAAGTAGGGAGATTGCTAGTAAAGTAGCTGGAATGGCGAACCCGAGCACAAGGAGATGAGAAATGAGGTGCGTTTTAGAAACCTTTCAAAATCACACGGTGTACCATCTTCTGAGTTTCTCATGCATGTTTTCGATGTAGGAAGATGCCCTTGAACCTGGAGACTTGGGACCCATGGGATGGGTACCACGCAGTATTACTTTAAAGGGTCTGCGTTTGCTCACCCAACCTAACCCAACCTTTCAGCGCCAAGACTGTCCACCCTTATGTCTCATCCAGCTGTGCGTGTAGATATGGTCAATCCAGGTTGCATCACAGCCTCTGAACGAATTTTGTAAGAATTTCTCTCTCTTTCACTGTCTTTGTTTTACGGGTTTTTAAAAGTAATTTATTTTTATAATGGGGTTTAGCTGCTTTTCACGGCTGTGTTTATGCGGATTTACACCCACTTGACTCACTTCCAGACAGATATAAATACATAGGTTTTAAGATTCTTACTAGTCACATATATTCTTGTGAGGTGAATAGGGGGTGTTGAGTCCAGTTCACTGAGCAAGGAGTAGGTCTTGTCTATTACATATTGGGTGTATGGAACGGTATCTGAGCGAATTTGAAACCCTTGTTTTATGCATCACCCCACCTCACCTTTCCCGTTAAGCAGCCATAGTGTGTTTTCTAAACGTGTGATTCTGTTCTGTTCTGTAATTCAGTTCAAGTGTAGCGGTTTTTACATTCCCTCTATAAGTGATAGCTTATGATAAGTGTCTTTTTCTGTGTGACTTATTTCACTTAGAATCGTCGTACCTAAGTCCACTCATCTTGCTTCTACTAGCCTTATGACATTGATTTCATGTCTGAGTGATATTGCATTGTACATAAGGACCACAACTTCTTTATCCATTTTTCTCTTTCCTGGGATATTTAAGGTGTCATGAAGTGGAGGTTCTTGTCAACAGAGCAGCCCTAAACTTTGGGGTGCCTGTGTCTTGCTGAATTTTAGTTTTCCCAATTTATACGCCCATGAGTGGACGTGCCCTATGCTCCCTAAGCTGTGTTTTTTCGATGTTTCAGGACACACCGTACACTTCTCCAGAGTGGCTGTTGGCAATTAACATCCCGCCCATCAGCGTAGCAAGGCTGCCATTTCTCCATGGCCTGTCCTGCATTTCTGGTTTTGACACTTTTTGCAGCATGACCCTTTTGACCGATGGGAAGCGAGACTTCTTTGTAGCACTGATTTGCCTTTCCAGGTTGCTTGGTTGGCCAAAAAGGGCGTATGCGTTTTTTCCTGAATATATTCAGGAAAAAACGCATACGCCCTTTTTGGCCAAGGGCATCATTGTCGACGTTTTGCCGCTTTTCATGTGCTTTAAATAAAGGCGATTCGAATCTACCTCCTGAAACCTGTTTCCTGCAATTCTGCCTTGCTTTCAAATCCTCTTCGTTGCCTTCCCTCAATATATTTGTGGACGAGAGTTATCATTTATAACTCAGCAGGTTTGTGAATGGCAGTCCCCCTGAGCTCCATTTTTCAACTGTCTTTTTTGGGAGCTGGCCGCAAAAGCACGGGATTGCCTCAGGCCCTATTCTGGTTCCCGGTGGCAGGCTGAGCCTGTGGTTAATTCTTCTTCCTGATGGGAAAATAGAGTGACCTGTGCCTGTCCCAACACCTAGATCTAGTCTCTCATTGGTTGCCCCTCTTCCCGTTCATCCTCAGGACAAATTGCAACCTGTAGGGAACAGGAGGTTAAAGGTGCTGATTCTCCAAGTAGGGAGATTGCTAGTAAAGTAGCTGGAATGGCGAACCCGAGCACAAGGAGATGAGAAATGAGGTGCGTTGTAGAAACCTTTCAAAATCACACGGTGTACCATCTTCTGAGTTTCTCATGCATGTTTTCGATGTAGGAAGATGCCCTTGAACCTGGAGATTTGGGACCCATGGGATGGGTACCACGCAGTATTACTTTAAAGGGTCTGCGTTTGCTCACCCAACCTCACCCAACCTGTCAGCCCCAAGAGTGTCCACCCTTATGTCTCATCCAGCTGTGGGTCTAGATATGGTCAATCCAGGTTGCATCACAGCCCCTGAACGAATTTTGTAAGAATTTCTCTCTCTTTCACTGTCTTTGTTTTACGGGTTTTTAAAAGTAATTTATTTTTATAATGGGGTTTAGCTGCTTTTCACGGCTGTGTTTATGCGGCTTTACACCCACTTGACTCACTTCCAGACAGATATCAATACATAGGTTTTAAGATTGTTACTAGTCACATATATTCTTGTGCGGTGAATAGGGGGTGTTGAGTCCAGTTCACTGAGCAAGGAGTAGGTCTTGTCTATTACATATTGGGTGTATGGAACGGCATCTGAGCGAATTTGAACCCCTTGTTTTATGCATCACCCCACCTCACCTTTCCCGTTAAGCAGCCATAGTGTGTTTTCTAAACGTGTGATTCTGTTCTGTTCTGTAATTCAGTTCAAGTGTAGCGGTTTTTACATTCCCTCTATAAGTGATAGCTTATGATAAGTGTCTTTTTCTGTGTGACTTATTTCACTTAGAATCGTCGTGCCTAACTCCACTCATCTTGCTTCTACTTGCCTTATGACATTGATTTCATGTCTGAGTGATATTCCATTGTACATAAGGACCACAACTTCTTTATCCATTTTTCTCTTTCCTGGGATATTTAAGGTGTCATGAAGTGGAGGTTCTTGTCAACAGAGCAGCCCCAAACTTTGGGGTGCCTGTGTCTTGCTGATTTTTAGTTTTCCCAATTTATACGCCCATGAGTGGACGTGCCCTATGCTCACTAAGCTGTGTTTTTTCGATGTTTCAGGACACACCGTACACTTCTCCAGAGTGGCTGTTGGAAACTTACATCCCGCCCATCAGCGTAGCAAGGCTGCCATTTCTCCATGGCCTGTCCTGCATTTCTGGTTTTGACAATTTTTGCAGCATGGCCCTTTTGGCCGATGGGAAGCGAGACTTCTTTGTAGCGCTGATTTGCATTTCCAGGTTGCTTGGTTGGCCAAAAAGGGCGTATGCGTTTTTTCCTGAATATATTCAGGAAAAAACGCATACGCCCTTTTTGGCCAAGGGCATCATTGTCGACGTTTTGCCGCTTTTCATGTGCTTTACAGGCGATTCGAATCTACCTCCTGAAACCTGTTTCCTGCAATTCTGCCTTGCTTTCAAATCCTCTTCGTTGCCTTCCCTCAATATATCTGTGGATGAGAGTTATCATTTATAACTCTGCGGGTTTGTGAATTGCAGTGTCCCTGAGCTCCATTTTTCAACTCGCTTTTTTGGGAGCTGGCCGCAAAAGCGCGGGATTGCCTCAGGAACTATTCTGCTTCTGGGCGGCAGGCTGAGCCTGTGGTTAATTCTTCTTCCTGATGGGAAAATAGAGTGACCTGTGCCTGTCCCAACACCTAGATCTAGTCTCTCATTGGTTGCCCCTCTTCCCGTTCAACCTCAGGACAAATTGCAACCTGTAGGGAACAGGAGGTTAAAGGTGCTGATTCTCCAAGTAAGTTGATTGCTAGTAAAGTAGCTGGAAAGGCGAACCCGAGCACAAGGACATGAGAAATGGGGTGTGTTTTAGAAACCTTTCAAAATCACACGGTGTACCATCTTCTGAGTTTCTCATGCATGTTTTCGATGTAGGAAGATGCCCTTGAACCTGGAGATTTGGGACCCATGGGATGGGTACCACGCAGTATTACTTTAAAGGGTCTGCGTTTGCTCACCCAACCTCTCAGCCCCAAGAGTGTCCACCCTTATGTCTCATCCAGCTGTGGGTCTAGATATGGTCAATCCAGGTTGCATCTCAGCCCCTGATCGAATTTTGTAAGAATTTCTCTCTCTTTCACTGTCTTTGTTTTACGGGTTTTTAAAAGTAATTTATTTTTATAATGGGGTTTAGCTGCTTTTCACGGCTGTGTTTATGCGGATTTACACCCACTTGACTCACTTCCAGACAGATATCAATACATAGGTTTTAAGATTGTTACTAGTCATATATATTCTTGTGCGGTGAATAGGGGGTGTTGAGTCCAGTTCACTGAGCAAGGAGTAGGTCTTGTGTGTTACATATTGGGTGTATGGAACGGTATCTGAGCGAATTTGAACCCCTTGTTTTATGCATCACCCCACCTCACCTTTCCCGTTAAGCAGCCATAGTGTGTTTTCTAAACGTGTGACTCTGTTCTGTTTTGTAATTCAGTTCAAGTGTAGCGGTTTTTACAGTCCCTCTATAAGTGATAGCTTATGATAAGTGTCTTTTTCTGTGTGACTTATTTCACTTAGAATCGTCGTACCTAAGTCCACTCATCTTGCTTCTACTAGCCTTATGACATTGATTTCATGTCTGACTGATATTCCATTGTACATAAGGACCACAAATTTTATCCATTTTTCTCTTTCCTGGGATATTTAAGGTGTCATGAAGTGGAGGTTCTTGTCAACAGAGCAGCCCCAAACTTTGGGGTGCCTGTGTCTTGCTGATTTTTAGTTTTCCCAATTTATACGCCCATGAGTGGACGTGCCCTATGCTCACTAAGCTGTGTTTTTTCGATGTTTCAGGACACACCGTACACTTCTCCAGAGTGGCTGTTGGCAATTTACATCCCGCCCATCAGCGTAGCAAGGCTGCCATTTCTCCATGGCCTGTCCTGCATTTCTGGTTTTGACACTTTTTGCAGCATGGCCCTTTTGACCCATGGGAAGCGAGACTTCTTTGTAGCGCTGATTTGCCTTTCCAGGTTGCTTGGTTGGCCAAAAAGGGCGTATGCGTTTTTTCCTGAATATATTCAGGAAAAAACGCATACGCCCTTTTTGGCCAAGGGCATCATTGTCGACGTTTTGCCGCTTTTCATGTGCCTTAAAGGCGATTCGAATCTACCTCCTGAAATCTGTTTCCTGCAATTCTGCCTTGCTTTCAAATCCTCTTCGTTGACTTCCCTCAATATATCTGTGGATGAGAGTTATCACTTATAACTCTGCGGGTTTGTGAATTGCAGTGTCCCTGAGCTCCATTTTTCAACTGTCTTTTTTGAGAGCTGGCCGCAAAAGCACGGGATTGCCTCAGGCCCTATTCTGGTTCCTGGCAGCCGGCTGAGCCTGTGGTTAATTCTTCTTCCTGATGGGAAAATAGAGTGACCTGTGCCTGTCCCAACAGCTAGATCTAGTCTCTCATTGGTTGCCCCTCTTCCCGTTCATCCTCAGGACAAATTGCAACCTGTAGGGAACAGGAGGTTAAAGGTGCTGATTCTCCAAGTAGGGAGATTGCTAGTAAAGTAGCTGGAATGGCGAACCCGAGCACAAGGAGATGAGAAATGAGGTGCGTTTTAGAAACCTTTCAAAATCACACGGTGTACCATCTTCTGAGTTTCTCATGCATGTTTTCGATGTAGGAAGATGCCCTTGAACCTGGAGACTTGGGACCCATGGGATGGGTACCACGCAGTATTACTTTAAAGGGTCTGCGTTTGCTCACCCAACCTAACCCAACCTTTCAGCGCCAAGACTGTCCACCCTTATGTCTCATCCAGCTGTGCGTGTAGATATGGTCAATCCAGGTTGCATCACAGCCTCTGAACGAATTTTGTAAGAATTTCTCTCTCTTTCACTGTCTTTGTTTTACGGGTTTTTAAAAGTAATTTATTTTTATAATGGGGTTTAGCTGCTTTTCACGGCTGTGTTTATGCGGATTTACACCCACTTGACTCACTTCCAGACAGATATAAATACATAGGTTTTAAGATTCTTACTAGTCACATATATTCTTGTGAGGTGAATAGGGGGTGTTGAGTCCAGTTCACTGAGCAAGGAGTAGGTCTTGTCTATTACATATTGGGTGTATGGAACGGTATCTGAGCGAATTTGAAACCCTTGTTTTATGCATCACCCCACCTCACCTTTCCCGTTAAGCAGCCATAGTGTGTTTTCTAAACGTGTGATTCTGTTCTGTTCTGTAATTCAGTTCAAGTGTAGCGGTTTTTACATTCCCTCTATAAGTGATAGCTTATGATAAGTGTCTTTTTCTGTGTGACTTATTTCACTTAGAATCGTCGTACCTAAGTCCACTCATCTTGCTTCTACTAGCCTTATGACATTGATTTCATGTCTGAGTGATATTGCATTGTACATAAGGACCACAACTTCTTTATCCATTTTTCTCTTTCCTGGGATATTTAAGGTGTCATGAAGTGGAGGTTCTTGTCAACAGAGCAGCCCTAAACTTTGGGGTGCCTGTGTCTTGCTGAATTTTAGTTTTCCCAATTTATACGCCCATGAGTGGACGTGCCCTATGCTCCCTAAGCTGTGTTTTTTCGATGTTTCAGGACACACCGTACACTTCTCCAGAGTGGCTGTTGGCAATTAACATCCCGCCCATCAGCGTAGCAAGGCTGCCATTTCTCCATGGCCTGTCCTGCATTTCTGGTTTTGACACTTTTTGCAGCATGACCCTTTTGACCGATGGGAAGCGAGACTTCTTTGTAGCACTGATTTGCCTTTCCAGGTTGCTTGGTTGGCCAAAAAGGGCGTATGCGTTTTTTCCTGAATATATTCAGGAAAAAACGCATACGCCCTTTTTGGCCAAGGGCATCATTGTCGACGTTTTGCCGCTTTTCATGTGCTTTAAATAAAGGCGATTCGAATCTACCTCCTGAAACCTGTTTCCTGCAATTCTGCCTTGCTTTCAAATCCTCTTCGTTGCCTTCCCTCAATATATTTGTGGACGAGAGTTATCATTTATAACTCAGCAGGTTTGTGAATGGCAGTCCCCCTGAGCTCCATTTTTCAACTGTCTTTTTTGGGAGCTGGCCGCAAAAGCACGGGATTGCCTCAGGCCCTATTCTGGTTCCCGGTGGCAGGCTGAGCCTGTGGTTAATTCTTCTTCCTGATGGGAAAATAGAGTGACCTGTGCCTGTCCCAACACCTAGATCTAGTCTCTCATTGGTTGCCCCTCTTCCCGTTCATCCTCAGGACAAATTGCAACCTGTAGGGAACAGGAGGTTAAAGGTGCTGATTCTCCAAGTAGGGAGATTGCTAGTAAAGTAGCTGGAATGGCGAACCCGAGCACAAGGAGATGAGAAATGAGGTGCGTTGTAGAAACCTTTCAAAATCACTCGGTGTACCATCTTCTGAGTTTCTCATGCATGTTTTCGATGTAGGAAGATGCCCTTGAACCTGGAGATTTGGGACCCATGGGATGGGTACCACGCAGTATTACTTTAAAGGGTCTGCGTTTGCTCACCCAACCTCACCCAACCTGTCAGCCCCAAGAGTGTCCACCCTTATGTCTCATCCAGCTGTGGGTCTAGATATGGTCAATCCAGGTTGCATCACAGCCCCTGAACGAATTTTGTAAGAATTTCTCTCTCTTTCACTGTCTTTGTTTTACGGGTTTTTAAAAGTAATTTATTTTTATAATGGGGTTTAGCTGCTTTTCACGGCTGTGTTTATGCGGCTTTACACCCACTTGACTCACTTCCAGACAGATATCAATACATAGGTTTTAAGATTGTTACTAGTCACATATATTCTTGTGCGGTGAATAGGGGGTGTTGAGTCCAGTTCACTGAGCAAGGAGTAGGTCTTGTCTATTACATATTGGGTGTATGGAACGGCATCTGAGCGAATTTGAACCCCTTGTTTTATGCATCACCCCACCTCACCTTTCCCGTTAAGCAGCCATAGTGTGTTTTCTAAACGTGTGATTCTGTTCTGTTCTGTAATTCAGTTCAAGTGTAGCGGTTTTTACATTCCCTCTATAAGTGATAGCTTATGATAAGTGTCTTTTTCTGTGTGACTTATTTCACTTAGAATCGTCGTGCCTAACTCCACTCATCTTGCTTCTACTTGCCTTATGACATTGATTTCATGTCTGAGTGATATTCCATTGTACATAAGGACCACAACTTCTTTATCCATTTTTCTCTTTCCTGGGATATTTAAGGTGTCATGAAGTGGAGGTTCTTGTCAACAGAGCAGCCCCAAACTTTGGGGTGCCTGTGTCTTGCTCATTTTTAGTTTTCCCAATTTATACGCCCATGAGTGGACGTGCCCTATGCTCCCTAAGCTGTGTTTTTTCGATGTTTCAGGACACACCGTACACTTCTCCAGAGTGGCTGTTGGAAACTTACATCCCGCCCATCAGCGTAGCAAGGCTGCCATTTCTCCATGGCCTGTCCTGCATTTCTGGTTTTGACACTTTTTGCAGCATGGCCCTTTTGGCCGATGGGAAGCGAGACTTCTTTGTAGCGCTGATTTGCATTTCCAGGTTGCTTGGTTGGCCAAAAAGGGCGTATGCGTTTTTTCCTGAATATATTCAGGAAAAAACGCATACGCCCTTTTTGGCCAAGGGCATCATTGTCGACGTTTTGCCGCTTTTCATGTGCTTTACAGGCGATTCGAATCTACCTCCTGAAACCTGTTTCCTGCAATTCTGCCTTGCTTTCAAATCCTCTTCGTTGCCTTCCCTCAATATATCTGTGGATGAGAGTTATCATTTATAACTCTGCGGGTTTGTGAATTGCAGTGTCCCTGAGCTCCATTTTTCAACTCGCTTTTTTGGGAGCTGGCCGCAAAAGCGCGGGATTGCCTCAGGAACTATTCTGCTTCTGGGCGGCAGGCTGAGCCTGTGGTTAATTCTTCTTCCTGATGGGAAAATAGAGTGACCTGTGCCTGTCCCAACACCTAGATCTAGTCTCTCATTGGTTGCCCCTCTTCCCGTTCAACCTCAGGACAAATTGCAACCTGTAGGGAACAGGAGGTTAAAGGTGCTGATTCTCCAAGTAAGTTGATTGCTAGTAAAGTAGCTGGAAAGGCGAACCCGAGCACAAGGACATGAGAAATGGGGTGTGTTTTAGAAACCTTTCAAAATCACACGGTGTACCATCTTCTGAGTTTCTCATGCATGTTTTCGATGTAGGAAGATGCCCTTGAACCTGGAGATTTGGGACCCATGGGATGGGTACCACGCAGTATTACTTTAAAGGGTCTGTGTTTGCTCACCCAACCTCTCAGCCCCAAGAGTGTCCACCCTTATGTCTCATCCAGCTGTGGGTCTAGATATGGTCAATCCAGGTTGCATCTCAGCCCCTGATCGAATTTTGTAAGAATTTCTCTCTCTTTCACTGTCTTTGTTTTACGGGTTTTTAAAAGTAATTTATTTTTATAATGGGGTTTAGCTGCTTTTCACGGCTGTGTTTATGCGGATTTACACCCACTTGACTCACTTCCAGACAGATATCAATACATAGGTTTTAAGATTGTTACTAGTCATATATATTCTTGTGCGGTGAATAGGGGGTGTTGAGTCCAGTTCACTGAGCAAGGAGTAGGTCTTGTGTGTTACATATTGGGTGTATGGAACGGTATCTGAGCGAATTTGAACCCCTTGTTTTATGCATCACCCCACCTCACCTTTCCCGTTAAGCAGCCATAGTGTGTTTTCTAAACGTGTGACTCTGTTCTGTTTTGTAATTCAGTTCAAGTGTAGCGGTTTTTACAGTCCCTCTATAAGTGATAGCTTATGATAAGTGTCTTTTTCTGTGTGACTTATTTCACTTAGAATCGTCGTACCTAAGTCCACTCATCTTGCTTCTACTAGCCTTATGACATTGATTTCATGTCTGACTGATATTCCATTGTACATAAGGACCACAAATTTTATCCATTTTTCTCTTTCCTGGGATATTTAAGGTGTCATGAAGTGGAGGTTCTTGTCAACAGAGCAGCCCCAAACTTTGGGGTGCCTGTGTCTTGCTGATTTTTAGTTTTCCCAATTTATACGCCCATGAGTGGACGTGCCCTATGCTCACTAAGCTGTGTTTTTTCGATGTTTCAGGACACACCGTACACTTCTCCAGAGTGGCTGTTGGCAATTTACATCCCGCCCATCAGCGTAGCAAGGCTGCCATTTCTCCATGGCCTGTCCTGCATTTCTGGTTTTGACACTTTTTGCAGCATGGCCCTTTTGACCCATGGGAAGCGAGACTTCTTTGTAGCGCTGATTTGCCTTTCCAGGTTGCTTGGTTGGCCAAAAAGGGCGTATGCGTTTTTTCCTGAATATATTCAGGAAAAAACGCATACGCCCTTTTTGGCCAAGGGCATCATTGTCGACGTTTTGCCGCTTTTCATGTGCCTTAAAGGCGATTCGAATCTACCTCCTGAAATCTGTTTCCTGCAATTCTGCCTTGCTTTCAAATCCTCTTCGTTGACTTCCCTCAATATATCTGTGGATGAGAGTTATCACTTATAACTCTGCGGGTTTGTGAATTGCAGTGTCCCTGAGCTCCATTTTTCAACTGTCTTTTTTGAGAGCTGGCCGCAAAAGCACGGGATTGCCTCAGGCCCTATTCTGGTTCCTGTCAGCCGGCTGAGCCTGTGGTTAATTCTTCTTCCTGATGGGAAAATAGAGTGACCTGTGCCTGTCCCAACAGCTAGATCTAGTCTCTCATTGGTTGCCCCTCTTCCCGTTCATCCTCAGGACAAATTGCAACCTGTAGGGAACAGGAGGTTAAAGGTGCTGATTCTCCAAGTAGGGAGATTGCTAGTAAAGTAGCTGGAATGGCGAACCCGAGCACAAGGAGATGAGAAATGAGGTGCGTTTTAGAAACCTTTCAAAATCACACGGTGTACCATCTTCTGAGTTTCTCATGCATGTTTTCGATGTAGGAAGATGCCCTTGAACCTGGAGACTTGGGACCCATGGGATGGGTACCACGCAGTATTACTTTAAAGGGTCTGCGTTTGCTCACCCAACCTAACCCAACCTTTCAGCGCCAAGACTGTCCACCCTTATGTCTCATCCAGCTGTGCGTGTAGATATGGTCAATCCAGGTTGCATCACAGCCTCTGAACGAATTTTGTAAGAATTTCTCTCTCTTTCACTGTCTTTGTTTTACGGGTTTTTAAAAGTAATTTATTTTTATAATGGGGTTTAGCTGCTTTTCACGGCTGTGTTTATGCGGATTTACACCCACTTGACTCACTTCCAGACAGATATAAATACATAGGTTTTAAGATTCTTACTAGTCACATATATTCTTGTGAGGTGAATAGGGGGTGTTGAGTCCAGTTCACTGAGCAAGGAGTAGGTCTTGTCTATTACATATTGGGTGTATGGAACGGTATCTGAGCGAATTTGAAACCCTTGTTTTATGCATCACCCCACCTCACCTTTCCCGTTAAGCAGCCATAGTGTGTTTTCTAAACGTGTGATTCTGTTCTGTTCTGTAATTCAGTTCAAGTGTAGCGGTTTTTACATTCCCTCTATAAGTGATAGCTTATGATAAGTGTCTTTTTCTGTGTGACTTATTTCACTTAGAATCGTCGTACCTAAGTCCACTCATCTTGCTTCTACTAGCCTTATGACATTGATTTCATGTCTGAGTGATATTGCATTGTACATAAGGACCACAACTTCTTTATCCATTTTTCTCTTTCCTGGGATATTTAAGGTGTCATGAAGTGGAGGTTCTTGTCAACAGAGCAGCCCTAAACTTTGGGGTGCCTGTGTCTTGCTGATTTTTAGTTTTCCCAATTTATACGCCCATGAGTGGACGTGCCCTATGCTCCCTAAGCTGTGTTTTTTCGATGTTTCAGGACACACCGTACACTTCTCCAGAGTGGCTGTTGGCAATTAACATCCCGCCCATCAGCGTAGCAAGGCTGCCATTTCTCCGTGGCCTGTCCTGCATTTCTGGTTTTGACACTTTTTGCAGCATGACCCTTTTGACCGATGGGAAGCGAGACTTCTTTGTAGCACTGATTTGCCTTTCCAGGTTGCTTGGTTGGCCAAAAAGGGCGTATGCGTTTTTTCCTGAATATATTCAGGAAAAAACGCATACGCCCTTTTTGGCCAAGGGCATCATTGTCGACGTTTTGCCGCTTTTCATGTGCTTTAAAGGCGATTCGAATCTACCTCCTGAAACCTGTTTCCTGCAATTCTGCCTTGCTTTCAAATCCTCTTCGTTGCCTTCCCTCAATATATTTGTGGACGAGAGTTATCATTTATAACTCAGCAGGTTTGTGAATGGCAGTCCCCCTGAGCTCCATTTTTCAACTGTCTTTTTTGGGAGCTGGCCGCAAAAGCACGGGATTGCCTCAGGCCCTATTCTGGTTCCCGGGGCAGGCTGAGCCTGTGGTTAATTCTTCTTCCTGATGGGAAAATAGAGTGACCTGTGCCTGTCCCAACACCTAGATCTAGTCTCTCATTGGTTGCCCCTCTTCCCGTTCATCCTCAGGACAAATTGCAACCTGTAGGGAACAGGAGGTTAAAGGTGCTGATTCTCCAAGTAGGGAGATTGCTAGTAAAGTAGCTGGAATGGCGAACCCGAGCACAAGGAGATGAGAAATGAGGTGCGTTGTAGAAACCTTTCAAAATCACACGGTGTACCATCTTCTGAGTTTCTCATGCATGTTTTCGATGTAGGAAGATGCCCTTGAACCTGGAGATTTGGGACCCATGGGATGGGTACCACGCAGTATTACTTTAAAGGGTCTGCGTTTGCTCACCCAACCTCACCCAACCTGTCAGCCCCAAGAGTGTCCACCCTTATGTCTCATCCAGCTGTGGGTCTAGATATGGTCAATCCAGGTTGCATCACAGCCCCTGAACGAATTTTGTAAGAATTTCTCTCTCTTTCACTGTCTTTGTTTTACGGGTTTTTAAAAGTAATTTATTTTTATAATGGGGTTTAGCTGCTTTTCACGGCTGTGTTTATGCGGCTTTACACCCACTTGACTCACTTCCAGACAGATATCAATACATAGGTTTTAAGATTGTTACTAGTCACATATATTCTTGTGCGGTGAATAGGGGGTGTTGAGTCCAGTTCACTGAGCAAGGAGTAGGTCTTGTCTATTACATATTGGGTGTATGGAACGGCATCTGAGCGAATTTGAACCCCTTGTTTTATGCATCACCCCACCTCACCTTTCCCGTTAAGCAGCCATAGTGTGTTTTCTAAACGTGTGATTCTGTTCTGTTCTGTAATTCAGTTCAAGTGTAGCGGTTTTTACATTCCCTCTATAAGTGATAGCTTATGATAAGTGTCTTTTTCTGTGTGACTTATTTCACTTAGAATCGTCGTGCCTAACTCCACTCATCTTGCTTCTACTTGCCTTATGACATTGATTTCATGTCTGAGTGATATTCCATTGTACATAAGGACCACAACTTCTTTATCCATTTTTCTCTTTCCTGGGATATTTAAGGTGTCATGAAGTGGAGGTTCTTGTCAACAGAGCAGCCCCAAACTTTGGGGTGCCTGTGTCTTGCTCATTTTTAGTTTTCCCAATTTATACGCCCATGAGTGGACGTGCCCTATGCTCACTAAGCTGTGTTTTTTCGATGTTTCAGGACACACCGTACACTTCTCCAGAGTGGCTGTTGGCAACTTACATCCCGCCCATCAGCGTAGCAAGGCTGCCATTTCTCCATGGCCTGTCCTGCATTTCTGGTTTTGACACTTTTTGCAGCATGGCCCTTTTGGCCGATGGGAAGCGAGACTTCTTTGTAGCGCTGATTTGCCTTTCCAGGTTGCTTGGTTGGCCAAAAAGGGCGTATGCGTTTTTTCCTGAATATATTCAGGAAAAAACGCATACGCCCTTTTTGGCCAAGGGCATCATTGTCGACGTTTTGCCGCTTTTCATGTGCTTTACAGGCGATTCGAATCTACCTCCTGAAACCTGTTTCCTGCAATTCTGCCTTGCTTTCAAATCCTCTTCGTTGCCTTCCCTCAATATATCTGTGGATGAGAGTTATCATTTATAACTCTGCGGGTTTGTGAATTGCAGTGTCCCTGAGCTCCATTTTTCAACTCGCTTTTTTGGGAGCTGGCCGCAAAAGCGCGGGATTGCCTCAGGCCCTATTCTGCTTCTGGGCGGCAGGCTGAGCCTGTGGTTAATTCTTCTTCCTGATGGGAAAATAGAGTGACCTGTGCCTGTCCCAACACCTAGATCTAGTCTCTCATTGGTTGCCCCTCTTCCCGTTCAACCTCAGGACAAATTGCAACCTGTAGGGAACAGGAGGTTAAAGGTGCTGATTCTCCAAGTAAGTTGATTGCTAGTAAAGTAGCTGGAAAGGCGAACCCGAGCACAAGGACATGAGAAATGGGGTGTGTTTTAGAAACCTTTCAAAATCACACGGTGTACCATCTTCTGAGTTTCTCATGCATGTTTTCGATGTAGGAAGATGCCCTTGAACCTGGAGATTTGGGACCCATGGGATGGGTACCACGCAGTATTACTTTAAAGGGTCTGTGTTTGCTCACCCAACCTCTCAGCCCCAAGAGTGTCCACCCGTATGTCTCATCCAGCTGTGGGTCTAGATATGGTCAATCCAGGTTGCATCTCAGCCCCTGATCGAATTTTGTAAGAATTTCTCTCTCTTTCACTGTCTTTGTTTTACGGGTTTTTAAAAGTAATTTATTTTTATAATGGGGTTTAGCTGCTTTTCACGGCTGTGTTTATGCGGATTTACACCCACTTGACTCACTTCCAGACAGATATCAATACATAGGTTTTAAGATTGTTACTAGTCATATATATTCTTGTGCGGTGAATAGGGGGTGTTGAGTCCAGTTCACTGAGCAAGGAGTAGGTCTTGTGTGTTACATATTGGGTGTATGGAACGGTATCTGAGCGAATTTGAACCCCTTGTTTTATGCATCACCCCACCTCACCTTTCCCGTTAAGCAGCCATAGTGTGTTTTCTAAACGTGTGACTCTGTTCTGTTTTGTAATTCAGTTCAAGTGTAGCGGTTTTTACAGTCCCTCTATAAGTGATAGCTTATGATAAGTGTCTTTTTCTGTGTGACTTATTTCAGTTAGAATCGTCGTACCTAAGTCCACTCATCTTGCTTCTACTAGCCTTATGACATTGATTTCATGTCTGACTGATATTCCATTGTACATAAGGACCACAAATTTTATCCATTTTTCTCTTTCCTGGGATATTTAAGGTGTCATGAAGTGGAGGTTCTTGTCAACAGAGCAGCCCCAAACTTTGGGGTGCCTGTGTCTTGCTGATTTTTAGTTTTCCCAATTTATACGCCCATGAGTGGACGTGCCCTATGCTCACTAAGCTGTGTTTTTTCGATGTTTCAGGACACACCGTACACTTCTCCAGAGTGGCTGTTGGCAATTTACATCCCGCCCATCAGCGTAGCAAGGCTGCCATTTCTCCATGGCCTGTCCTGCATTTCTGGTTTTGACACTTTTTGCAGCATGGCCCTTTTGACCCATGGGAAGCGAGACTTCTTTGTAGCGCTGATTTGCCTTTCCAGGTTGCTTGGTTGGCCAAAAAGGGCGTATGCGTTTTTTCCTGAATATATTCAGGAAAAAACGCATACGCCCTTTTTGGCCAAGGGCATCATTGTCGACGTTTTGCCGCTTTTCATGTGCCTTAAAGGCGATTCGAATCTACCTCCTGAAATCTGTTTCCTGCAATTCTGCCTTGCTTTCAAATCCTCTTCGTTGACTTCCCTCAATATATCTGTGGATGAGAGTTATCACTTATAACTCTGCGGGTTTGTGAATTGCAGTGTCCCTGAGCTCCATTTTTCAACTGTCTTTTTTGAGAGCTGGCCGCAAAAGCACGGGATTGCCTCAGGCCCTATTCTGGTTCCTGGCAGCCGGCTGAGCCTGTGGTTAATTCTTCTTCCTGATTGGAAAATAGAGTGACCTGTGCCTGTCCCAACAGCTAGATCTAGTCTCTCATTGGTTGCCCCTCTTCCCGTTCATCCTCAGGACAAATTGCAACCTGTAGGGAACAGGAGGTTAAAGGTGCTGATTCTCCAAGTAGGGAGATTGCTAGTAAAGTAGCTGGAATGGCGAACCCGAGCACAAGGAGATGAGAAATGAGGTGCGTTTTAGAAACCTTTCAAAATCACACGGTGTACCATCTTCTGAGTTTCTCATGCATGTTTTCGATGTAGGAAGATGCCCTTGAACCTGGAGGCTTGGGACCCATGGGATGGGTACCACGCAGTATTACTTTAAAGGGTCTGCGTTTGCTCACCCAACCTAACCCAACCTTTCAGCGCCAAGACTGTCCACCCTTATGTCTCATCCAGCTGTGCGTGTAGATATGGTCAATCCAGGTTGCATCACAGCCTCTGAACGAATTTTGTAAGAATTTCTCTCTCTTTCACTGTCTTTGTTTTACGGGTTTTTAAAAGTAATTTATTTTTATAATGGGGTTTAGCTGCTTTTCACGGCTGTGTTTATGCGGATTTACACCCACTTGACTCACTTCCAGACAGATATAAATACATAGGTTTTAAGATTCTTACTAGTCACATATATTCTTGTGAGGTGAATAGGGGGTGTTGAGTCCAGTTCACTGAGCAAGGAGTAGGTCTTGTCTATTACATATTGCTTGTATGGAACGGTATCTGAGCGAATTTGAAACCCTTGTTTTATGCATCACCCCACCTCACCTTTCCCGTTAAGCAGCCATAGTGTGTTTTCTAAACGTGTGATTCTGTTCTGTTCTGTAATTCAGTTCAAGTGTAGCGGTTTTTACATTCCCTCTATAAGTGATAGCTTATGATAAGTGTCTTTTTCTGTGTGACTTATTTCACTTAGAATCGTCGTACCTAAGTCCACTCATCTTGCTTCTACTAGCCTTATGACATTGATTTCATGTCTGAGTGATATTGCATTGTACATAAGGACCACAACTTCTTTATCCATTTTTCTCTTTCCTGGGATATTTAAGGTGTCATGAAGTGGAGGTTCTTGTCAACAGAGCAGCCCTAAACTTTGGGGTGCCTGTGTCTTGCTGATTTTTAGTTTTCCCAATTTATACGTCCATGAGTGGACGTGCCCTATGCTCCCTAAGCTGTGTTTTTTCGATGTTTCAGGACACACCGTACACTTCTCCAGAGTGGCTGTTGGCAATTAACATCCCGCCCATCAGCGTAGCAAGGCTGCCATTTCTCCATGGCCTGTCCTGCATTTCTGGTTTTGACACTTTTTGCAGCATGACCCTTTTGACCGATGGGAAGCGAGACTTCTTTGTAGCACTGATTTGCCTTTCCAGGTTGCTTGGTTGGCCAAAAAGGGCGTATGCGTTTTTTCCTGAATATATTCAGGAAAAAACGCATACGCCCTTTTTGGCCAAGGGCATCATTGTCGACGTTTTGCCGCTTTTCATGTGCTTTAAAGGCGATTCGAATCTACCTCCTGAAACCTGTTTCCTGCAATTCTGCCTTGCTTTCAAATCCTCTTCGTTGCCTTCCCTCAATATATTTGTGGACGAGAGTTATCATTTATAACTCAGCAGGTTTGTGAATGGCAGTCCCCCTGAGCTCCATTTTTCAACTGTCTTTTTTGGGAGCTGGCCGCAAAAGCACGGGATTGCCTCAGGCCCTATTCTGGTTCCCGGTGGCAGGCTGAGCCTGTGGTTAATTCTTCTTCCTGATGGGAAAATAGAGTGACCTGTGCCTGTCCCAACACCTAGATCTAGTCTCTCATTGGTTGCCCCTCTTCCCGTTCATCCTCAGGACAAATTGCAACCTGTAGGGAACAGGAGGTTAAAGGTGCTGATTCTCCAAGTAGGGAGATTGCTAGTAAAGTAGCTGGAATGGCGAACCCGAGCACAAGGAGATGAGAAATGAGGTGCGTTGTAGAAACCTTTCAAAATCACACGGTGTACCATCTTCTGAGTTTCTCATGCATGTTTTCGATGTAGGAAGATGCCCTTGAACCTGGAGATTTGGGACCCATGGGATGGGTACCACGCAGTATTACTTTAAAGGATCTGCGTTTGCTCACCCAACCTCACCCAACCTGTCAGCCCCAAGAGTGTCCACCCTTATGTCTCATCCAGCTGTGGGTCTAGATATGGTCAATCCAGGTTGCATCACAGCCCCTGAACGAATTTTGTAAGAATTTCTCTCTCTTTCACTGTCTTTGTTTTACGGGTTTTTAAAAGTAATTTATTTTTATAATGGGGTTTAGCTGCTTTTCACGGCTGTGTTTATGCGGCTTTACACCCACTTGACTCACTTCCAGACAGATATCAATACATAGGTTTTAAGATTGTTACTAGTCACATATATTCTTGTGCGGTGAATAGGGGGTGTTGAGTCCAGTTCACTGAGCAAGGAGTAGGTCTTGTCTATTACATATTGGGTGTATGGAACGGCATCTGAGCGAATTTGAACCCCTTGTTTTATGCATCACCCCACCTCACCTTTCCCGTTAAGCAGCCATAGTGTGTTTTCTAAACGTGTGATTCTGTTCTGTTCTGTAATTCAGTTCAAGTGTAGCGGTTTTTACATTCCCTCTATAAGTGATAGCTTATGATAAGTGTCTTTTTCTGTGTGACTTATTTCACTTAGAATCGTCGTGCCTAACTCCACTCATCTTGCTTCTACTTGCCTTATGACATTGATTTCATGTCTGAGTGATATTCCATTGTACATAAGGACCACAACTTCTTTATCCATTTTTCTCTTTCCTGGGATATTTAAGGTGTCATGAAGTGGAGGTTCTTGTCAACAGAGCAGCCCCAAACTTTGGGGTGCCTGTGTCTTGCTCATTTTTAGTTTTCCCAATTTATACGCCCATGAGTGGACGTGCCCTATGCTCCCTAAGCTGTGTTTTTTCGATGTTTCAGGACACACCGTACACTTCTCCAGAGTGGCTGTTGGCAACTTACATCCCGCCCATCAGCGTAGCAAGGCTGCCATTTCTCCATGGCCTGTCCTGCATTTCTGGTTTTGACACTTTTTGCAGCATGGCCCTTTTGGCCGATGGGAAGCGAGACTTCTTTGTAGCGCTGATTTGCCTTTCCAGGTTGCTTGGTTGGCCAAAAAGGGCGTATGCGTTTTTTCCTGAATATATTCAGGAAAAAACGCATACGCCCTTTTTGGCCAAGGGCATCATTGTCGACGTTTTGCCGCTTTTCATGTGCTTTACAGGCGATTCGAATCTACCTCCTGAAACCTGTTTCCTGCAATTCTGCCTTGCTTTCAAATCCTCTTCGTTGCCTTCCCTCAATATATCTGTGGATGAGAGTTATCATTTATAACTCTGCGGGTTTGTGAATTGCAGTGTCCCTGAGCTCCATTTTTCAACTCGCTTTTTTGGGAGCTGGCCGCAAAAGCGCGGGATTGCCTCAGGCCCTATTCTGCTTCTGGGCGGCAGGCTGAGCCTGTGGTTAATTCTTCTTCCTGATGGGAAAATAGAGTGACCTGTGCCTGTCCCAACACCTAGATCTAGTCTCTCATTGGTTGCCCCTCTTCCCGTTCAACCTCAGGACAAATTGCAACCTGTAGGGAACAGGAGGTTAAAGGTGCTGATTCTCCAAGTAAGTTGATTGCTAGTAAAGTAGCTGGAAAGGCGAACCCGAGCACAAGGACATGAGAAATGGGGTGTGTTTTAGAAACCTTTCAAAATCACACGGTGTACCATCTTCTGAGTTTCTCATGCATGTTTTCGATGTAGGAAAATGCCCTTGAACCTGGAGATTTGGGACCCATGGGATGGGTACCACGCAGTATTACTTTAAAGGGTCTGCGTTTGCTCACCCAAACTCTCAGCCCCAAGAGTGTCCACCCTTATGTCTCATCCAGCTGTGGGTCTAGATATGGTTAATCCAGGTTGCATCTCAGCCCCTGATCGAATTTTGTAAGAATTTCTCTCTCTTTCACTGTCTTTGTTTTACGGGTTTTTAAAAGTAATTTATTTTTATAATGGGGTTTAGCTGCTTTTCACGGCTGTGTTTATGCGGATTTACACCCACTTGACTCACTTCCAGACAGATATCAATACATAGGTTTTAAGATTGTTACTAGTCATATATATTCTTGTGCGGTGAATAGGGGGTGTTGAGTCCAGTTCACTGAGCAAGGAGTAGGTCTTGTCTATTACATATTGGGTGTATGGAACGGTATCTGAGCGAATTTGAAACCCTTGTTTTATGCATCACCCCACCTCACCTTTCCCGTTAAGCAGCCATAGTGTGTTTTCTAAACGTGTGATTCTGTTCTGTTCTGTAATTCAGTTCAAGTGTAGCGGTTTTTACATTCCCTCTATAAGTGATAGCTTATGATAAGTGTCTTTTTCTGTGTGACTTATTTCACTTAGAATCGTCGTACCTAAGTCCACTCATCTTGCTTCTACTAGCCTTATGACATTGATTTCATGTCTGAGTGATATTGCATTGTACATAAGGACCACAACTTCTTTATCCATTTTTCTCTTTCCTGGGATATTTAAGGTGTCATGAAGTGGAGGTTCTTGTCAACAGAGCAGCCCTAAACTTTGGGGTGCCTGTGTCTTGCTGATTTTTAGTTTTCCCAATTTATACGCCCATGAGTGGACGTGCCCTATGCTCCCTAAGCTGTGTTTTTTCGATGTTTCAGGACACACCGTACACTTCTCCAGAGTGGCTGTTGGCAATTTACATCCCGCCCATCAGCGTAGCAAGGCTGCCATTTCTCCATGGCCTGTCCTGCATTTCTGGTTTTGACACTTTTTGCAGGATGACCCTTTTGACCCATGGGAAGCAAGACTTCTTTGTAGCACTGATTTGCCTTTCCAGGTTGCTTGGTTGGCCAAAAAGGGCGTATGCGTTTTTTCCTGAATATATTCAGGAAAAAACGCATACGCCCTTTTTGGCCAAGGGCATCATTGTCGACGTTTTGCCGCTTTTCATGTGCTTTAAAGGCGATTCGAATCTACCTCCTGAAACCTGTTTCCTGCAATTCTGCCTTGCTTTCAAATCCTCTTCGTTGCCTTCCCTCAATATATTTGTGGACGAGAGTTATCATTTATAACTCAGCAGGTTTGTGAATGGCAGTCCCCCTGAGCTCTATTTTTCAACTGTCTTTTTTGGGAGCTGGCCGCAAAAGCACGGGATTGCCTCAGGCCCTATTCTGGTTCCCGGTGGCAGGCTGAGCCTGTGGTTAATTCTTCTTCCTGATGGGAAAATAGAGTGACCTGTGCCTGTCCCAACACCTAGATCTAGTCTCTCATTGGTTGCCCCTCTTCCCGTTCATCCTCAGGACAAATTGCAACCTGTAGGGAACAGGAGGTTAAAGGTGCTGATTCTCCAAGTAGGGAGATTGCTAGTAAAGTAGCTGGAATGGCGAACCCGAGCACAAGGAGATGAGAAATGAGGTGCGTTGTAGAAACCTTTCAAAATCACACGGTGTACCATCTTCTGAGTTTCTCATGCATGTTTTCAATGTAGGAAGATGCCCTTGAACCTGGAGATTTGGGACCCATGGGATGGGTACCACGCAGTATTACTTTAAAGGGTCTGCGTTTGCTCACCCAACCTCACCCAACCTGTCAGCCCCAAGAGTGTCCACCCTTATGTCTCATCCAGCTGTGGGTCTAGATATGGTCAATCCAGGTTGCATCACAGCCCCTGAACGAATTTTGTAAGAATTTCTCTCTCTTTCACTGTCTTTGTTTTACGGGTTTTTAAAAGTAATTTATTTTTATAATGGGGTTTAGCTGCTTTTCACGGCTGTGTTTATGCGGCTTTACACCCACTTGACTCACTTCCAGACAGATATCAATACATAGGTTTTAAGATTTTTACTAGTCACATATATTCTTGTGCGGTGAATAGGGGGTGTTGAGTCCAGTTCACTGAGCAAGGAGTAGGTCTTGTCTATTACATATTGGGTGTATGGAATGGCATCTGAGCGAATTTGAACCCCTTGTTTTATGCATCACCCCACCTCACCTTTCCCGTTAAGCAGCCATAGTGTGTTTTCTAAACGTGTGATTCTGTTCTGTTCTGTAATTCAGTTCAAGTGTAGCGGTTTTTACATTCCCTCTATAAGTGATAGCTTATGATAAGTGTCTTTTTCTGTGTGACTTATTTCACTTAGAATCGTCGTGCCTAACTCCACTCATCTTGCTTCTACTTGCCTTATGACATTGATTTCATGTCTGAGTGATATTCCATTGTACATAAGGACCACAACTTCTTTATCCATTTTTCTCTTTCCTGGGATATTTAAGGTGTCATGAAGTGGAGGTTCTTGTCAACAGAGCAGCCCCAAACTTTGGGGTGCCTGTGTCTTGCTCATTTTTAGTTTTCCCAATTTATACGCCCATGAGTGGACGTGCCCTATGCTCCCTAAGCTGTGTTTTTTCGATGTTTCAGGACACACCGTACACTTCTCCAGAGTGGCTGTTGGCAACTTACATCCCGCCCATCAGCGTAGCAAGGCTGCCATTTCTCCATGGCCTGTCCTGCATTTCTGGTTTTGACACTTTTTGCAGCATGGCCCTTTTGGCCGATGGGAAGCGAGACGTCTTTGTAGCGCTGATTTGCCTTTCCAGGTTGCTTGGTTGGCCAAAAAGGGCGTATGCGTTTTTTCCTGAATATATTCAGGAAAAAACGCATACGCCCTTTTTGGCCAAGGGCATCATTGTCGACGTTTTGCCGCTTTTCATGTGCTTTACAGGCGATTCGAATCTACCTCCTGAAACCTGTTTCCTGCAATTCTGCCTTGCTTTCAAATCCTCTTCGTTGCCTTCCCTCAATATATCTGTGGATGAGAGTTATCATTTATAACTCTGCGGGTTTGTGAATTGCAGTGTCCCTGAGCTCCATTTTTCAACTCGCTTTTTTGGGAGCTGGCCGCAAAAGCGCGGGATTTCCTCAGGCCCTATTCTGCTTCTGGGCGGCAGGCTGAGCCTGTGGTTAATTCTTCTTCCTGATGGGAAAATAGAGTGACCTGTGCCTGTCCCAACACCTAGATCTAGTCTCTCATTGGTTGCCCCTCTTCCCGTTCAACCTCAGGACAAATTGCAACCTGTAGGGAACAGGAGGTTAAAGGTGCTGATTCTCCAAGTAAGTTGATTGCTAGTAAAGTAGCTGGAAAGGCGAACCCGAGCACAAGGACATGAGAAATGGGGTGTGTTTTAGAAACCTTTCAAAATCACACGGTGTACCATCTTCTGAGTTTCTCATGCATGTTTTCGATGTAGGAAGATGCCCTTGAACCTGGAGATTTGGGACCCATGGGATGGGTACCACGCAGTATTACTTTAAAGGGTCTGCGTTTGCTCACCCAACCTCTCAGCCCCAAGAGTGTCCACCCTTATGTCTCATCCAGCTGTGGGTCTAGATATGGTCAATCCAGGTTGCATCTCAGCCCCTGATCGAATTTTGTAAGAATTTCTCTCTCTTTCACTGTCTTTGTTTTATGGGTTTTTAAAAGTAATTTATTTTTATAATGGGGTTTAGCTGCTTTTCACGGCTGTGTTTATGCGGATTTACACCCACTTGACTCACTTCCAGACAGATATCAATACATAGGTTTTAAGATTGTTACTAGTCATATATATTCTTGTGCGGTGAATAGGGGGTGTTGAGTCCAGTTCACTGAGCAAGGAGTAGGTCTTGTGTGTTACATATTGGGTGTATGGAACGGTATCTGAGCGAATTTGAACCCCTTGTTTTATGCATCACCCCACCTCACCTTTCCCGTTAAGCAGCCATAGTGTGTTTTCTAAACGTGTGACTCTGTTCTGTTTTGTAATTCAGTTCAAGTGTAGCGGTTTTTACAGTCCCTCTATAAGTGATAGCTTATGATAAGTGTCTTTTTCTGTGTGACTTATTTCACTTAGAATCGTCGTACCTAAGTCCACTCATCTTGCTTCTACTAGCCTTATGACATTGATTTCATGTCTGACTGATATTCCATTGTACATAAGGACCACAAATTTTATCCATTTTTCTCTTTCCTGGGATATTTAAGGTGTCATGAAGTGGAGGTTCTTGTCAACAGAGCAGCCCCAAACTTTGGGGTGCCTGTGTCTTGCTGATTTTTAGTTTTCCCAATTTATACGCCCATGAGTGGACGTGCCCTATGCTCACTAAGCTGTGTTTTTTCGATGTTTCAGGACACACCGTACACTTCTCCAGAGTGGCTGTTGGCAATTTACATCCCGCCCATCAGCGTAGCAAGGCTGCCATTTCTCCATGGCCTGTCCTGCATTTCTGGTTTTGACACTTTTTGCAGCATGGCCCTTTTGACCCATGGGAAGCGAGACTTCTTTGTAGCGCTGATTTGCCTTTCCAGGTTGCTTGGTTGGCCAAAAAGGGCGTATGCGTTTTTTCCTGAATATATTCAGGAAAAAACGCATACGCCCTTTTTGGCCAAGGGCATCGTTGTCGACGTTTTGCCGCTTTTCATGTGCCTTAAAGGCGATTCGAATCTACCTCCTGAAATCTGTTTCCTGCAATTCTGCCTTGCTTTCAAATCCTCTTCGTTGACTTCCCTCAATATATCTGTGGATGAGAGTTATCACTTATAACTCTGCGGGTTTGTGAATTACAGTGTCCCTGAGCTCGATTTTTCAACTGTCTTTTTTGAGAGCTGGCCGCAAAAGCACGGGATTGCCTCAGGCCCTATTCTGGTTCCTGGCAGCCGGCTGAGCCTGTGGTTAATTCTTCTTCCTGATTGGAAAATAGAGTGACCTGTGCCTGTCCCAACAGCTAGATCTAGTCTCTCATTGGTTGCCCCTCTTCCCGTTCATCCTCAGGACAAATTGCAACCTGTAGGGAACAGGAGGTTAAAGGTGCTGATTCTCCAAGTAGGGAGATTGCTAGTAAAGTAGCTGGAATGGCGAACCCGAGCACAAGGAGATGAGAAATGAGGTGCGTTTTAGAAACCTTTCAAAATCACACGGTGTACCATCTTCTGAGTTTCTCATGCATGTTTTCGATGTAGGAAGATGCCCTTGAACCTGGAGACTTGGGACCCATGGGATGGGTACCACGCAGTATTACTTTAAAGGGTCTGCGTTTGCTCACCCAACCTAACCCAACCTTTCAGCGCCAAGACTGTCCAACCTTATGTCTCATCCAGCTGTGCGTGTAGATATGGTCAATCCAGGTTGCATCACAGCCTCTGAACGAATTTTGTAAGAATTTCTCTCTCTTTCACTGTCTTTGTTTTACGGGTTTTTAAAAGTAATTTATTTTTATAATGGGGTTTAGCTGCTTTTCACGGCTGTGTTTATGCGGATTTACACCCACTTGACTCACTTCCAGACAGATATAAATACATAGGTTTTAAGATTCTTACTAGTCACATATATTCTTGTGAGGTGAATAGGGGGTGTTGAGTCCAGTTCACTGAGCAAGGAGTAGGTCTTGTCTATTACATATTGGGTGTATGGAACGGTATCTGAGCGAATTTGAAACCCTTGTTTTATGCATCACCCCACCTCACCTTTCCCGTTAAGCAGCCATAGTGTGTTTTCTAAACGTGTGATTCTGTTCTGTTCTGTAATTCAGTTCAAGTGTAGCGGTTTTTACATTCCCTCTATAAGTGATAGCTTATGATAAGTGTCTTTTTCTGTGTGACTTATTTCACTTAGAATCGTCGTACCTAAGTCCACTCATCTTGCTTCTACTAGCCTTATGACATTGATTTCATGTCTGAGTGATATTGCATTGTACATAAGGACCACAACTTCTTTATCCATTTTTCTCTTTCCTGGGATATTTAAGGTGTCATGAAGTGGAGGTTCTTGTCAACAGAGCAGCCCTAAACTTTGGGGTGCCTGTGTCTTGCTGATTTTTAGTTTTCCCAATTTATACGCCCATGAGTGGACGTGCCCTATGCTCCCTAAGCTGTGTTTTTTCGATGTTTCAGGACACACCGTACACTTCTCCAGAGTGGCTGTTGGCAATTAACATCCCGCCCATCAGCGTAGGAAGGCTGCCATTTCTCCATGGCCTGTCCTGCATTTCTGGTTTTGACACTTTTTGCAGCATGACCCTTTTGACCGATGGGAAGCGAGACTTCTTTGTAGCACTGATTTGCCTTTCCAGGTTGCTTGGTTGGCCAAAAAGGGCGTATGCGTTTTTTCCTGAATATATTCAGGAAAAAACGCATACGCCCTTTTTGGCCAAGGGCATCATTGTCGACGTTTTGCCGCTTTTCATGTGCTTTAAAGGCGATTCGAATCTACCTCCTGAAATCTGTTTCCTGCAATTCTGCCTTGCTTTCAAATCCTCTTCGTTGCCTTCCCTCAATATATCTGTGGATGAGAGTTATCATTTATAACTCTGCGGGTTTGTGAATTGCAGTGTCCCTGAGCTCCATTTTTCAACTCGCTTTTTTGGGAGCTGGCCGCAAAAGCGCGGGATTGCCTCAGGCCCTATTCTGCTTCTGGGCGGCAGGCTGAGCCTGTGGTTAATTCTTCTTCCTGATGGGAAAATAGAGTGACCTGTGCCTGTCCCAACACCTAGATCTAGTCTCTCATTGGTTGCCCCTCTTTCCGTTCATCCTCAGGACAAATTGCAACCTGTAGGGAACAGGAGGTTAAAGGTGCTGATTCTCCAAGTAAGTTGATTGCTAGTAAAGTAGCTGGAAAGGCGAACCCGAGCACAAGGAGATGAGAAATGGGGTGTGTTTTAGAAACCTTTCAAAATCACACGGTGTACCATCTTCTGAGTTTCTCATGCATGTTTTCGATGTAGGAAGATGCCCTTGAACCTGGAGATTTGGGACCCATGGGATGGGTACCACGCAGTATTACTTTAAAGGGTCTGCGTTTGCTCACCCAACGTTTCAGCCCCAAGAATGTCCACCCTTATGTCTCATCCAGCTGTGCGTGTAGATATGGTCAATCCAGGTTGCATCACAGCCTCTGAACGAATTTTGTAAGAATTTCTCTCTCTTTCACTGTCTTTGTTTTACGGGTTTTTAAAAGTAATTTATTTTTATAATGGGGTTTAGCTGCTTTTCACGGCTGTGTTTATGCGGATTTACACCCACTTGACTCACTTCCAGACAGGTATCAATACATAGGTTTTAAGATTGTTACTAGTCACTTATATTCTTGTGCGGTGAAAAGGGCGTGTTGAGTCCAGTTCACTGAGCAAGGAATAGGTCTTGTCTATTACATATTGGGTGTATGGAACGGTATCTGAGCGAATTTGAACCCCTTGTTTTATGCATCACCCTACCTCACCTTTCCCGTTAAGCAGCCATAGTGTGTTTTCTAAACGTGTGATTCTGTTCTGTTCTGTAATTCAGTTCAAGTGTAGCGGTTTTTACATTCCCTCTATAAGTGATAGCTTATGATAAGTGTCTTTTTCTGTGTGACTTATTTCACTTAGAATCGTCGTACCTAAGTCCACTCATCTTGCTTCTACTAGCCTTATGACATTGATATCATGTCTGAGTGATATTCCATTGTACATAAGGACCACAACTTCTTTATCCATTTTTCTCTTTCCTGGTATATTTAAGGTGTCATGAAGTGGAAGTTCTTGTCAACAGAGCAGCCCTAAACTTTGGGGTGCCTGTGTCTTGCTGATTTTTAGTTTTCCCAATTTATACGCCCATGAGTGGACGTGCCCTATGCTCCCTAAGCTGTGTTTTTTCGATGTTTCAGGACACACCGTACACTTCTCCAGAGTGGCTGTTGGCAACTTACATCCCGCTCAGCAGCGTAGCAAGGCTGCCATTTCTCCATGGCCTGTCCTGCATTTCTGGTTTTGACACTTTTTGCAGCATGGCCCTTTTGGCCGATGGGAAGCGAGACTTCTTTGTAGCGCTGATTTGCCTTTCCAGGTTGCTTGGTTGGCCAAAAAGGGCGTATGCGTTTTTTCCTGAATATATTCAGGAAAAAACGCATACGCCCTTTTTGTCCAAGGGCATTATTGTCCACGTTTTGCCGCTTTTCATGTGCTTTACAGGCGATTCGAATCTACCTCCTGAAATCTGTTTCCTGCAATTCTGCCTTGCTTTCAAATCCTCTTCGTTGACTTCCCTCAATATATCTGTGGATGAGAGTTATCATTTATAACTCTGCGGGTTTGTGAATTGCAGTGACCCTGAGCTCCATTTTTCAACTCGCTTTTTTGGGAGCTGGCCGCAAAAGCGCGGGATTGCCTCAGGCCCTATTGTGCTTCTGGGCGGCAGGCTGAGCCTGCGATTAATTCTTCTTCCTGATGGGAAAATAGAGTGACCTGTGCCTGTCCCAACACCTAGATCTAGTCTCTCATTGGTTGCCCCTCTTCCCTTTCATCCTCAGGACAAATTGCAACCTGTAGGGAACAGGAGGTTAAAGGTGCTGATTCTCCAAGTAGGGAGATTGCTAGTAAAGTAGCTGGAATGGCGAACCCGAGCACAAGGAGATGAGAAATGAGGTGCGTTTTAGAAACCTTTCAAAATCACACGGTGTACCATCTTCTGAGTTTCTCATGAATGTTTTCGATGTAGGAAGATGCCCTTGAACCTGGAGACTTGGGACCCATGGGATGGGTACCACGCAGTATTACTTTAAAGGGTCTGCGTTTGCTCACCCAACCTAACCCAACCTTTCAGCGCCAAGACTGTCCACCCTTATGTCTCATCCAGCTGTGCGTGTAGATATGGTCAATCCAGGTTGCATCACAGCCTCTGAACGAATTTTGTAAGAATTTCTCTCTCTTTCACTGTCTTTGTTTTACGGGTTTTTAAAAGTAATTTATTTTTATAATGGGGTTTAGCTGCTTTTCACGGCTGTGTTTATGCGGATTTACACCCACTTGACTCACTTCCAGACAGATATAAATACATAGGTTTTAAGATTCTTACTAGTCACATATATTCTTGTGCGGTGAATAGGGGGTGTTGAGTCCAGTTCACTGAGCAAGGAGTAGGTCTTGTCTATTACATATTGGGTGTATGGAACGGTATCTGAGCGAATTTGAAACCCTTGTTTTATGCATCACCCCACCTCACCTTTCCCGTTAAGCAGCCATAGTGTGTTTTCTAAACGTGTGATTCTGTTCTGTTCTGTAATTCAGTTCAAGTGTAGCGGTTTTTACATTCCCTCTATAAGTGATAGCTTATGATAAGTGTCTTTTTCTGTGTGACTTATTTCACTTAGAATCGTCGTACCTAAGTCCACTCATCTTGCTTCTACTAGCCTTATGACATTGATTTCATGTCTGAGTGATATTGCATTGTACATAAGGACCACAACTTCTTTATCCATTTTTCTCTTTCCTGGGATATTTAAGGTGTCATGAAGTGGAGGTTCTTGTCAACAGAGCAGCCCTAAACTTTGGGGTGCCTGTGTCTTGCTGATTTTTAGTTTTCCCAATTTATACGCCCATGAGTGGACGTGCCCTATGCTCCCTAAGCTGTGTTTTTTCGATGTTTCAGGACACACCGTACACTTCTCCAGAGTGGCTGTTGGCAATTAACATCCCGCCCATCAGCGTAGCAAGGCTGCCATTTCTCCATGGCCTGTCCTGCATTTCTGGTTTTGACACTTTTTGCAGCATGACCCTTTTGACCGATGGGAAGCGAGACTTCTTTGTAGCACTGATTTGCCTTTCCAGGTTGCTTGGTTGGCCAAAAAGGGCGTATGCGTTTTTTCCTGAATATATTCAGGAAAAAACGCATACGCCCTTTTTGGCCAAGGGCATCATTGTCGACGTTTTGCCGCTTTTCATGTGCTTTAAAGGCGATTCGAATCTACCTCCTGAAACCTGTTTCCTGCAATTCTGCCTTGCTTTCAAATCCTCTTCGTTGCCTTCCCTCAATATATTTGTGGACGAGAGTTATCATTTATAACTCAGCAGGTTTGTGAATGGCAGTCCCCCTGAGCTCCATTTTTCAACTGTCTTTTTTGGGAGCTGGCCGCAAAAGCACGGGATTGCCTCAGGCCCTATTCTGGTTCCCGGTGGCAAGCTGAGCCTGTGGTTAGTTCTTCTTCCTGATGGGAAAATAGAGTGACCTGTGCCTGTCCCAACACCTAGATCTAGTCTCTCATTGGTTGCCCCTCTTCCCGTTCATCCTCAGGACAAATTGCAACCTGTAGAGAACAGGAGGTTAAAGGTGCTGATTCTCCAAGTAGGGAGATTGCTAGTAAAGTAGCTGGAATGGCGAACCCGAGCACAAGGAGATGAGAAATGAGGTGCGTTTTAGAAACCTTTCAAAATCACACGGTGTACCATCTTCTGAGTTTCTCATGCATGTTTTCGATGTAGGAAGATGCCCTTGAACCTGGAGATTTGGGACCCATGGGATGGGTACCACGCAGTATTACTTTAAAGGGTCTGCGTTTGCTCACCCAACCTCACCCAACCTGTCAGCCCCAAGAGTGTCCACCCTTATGTCTCATCCAGCTGTGGGTCTAGATATGGTCAATCCAGGTTGCATCACAGCCCCTGATCGAATTTTGTAAGAATTTCTCTCTCTTTCACTGTCTTTGTTTTACGGGTTTTTAAAAGTAATTTATTTTTATAATGGGGTTTAGCTGCTTTTCACGGCTGTGTTTATGCGGCTTTACACCCACTTGACTCACTTCCAGACAGATATCAATACATAGGTTTTAAGATTGTTACTAGTCACATATATTCTTGTGCGGTGAATAGGGGGTGTTGAGTCCAGTTCACTGAGCAAGGAGTAGGTCTTGTCTATTACATATTGGGTGTATGGAACGGTATCTGAGCGAATTTGAACCCCTTGTTTTATGCATCACCCCACCTCACCTTTCCCGTTAAGCAGCCATAGTGTGTTTTCTAAACGTGTGATTCTGTTCTGTTCTGTAATTCAGTTCAAGTGTAGCGGTTTTTACATTCCCTCTATAAGTGATAGCTTATGATAAGTGTCTTTTTCTGTGTGACTTATTTCACTTAGAATCGTCGTACCTAAGTCCACTCATCTTGCTTCTACTAGCCTTATGACATTGATTTCATGTCTGACTGATATTCCATTGTACATAAGGACCACAAATTTTATCCATTTTTCTCTTTCCTGGGATATTTAAGGTGTCATGAAGTGGAGGTTCTTGTCAACAGAGCAGCCCCAAACTTTGGGGTGCCTGTGTCTTGCTGATTTTTAGTTTTCCCAATTTATACGCCCATGAGTGGACGTGCCCTATGCTCACTAAGCTGTGTTTTTTCGATGTTTCAGGACACACCGTACACTTCTCCAGAGTGGCTGTTGGCAATTTACATCCCGCCCATCAGCGTAGCAAGGCTGCCATTTCTCCATGGCCTGTCCTGCATTTCTGGTTTTGACACTTTTTGCAGCATGGCCCTTTTGACCCATGGGAAGCGAGACTTCTTTGTAGCGCTGATTTGCCTTTCCAGGTTGCTTGGTTGGCCAAAAAGAGCGTATGCGTTTTTTCCTGAATATATTCAGGAAAAAACGCATACACCCTTTTTGGCCAAGGGCATCATTGTCGACGTTTTGCCGCTTTTCATGTGCCTTAAAGGCGATTCGAATCTACCTCCTGAAATCTGTTTCCTGCAATTCTGCCTTGCTTTCAAATCCTCTTCGTTGACTTCCCTCAATATATCTGTGTATGAGAGTTATCACTTATAACTCTGCGGGTTTGTGAATTGCAGTGTCCCTGAGCTCCATTTTTCAACTGTCTTTTTTGAGAGCTGGCCGCAAAAGCGCGGGATTGCCTCAGGCCCTATTCTGGTTCCTGGCAGCCGGCTGAGCCTGTGGTTAATTCTTCTTCCTGATGGGAAAATAGAGTGACCTGTGCCTGTCCCAACACCTAGATCTAGTCTCTCATTGGTTGCCCCTCTTCCCGTTCATCCTCAGGACAAATTGCAACCTGTAGGGAACAGGAGGTTAAAGGTGCTGATTCTCCAAGTAGGGAGATTGCTAGTAAAGTAGCTGGAATGGCGAACCCGAGCACAAGGAGATGAGAAATGAGGTGCGTTTTAGAAACCTTTCAAAATCACACGGTGTACCATCTTCTGAGTTTCTCATGCATGTTTTCGATGTAGGAAGATGCCCTTGAACCTGGAGACTTGGGACCCATGGGATGGGTACCACGCAGTATTACTTTAAAGGGTCTGCGTTTGCTCACCCAACCTAACCCAACCTTTCAGCGCCAAGACTGTCCACCCTTATGTCTCATCCAGCTGTGCGTGTAGATATGGTCAATCCAGGTTGCATCACAGCCTCTGAACGAATTTTGTAAGAATTTCTCTCTCTTTCACTGTCTTTGTTTTACGGGTTTTTAAAAGTAATTTATTTTTATAATGGGGTTTAGCTGCTTTTCACGTCTGTGTTTATGCGGATTTACACCCACTTGACTCACTTCCAGACAGATATCAATACATAGGTTTTAAGATTCTTATTAGTCACATATATTCTTGTGAGGTGAATAGGGGGTGTTGAGTCCAGTTCACTGAGCAAGGAGTAGGTCTTGTCTATTACATATTGGGTGTATGGAACGGTATCTGAGCGAATTTGAAACCCTTGTTTTATGCATCACCCCACCTCACCTTTCCCGTTAAGCAGCCATAGTGTGTTTTCTAAACGTGTGATTCTGTTCTGTTCTGTAATTCAGTTCAAGTGTAGCGGTTTTTACATTCCCTCTATAAGTGATAGCTTATGATAAGTGTCTTTTTCTGTGTGACTTATTTCACTTAGAATCGTCGTACCTAAGTCCACTCATCTTGCTTCTACTAGCCTTATGACATTGATTTCATGTCTGAGTGATATTGCATTGTACATAAGGACCACAACTTCTTTATCCATTTTTCTCTTTCCTGGGATATTTAAGGTGTCATGAAGTGGAGGTTCTTGTCAACAGAGCAGCCCTAAACTTTGGGGTGCCTGTGTCTTGCTGATTTTTAGTTTTCCCAATTTATACGCCCATGAGTGGACGTGCCCTATGCTCCCTAAGCTGTGTTTTTTCGATGTTTCAGGACACACCGTACACTTCTCCAGAGTGGCTGTTGGCAATTAACATCCCGCCCATCAGCGTAGCAAGGCTGCCATTTCTCCATGGCCTGTCCTGCATTTCTGGTTTTGACACTTTTTGCAGCATGACCCTTTTGACCGATGGGAAGCGAGACTTCTTTGTAGCACTGATTTGCCTTTCCAGGTTGCTTGGTTGGCCAAAAAGGGCGTATGCGTTTTTTCCTGAATATATTCAGGAAAAAACGCATACGCCCTTTTTGGCCAAGGGCATCATTGTCGACGTTTTGCCGCTTTTCATGTGCTTTAAAGGCGATTCGAATCTACCTCCTGAAACCTGTTTCCTGCAATTCTGCCTTGCTTTCAAATCCTCTTCGTTGCCTTCCCTCAATATATTTGTGGACGAGAGTTATCATTTATAACTCAGCAGGTTTGTGAATGGCAGTCCCCCTGAGCTCCATTTTTCAACTGTCTTTTTTGGGAGCTGGCCGCAAAAGCACGGGATTGCCTCAGGCCCTATTCTGGTTCCCGGTGGCAGGCTGAGCCTGTGGTTAATTCTTCTTCCTGATGGGAAAATAGAGTGACCTGTGCCTGTCCCAACAGCTAGATCTAGTCTCTCATTGGTTGCCCCTCTTCCCGTTCATCCTCAGGACAAATTGCAACCTGTAGGGAACAGGAGGTTAAAGGTGCTGATTCTCCAAGTAGGGAGATTGCTAGTAAAGTAGCTGGAATGGCGAACCCGAGCACAAGGAGATGAGAAATGAGGTGCGTTTTAGAAACCTTTCAAAATCACATGGTGTACCATCTTCTGAGTTTCTCATGCATGTTTTCGATGTAGGAAGATGCCCTTGAACCTGGAGATTTGGGACCCATGGGATGGGTACCAGGCAGTATTACTTTAAAGGGTCTGCGTTTGCTCACCCAACCTCTCATCCCAAAGAGTGTCCACCCTTATGTCTCATCCAGCTGTGGGTCTAGATATGGTCAATCCAGGTTGCATCTCAGCCCCTGATCGAATTTTGTAAGAATTTCTCTCTCTTTCACTGTCTTTGTTTTACGGGTTTTTAAAAGTAATTTATTTTTATAATGGGGTTTAGCTGCTTTTCACGGCTGTGTTTATGTGGATTTACACCCACTTGACTCACTTCCAGACAGATATCAATACATAGGTTTTAAGATTGTTACTAGTCATATATATTCTTGTGCGGTGAATAGGGGGTTTTGAGTCCAGTTCACTGAGCAAGGAGTAGGTCTTGTGTGTTACATATTGGGTGTATGGAACGGTATCTGAGCGAATTTGAACCCCTTGTTTTATGCATCACCCCACCTCACCTTTCCCGTTAAGCAGCCATAGTGTGTTTTCTAAACGTGTGACTCTGTTCTGTTTTGTAATTCAGTTCAAGTGTAGCGGTTTTTACAGTCCCTCTATAAGTGATAGCTTATGATAAGTGTCTTTTTCTGTGTGACTTATTTCACTTAGAATCGTCGTACCTAAGTCCACTCATCTTGCTTCTACTAGCCTTATGACATTGATTTCATGTCTGACTGATATTCCATTGTACATAAGGACCACAAATTTTATCCATTTTTCTCTTTCCTGGGATATTTAAGGTGTCATGAAGTGGAGGTTCTTGTCAACAGAGCAGCCCCAAACTTTGGGGTGCCTGTGTCTTGCTGATTTTTAGTTTTCCCAATTTATACGCCCATGAGTGGACGTGCCCTATGCTCACTAAGCTGTGTTTTTTCGATGTTTCAGGACACACCGTACACTTCTCCAGAGTGGCTGTTGGCAATTTACATCCCGCCCATCAGCGTAGCAAGGCTGCCATTTCTCCATGGCCTGTCCTGCATTTCTGGTTTTGACACTTTTTGCAGCATGGCCCTTTTGACCCATGGGAAGCGAGACTTCTTTGTAGCGCTGATTTGCCTTTCCAGGTTGCTTGGTTGGCCAAAAAGGGCGTATGCGTTTTTTCCTGAATATATTCAGGAAAAAACGCATACGCCCTTTTTGGCCAAGGGCATCATTGTCGACGTTTTGCCGCTTTTCATGTGCCTTAAAGGCGATTCGAATCTACCTCCTGAAATCTGTTTCCTGCAATTCTGCCTTGCTTTCAAATCCTCTTCGTTGACTTCCCTCAATATATCTGTGGATGAGAGTTATCACTTATAACTCTGCGGGTTTGTGAATTGCAGTGTCCCTGAGCTCCATTTTTCAACTGTCTTTTTTGAGAGCTGGCCGCAAAAGCACGGGATTGCCTCAGGCCCTATTCTGGTTCCTGGCAGCCGGCTGAGCCTGTGGTTAATTCTTCTTCCTGATGGGAAAATAGAGTGACCTGTGCCTGTCCCAACAGCTAGATCTAGTCTCTCATTGGTTGCCCCTCTTCCCGTTCATCCTCAGGACAAATTGCAACCTGTAGGGAACAGGAGGTTAAAGGTGCTGATTCTCCAAGTAGGGAGATTGCTAGTAAAGTAGCTGGAATGGCGAACCCGAGCACAAGGAGATGAGAAATGAGGTGCGTTTTAGAAACCTTTCAAAATCACACGGTGTACCATCTTCTGAGTTTCTCATGCATGTTTTCGATGTAGGAAGATGCCCTTGAACCTGGAGACTTGGGACCCATGGGATGGGTACCACGCAGTATTACTTTAAAGGGTCTGCGTTTGCTCACCCAACCTAACCCAACCTTTCAGCGCCAAGACTGTCCACCCTTATGTCTCATCCAGCTGTGCGTGTAGATATGGTCAATCCAGGTTGCATCACAGCCTCTGAACGAATTTTGTAAGAATTTCTCTCTCTTTCACTGTCTTTGTTTTACGGGTTTTTAAAAGTAATTTATTTTTATAATGGGGTTTAGCTGCTTTTCACGGCTGTGTTTATGCGGATTTACACCCACTTGACTCACTTCCAGACAGATATAAATACATAGGTTTTAAGATTCTTACTAGTCACATATATTCTTGTGAGGTGAATAGGGGGTGTTGAGTCCAGTTCACTGAGCAAGGAGTAGGTCTTGTCTATTACATATTGGGTGTATGGAACGGTATCTGAGCGAATTTGAAACCCTTGTTTTATGCATCACCCCACCTCACCTTTCCCGTTAAGCAGCCATAGTGTGTTTTCTAAACGTGTGATTCTGTTCTGTTCTGTAATTCAGTTCAAGTGTAGCGGTTTTTACATTCCCTCTATAAGTGATAGCTTATGATAAGTGTCTTTTTCTGTGTGACTTATTTCACTTAGAATCGTCGTACCTAAGTCCACTCATCTTGCTTCTACTAGCCTTATGACATTGATTTCATGTCTGAGTGATATTGCATTGTACATAAGGACCACAACTTCTTTATCCATTTTTCTCTTTCCTGGGATATTTAAGGTGTCATGAAGTGGAGGTTCTTGTCAACAGAGCAGCCCTAAACTTTGGGGTGCCTGTGTCTTGCTGAATTTTAGTTTTCCCAATTTATACGCCCATGAGTGGACGTGCCCTATGCTCCCTAAGCTGTGTTTTTTCGATGTTTCAGGACACACCGTACACTTCTCCAGAGTGGCTGTTGGCAATTAACATCCCGCCCATCAGCGTAGCAAGGCTGCCATTTCTCCATGGCCTGTCCTGCATTTCTGGTTTTGACACTTTTTGCAGCATGACCCTTTTGACCGATGGGAAGCGAGACTTCTTTGTAGCACTGATTTGCCTTTCCAGGTTGCTTGGTTGGCCAAAAAGGGCGTATGCGTTTTTTCCTGAATATATTCAGGAAAAAACGCATACGCCCTTTTTGGCCAAGGGCATCATTGTCGACGTTTTGCCGCTTTTCATGTGCTTTAAATAAAGGCGATTCGAATCTACCTCCTGAAACCTGTTTCCTGCAATTCTGCCTTGCTTTCAAATCCTCTTCGTTGCCTTCCCTCAATATATTTGTGGACGAGAGTTATCATTTATAACTCAGCAGGTTTGTGAATGGCAGTCCCCCTGAGCTCCATTTTTCAACTGTCTTTTTTGGGAGCTGGCCGCAAAAGCACGGGATTGCCTCAGGCCCTATTCTGGTTCCCGGTGGCAGGCTGAGCCTGTGGTTAATTCTTCTTCCTGATGGGAAAATAGAGTGACCTGTGCCTGTCCCAACACCTAGATCTAGTCTCTCATTGGTTGCCCCTCTTCCCGTTCATCCTCAGGACAAATTGCAACCTGTAGGGAACAGGAGGTTAAAGGTGCTGATTCTCCAAGTAGGGAGATTGCTAGTAAAGTAGCTGGAATGGCGAACCCGAGCACAAGGAGATGAGAAATGAGGTGCGTTTTAGAAACCTTTCAAAATCACACGGTGTACCATCTTCTGAGTTTCTCATGCATGTTTTCGATGTAGGAAGATGCCCTTGAACCTGGAGACTTGGGACCCTTGGGATGGGTACCACGCAGTATTACTTTAAAGGGTCTGCGTTTGCTCACCCAACCTAACCCAACCTTTCAGCCCCAAGACTGTCCACCCTTACGTCTCATCCAGCTGTGCGTGTAGATATGGTCAATCCAGGTTGCATCACAGCCTCTGAACGAATTTTGTAAGAATTTCTCTCTCTTTCACTGTCTTTGTTTTACGGGTTTTTAAAAGTAATTTATTTTTATAATGGGGTTTAGCTGCTTTTCACGGCTGTGTTTATGCGGATTTACACCCACTTGACTCACTTCCAGACAGATATCAATACATAGGTTTTAAGATTGTTACTAGTCACATATATTCTTGTGCGGTGAATAGGGGGTGTTGAGTCCAGTTCACTGAGCAAGGAGTAGGTCTTGTCTATTACATATTGGGTGTATGGAACGGTATCTGAGCGAATTTGAACCCCTTGTTTTATGCATCACCCCACCTCACCTTTCCCGTTAAGCAGCCATAGTGTGTTTTCTAAACGTGTGATTCTGTTCTGTTCTGTAATTCAGTTCAAGTGTAGCGGTTTTTACATTCCCTCTATAAGTGATAGCTTATGATAAGTGTCTTTTTCTGTGTGACTTATTTCACTTAGAATCGTCGTACCTAAGTCCACTCATCTTGCTTCTACTAGCCTTATGACATTGATTTCATGTCTGAGTGATATTGCATTGTACATAAGGACCACAACTTCTTTATCCATTTTTCTCTTTCCTGGGATATTTAAGGTGTCATGAAGTGGAGGTTCTTGTCAACAGAGCAGCCCTAAACTTTGGGGTGCCTGTGTCTTGCTGATTTTTAGTTTTCCCAATTTATACGCCCATGAGTGGACGTGCCCTATGCTCCCTAAGCTGTGTTTTTTCGATGTTTCAGGACACACCGTACACTTCTCCAGAGTGGCTGTTGGCAATTAACATCCCGCCCATCAGCGTAGCAAGGCTGCCATTTCTCCATGGCCTGTCCTGCATTTCTGGTTTTGACACTTTTTGCAGCATGACCCTTTTGACCGATGGGAAGCGAGACTTCTTTGTAGCACTGATTTGCCTTTCCAGGTTGCTTGGTTGGCCAAAAAGGGCGTATGCGTTTTTTCCTGAATATATTCAGGAAAAAACGCATACGCCCTTTTTGGCCAAGGGCATCATTGTCGACGTTTTGCCGCTTTTCATGTGCTTTAAAGGCGATTCGAATCTACCTCCTGAAACCTGTTTCCTGCAATTCTGCCTTGCTTTCAAATCCTCTTCGTTGCCTTCCCTCAATATATTTGTGGACGAGAGTTATCATTTATAACTCAGCAGGTTTGTGAATGGCAGTCCCCCTGAGCTCCATTTTTCAACTGTCTTTTTTGGGAGCTGGCCGCAAAAGCACGGGATTGCCTCAGGCCCTATTCTGGTTCCCGGTGGCAGGCTGAGCCTGTGGTTAATTCTTCTTCCTGATGGGAAAATAGAGTGACCTGTGCCTGTCCCAACACCTAGATCTAGTCTCTCATTGGTTGCCCCTCTTCCCGTTCATCCTCAGGACAAATTGCAACCTGTAGGGAACAGGAGGTTAAAGGTGCTGATTCTCCAAGTAGGGAGATTGCTAGTAAAGTAGCTGGAATGGCGAACCCGAGCACAAGGAGATGAGAAATGAGGTGCGTTGTAGAAACCTTTCAAAATCACACGGTGTACCATCTTCTGAGTTTCTCATGCATGTTTTCGATGTAGGAAGATGCCCTTGAACCTGGAGATTTGGGACCCATGGGATGGGTACCACGCAGTATTACTTTAAAGGGTCTGCGTTTGCTCACCCAACCTCACCCAACCTGTCAGCCCCAAGAGTGTCCACCCTTATGTCTCATCCAGCTGTGGGTCTAGATATGGTCAATCCAGGTTGCATCACAGCCCCTGAACGAATTTTGTAAGAATTTCTCTCTCTTTCACTGTCTTTGTTTTACGGGTTTTTAAAAGTAATTTATTTTTATAATGGGGTTTAGCTGCTTTTCACGGCTGTGTTTATGCGGCTTTACACCCACTTGACTCACTTCCAGACAGATATCAATACATAGGTTTTAAGATTGTTACTAGTCACATATATTCTTGTGCGGTGAATAGGGGGTGTTGAGTCCAGTTCACTGAGCAAGGAGTAGGTCTTGTCTATTACATATTGGGTGTATGGAACGGCATCTGAGCGAATTTGAACCCCTTGTTTTATGCATCACCCCACCTCACCTTTCCCGTTAAGCAGCCATAGTGTGTTTTCTAAACGTGTGATTCTGTTCTGTTCTGTAATTCAGTTCAAGTGTAGCGGTTTTTACATTCCCTCTATAAGTGATAGCTTATGATAAGTGTCTTTTTCTGTGTGACTTATTTCACTTAGAATCGTCGTGCCTAACTCCACTCATCTTGCTTCTACTTGCCTTATGACATTGATTTCATGTCTGAGTGATATTCCATTGTACATAAGGACCACAACTTCTTTATCCATTTTTCTCTTTCCTGGGATATTTAAGGTGTCATGAAGTGGAGGTTCTTGTCAACAGAGCAGCCCCAAACTTTGGGGTGCCTGTGTCTTGCTCATTTTTAGTTTTCCCAATTTATACGCCCATGAGTGGACGTGCCCTATGCTCCCTAAGCTGTGTTTTTTCGATGTTTCAGGACACACCGTACACTTCTCCAGAGTGGCTGTTGGCAACTTACATCCCGCCCATCAGCGTAGCAAGGCTGCCATTTCTCCATGGCCTGTCCTGCATTTCTGGTTTTGACACTTTTTGCAGCATGGCCCTTTTGGCCGATGGGAAGCGAGACTTCTTTGTAGCGCTGATTTGCCTTTCCAGGTTGCTTGGTTGGCCAAAAAGGGCGTATGCGTTTTTTCCTGAATATATTCAGGAAAAAACGCATACGCACTTTTTGGCCAAGGGCATCATTGTCGACGTTTTGCCGCTTTTCATGTGCTTTACAGGCGATTCGAATCTACCTCCTGAAACCTGTTTCCTGCAATTCTGCCTTGCTTTCAAATCCTCTTCTTTGCCTTCCCTCAATATATCTGTGGATGAGAGTTATCATTTATAACTCTGCGGGTTTGTGAATTGCAGTGTCCCTGAGCTCCATTTTTCAACTCGCTTTTTTGGGAGCTGGCCGCAAAAGCGCGGGATTGCCTCAGGCCCTATTCTGCTTCTGGGCGGCAGGCTGAGCCTGTGGTTAATTCTTCTTCCTGATGGGAAAATAGAGTGACCTGTGCCTGTCCCAACACCTAGATCTAGTCTCTCATTGGTTGCCCCTCTTCCCGTTCAACCTCAGGACAAATTGCAACCTGTAGGGAACAGGAGGTTAAAGGTGCTGATTCTCCAAGTAAGTTGATTGCTAGTAAAGTAGCTGGAAAGGCGAACCCGAGCACAAGGACATGAGAAATGGGGTGTGTTTTAGAAACCTTTCAAAATCACACGGTGTACCATCTTCTGAGTTTCTCATGCATGTTTTCGATGTAGGAAGATGCCCTTGAACCTGGAGATTTGGGACCCATGGGATGGGTACCACGCAGTATTACTTTAAAGGGTCTGCGTTTGCTCACCCAACCTCTCAGCCCCAAGAGTGTCCACCCTTATGTCTCATCCAGCTGTGGGTCTAGATATGGTCAATCCAGGTTGCATCTCAGCCCCTGATCGAATTTTGTAAGAATTTCTCTCTCTTTCACTGTCTTTGTTTTATGGGTTTTTAAAAGTAATTTATTTTTATAATGGGGTTTAGCTGCTTTTCACGGCTGTGTTTATGCGGATTTACACCCACTTGACTCACTTCCAGACAGATATCAATACATAGGTTTTAAGATTGTTACTAGTCATATATATTCTTGTGCGGTGAATAGGGGGTGTTGAGTCCAGTTCACTGAGCAAGGAGTAGGTCTTGTGTGTTACATATTGGGTGTATGGAACGGTATCTGAGCGAATTTGAACCCCTTGTTTTATGCATCACCCCACCTCACCTTTCCCGTTAAGCAGCCATAGTGTGTTTTCTAAACGTGTGACTCTGTTCTGTTTTGTAATTCAGTTCAAGTGTAGCGGTTTTTACAGTCCCTCTATAAGTGATAGCTTATGATAAGTGTCTTTTTCTGTGTGACTTATTTCACTTAGAATCGTCGTACCTAAGTCCACTCATCTTGCTTCTACTAGCCTTATGACATTGATTTCATGTCTGACTGATATTCCATTGTACATAAGGACCACAAATTTTATCCATTTTTCTCTTTCCTGGGATATTTAAGGTGTCATGAAGTGGAGGTTCTTGTCAACAGAGCAGCCCCAAACTTTGGGGTGCCTGTGTCTTGCTGATTTTTAGTTTTCCCAATTTATACGCCCATGAGTGGACGTGCCCTATGCTCACTAAGCTGTGTTTTTTCGATGTTTCAGGACACACCGTACACTTCTCCAGAGTGGCTGTTGGCAATTTACATCCCGCCCATCAGCGTAGCAAGGCTGCCATTTCTCCATGGCCTGTCCAGCATTTCTGGTTTTGACACTTTTTGCAGCATGGCCCTTTTGACCCATGGGAAGCGAGACTTCTTTGTAGCGCTGATTTGCCTTTCCAGGTTGCTTGGTTGGCCAAAAAGGGCGTATGCGTTTTTTCCTGAATATATTCAGGAAAAAACGCATACGCCCTTTTTGGCCAAGGGCATCATTGTCGACGTTTTGCCGCTTTTCATGTGCCTTAAAGGCGATTCGAATCTACCTCCTGAAATCTGTTTCCTGCAATTCTGCCTTGCTTTCAAATCCTCTTCGTTGACTTCCCTCAATATATCTGTGGATGAGAGTTATCACTTATAACTCTGCGGGTTTGTGAATTGCAGTGTCCCTGAGCTCCATTTTTCAACTGTCTTTTTTGAGAGCTGGCCGCAAAAGCACGGGATTGCCTCAGGCCCTATTCTGGTTCCTGGCAGCCAGCTGAGCCTGTGGTTAATTCTTCTTCCTGATGGGAAAATAGAGTGACCTGTGCCTGTCCCAACAGCTAGATCTAGTCTCTCATTGGTTGCCCCTCTTCCCGTTCATCCTCAGGACAAATTGCAACCTGTAGGGAACAGGAGGTTAAAGGTGCTGATTCTCCAAGTAGGGAGATTGCTAGTAAAGTAGCTGGAATGGCGAACCCGAGCACAAGGAGATGAGAAATGAGGTGCGTTTTAGAAACCTTTCAAAATCACACGGTGTACCATCTTCTGAGTTTCTCATGCATGTTTTCGATGTAGGAAGATGCCCTTGAACCTGGAGACTTGGGACCCATGGGATGGGTACCACGCAGTATTACTTTAAAGGGTCTGCGTTTGCTCACCCAACCTAACCCAACCTTTCAGCGCCAAGACTGTCCACCCTTATGTCTCATCCAGCTGTGCGTGTAGATATGGTCAATCCAGGTTGCATCACAGCCTCTGAACGAATTTTGTAAGAATTTCTCTCTCTTTCACTGTCTTTGTTTTACGGGTTTTTAAAAGTAATTTATTTTTATAATGGGGTTTAGCTGCTTTTCACGGCTGTGTTTATGCGGCTTTACACCCACTTGACTCACTTCCAGACAGATATAAATACATAGGTTTTAAGATTCTTACTAGTCACATATATTCTTGTGCGGTGAATAGTGGGTGTTGAGTCCAGTTCACTGAGCAAGGAGTAGGTCTTGTCTATTACATATTGGGTGTATGGAACGGTATCTGAGCGAATTTGAACCCCTTGTTTTATGCATCACCCCACCTCACCTTTCCCGTTAAGCAGCCATAGTGTGTTTTCTAAACGTGTGATTCTGTTCTGTTCTGTAATTCAGTTCAAGTGTAGCGGTTTTTACATTCCCTCTATAAGTGATAGCTTATGATAAGTGTCTTTTTCTGTGTGACTTATTTCACTTAGAATCGTCGTACCTAAGTCCACTCATCTTGCTTCTACTAGCCTTATGACATTGATTTCATGTCTGAGTGATATTGCATTGTACATAAGGACCACAACTTCTTTATCCATTTTTCTCTTTCCTGGGATATTTAAGGTGTCATGAAGTGGAGGTTCTTGTCAACAGAGCAGCCCTAAACTTTGGGGTGCCTGTGTCTTGCTGATTTTTAGTTTTCCCAATTTATACGCCCATGAGTGGACGTGCCCTATGCTCCCTAAGCTGTGTTTTTTCGATGTTTCAGGACACACCGTACACTTCTCCAGAGTGGCTGTTGGCAATTAACATCCCGCCCATCAGCGTAGCAAGGCTGCCATTTCTCCATGGCCTGTCCTGCATTTCTGGTTTTGACACTTTTTGCAGCATGACCCTTTTGACCGATGGGAAGCGAGACTTCTTTGTAGCACTGATTTGCCTTTCCAGGTTGCTTGGTTGGCCAAAAAGGGCGTATGCGTTTTTTCCTGAATATATTCAGGAAAAAACGCATACGCCCTTTTTGGCCAAGGGCATCATTGTCGACGTTTTGCCGCTTTTCATGTGCTTTAAAGGCGATTCGAATCTACCTCCTGAAACCTGTTTCCTGCAATTCTGCCTTGCTTTCAAATCCTCTTCGTTGCCTTCCCTCAATATATTTGTGGACGAGAGTTATCATTTATAACTCAGCAGGTTTGTGAATGGCAGTCCCCCTGAGCTCCATTTTTCAACTGTCTTTTTTGGGAGCTGGCCGCAAAAGCACGGGATTGCCTCAGGCCCTATTCTGGTTCCCGGTGGCAGGCTGAGCCTGTGGTTAATTCTTCTTCCTGATGGGAAAATAGAGTGACCTGTGCCTGTCCCAACACCTAGATCTAGTCTCTCATTGGTTGCCCCTCTTCCCGTTCATCCTCAGGACAAATTGCAACCTGTAGGGAACAGGAGGTTAAAGGTGCTGATTCTCCAAATAGGGAGATTGCTAGTAAAGTAGCTGGAATGGCGAACCCGAGCACAAGGAGATGAGAAATGAGGTGCGTTGTAGAAACCTTTCAAAATCACACGGTGTACCATCTTCTGAGTTTCTCATGCATGTTTTCGATGTAGGAAGATGCCCTTGAACCTGGAGATTTGGGACCCATGGGATGGGTACCACGCAGTATTACTTTAAAGGGTCTGCGTTTGCTCACCCAACCTCACCCAACCTGTCAGCCCCAAGAGTGTCCACCCTTATGTCTCATCCAGCTGTGGGTCTAGATATGGTCAATCCAGGTTGCATCACAGCCCCTGAACGAATTTTGTAAGAATTTCTCTCTCTTTCACTGTCTTTGTTTTACGGGTTTTTAAAAGTAATTTATTTTTATAATGGGGTTTAGCTGCTTTTCACGGCTGTGTTTATGCGGCTTTACACCCACTTGACTCACTTCCAGACAGATATCAATACATAGGTTTTAAGATTTTTACTAGTCACATATATTCTTGTGCGGTGAATAGGGGGTGTTGAGTCCAGTTCACTGAGCAAGGAGTAGGTCTTGTCTATTACATATTGGGTGTATGGAACGGCATCTGAGCGAATTTGAACCCCTTGTTTTATGCATCACCCCACCTCACCTTTCCCGTTAAGCAGCCATAGTGTGTTTTCTAAACGTGTGATTCTGTTCTGTTCTGTAATTCAGTTCAAGTGTAGCGGTTTTTACATTCCCTCTATAAGTGATAGCTTATGATAAGTGTCTTTTTCTGTGTGACTTATTTCACTTAGAATCGTCGTGCCTAACTCCACTCATCTTGCTTCTACTTGCCTTATGACATTGATTTCATGTCTGAGTGATATTCCATTGTACATAAGGACCACAACTTCTTTATCCATTTTTCTCTTTCCTGGGATATTTAAGGTGTCATGAAGTGGAGGTTCTTGTCAACAGAGCAGCCCCAAACTTTGGGGTGCCTGTGTCTTGCTCATTTTTAGTTTTCCCAATTTATACGCCCATGAGTGGACGTGCCCTATGCTCCCTAAGCTGTGTTTTTTCGATGTTTCAGGACACACCGTACACTTCTCCAGAGTGGCTGTTGGCAACTTACATCCCGCCCATCAGCGTAGCAAGGCTGCCATTTCTCCATGGCCTGTCCTGCATTTCTGGTTTTGACACTTTTTGCAGCATGGCCCTTTTGGCCGATGGGAAGCGAGACTTCTTTGTAGCGCTGATTTGCCTTTCCAGGTTGCTTGGTTGGCCAAAAAGGGCGTATGCGTTTTTTCCTGAATATATTCAGGAAAAAACGCATACGCCCTTTTTGGCCAAGGGCATCATTGTCGACGTTTTGCCGCTTTTCATGTGCTTTACAGGCGATTCGAATCTACCTCCTGAAACCTGTTTCCTGCAATTCTGCCTTGCTTTCAAATCCTCTTCGTTGCCTTCCCTCAATATATCTGTGGATGAGAGTTATCATTTATAACTCTGCGGGTTTGTGAATTGCAGTGTCCCTGAGCTCCATTTTTCAACTCGCTTTTTTGGGAGCTGGCCGCAAAAGCGCGGGATTGCCTCAGGCCCTATTCTGCTTCTGGGCGGCAGGCTGAGCCTGTGGTTAATTCTTCTTCCTGATGGGAAAATAGAGTGACCTGTGCCTGTCCCAACACCTAGATCTAGTCTCTCATTGGTTGCCCCTCTTCCCGTTCAACCTCAGGACAAATTGCAACCTGTAGGGAACAGGAGGTTAAAGGTGCTGATTCTCCAAGTAAGTTGATTGCTAGTAAAGTAGCTGGAAAGGCGAACCCGAGCACAAGGACATGAGAAATGGGGTGTGTTTTAGAAACCTTTCAAAATCACACGGTGTACCATCTTCTGAGTTTCTCATGCATGTTTTCGATGTAGGAAGATGCCCTTGAACCTGGAGATTTGGGACCCATGGGATGGGTACCACGCAGTATTACTTTAAAGGGTCTGCGTTTGCTCACCCAACCTCTCAGCCCCAAGAGTGTCCACCCTTATGTCTCATCCAGCTGTGGGTCTAGATATGGTCAATCCAGGTTGCATCTCAGCCCCTGATCGAATTTTGTAAGAATTTCTCTCTCTTTCACTGTCTTTGTTTTATGGGTTTTTAAAAGTAATTTATTTTTATAATGGGGTTTAGCTGCTTTTCACGGCTGTGTTTATGCGGATTTACACCCACTTGACTCACTTCCAGACAGATATCAATACATAGGTTTTAAGATTGTTACTAGTCATATATATTCTTGTGCGGTGAATAGGGGGTGTTGAGTCCAGTTCACTGAGCAAGGAGTAGGTCTTGTGTGTTACATATTGGGTGTATGGAACGGTATCTGAGCGAATTTGAACCCCTTGTTTTATGCATCACCCCACCTCACCTTTCCCGTTAAGCAGCCATAGTGTGTTTTCTAAACGTGTGACTCTGTTCTGTTTTGTAATTCAGTTCAAGTGTAGCGGTTTTTACAGTCCCTCTATAAGTGATAGCTTATGATAAGTGTCTTTTTCTGTGTGACTTATTTCACTTAGAATCGTCGTACCTAAGTCCACTCATCTTGCTTCTACTAGCCTTATGACATTGATTTCATGTCTGACTGATATTCCATTGTACATAAGGACCACAAATTTTATCCATTTTTCTCTTTCCTGGGATATTTAAGGTGTCATGAAGTGGAGGTTCTTGTCAACAGAGCAGCCCCAAACTTTGGGGTGCCTGTGTCTTGCTGATTTTTAGTTTTCCCAATTTATACGCCCATGAGTGGACGTGCCCTATGCTCACTAAGCTGTGTTTTTTCGATGTTTCAGGACACACCGTACACTTCTCCAGAGTGGCTGTTGGCAATTTACATCCCGCCCATCAGCGTAGCAAGGCTGCCATTTCTCCATGGCCTGTCCTGCATTTCTGGTTTTGACACTTTTTGCAGCATGGCCCTTTTGACCCATGGGAAGCGAGACTTCTTTGTAGCGCTGATTTGCCTTTCCAGGTTGCTTGGTTGGCCAAAAAGGGCGTATGCGTTTTTTCCTGAATATATTCAGGAAAAAACGCATACACCCTTTTTGGCCAAGGGCATCGTTGTCGACGTTTTGCCGCTTTTCATGTGCCTTAAAGGCGATTCGAATCTACCTCCTGAAATCTGTTTCCTGCAATTCTGCCTTGCTTTCAAATCCTCTTCGTTGACTTCCCTCAATATATCTGTGGATGAGAGTTATCACTTATAACTCTGCGGGTTTGTGAATTGCAGTGTCCCTGAGCTCCATTTTTCAACTGTCTTTTTTGAGAGCTGGCCGCAAAAGCACGGGATTGCCTCAGGCCCTATTCTGGTTCCTGGCAGCCGGCTGAGCCTGTGGTTAATTCTTCTTCCTGATGGGAAAATAGAGTGACCTGTGCCTGTCCCAACAGCTAGATCTAGTCTCTCATTGGTTGCCCCTCTTCCCGTTCATCCTCAGGACAAATTGCAACCTGTAGGGAACAGGAGGTTAAAGGTGCTGATTCTCCAAGTAGGGAGATTGCTAGTAAAGTAGCTGGAATGGCGAACCCGAGCACAAGGAGATGAGAAATGAGGTGCGTTTTAGAAACCTTTCAAAATCACACGGTGTACCATCTTCTGAGTTTCTCATGCATGTTTTCGATGTAGGAAGATGCCCTTGAACCTGGAGACTTGGGACCCATGGGATGGGTACCACGCAGTATTACTTTAAAGGGTCTGCGTTTGCTCACCCAACCTAACCCAACCTTTCAGCGCCAAGACTGTCCACCCTTATGTCTCATCCAGCTGTGCGTGTAGATATGGTCAATCCAGGTTGCATCACAGCCTCTGAACGAATTTTGTAAGAATTTCTCTCTCTTTCACTGTCTTTGTTTTACGGGTTTTTAAAAGTAATTTATTTTTATAATGGGGTTTAGCTGCTTTTCACGGCTGTGTTTATGCGGCTTTACACCCACTTGACTCACTTCCAGACAGATATAAATACATAGGTTTTAAGATTCTTACTAGTCACATATATTCTTGTGAGGTGAATAGGGGGTGTTGAGTCCAGTTCACTGAGCAAGGAGTAGGTCTTGTCTATTACATATTGGGTGTATGGAACGGTATCTGAGCGAATTTGAAACCCTTGTTTTATGCATCACCCCACCTCACCTTTCCCGTTAAGCAGCCATAGTGTGTTTTCTAAACGTGTGATTCTGTTCTCTTCTGTAATTCAGTTCAAGTGTAGCGGTTTTTACATTCCCTCTATAAGTGATAGCTTATGATAAGTGTCTTTTTCTGTGTGACTTATTTCACTTAGAATCGTCGTACCTAAGTCCACTCATCTTGCTTCTACTAGCCTTATGACATTGATTTCATGTCTGAGTGATATTGCATTGTACATAAGGACCACAACTTCTTTATCCATTTTTCTCTTTCCTGGGATATTTAAGGTGTCATGAAGTGGAGGTTCTTGTCAACAGAGCAGCCCTAAACTTTGGGGTGCCTGTGTCTTGCTGATTTTTAGTTTTCCCAATTTATACGCCCATGAGTGGACGTGCCCTATGCTCCCTAAGCTGTGTTTTTTCGATGTTTCAGGACACACCGTACACTTCTCCAGAGTGGCTGTTGGCAATTAACATCCCGCCCATCAGCGTAGCAAGGCTGCCATTTCTCCATGGCCTGTCCTGCATTTCTGGTTTTGACACTTTTTGCAGCATGACCCTTTTGACCGATGGGAAGCGAGACTTCTTTGTAGCACTGATTTGCCTTTCCAGGTTGCTTGGTTGGCCAAAAAGGGCGTATGCGTTTTTTCCTGAATATATTCAGGAAAAAACGCATACGCCCTTTTTGGCCAAGGGCATCATTGTCGACGTTTTGCCGCTTTTCATGTGCTTTAAAGGCGATTCGAATCTACCTCCTGAAACCTGTTTCCTGCAATTCTGCCTTGCTTTCAAATCCTCTTCGTTGCCTTCCCTCAATATATTTGTGGACGAGAGTTATCATTTATAACTCAGCAGGTTTGTGAATGGCAGTCCCCCTGAGCTCCATTTTTCAACTGTCTTTTTTGGGAGCTGGCCGCAAAAGCACGGGATTGCCTCAGGCCCTATTCTGGTTCCCGGTGGCAGGCTGAGCCTGTGGTTAATTCTTCTTCCTGATGGGAAAATAGAGTGACCTGTGCCTGTCCCAACACCTAGATCTAGTCTCTCATTGGTTGCCCCTCTTCCCGTTCATCCTCAGGACAAATTGCAACCTGTAGGGAACAGGAGGTTAAAGGTGCTGATTCTCCAAGTAGGGAGATTGCTAGTAAAGTAGCTGGAATGGCGAACCCGAGCACAAGGAGATGAGAAATGAGGTGCGTTGTAGAAACCTTTCAAAATCACACGGTGTACCATCTTCTGAGTTTCTCATGCATGTTTTCGATGTAGGAAGATGCCCTTGAACCTGGAGATTTGGGACCCATGGGATGGGTACCACGCAGTATTACTTTAAAGGGTCTGCGTTTGCTCACCCAACCTCACCCAACCTGTCAGCCCCAAGAGTGTCCACCCTTATGTCTCATCCAGCTGTGGGTCTAGATATGGTCAATCCAGGTTGCATCACAGCCCCTGAACGAATTTTGTAAGAATTTCTCTCTCTTTCACTGTCTTTGTTTTACGGGTTTTTAAAAGTAATTTATTTTTATAATGGGGTTTAGCTGCTTTTCACGGCTGTGTTTATGCGGCTTTACACCCACTTGACTCACTTCCAGACAGATATCAATACATAGGTTTTAAGATTTTTACTAGTCACATATATTCTTGTGCGGTGAATAGGGGGTGTTGAGTCCAGTTCACTGAGCAAGGAGTAGGTCTTGTCTATTACTTATTGGGTGTATGGAACGGCATCTGAGCGAATTTGAACCCCTTGTTTTATGCATCACCCCACCTCACCTTTCCCGTTAAGCAGCCATAGTGTGTTTTCTAAACGTGTGATTCTGTTCTGTTCTGTAATTCAGTTCAAGTGTAGCGGTTTTTACATTCCCTCTATAAGTGATAGCTTATGATAAGTGTCTTTTTCTGTGTGACTTATTTCACTTAGAATCGTCGTGCCTAACTCCACTCATCTTGCTTCTACTTGCCTTATGACATTGATTTCATGTCTGAGTGATATTCCATTGTACATAAGGACCACAACTTCTTTATCCATTTTTCTCTTTCCTGGGATATTTAAGGTGTCATGAAGTGGAGGTTCTTGTCAACAGAGCAGCCCCAAACTTTGGGGTGCCTGTGTCTTGCTCATTTTTAGTTTTCCCAATTTATACGCCCATGAGTGGACGTGCCCTATGCTCCCTAAGCTGTGTTTTTTCGATGTTTCAGGACACACCGTACACTTCTCCAGAGTGGCTGTTGGCAACTTACATCCCGCCCATCAGCGTAGCAAGGCTGCCATTTCTCCATGGCCTGTCCTGCATTTCTGGTTTTGACACTTTTTGCAGCATGGCCCTTTTGGCCGATGGGAAGCGAGACTTCTTTGTAGCGCTGATTTGCCTTTCCAGGTTGCTTGGTTGGCCAAAAAGGGCGTATGCGTTTTTTCCTGAATATATTCAGGGAAAAACGCATACGCCCTTTTTGGCCAAGGGCATCATTGTCGACGTTTTGCCGCTTTTCATGTGCTTTACAGGCGATTCGAATCTACCTCCTGAAACCTGTTTCCTGCAATTCTGCCTTGCTTTCAAATCCTCTTCGTTGCCTTCCCTCAATATATCTGTGGATGAGAGTTATCATTTATAACTCTGCGGGTTTGTGAATTGCAGTGTCCCTGAGCTCCATTTTTCAACTCGCTTTTTTGGGAGCTGGCCGCAAAAGCGCGGGATTGCCTCAGGCCCTATTCTGCTTCTGGGCGGCAGGCTGAGCCTGTGGTTAATTCTTCTTCCTGATGGGAAAATAGAGTGACCTGTGCCTGTCCCAACACCTAGATCTAGTCTCTCATTGGTTGCCCCTCTTCCCGTTCAACCTCAGGACAAATTGCAACCTGTAGGGAACAGGAGGTTAAAGGTGCTGATTCTCCAAGTAAGTTGATTGCTAGTAAAGTAGCTGGAAAGGCGAACCCGAGCACAAGGACATGAGAAATGGGGTGTGTTTTAGAAACCTTTCAAAATCACATGGTGTACCATCTTCTGAGTTTCTCATGCATGTTTTCGATGTAGGAAGATGCCCTTGAACCTGGAGATTTGGGACCCATGGGATGGGTACCACGCAGTATTACTTTAAAGGGTCTGCGTTTGCTCACCCAACCTCTCAGCCCCAAGAGTGTCCACCCTTATGTCTCATCCAGCTGTGGGTCTAGATATGGTCAATCCAGGTTGCATCTCAGCCCCTGATCGAATTTTGTAAGAATTTCTCTCTCTTTCACTGTCTTTGTTTTATGGGTTTTTAAAAGTAATTTATTTTTATAATGGGGTTTAGCTGCTTTTCACGGCTGTGTTTATGCGGATTTACACCCACTTGACTCACTTCCAGACAGATATCAATACATAGGTTTTAAGATTGTTACTAGTCATATATATTCTTGTGCGGTGAATAGGGGGTGTTGAGTCCAGTTCACTGAGCAAGGAGTAGGTCTTGTGTGTTACATATTGGGTGTATGGAACGGTATCTGAGCGAATTTGAACCCCTTGTTTTATGCATCACCCCACCTCACCTTTCCCGTTAAGCAGCCATAGTGTGTTTTCTAAACGTGTGACTCTGTTCTGTTTTGTAATTCAGTTCAAGTGTAGCGGTTTTTACAGTCCCTCTATAAGTGATAGCTTATGATAAGTGTCTTTTTCTGTGTGACTTATTTCACTTAGAATCGTCGTACCTAAGTCCACTCATCTTGCTTCTACTAGCCTTATGACATTGATTTCATGTCTGACTGATATTCCATTGTACATAAGGACCACAAATTTTATCCATTTTTCTCTTTCCTGGGATATTTAAGGTGTCATGAAGTGGAGGTTCTTGTCAACAGAGCAGCCCCAAACTTTGGGGTGCCTGTGTCTTGCTGATTTTTAGTTTTCCCAATTTATACGCCCATGAGTGGACGTGCCCTATGCTCACTAAGCTGTGTTTTTTCGATGTTTCAGGACACACCGTACACTTCTCCAGAGTGGCTGTTGGCAATTTACATCCCGCCCATCAGCGTAGCAAGGCTGCCATTTCTCCATGGCCTGTCCTGCATTTCTGGTTTTGACACTTTTTGCAGCATGGCCCTTTTGACCCATGGGAAGTGAGACTTCTTTGTAGCGCTGATTTGCCTTTCCAGGTTGCTTGGTTGGCCAAAAAGGGCGTATGCGTTTTTTCCTGAATATATTCAGGAAAAAACGCATACACCCTTTTTGGCCAAGGGCATCGTTGTCGACGTTTTGCCGCTTTTCATGTGCCTTAAAGGCGATTCGAATCTACCTCCTGAAATCTGTTTCCTGCAATTCTGCCTTGCTTTCAAATCCTCTTCGTTGACTTCCCTCAATATATCTGTGGATGAGAGTTATCACTTATAACTCTGCGGGTTTGTGAATTGCAGTGTCCCTGAGCTCCATTTTTCAACTGTCTTTTTTGAGAGCTGGCCGCAAAAGCACGGGATTGCCTCAGGCCCTATTCTGGTTCCTGGCAGCCGGCTGAGCCTGTGGTTAATTCTTCTTCCTGATGGGAAAATAGAGTGACCTGTGCCTGTCCCAACAGCTAGATCTAGTCTCTCATTGGTTGCCCCTCTTCCCGTTCATCCTCAGGACAAATTGCAACCTGTAGGGAACAGGAGGTTAAAGGTGCTGATTCTCCAAGTAGGGAGATTGCTAGTAAAGTAGCTGGAATGGCGAACCCGAGCACAAGGAGATGAGAAATGAGGTGCGTTTTAGAAACCTTTCAAAATCACACGGTGTACCATCTTCTGAGTTTCTCATGCATGTTTTCGATGTAGGAAGATGCCCTTGAACCTGGAGACTTGGGACCCATGGGATGGGTACCACGCAGTATTACTTTAAAGGGTCTGCGTTTGCTCACCCAACCTAACCCAACCTTTCAGCGCCAAGACTGTCCACCCTTATGTCTCATCCAGCTGTGCGTGTAGATATGGTCAATCCAGGTTGCATCACAGCCTCTGAACGAATTTTGTAAGAATTTCTCTCTCTTTCACTGTCTTTGTTTTACGGGTTTCTAAAAGTAATTTATTTTTATAATGGGGTTTAGCTGCTTTTCACGGCTGTGTTTATGCGGATTTACACCCACTTGACTCACTTCCAGACAGATATAAATACATAGGTTTTAAGATTCTTACTAGTCACATATATTCTTGTGAGGTGAATAGGGGGTGTTGAGTCCAGTTCACTGAGCAAGGAGTAGGTCTTGTCTATTACATATTGGGTGTATGGAACGGTATCTGAGCGAATTTGAAACCCTTGTTTTATGCATCACCCCACCTCACCTTTCCCGTTAAGCAGCCATAGTGTGTTTTCTAAACGTGTGATTCTGTTCTGTTCTGTAATTCAGTTCAAGTGTAGCGGTTTTTACATTCCCTCTATAAGTGATAGCTTATGATAAGTGTCTTTTTCTGTGTGACTTATTTCACTTAGAATCGTCGTACCTAAGTCCACTCATCTTGCTTCTACTAGCCTTATGACATTGATTTCATGTCTGAGTGATATTGCATTGTACATAAGGACCACAACTTCTTTATCCATTTTTCTCTTTCCTGGGATATTTAAGGTGTCATGAAGTGGAGGTTCTTGTCAACAGAGCAGCCCTAAACTTTGGGGTGCCTGTGTCTTGCTGATTTTTAGTTTTCCCAATTTATACGCCCATGAGTGGACGTGCCCTATGCTCCCTAAGCTGTGTTTTTTCGATGTTTCAGGACACACCGTACACTTCTCCAGAGTGGCTGTTGGCAATTAACATCCCGCCCATCAGCGTAGCAAGGCTGCCATTTCTCCATGGCCTGTCCTGCATTTCTGGTTTTGACACTTTTTGCAGCATGACCCTTTTGACCGATGGGAAGCGAGACTTCTTTGTAGCACTGATTTGCCTTTCCAGGTTGCTTGGTTGGCCAAAAAGGGCGTATGCGTTTTTTCCTGAATATATTCAGGAAAAAACGCATACACCCTTTTTGGCCAAGGGCATCATTGTCGACGTTTTGCCGCTTTTCATGTGCTTTAAAGGCGATTCGAATCTACCTCCTGAAACCTGTTTCCTGCAATTCTGCCTTGCTTTCAAATCCTCTTCGTTGCCTTCCCTCAATATATTTGTGGACGAGAGTTATCATTTATAACTCAGCAGGTTTGTGAATGGCAGTCCCCCTGAGCTCCATTTTTCAACTGTCTTTTTTGGGAGCTGGCCGCAAAAGCACGGGATTGCCTCAGGCCCTATTCTGGTTCCCGGTGGCAGGCTGAGCCTGTGGTTAATTCTTCTTCCTGATGGGAAAATAGAGTGACCTGTGCCTGTCCCAACACCTAGATCTAGTCTCTCATTGGTTGCCCCTCTTCCCGTTCATCCTCAGGACAAATTGCAACCTGTAGGGAACAGGAGGTTAAAGGTGCTGATTCTCCAAGTAGGGAGATTGCTAGTAAAGTAGCTGGAATGGCGAACCCGAGCACAAGGAGATGAGAAATGAGGTGCGTTTTAGAAACCTTTCAAAATCACACGGTGTACCATCTTCTGAGTTTCTCATGCATGTTTTCGATGTAGGAAGATGCCCTTGAACCTGGAGATTTGGGACCCATGGGATGGGTACCACGCAGTATTACTTTAAAGGGTCTGCGTTTGCTCACCCAACCTCTCAGCCGCAACAGTGTCCACCCTTATGTCTCATCCAGCTGTGGGTCTAGATATGGTCAATCCAGGTTGCATCTCAGCCCCTGATCGAATTTTGTAAGAATTTCTCTCTCTTTCACTGTCTTTGTTTTACGGGTTTTTAAAAATAATTTATTTTTATAATGGGGTTTAGCTGCTTTTCACGGCTGTGTTTATGCGGATTTACACCCACTTGACTCACTTCCAGACAGATATCAATACATAGGTTTTAAGATTGTTACTAGTCATATATATTCTTGTGCGGTGAATAGGGGGTGTTGAGTCCAGTTCACTGAGCAAGGAGTAGGTCTTGTGTGTTACATATTGGGTGTATGGAACGGTATCTGAGCGAATTTGAACCCCTTGTTTTATGCATCACCCCACCTCACCTTTCCCGTTAAGCAGCCATAGTGTGTTTTCTAAACGTGTGACTCTGTTCTGTTTTGTAATTCAGTTCAAGTGTAGCGGTTTTTACAGTCCCTCTATAAGTGATAGCTTATGATAAGTGTCTTTTTCTGTGTGACTTATTTCACTTAGAATCGTCGTACCTAAGTCCACTCATCTTGCTTCTACTAGCCTTATGACATTGATTTCATGTCTGACTGATATTCCATTGTACATAAGGACCACAAATTTTATCCATTTTTCTCTTTCCTGGGATATTTAAGGTGTCATGAAGTGGAGGTTCTTGTCAACAGAGCAGCCCCAAACTTTGGGGTGCCTGTGTCTTGCTGATTTTTAGTTTTCCCAATTTATACGCCCATGAGTGGACGTGCCCTATGCTCACTAAGCTGTGTTTTTTTCGATGTTTCAGGACACACCGTACACTTCTCCAGAGTGGCTGTTGGCAATTTACATCCCGCCCATCAGCGTAGCAAGGCTGCCATTTCTCCATGGCCTGTCCTGCATTTCTGGTTTTGACACTTTTTGCAGCATGGCCCTTTTGACCCATGGGAAGCGAGACTTCTTTGTAGCGCTGATTTGCCTTTCCAGGTTGCTTGGTTGGCCAAAAAGGGCGTATGCGTTTTTTCCTGAATATATTCAGGAAAAAACGCATACGCCCTTTTTGGCCAAGGGCATCATTGTCGACGTTTTGCCGCTTTTCATGTGCCTTAAAGGCGATTCGAATCTACCTCCTGAAATCTGTTTCCTGCAATTCTGCCTTGCTTTCAAATCCTCTTCGTTGACTTCCCTCAATATATCTGTGGATGAGAGTTATCACTTATAACTCTGCGGGTTTGTGAATTGCAGTGTCCCTGAGCTCCATTTTTCAACTGTCTTTTTTGAGAGCTGGCCGCAAAAGCACGGGATTGCCTCAGGCCCTATTCTGGTTCCTGGCAGCCGGCTGAGCCTGTGGTTAATTCTTCTTCCTGATGGGAAAATAGAGTGACCTGTGCCTGTCCCAACAGCTAGATCTAGTCTCTCATTGGTTGCCCCTCTTCCCGTTCATCCTCAGGACAAATTGCAACCTGTAGGGAACAGGAGGTTAAAGGTGCTGATTCTCCAAGTAGGGAGATTGCTAGTAAAGTAGCTGGAATGGCGAACCCGAGCACAAGGAGATGAGAAATGAGGTGCGTTTTAGAAACCTTTCAAAATCACACGGTGTACCATCTTCTGAGTTTCTCATGCATGTTTTCGATGTAGGAAGATGCCCTTGAACCTGGAGACTTGGGACCCATGGGATGGGTACCACGCAGTATTACTTTAAAGGGTCTGCGTTTGCTCACCCAACCTAACCCAACCTTTCAGCGCCAAGACTGTCCACCCTTATGTCTCATCCAGCTGTGCGTGTAGATATGGTCAATCCAGGTTGCATCACAGCCTCTGAACGAATTTTGTAAGAATTTCTCTCTCTTTCACTGTCTTTGTTTTACGGGTTTTTAAAAGTAATTTATTTTTATAATGGGGTTTAGCTGCTTTTCACGGCTGTGTTTATGCGGCTTTACACCCACTTGACTCACTTCCAGACAGATATAAATACATAGGTTTTAAGATTCTTACTAGTCACATATATTCTTGTGAGGTGAATAGGGGGTGTTGAGTCCAGTTCACTGAGCAAGGAGTAGGTCTTGTCTATTACATATTGGGTGTATGGAACGGTATCTGAGCGAATTTGAAACCCTTGTTTTATGCATCACCCCACCTCACCTTTCCCGTTAAGCAGCCATAGTGTGTTTTCTAAACGTGTGATTCTGTTCTGTTCTGTAATTCAGTTCAAGTGTAGCGGTTTTTACATTCCCTCTATAAGTGATAGCTTATGATAAGTGTCTTTTTCTGTGTGACTTATTTCACTTAGAATCGTCGTACCTAAGTCCACTCATCTTGCTTCTACTAGCCTTATGACATTGATTTCATGTCTGAGTGATATTGCATTGTACATAAGGACCACAACTTCTTTATCCATTTTTCTCTTTCCTGGGATATTTAAGGTGTCATGAAGTGGAGGTTCTTGTCAACAGAGCAGCCCTAAACTTTGGGGTGCCTGTGTCTTGCTGATTTTTAGTTTTCCCAATTTATACGCCCATGAGTGGACGTGCCCTATGCTCCCTAAGCTGTGTTTTTTCGATGTTTCAGGACACACCGTACACTTCTCCAGAGTGGCTGTTGGCAATTAACATCCCGCCCATCAGCGTAGCAAGGCTGCCATTTCTCCATGGCCTGTCCTGCATTTCTGGTTTTGACACTTTTTGCAGCATGACCCTTTTGACCGATGGGAAGCGAGACTTCTTTGTAGCACTGATTTGCCTTTCCAGGTTGCTTGGTTGGCCAAAAAGGGCGTATGCGTTTTTTCCTGAATATATTCAGGAAAAAACGCATACGCCCTTTTTGGCCAAGGGCATCATTGTCGACGTTTTGCCGCTTTTCATGTGCCTTAAAGGCGATTCGAATCTACCTCCTGAAATCTGTTTCCTGCAATTCTGCCTTGCTTTCAAATCCTCTTCGTTGACTTCCCTCAATATATCTGTGGATGAGAGTTATCACTTATAACTCTGCGGGTTTGTGAATTGCAGTGTCCCTGAGCTCCATTTTTCAACTGTCTTTTTTGAGAGCTGGCCGCAAAAGCACGGGATTGCCTCAGGCCCTATTCTGGTTCCTGGCAGCCGGCTGAGCCTGTGGTTAATTCTTCTTCCTGATGGGAAAATAGAGTGACCTGTGCCTGTCCCAACAGCTAGATCTAGTCTCTCATTGGTTGCCCCTCTTCCCGTTCATCCTCAGGACAAATTGCAACCTGTAGGGAACAGGAGGTTAAAGGTGCTGATTCTCCAAGTAGGGAGATTGCTAGTAAAGTAGCTGGAATGGCGAACCCGAGCACAAGGAGATGAGAAATGAGGTGCGTTTTAGAAACCTTTCAAAATCACACGGTGTACCATCTTCTGAGTTTCTCATGCATGTTTTCGATGTAGGAAGATGCCCTTGAACCTGGAGACTTGGGACCCATGGGATGGGTACCACGCAGTATTACTTTAAAGGGTCTGCGTTTGCTCACCCAACCTAACCCAACCTTTCAGCGCCAAGACTGTCCACCCTTATGTCTCATCCAGCTGTGCGTGTAGATATGGTCAATCCAGGTTGCATCACAGCCTCTGAACGAATTTTGTAAGAATTTCTCTCTCTTTCACTGTCTTTGTTTTACGGGTTTTTAAAAGTAATTTATTTTTATAATGGGGTTTAGCTGCTTTTCACGGCTGTGTTTATGCGGCTTTACACCCACTTGACTCACTTCCAGACAGATATAAATACATAGGTTTTAAGATTCTTACTAGTCACATATATTCTTGTGAGGTGAATAGGGGGTGTTGAGTCCAGTTCACTGAGCAAGGAGTAGGTCTTGTCTATTACATATTGGGTGTATGGAACGGTATCTGAGCGAATTTGAAACCCTTGTTTTATGCATCACCCCACCTCACCTTTCCCGTTAAGCAGCCATAGTGTGTTTTCTAAACGTGTGATTCTGTTCTGTTCTGTAATTCAGTTCAAGTGTAGCGGTTTTTACATTCCCTCTATAAGTGATAGCTTATGATAAGTGTCTTTTTCTGTGTGACTTATTTCACTTAGAATCGTCGTACCTAAGTCCACTCATCTTGCTTCTACTAGCCTTATGACATTGATTTCATGTCTGAGTGATATTGCATTGTACATAAGGACCACAACTTCTTTATCCATTTTTCTCTTTCCTGGGATATTTAAGGTGTCATGAAGTGGAGGTTCTTGTCAACAGAGCAGCCCTAAACTTTGGGGTGCCTGTGTCTTGCTGATTTTTAGTTTTCCCAATTTATACGCCCATGAGTGGACGTGCCCTATGCTCCCTAAGCTGTGTTTTTTCGATGTTTCAGGACACACCGTACACTTCTCCAGAGTGGCTGTTGGCAATTAACATCCCGCCCATCAGCGTAGCAAGGCTGCCATTTCTCCATGGCCTGTCCTGCATTTCTGGTTTTGACACTTTTTGCAGCATGACCCTTTTGACCGATGGGAAGCGAGACTTCTTTGTAGCACTGATTTGCCTTTCCAGGTTGCTTGGTTGGCCAAAAAGGGCGTATGCGTTTTTTCCTGAATATATTCAGGAAAAAACGCATACGCCCTTTTTGGCCAAGGGCATCATTGTCGACGTTTTGCCGCTTTTCATGTGCTTTAAAGGCGATTCGAATCTACCTCCTGAAACCTGTTTCCTGCAATTCTGCCTTGCTTTCAAATCCTCTTCGTTGCCTTCCCTCAATATATTTGTGGACGAGAGTTATCATTTATAACTCAGCAGGTTTGTGAATGGCAGTCCCCCTGAGCTCCATTTTTCAACTGTCTTTTTTGGGAGCTGGCCGCAAAAGCACGGGATTGCCTCAGGCCCTATTCTGGTTCCCGGTGGCAGGCTGAGCCTGTGGTTAATTCTTCTTCCTGATGGGAAAATAGAGTGACCTGTGCCTGTCCCAACACCTAGATCTAGTCTCTCATTGGTTGCCCCTCTTCCCGTTCATCCTCAGGACAAATTGCAACCTGTAGGGAACAGGAGGTTAAAGGTGCTGATTCTCCAAGTAGGGAGATTGCTAGTAAAGTAGCTGGAATGGCGAACCCGAGCACAAGGAGATGAGAAATGAGGTGCGTTTTAGAAACCTTTCAAAATCACACGGTGTACCATCTTCTGAGTTTCTCATGCATGTTTTCGATGTAGGAAGATGCCCTTGAACCTGGAGATTTGGGACCCATGGGATGGGTACCACGCAGTATTACTTTAAAGGGTCTGCGTTTGCTCACCCAACCTCACCCAACCTGTCAGCCCCAAGAGTGTCCACCCTTATGTCTCATCCAGCTGTGGGTCTAGATATGGTCAATCCAGGTTGCATCACAGCCCCTGAACGAATTTTGTAAGAATTTCTCTCTCTTTCACTGTCTTTGTTTTACGGGTTTTTAAAAGTAATTTATTTTTATAATGGGGTTTAGCTGCTTTTCACGGCTGTGTTTATGCGGCTTTACACCCACTTGACTCACTTCCAGACAGATATCAATACATAGGTTTTAAGATTGTTACTAGTCACATATATTCTTGTGCGGTGAATACGGGGTGTTGAGTCCAGTTCACTGAGCAAGGAGTAGGTCTTGTCTATTACATATTGGGTGTATGGAACGGTATCTGAGCGAATTTGAACCCCTTGTTTTATGCATCACCCCACCTCACCTTTCCCGTTAAGCAGCCATAGTGTGTTTTCTAAACGTGTGATTCTGTTCTGTTCTGTAATTCAGTTCAAGTGTAGCGGTTTTTACATTCCCTCTATAAGTGATAGCTTATGATAAGTGTCTTTTTCTGTGTGACTTATTTCACTTAGAATCGTCGTGCCTAACTCCACTCATCTTGCTTCTACTTGCCTTATGACATTGATTTCATGTCTGAGTGATATTCCATTGTACATAAGGACCACAACTTCTTTATCCATTTTTCTCTTTCCTGGGATATTTAAGGTGTCATGAAGTGGAGGTTCTTGTCAACAGAGCAGCCCCAAACTTTGGGGTGCCGGTGTCTTGCTGATTTTTAATTTTCCCAATTTATACGCCCATGAGTGGACGTGCCCTATGCTCACTAAGCTGTGTTTTTTCGATGTTTCAGGACACACCGTACACTTCTCCAGAGTGGCTGTTGGCAATTTACATCCCGCCCATCAGCGTAGCAAGGCTGCCATTTCTCCATGGCCTGTCCTGCATTTCTGGTTTTGACACTTTTTGCAGCATGGCCCTTTTGACCCATGGGAAGCGAGACTTCTTTGTAGCGCTGATTTGCCTTTCCAGGTTGCTTGGTTGGCCAAAAAGGGCGTATGCGTTTTTTCCTGAATATATTCAGGAAAAAACGCATACGCCCTTTTTGGCCAAGGGCATCATTGTCGACGTTTTGCCGCTTTTCATGTGCCTTAAAGGCGATTCGAATCTACCTCCTGAAATCTGTTTCCTGCAATTCTGCCTTGCTTTCAAATCCTCTTCGTTGACTTCCCTCAATATATCTGTGGATGAGAGTTATCACTTATAACTCTGCGGGTTTGTGAATTGCAGTGTCCCTGAGCTCCATTTTTCAACTGTCTTTTTTGAGAGCTGGCCGCAAAAGCACGGGATTGCCTCAGGCCCTATTCTGGTTCCTGGCAGCCGGCTGAGCCTGTGGTTAATTCTTCTTCCTGATGGGAAAATAGAGTGACCTGTGCCTGTCCCAACAGCTAGATCTAGTCTCTCATTGGTTGCCCCTCTTCCCGTTCATCCTCAGGACAAATTGCAACCTGTAGGGAACAGGAGGTTAAAGGTGCTGATTCTCCAAGTAGGGAGATTGCTAGTAAAGTAGCTGGAATGGCGAACCCGAGCACAAGGAGATGAGAAATGAGGTGCGTTTTAGAAACCTTTCAAAATCACACGGTGTACCATCTTCTGAGTTTCTCATGCATGTTTTCGATGTAGGAAGATGCCCTTGAACCTGGAGACTTGGGACCCATGGGATGGGTACCATGCAGTATTACTTTAAAGGGTCTGCGTTTGCTCACCCAACCTAACCCAACCTTTCAGCGCCAAGACTGTCCACCCTTATGTCTCATCCAGCTGTGCGTGTAGATATGGTCAATCCAGGTTGCATCACAGCCTCTGAACGAATTTTGTAAGAATTTCTCTCTCTTTCACTGTCTTTGTTTTACGGGTTTTTAAAAGTAATTTATTTTTATAATGGGGTTTAGCTGCTTTTCACGGCTGTGTTTATGCGGCTTTACACCCACTTGACTCACTTCCAGACAGATATAAATACATAGGTTTTAAGATTCTTACTAGTCACATATATTCTTGTGAGGTGAATAGGGGGTGTTGAGTCCAGTTCACTGAGCAAGGAGTAGGTCTTGTCTATTACATATTGGGTGTATGGAACGGTATCTGAGCGAATTTGAAACCCTTGTTTTATGCATCACCCCACCTCACCTTTCCCGTTAAGCAGCCATAGTGTGTTTTCTAAACGTGTGATTCTGTTCTGTTCTGTAATTCAGTTCAAGTGTAGCGGTTTTTACATTCCCTCTATAAGTGATAGCTTATGATAAGTGTCTTTTTCTGTGTGACTTATTTCACTTAGAATCGTCGTACCTAAGTCCACTCATCTTGCTTCTACTAGCCTTAAGACATTGATTTCATGTCTGAGTGATATTGCATTGTACATAAGGACCACAACTTCTTTATCCATTTTTCTCTTTCCTGGGATATTTAAGGTGTCATGAAGTGGAGGTTCTTGTCAACAGAGCAGCCCTAAACTTTGGGGTGCCTGTGTCTTGCTGATTTTTAGTTTTCCCAATTTATACGCCCATGAGTGGACGTGCCCTATGCTCCCTAAGCTGTGTTTTTTCGATGTTTCAGGACACACCGTACACTTCTCCAGAGTGGCTGTTGGCAATTAACATCCCGCCCATCAGCGTAGCAAGGCTGCCATTTCTCCATGGCCTGTCCTGCATTTCTGGTTTTGACACTTTTTGCAGCATGACCCTTTTGACCGATGGGAAGCGAGACTTCTTTGTAGCACTGATTTGCCTTTCCAGGTTGCTTGGTTGGCCAAAAAGGGCGTATGCGTTTTTTCCTGAATATATTCAGGAAAAAACGCATACGCCCTTTTTGGCCAAGGGCATCATTGTCGACGTTTTGCCGCTTTTCATGTGCTTTAAAGGCGATTCGAATCTACCTCCTGAAACCTGTTTCCTGCAATTCTGCCTTGCTTTCAAATCCTCTTCGTTGCCTTCCCTCAATATATTTGTGGACGAGAGTTATCATTTATAACTCAGCAGGTTTGTGAATGGCAGTCCCCCTGAGCTCCATTTTTCAACTGTCTTTTTTGGGAGCTGGCCGCAAAAGCACGGGATTGCCTCAGGCCCTATTCTGGTTCCCGGTGGCAGGCTGAGCCTGTGGTTAATTCTTCTTCCTGATGGGAAAATAGAGTGACCTGTGCCTGTCCCAACACCTAGATCTAGTCTCTCATTGGTTGCCCCTCTTCCCGTTCATCCTCAGGACAAATTGCAACCTGTAGGGAACAGGAGGTTAAAGGTGCTGATTCTCCAAGTAGGGAGATTGCTAGTAAAGTAGCTGGAATGGCGAACCCGAGCACAAGGAGATGAGAAATGAGGTGCGTTTTAGAAACCTTTCAAAATCACACGGTGTACCATCTTCTGAGTTTCTCATGCATGTTTTCGATGTAGGAAGATGCCCTTGAACCTGGAGATTTGGGACCCATGGGATGGGTACCACGCAGTATTACTCTAAAGGGTCTGCGTTTGCTCACCCAACCTCACCCAACCTGTCAGCCCCAAGAGTGTCCACCCTTATGTCTCATCCAGCTGTGGGTCTAGATATGGTCAATCCAGGTTGCATCACAGCCCCTGAACGAATTTTGTAAGAATTTCTCTCTCTTTCACTGTCTTTGTTTTACGGGTTTTTAAAAGTAATTTATTTTTATAATGGGGTTTAGCTGCTTTTCACGGCTGTGTTTATGCGGCTTTACACCCACTTGACTCACTTCCAGACAGATATCAATACATAGGTTTTAAGATTGTTACTAGTCACATATATTCTTGTGCGGTGAATAGGGGGTGTTGAGTCCAGTTCACTGAGCAAGGAGTAGGTCTTGTCTATTACATATTGGGTGTATGGAACGGTATCTGAGCGAATTTGAACCCCTTGTTTTATGCATCACCCCACCTCACCTTTCCCGTTAAGCAGCCATAGTGTGTTTTCTAAACGTGTGATTCTGTTCTGTTCTGTAATTCAGTTCAAGTGTAGCGGTTTTTACATTCCCTCTATAAGTGATAGCTTATGATAAGTGTCTTTTTCTGTGTGACTTATTTCACTTAGAATCGTCGTGCCTAACTCCACTCATCTTGCTTCTACTTGCCTTATGATATTGATTTCATGTCTGAGTGATATTCCATTGTACATAAGGACCACAACTTCTTTATCCATTTTTCTCTTTCCTGGGATATTTAAGGTGTCATGAAGTGGAGGTTCTTGTCAACAGAGCAGCCCCAAACTTTGGGGTGCCTGTGTCTTGCTCATTTTTAGTTTTCCCAATTTATACGCCCATGAGTGGACGTGCCCTATGCTCCCTAAGCTGTGTTTTTTCGATGTTTCAGGACACACCGTACACTTCTCCAGAGTGGCTGTTGGCAATTAACATCCCGCCCATCAGCGTAGCAAGGCTGCCATTTCTCCATGGCCTGTCCTGCATTTCTGGTTTTGACACTTTTTGCAGCATGACCCTTTTGACCGATGGGAAGCGAGACTTCTTTGTAGCACTGATTTGCCTTTCCAGGTTGCTTGGTTGGCCAAAAAGGGCGTATGCGTTTTTTCCTGAATATATTCAGGAAAAAACGCATACGCCCTTTTTGGCCAAGGGCATCATTGTCGACGTTTTGCCGCTTTTCATGTGCTTTAAAGGCGATTCGAATCTACCTCCTGAAACCTGTTTCCTGCAATTCTGCCTTGCTTTCAAATCCTCTTCGTTGCCTTCCCTCAATATATTTGTGGACGAGAGTTATCATTTATAACTCAGCAGGTTTGTGAATGGCAGTCCCCCTGAGCTCCATTTTTCAACTGTCTTTTTTGGGAGCTGGCCGCAAAAGCACGGGATTGCCTCAGGCCCTATTCTGGTTCCCGGTGGCAGGCTGAGCCTGTGGTTAATTCTTCTTCCTGATGGGAAAATAGAGTGACCTGTGCCTGTCCCAACACCTAGATCTAGTCTCTCATTGGTTGCCCCTCTTCCCGTTCATCCTCAGGACAAATTGCAACCTGTAGGGAACAGGAGGTTAAAGGTGCTGATTCTCCAAGTAGGGAGATTGCTAGTAAAGTAGCTGGAATGGCGAACCCGAGCACAAGGAGATGAGAAATGAGGTGCGTTTTAGAAACCTTTCAAAATCACACGGTGTACCATCTTCTGAGTTTCTCATGCATGTTTTCGATGTAGGAAGATGCCCTTGAACCTGGAGATTTGGGACCCATGGGATGGGTACCACGCAGTATTACTTTAAAGGGTCTGCGTTTGCTCACCCAACCTCACCCAACCTGTCAGCCCCAAGAGTCTCTACCCTTATGTCTCATCCAGCTGTGGGTCTAGATATGGTCAATCCAGGTTGCATCACAGCCCCTGAACGAATTTTGTAAGAATTTCTCTCTCTTTCACTGTCTTTGTTTTACGGGTTTTTAAAAGTAATTTATTTTTATAATGGGGTTTAGCTGCTTTTAACGGCTGTGTTTATGCGGCTTTACACCCACTTGACTCACTTCCAGACAGATATCAATACATAGGTTTTAAGATTGTTACTAGTCACATATATTCTTGTGCGGTGAATAGGGGGTGTTGAGTCCAGTTCACTGAGCAAGGAGTAGGTCTTGTCTATTACATATTGGGTGTATGGAACGGTATCTGAGCGAATTTGAACCCCTTGTTTTATGCATCACCCCACCTCACCTTTCCCGTTAAGCAGCCATAGTGTGTTTTCTAAACGTGTGATTCTGTTCTGTTCTGTAATTCAGTTCAAGTGTAGCGGTTTTTACATTCCCTCTATAAGTGATAGCTTATGATAAGTGTCTTTTTCTGTGTGACTTATTTCACTTAGAATCGTCGTGCCTAACTCCACTCATCTTGCTTCTACTTGCCTTATGATATTGATTTCATGTCTGAGTGATATTCCATTGTACATAAGGACCACAACTTCTTTATCCATTTTTCTCTTTCCTGGGATATTTAAGGTGTCATGAAGTGGAGGTTCTTGTCAACAGAGCAGCCCCAAACTTTGGGGTGCCTGTGTCTTGCTCATTTTTAGTTTTCCCAATTTATACGCCCATGAGTGGACGTGCCCTATGCTCCCTAAGCTGTGTTTTTTCGATGTTTCAGGACACACCGTACACTTCTCCAGAGTGGCTGTTGGCAACTTACATCCCGCCCATCAGCGTAGCAAGGCTGCCATTTCTCCATGGCCTGTCCTGCATTTCTGGTTTTGACACTTTTTGCAGCATGGCCCTTTTGGCCGATGGGAAGCGAGACTTCTTTGTAGCGCTGATTTGCCTTTCCAGGTTGCTTGGTTGGCCAAAAAGGGCGTATGCGTTTTTTCCTGAATATATTCAGGAAAAAACGCATACGCCCTTTTTGGCCAAGGGCAACATTGTCGACGTTTTGCCGCTTTTCATGTGCTTTACAGGCGATTCGAATCTACCTCCTGAAACCTGTTTCCTGCAATTCTGCCTTGCTTTCAAATCCTCTTCGTTGCCTTCCCTCAATATATCTGTGGATGAGAGTTATCATTTATAACTCTGCGGGTTTGTGAATTGCAGTGTCCCTGAGCTCCATTTTTCAACTCGCTTTTTTGGGAGCTGGCCGCAAAAGCGCGGGATTGCCTCAGGCCCTATTCTGCTTCTGGGCGGCAGGCTGAGCCTGTGGTTAATTCTTCTTCCTGATGGGAAAATAGAGTGACCTGTGCCTGTCCCAACACCTAGATCTAGTCTCTCATTGGTTGCCCCTCTTCCCGTTCAACCTCAGGACAAATTGCAACCTGTAGGGAACAGGAGGTTAAAGGTGCTGATTCTCCAAGTAAGTTGATTGCTAGTAAAGTAGCTGGAAAGGCGAACCCGAGCACAAGGACATGAGAAATGGGGTGTGTTTTAGAAACCTTTCAAAATCACACGGTGTACCATCTTCTGAGTTTCTCATGCATGTTTTCGATGTAGGAAGATGCCCTTGAACCTGGAGATTTGGGACCCTTGGGATGGGTACCACGCAGTATTACTTTAAAGGGTCTGCGTTTGCTCACCCAACCTCTCAGCCCCAAGAGTGTCCACCCTTATGTCTCATCCAGCTGTGGGTCTAGATATGGTCAATCCAGGTTGCATCTCAGCCCCTGATCGAATTTTGTAAGAATTTCTCTCTCTTTCACTGTCTTTGTTTTACGGGTTTTTAAAAGTAATTTATTTTTATAATGGGGTTTAGCTGCTTTTCACGGCTGTGTTTATGCGGATTTACACCCACTTGACTCACTTCCAGACAGATATCAATACATAGGTTTTAAGATTGTTACTAGTCATATATATTCTTGTGCGGTGAATAGGGGGTGTTGAGTCCAGTTCACTGAGCAAGGAGTAGGTCTTGTGTGTTACATATTGGGTGTATGGAACGGTATCTGAGCGAATTTGAACCCCTTGTTTTATGCATCACCCCACCTCACCTTTCCCGTTAAGCAGCCATAGTGTGTTTTCTAAACGTGTGACTCTGTTCTGTTTTGTAATTCAGTTCAAGTGTAGCGGTTTTTACAGTCCCTCTATAAGTGATAGCTTATGATAAGTGTCTTTTTCTGTGTGACTTATTTCACTTAGAATCGTCGTACCTAAGTCCACTCATCTTGCTTCTACTAGCCTTATGACATTGATTTCATGTCTGACTGATATTCCATTGTACATAAGGACCACAAATTTTATCCATTTTTCTCTTTCCTGGGATATTTAAGGTGTCATGAAGTGGAGGTTCTTGTCAACAGAGCAGCCCCAAACTTTGGGGTGCCTGTGTCTTGCTGATTTTTAGTTTTCCCAATTTATACGCCCATGAGTGGACGTGCCCTATGCTCACTAAGCTGTGTTTTTTCGATGTTTCAGGACACACCGTACACTTCTCCAGAGTGGCTGTTGGCAATTTACATCCCGCCCATCAGCGTAGCAAGGCTGCCATTTCTCCATGGCCTGTCCTGCATTTCTGGTTTTGACACTTTTTGCAGCATGGCCCTTTTGACCCATGGGAAGCGAGACTTCTTTGTAGCGCTGATTTGCCTTTCCAGGTTGCTTGGTTGGCCAAAAAGGGCGTATGCGTTTTTTCCTGAATATATTCAGGAAAAAACGCATACACCCTTTTTGGCCAAGGGCATCGTTGTCGACGTTTTGCCGCTTTTCATGTGCCTTAAAGGCGATTCGAATCTACCTCCTGAAATCTGTTTCCTGCAATTCTGCCTTGCTTTCAAATCCTCTTCGTTGACTTCCCTCAATATATCTGTGGATGAGAGTTATCACTTATAACTCTGCGGGTTTGTGAATTGCAGTGTCCCTGAGCTCCATTTTTCAACTGTCTTTTTTGAGAGCTGGCCGCAAAAGCACGGGATTGCCTCAGGCCCTATTCTGGTTCCTGGCAGCCGGCTGAGCCTGTGGTTAATTCTTCTTCCTGATGGGAAAATAGAGTGACCTGTGCCTGTCCCAACAGCTAGATCTAGTCTCTCATTGGTTGCCCCTCTTCCCGTTCATCCTCAGGACAAATTGCAACCTGTAGGGAACAGGAGGTTAAAGGTGCTGATTCTCCAAGTAGGGAGATTGCTAGTAAAGTAGCTGGAATGGCGAACTCGAGCACAAGGAGATGAGAAATGAGGTGCGTTTTAGAAACCTTTCAAAATCACACGGTGTACCATCTTCTGAGTTTCTCATGCATGTTTTCGATGTAGGAAGATGCCCTTGAACCTGGAGACTTGGGACCCATGGGATGGGTACCACGCAGTATTACTTTAAAGGGTCTGCGTTTGCTCACCCAACCTAACCCAACCTTTCAGCGCCAAGACTGTCCACCCTTATGTCTCATCCAGCTGTGCGTGTAGATATGGTCAATCCAGGTTGCATCACAGCCTCTGAACGAATTTTGTAAGAATTTCTCTCTCTTTCACTGTCTTTGTTTTACGGGTTTTTAAAAGTAATTTATTTTTATAATGGGGTTTAGCTGCTTTTCACGGCTGTGTTTATGCGGATTTACACCCACTTGACTCACTTCCAGACAGATATCAATACATAGGTTTTAAGATTCTTACTAGTCACATATATTCTTGTGAGGTGAATAGGGGGTGTTGAGTCCAGTTCACTGAGCAAGGAGTAGGTCTTGTCTATTACATATTGGGTGTATGGAACGGTATCTGAGCGAATTTGAAACCCTTGTTTTATGCATCACCCCACCTCACCTTTCCCGTTAAGCAGCCATAGTGTGTTTTCTAAACGTGTGATTCTGTTCTGTTCTGTAATTCAGTTCAAGTGTAGCGGTTTTTACATTCCCTCTATAAGTGATAGCTTATGATAAGTGTCTTTTTCTGTGTGACTTATTTCACTTAGAATCGTCGTACCTAAGTCCACTCATCTTGCTTCTACTAGCCTTATGACATTGATTTCATGTCTGAGTGATATTGCATTGTACATAAGGACCACAACTTCTTTATCCATTTTTCTCTTTCCTGGGATATTTAAGGTGTCATGAAGTGGAGGTTCTTGTCAACAGAGCAGCCCTAAACTTTGGGGTGCCTGTGTCTTGCTGATTTTTAGTTTTCCCAATTTATACGCCCATGAGTGGACGTGCCCTATGCTCCCTAAGCTGTGTTTTTTCGATGTTTCAGGACACACCGTACACTTCTCCAGAGTGGCTGTTGGCAATTAACATCCCGCCCATCAGCGTAGCAAGGCTGCCATTTCTCCATGGCCTGTCCTGCATTTCTGGTTTTGACACTTTTTGCAGCATGACCCTTTTGACCGATGGGAAGCGAGACTTCTTTGTAGCACTGATTTGCCTTTCCAGGTTGCTTGGTTGGCCAAAAAGGGCGTATGCGTTTTTTCCTGAATATATTCAGGAAAAAACGCATACGCCCTTTTTGGCCAAGGGCATCATTGTCGACGTTTTGCCGCTTTTCATGTGCTTTAAAGGCGATTCGAATCTACCTCCTGAAACCTGTTTCCTGCAATTCTGCCTTGCTTTCAAATCCTCTTCGTTGCCTTCCCTCAATATATTTGTGGACGAGAGTTATCATTTATAACTCAGCAGGTTTGTGAATGGCAGTCCCCCTGAGCTCAATTTTTCAACTGTCTTTTTTGGGAGCTGGCCGCAAAAGCACGGGATTGCCTCAGGCCCTATTCTGGTTCCCGGTGGCAGGCTGAGCCTGTGGTTAATTCTTCTTCCTGATGGGAAAATAGAGTGACCTGTGCCTGTCCCAACACCTAGATCTAGTCTCTCATTGGTTGCCCCTCTTCCCGTTCATCCTCAGGACAAATTGCAACCTGTAGGGAACAGGAGGTTAAAGGTGCTGATTCTCCAAGTAGGGAGATTGCTAGTAAAGTAGCTGGAATGGCGAACCCGAGCACAAGGAGATGAGAAATGAGGTGCGTTTTAGAAACCTTTCAAAATCACACGGTGTACCATCTTCTGAGTTTCTCATGCATGTTTTCGATGTAGGAAGATGCCCTTGAACCTGGAGATTTGGGACCCATGGGATGGGTACCACGCAGTATTACTTTAAAGGGTCTGCGTTTGCTCACCCAACCTCACCCAACCTGTCAGCCCCAAGAGTGTCCACCCTTATGTCTCATCCAGCTGTGGGTCTAGATATGGTCAATCCAGGTTGCATCACAGCCCCTGAACGAATTTTGTAAGAATTTCTCTCTCTTTCACTGTCTTTGTTTTACGGGTTTTTAAAAGTAATTTATTTTTATAATGGGGTTTAGCTGCTTTTCACGGCTGTGTTTATGCGGCTTTACACCCACTTGACTCACTTCCAGACAGATATCAATACATAGGTTTTAAGATTGTTACTAGTCACATATATTCTTGTGCGGTGAATAAGGGGTGTTGAGTCCAGTTCACTGAGCAAGGAGTAGGTCTTGTCTATTACATATTGGGTGTATGGAACGGTATCTGAGCGAATTTGAACCCCTTGTTTTATGCATCACCCCACCTCACCTTTCCCGTTAAGCAGCCATAGTGTGTTTTCTAAACGTGTGACTCTGTTCTGTTTTGTAATTCAGTTCAAGTGTAGCGGTTTTTACAGTCCCTCTATAAGTGATAGCTTATGATAAGTGTCTTTTTCTGTGTGACTTATTTCACTTAGAATCGTCGTACCTAAGTCCACTCATCTTGCTTCTACTAGCCTTATGACATTGATTTCATGTCTGACTGATATTCCATTGTACATAAGGACCACAAATTTTATCCATTTTTCTCTTTCCTGGGATATTTAAGGTGTCATGAAGTGGAGGTTCTTGTCAACAGAGCAGCCCCAAACTTTGGGGTGCCTGTGTCTTGCTGATTTTTAGTTTTCCCAATTTATACGCCCATGAGTGGACGTGACCTATGCTCACTAAGCTGTGTTTTTTCGATGTTTCAGGACACACCGTACACTTCTCCAGAGTGGCTGTTGGCAATTTACATCCCGCCCATCAGCGTAGCAAGGCTGCCATTTCTCCATGGCCTGTCCTGCATTTCTGGTTTTGACACTTTTTGCAGCATGGCCCTTTTGACCCATGGGAAGCGAGACTTCTTTGTAGCGCTGATTTGCCTTTCCAGGTTGCTTGGTTGGCCAAAAAGGGCGTATGCGTTTTTTCCTGAATATATTCAGGAAAAAACGCATACACCCTTTTTGGCCAAGGGCATCGTTGTCGACGTTTTGCCGCTTTTCATGTGCCTTAAAGGCGATTCGAATCTACCTCCTGAAATCTGTTTCCTGCAATTCTGCCTTGCTTTCAAATCCTCTTCGTTGACTTCCCTCAATATATCTGTGGATGAGAGTTATCACTTATAACTCTGCGGGTTTGTGAATTGCAGTGTCCCTGAGCTCCATTTTTCAACTGTCTTTTTTGAGAGCTGGCCGCAAAAGCACGGGATTGCCTCAGGCCCTATTCTGGTTCCTGGCAGCCGGCTGAGCCTGTGGTTAATTCTTCTTCCTGATGGGAAAATAGAGTGACCTGTGCCTGTCCCAACAGCTAGATCTAGTCTCTCATTGGTTGCCCCTCTTCCCGTTCATCCTCAGGACAAATTGCAACCTGTAGGGAACAGGAGGTTAAAGGTGCTGATTCTCCAAGTAGGGAGATTGCTAGTAAAGTAGCTGGAATGGCGAACCCGAGCACAAGGAGATGAGAAATGAGGTGCGTTTTAGAAACCTTTCAAAATCACACGGTGTACCATCTTCTGAGTTTCTCATGCATGTTTTCGATGTAGGAAGATGCCCTTGAACCTGGAGACTTGGGACCCATGGGATGGGTACCACGCAGTATTACTTTAAAGGGTCTGCATTTGCTCACCCAACCTAACCCAACCTTTCAGCGCCAAGACTGTCCACCCTTATGTCTCATCCAGCTGTGCGTGTAGATATGGTCAATCCAGGTTGCATCACAGCCTCTGAACGAATTTTGTAAGAATTTCTCTCTCTTTCACTGTCTTTGTTTTACGGGTTTTTAAAAGTAATTTATTTTTATAATGGGGTTTAGCTGCTTTTCACGGCTGTGTTTATGCGGATTTACACCCACTTGACTCACTTCCAGACAGATATAAATACATAGGTTTTAAGATTCTTACTAGTCACATATATTCTTGTGAGGTGAATAGGGGGTGTTGAGTCCAGTTCACTGAGCAAGGAGTAGGTCTTGTCTATTACATATTGGGTGTATGGAACGGTATCTGAGCGAATTTGAAACCCTTGTTTTATGCATCACCCCACCTCACCTTTCCCGTTAAGCAGCCATAGTGTGTTTTCTAAACGTGTGATTCTGTTCTGTTCTGTAATTCAGTTCAAGTGTAGCGGTTTTTACATTCCCTCTATAAGTGATAGCTTATGATAAGTGTCTTTTTCTGTGTGACTTATTTCACTTAGAATCGTCGTACCTAAGTCCACTCATCTTGCTTCTACTAGCCTTATGACATTGATTTCATGTCTGAGTGATATTGCATTGTACATAAGGACCACAACTTCTTTATCCATTTTTCTCTTTCCTGGGATATTTAAGGTGTCATGAAGTGGAGGTTCTTGTCAACAGAGCAGCCCTAAACTTTGGGGTGCCTGTGTCTTGCTGATTTTTAGTTTTCCCAATTTATACGCCCATGAGTGGACGTGCCCTATGCTCCCTAAGCTGTGTTTTTTCGATGTTTCAGGACACACCGTACACTTCTCCAGAGTGGCTGTTGGCAATTAACATCCCGCCCATCAGCGTAGCAAGGCTGCCATTTCTCCATGGCCTGTCCTGCATTTCTGGTTTTGACACTTTTTGCAGCATGACCCTTTTGACCGATGGGAAGCGAGACTTCTTTGTAGCACTGATTTGCCTTTCCAGGTTGCTTGGTTGGCCAAAAAGGGCGTATGCGTTTTTTCCTGAATATATTCAGGAAAAAACGCATACGCCCTTTTTGGCCAAGGGCATCATTGTCGACGTTTTGCCGCTTTTCATGTGCTTTAAAGGCGATTCGAATCTACCTCCTGAAACCTGTTTCCTGCAATTCTGCCTTGCTTTCAAATCCTCTTCGTTTCCTTCCCTCAATATATTTGTGGACGAGAGTTATCATTTATAACTCAGCAGGTTTGTGAATGGCAGTCCCCCTGAGCTCCATTTTTCAACTGTCTTTTTTGGGAGCTGGCCGCAAAAGCACGGGATTGCCTCAGGCCCTATTCTGGTTCCCGGTGGCAGGCTGAGCCTGTGGTTAATTCTTCTTCCTGATGGGAAAATAGAGTGACCTGTGCCTGTCCCAACACCTAGATCTAGTCTCTCATTGGTTGCCCCTCTTCCCGTTCATCCTCAGGACAAATTGCAACCTGTAGGGAACAGGAGGTTAAAGGTGCTGATTCTCCAAGTAGGGAGATTGCTAGTAAAGTAGCTGGAATGGCGAACCCGAGCACAAGGAGATGAGAAATGAGGTGCGTTTTAGAAACCTTTCAAAATCACACGGTGTACCATCTTCTGAGTTTCTCATGCATGTTTTCGATGTAGGAAGATGCCCTTGAACCTGGAGATTTGGGACCCATGGGATGGGTACCACGCAGTATTACTTTAAAGGGTCTGCGTTTGCTCACCCAACCTCACCCAACCTGTCAGCCCCAAGAGTGTCCACCCTTATGTCTCATCCAGCTGTGGGTCTAGATATGGTCAATCCAGGTTGCATCACAGCCCCTGAACGAATTTTGTAAGAATTTCTCTCTCTTTCACTGTCTTTGTTTTACGGGTTTTTAAAAGTAATTTATTTTTATAATGGGGTTTAGCTGCTTTTCACGGCTGTGTTTATGCGGCTTTACACCCACTTGACTCACTTCCAGACAGATATCAATACATAGGTTTTAAGATTGTTACTAGTCACATATATTCTTGTGCGGTGAATAGGGGGTGTTGAGTCCAGTTCACTGAGCAAGGAGTAGGTCTTGTCTATTACATATTGGGTGTATGGAACGGTATCTGAGCGAATTTGAACCCCTTGTTTTATGCATCACCCCACCTCACCTTTCCCGTTAAGCAGCCATAGTGTGTTTTCTAAACGTGTGATTCTGTTCTGTTCTGTAATTCAGTTCAAGTGTAGCGGTTTTTACATTCCCTCTATAAGTGATAGCTTATGATAAGTGTCTTTTTCTGTGTGACTTATTTCACTTAGAATCGTCGTGCCTAACTCCACTCATCTTGCTTCTACTTGCCTTATGATATTGATTTCATGTCTGAGTGATATTCCATTGTACATAAGGACCACAACTTCTTTATCCATTTTTCTCTTTCCTGGGATATTTAAGGTGTCATGAAGTGGAGGTTCTTGTCAACAGAGCAGCCCCAAACTTTGGGGTGCCTGTGTCTTGCTCATTTTTAGTTTTCCCAATTTATACGCCCATGAGTGGACGTGCCCTATGCTCCCTAAGCTGTGTTTTTTCGATGTTTCAGGACACACCGTACACTTCTCCAGAGTGGCTGTTGGCAACTTACATCCCGCCCATCAGCGTTGCAAGGCTGCCATTTCTCCATGGCCTGTCCTGCATTTCTGGTTTTGACACTTTTTGCAGCATGGCCCTTTTGGCCGATGGGAAGCGAGACTTCTTTGTAGCGCTGATTTGCCTTTCCAGGTTGCTTGGTTGGCCAAAAAGGGCGTATGCGTTTTTTCCTGAATATATTCAGGAAAAAACGCATACGCCCTTTTTGGCCAAGGGCAACATTGTCGACGTTTTGCCGCTTTTCATGTGCTTTACAGGCGATTCGAATCTACCTCCTGAAACCTGTTTCCTGCAATTCTGCCTTGCTTTCAAATCCTCTTCGTTGCCTTCCCTCAATATATCTGTGGATGAGAGTTATCATTTATAACTCTGCGGGTTTGTGAATTGCAGTGTCCCTGAGCTCCATTTTTCAACTCGCTTTTTTGGGAGCTGGCCGCAAAAGCGCGGGATTGCCTCAGGCCCTATTCTGCTTCTGGGCGGCAGGCTGAGCCTGTGGTTAATTCTTCTTCCTGATGGGAAAATAGAGTGACCTGTGCCTATCCCAACACCTAGATCTAGTCTCTCATTGGTTGCCCCTCTTCCCGTTCAACCTCAGGACAAATTGCAACCTGTAGGGAACAGGAGGTTAAAGGTGCTGATTCTCCAAGTAAGTTGATTGCTAGTAAAGTAGCTGGAAAGGCGAACCCGAGCACAAGGACATGAGAAATGGGGTGTGTTTTAGAAACCTTTCAAAATCACATGGTGTACCATCTTCTGAGTTTCTCATGCATGTTTTCGATGTAGGAAGATGCCCTTGAACCTGGAGATTTGGGACCCATGGGATGGGTACCACGCAGTATTACTTTAAAGGGTCTGCGTTTGCTCACCCAACCTCTCAGCCCCAAGAGTGTCCACCCTTATGTCTCATCCAGCTGTGGGTCTAGATATGGTCAATCCAGGTTGCATCTCAGCCCCTGATCGAATTTTGTAAGAATTTCTCTCTCTTTCACTGTCTTTGTTTTACGGGTTTTTAAAAGTAATTTATTTTTATAATGGGGTTTAGCTGCTTTTCACGGCTGTGTTTATGCGGATTTACACCCACTTGACTCACTTCCAGACAGATATCAATACATAGGTTTTAAGATTGTTACTAGTCATATATATTCTTGTGCGGTGAATAGGGGGTGTTGAGTCCAGTTCACTGAGCAAGGAGTAGGTCTTGTGTGTTACATATTGGGTGTATGGAACGGTATCTGAGCGAATTTGAACCCCTTGTTTTATGCATCACCCCACCTCACCTTTCCCGTTAAGCAGCCATAGTGTGTTTTCTAAACGTGTGACTCTGTTCTGTTTTGTAATTCAGTTCAAGTGTAGCGGTTTTTACAGTCCCTCTATAAGTGATAGCTTATGATAAGTGTCTTTTTCTGTGTGACTTATTTCACTTAGAATCGTCGTACCTAAGTCCACTCATCTTGCTTCTACTAGCCTTATGACATTGATTTCATGTCTGACTGATATTCCATTGTACATAAGGACCACAAATTTTATCCATTTTTCTCTTTCCTGGGATATTTAAGGTGTCATGAAGTGGAGGTTCTTGTCAACAGAGCAGCCCCAAACTTTGGGGTGCCTGTGTCTTGCTGATTTTTAGTTTTCCCAATTTATACGCCCATGAGTGGACGTGCCCTATGCTCACTAAGCTGTGTTTTTTCGATGTTTCAGGACACACCGTACACTTCTCCAGAGTGGCTGTTGGCAATTTACATCCCGCCCATCAGCGTAGCAAGGCTGCCATTTCTCCATGGCCTGTCCTGCATTTCTGGTTTTGACACTTTTTGCAGCATGGCCCTTTTGACCCATGGGAAGCGAGACTTCTTTGTAGCGCTGATTTGCCTTTCCAGGTTGCTTGGTTGGCCAAAAAGGGCGTATGCGTTTTTTCCTGAATATATTCAGGAAAAAACGCATACACCCTTTTTGGCCAAGGGCATCGTTGTCGACGTTTTGCCGCTTTTCATGTGCCTTAAAGGCGATTCGAATCTACCTCCTGAAATCTGTTTCCTGCAATTCTGCCTTGCTTTCAAATCCTCTTCGTTGACTTCCCTCAATATATCTGTGGATGAGAGTTATCACTTATAACTCTGCGGGTTTGTGAATTGCAGTGTCCCTGAGCTCCATTTTTCAACTGTCTTTTTTGAGAGCTGGCCGCAAAAGCACGGGATTGCCTCAGGCCCTATTCTGGTTCCTGGCAGCCGGCTGAGCCTGTGGTTAATTCTTCTTCCTGATGGGAAAATAGAGTGACCTGTGCCTGTCCCAACACCTAGATCTAGTCTCTCATTGGTTGCCCCTCTTCCCGTTCATCCTCAGGACAAATTGCAACCTGTAGGGAACAGGAGGTTAAAGGTGCTGATTCTCCAAGTAGGGAGATTGCTAGTAAAGTAGCTGGAATGGCGAACCCGAGCACAAGGAGATGAGAAATGAGGTGCGTTTTAGAAACCTTTCAAAATCACACGGTGTACCATCTTCTGAGTTTCTCATGCATGTTTTCGATGTAGGAAGATGCCCTTGAACCTGGAGACTTGGGACCCATGGGATGGGTACCACGCAGTATTACTTTAAAGGGTCTGCGTTTGCTCACCCAACCTAACCCAACCTTTCAGCGCCAAGACTGTCCACCCTTATGTCTCATCCAGCTGTGCGTGTAGATATGGTCAATCCAGGTTGCATCACAGCCTCTGAACGAATTTTGTAAGAATTTCTCTCTCTTTCACTGTCTTTGTTTTACGGGTTTTTAAAAGTAATTTATTTTTATAATGGGGTTTAGCTGCTTTTCACGGCTGTGTTTATGCGGATTTACACCCACTTGACTCACTTCCAGACAGATATAAATACATAGGTTTTAAGATTCTTACTAGTCACATATATTCTTGTGAGGTGAATAGGGGGTGTTGAGTCCAGTTCACTGAGCAAGGAGTAGGTCTTGTCTATTACATATTGGGTGTATGGAACGGTATCTGAGCGAATTTGAAACCCTTGTTTTATGCATCACCCCACCTCACCTTTCCCGTTAAGCAGCCATAGTGTGTTTTCTAAACGTGTGATTCTGTTCTGTTCTGTAATTCAGTTCAAGTGTAGCGGTTTTTACATTCCCTCTATAAGTGATAGCTTATGATAAGTGTCTTTTTCTGTGTGACTTATTTCACTTAGAATCGTCGTACCTAAGTCCACTCATCTTGCTTCTACTAGCCTTATGACATTGATTTCATGTCTGAGTGATATTGCATTGTACATAAGGACCACAACTTCTTTATCCATTTTTCTCTTTCCTGGGATATTTAAGGTGTCATGAAGTGGAGGTTCTTGTCAACAGAGCAGCCCTAAACTTTGGGGTGCCTGTGTCTTGCTGATTTTTAGTTTTCCCAATTTATACGCCCATGAGTGGACGTGCCCTATGCTCCCTAAGCTGTGTTTTTTCGATGTTTCAGGACACACCGTACACTTCTCCAGAGTGGCTGTTGGCAATTAACATCCCGCCCATCAGCGTAGCAAGGCTGCCATTTCTCCATGGCCTGTCCTGCATTTCTGGTTTTGACACTTTTTGCAGCATGACCCTTTTGACCGATGGGAAGCGAGACTTCTTTGTAGCACTGATTTGCCTTTCCAGGTTGCTTGGTTGGCCAAAAAGGGCGTATGCGTTTTTTCCTGAATATATTCAGGAAAAAACGCATACGCCCTTTTTGGCCAAGGGCATCATTGTCGACGTTTTGCCGCTTTTCATGTGCCTTAAAGGCGATTCGAATCTACCTCCTGAAATCTGTTTCCTGCAATTCTGCCTTGCTTTCAAATCCTCTTCGTTGACTTCCCTCAATATATCTGTGGATGAGAGTTATCACTTATAACTCTGCGGGTTTGTGAATTGCAGTGTCCCTGAGCTCCATTTTTCAACTGTCTTTTTTGAGAGCTGGCCGCAAAAGCACGGGATTGCCTCAGGCCCTATTCTGGTTCCTGGCAGCCGGCTGAGCCTGTGGTTAATTCTTCTTCCTGATGGGAAAATAGAGTGACCTGTGCCTGTCCCAACACCTAGATCTAGTCTCTCATTGGTTGCCCCTCTTCCCGTTCATCCTCAGGACAAATTGCAACCTGTAGGGAACAGGAGGTTAAAGGTGCTGATTCTCCAAGTAGGGAGATTGCTAGTAAAGTAGCTGGAATGGCGAACCCGAGCACAAGGAGATGAGAAATGAGGTGCGTTTTAGAAACCTTTCAAAATCACACGGTGTACCATCTTCTGAGTTTCTCATGCATGTTTTCGATGTAGGAAGATGCCCTTGAACCTGGAGACTTGGGACCCATGGGATGGGTACCACGCAGTATTACTTTAAAGGGTCTGCGTTTGCTCACCCAACCTAACCCAACCTTTCAGCGCCAAGACTGTCCACCCTTATGTCTCATCCAGCTGTGCGTGTAGATATGGTCAATCCAGGTTGCATCACAGCCTCTGAACGAATTTTGTAAGAATTTCTCTCTCTTTCACTGTCTTTGTTTTACGGGTTTTTAAAAGTAATTTATTTTTATAATGGGGTTTAGCTGCTTTTCACGGCTGTGTTTATGCGGCTTTACACCCACTTGACTCACTTCCAGACAGATATAAATACATAGGTTTTAAGATTCTTACTAGTCACATATATTCTTGTGAGGTGAATAGGGGGTGTTGAGTCCAGTTCACTGAGCAAGGAGTAGGTCTTGTCTATTACATATTGGGTGTATGGAACGGTATCTGAGCGAATTTGAAACCCTTGTTTTATGCATCACCCCACCTCACCTTTCCCGTTAAGCAGCCATAGTGTGTTTTCTAAACGTGTGATTCTGTTCTGTTCTGTAATTCAGTTCAAGTGTAGCGGTTTTTACATTCCCTCTATAAGTGATAGCTTATGATAAGTGTCTTTTTCTGTGTGACTTATTTCACTTAGAATCGTCGTACCTAAGTCCACTCATCTTGCTTCTACTAGCCTTATGACATTGATTTCATGTCTGAGTGATATTGCATTGTACATAAGGACCACAACTTCTTTATCCATTTTTCTCTTTCCTGGGATATTTAAGGTGTCATGAAGTGGAGGTTCTTGTCAACAGAGCAGCCCTAAACTTTGGGGTGCCTGTGTCTTGCTGATTTTTAGTTTTCCCAATTTATACGCCCATGAGTGGACGTGCCCTATGCTCCCTAAGCTGTGTTTTTTCGATGTTTCAGGACACACCGTACACTTCTCCAGAGTGGCTGTTGGCAATTAACATCCCGCCCATCAGCGTAGCAAGGCTGCCATTTCTCCATGGCCTGTCCTGCATTTCTGGTTTTGACACTTTTTGCAGCATGACCCTTTTGACCGATGGGAAGCGAGACTTCTTTGTAGCACTGATTTGCCTTTCCAGGTTGCTTGGTTGGCCAAAAAGGGCGTATGCGTTTTTTCCTGAATATATTCAGGAAAAAACGCATACGCCCTTTTTGGCCAAGGGCATCATTGTCGACGTTTTGCCGCTTTTCATGTGCTTTAAAGGCGATTCGAATCTACCTCCTGAAACCTGTTTCCTGCAATTCTGCCTTGCTTTCAAATCCTCTTCGTTGCCTTCCCTCAATATATTTGTGGACGAGAGTTATCATTTATAACTCAGCAGGTTTGTGAATGGCAGTCCCCCTGAGCTCCATTTTTCAACTGTCTTTTTTGGGAGCTGGCCGCAAAAGCACGGGATTGCCTCAGGCCCTATTCTGGTTCCCGGTGGCAGGCTGAGCCTGTGGTTAATTCTTCTTCCTGATGGGAAAATAGAGTGACCTGTGCCTGTCCCAACACCTAGATCTAGTCTCTCATTGGTTGCCCCTCTTCCCGTTCATCCTCAGGACAAATTGCAACCTGTAGGGAACAGGAGGTTAAAGGTGCTGATTCTCCAAGTAGGGAGATTGCTAGTAAAGTAGCTGGAATGGCGAACCCGAGCACAAGGAGATGAGAAATGAGGTGCGTTTTAGAAACCTTTCAAAATCACACGGTGTACCATCTTCTGAGTTTCTCATGCATGTTTTCGATGTAGGAAGATGCCCTTGAACCTGGAGATTTGGGACCCATGGGATGGGTACCACGCAGTATTACTTTAAAGGGTCTGCGTTTGCTCACCCAACCTCACCCAACCTGTCAGCCCCAAGAGTGTCCACCCTTATGTCTCATCCAGCTGTGGGTCTAGATATGGTCAATCCAGGTTGCATCACAGCCCCTGAACGAATTTTGTAAGAATTTCTCTCTCTTTCACTGTCTTTGTTTTACGGGTTTTTAAAAGTAATTTATTTTTATAATGGGGTTTAGCTGCTTTTCACGGCTGTGTTTATGCGGCTTTACACCCACTTGACTCACTTCCAGACAGATATCAATACATAGGTTTTAAGATTGTTACTAGTCACATATATTCTTGTGCGGTGAATAGGGGGTGTTGAGTCCAGTTCACTGAGCAAGGAGTAGGTCTTGTCTATTACATATTGGGTGTATGGAACGGTATCTGAGCGAATTTGAACCCCTTGTTTTATGCATCACCCCACCTCACCTTTCCCGTTAAGCAGCCATAGTGTGTTTTCTAAACGTGTGATTCTGTTCTGTTCTGTAATTCAGTTCAAGTGTAGCGGTTTTTACATTCCCTCTATAAGTGATAGCTTATGATAAGTGTCTTTTTCTGTGTGACTTATTTCACTTAGAATCGTCGTGCCTAACTCCACTCATCTTGCTTCTACTTGCCTTATGATATTGATTTCATGTCTGAGTGATATTCCATTGTACATAAGGACCACAACTTCTTTATCCATTTTTCTCTTTCCTGGGATATTTAAGGTGTCATGAAGTGGAGGTTCTTGTCAACAGAGCAGCCCCAAACTTTGGGGTGCCTGTGTCTTGCTCATTTTTAGTTTTCCCAATTTATACGCCCATGAGTGGACGTGCCCTATGCTCCCTAAGCTGTGTTTTTTCGATGTTTCAGGACACACCGTACACTTCTCCAGAGTGGCTGTTGGCAATTAACATCCCGCCCATCAGCGTAGCAAGGCTGCCATTTCTCCATGGCCTGTCCTGCATTTCTGGTTTTGACACTTTTTGCAGCATGACCCTTTTGACCGATGGGAAGCGAGACTTCTTTGTAGCACTGATTTGCCTTTCCAGGTTGCTTGGTTGGCCAAAAAGGGCGTATGCGTTTTTTCCTGAATATATTCAGGAAAAAACGCATACGCCCTTTTTGGCCAAGGGCATCATTGTCGACGTTTTGCCGCTTTTCATGTGCTTTAAAGGCGATTCGAATCTACCTCCTGAAACCTGTTTCCTGCAATTCTGCCTTGCTTTCAAATCCTCTTCGTTGCCTTCCCTCAATATATTTGTGGACGAGAGTTATCATTTATAACTCAGCAGGTTTGTGAATGGCAGTCCCCCTGAGCTCCATTTTTCAACTGTCTTTTTTGGGAGCTGGCCGCAAAAGCACGGGATTGCCTCAGGCCCTATTCTGGTTCCCGGTGGCAGGCTGAGCCTGTGGTTAATTCTTCTTCCTGATGGGAAAATAGAGTGACCTGTGCCTGTCCCAACACCTAGATCTAGTCTCTCATTGGTTGCCCCTCTTCCCGTTCATCCTCAGGACAAATTGCAACCTGTAGGGAACAGGAGGTTAAAGGTGCTGATTCTCCAAGTAGGGAGATTGCTAGTAAAGTAGCTGGAATGGCGAACCCGAGCACAAGGAGATGAGAAATGAGGTGCGTTTTAGAAACCTTTCAAAATCACACGGTGTACCATCTTCTGAGTTTCTCATGCATGTTTTCGATGTAGGAAGATGCCCTTGAACCTGGAGATTTGGGACCCATGGGATGGGTACCACGCAGTATTACTTTAAAGGGTCTGCGTTTGCTCACCCAACCTCACCCAACCTGTCAGCCCCAAGAGTGTCCACCCTTATGTCTCATCCAGCTGTGGGTCTAGATATGGTCAATCCAGGTTGCATCACAGCCCCTGAACGAATTTTGTAAGAATTTCTCTCTCTTTCACTGTCTTTGTTTTACGGGTTTTTAAAAGTAATTTATTTTTATAATGGGGTTTAGCTGCTTTTCACGGCTGTGTTTATGCGGCTTTACACCCACTTGACTCACTTCCAGACAGATATCAATACATAGGTTTTAAGATTGTTACTAGTCACATATATTCTTGTGCGGTGAATAGGGGGTGTTGAGTCCAGTTCACTGAGCAAGGAGTAGGTCTTGTCTATTACATATTGGGTGTATGGAACGGTATCTGAGCGAATTTGAACCCCTTGTTTTATGCATCACCCCACCTCACCTTTCCCGTTAAGCAGCCATAGTGTGTTTTCTAAACGTGTGATTCTGTTCTGTTCTGTAATTCAGTTCAAGTGTAGCGGTTTTTACATTCCCTCTATAAGTGATAGCTTATGATAAGTGTCTTTTTCTGTGTGACTTATTTCACTTAGAATCGTCGTGCCTAACTCCACTCATCTTGCTTCTACTTGCCTTATGATATTGATTTCATGTCTGAGTGATATTCCATTGTACATAAGGACCACAACTTCTTTATCCATTTTTCTCTTTCCTGGGATATTTAAGGTGTCATGAAGTGGAGGTTCTTGTCAACAGAGCAGCCCCAAACTTTGGGGTGCCTGTGTCTTGCTCATTTTTAGTTTTCCCAATTTATACGCCCATGAGTGGACGTGCCCTATGCTCCCTAAGCTGTGTTTTTTCGATGTTTCAGGACACACCGTACACTTCTCCAGAGTGGCTGTTGGCAATTAACATCCCGCCCATCAGCGTAGCAAGGCTGCCATTTCTCCATGGCCTGTCCTGCATTTCTGGTTTTGACACTTTTTGCAGCATGACCCTTTTGACCGATGGGAAGCGAGACTTCTTTGTAGCACTGATTTGCCTTTCCAGGTTGCTTGGTTGGCCAAAAAGGGCGTATGCGTTTTTTCCTGAATATATTCAGGAAAAAACGCATACGCCCTTTTTGGCCAAGGGCATCATTGTCGACGTTTTGCCGCTTTTCATGTGCTTTAAAGGCGATTCGAATCTACCTCCTGAAACCTGTTTCCTGCAATTCTGCCTTGCTTTCAAATCCTCTTCGTTGCCTTCCCTCAATATATTTGTGGACGAGAGTTATCATTTATAACTCAGCAGGTTTGTGAATGGCAGTCCCCCTGAGCTCCATTTTTCAACTGTCTTTTTTGGGAGCTGGCCGCAAAAGCACGGGATTGCCTCAGGCCCTATTCTGGTTCCCGGTGGCAGGCTGAGCCTGTGGTTAATTCTTCTTCCTGATGGGAAAATAGAGTGACCTGTGCCTGTCCCAACACCTAGATCTAGTCTCTCATTGGTTGCCCCTCTTCCCGTTCATCCTCAGGACAAATTGCAACCTGTAGGGAACAGGAGGTTAAAGGTGCTGATTCTCCAAGTAGGGAGATTGCTAGTAAAGTAGCTGGAATGGCGAACCCGAGCACAAGGAGATGAGAAATGAGGTGCGTTTTAGAAACCTTTCAAAATCACACGGTGTACCATCTTCTGAGTTTCTCATGCATGTTTTCGATGTAGGAAGATGCCCTTGAACCTGGAGATTTGGGACCCATGGGATGGGTACCACGCAGTATTACTTTAAAGGGTCTGCGTTTGCTCACCCAACCTCACCCAACCTGTCAGCCCCAAGAGTCTCTACCCTTATGTCTCATCCAGCTGTGGGTCTAGATATGGTCAATCCAGGTTGCATCACAGCCCCTGAACGAATTTTGTAAGAATTTCTCTCTCTTTCACTGTCTTTGTTTTACGGGTTTTTAAAAGTAATTTATTTTTATAATGGGGTTTAGCTGCTTTTCACGGCTGTGTTTATGCGGCTTTACACCCACTTGACTCACTTCCAGACAGATATCAATACATAGGTTTTAAGATTGTTACTAGTCACATATATTCTTGTGCGGTGAATAGGGGGTGTTGAGTCCAGTTCACTGAGCAAGGAGTAGGTCTTGTCTATTACATATTGGGTGTATGGAACGGTATCTGAGCAAATTTGAACCCCTTGTTTTATGCATCACCCCACCTCACCTTTCCCGTTAAGCAGCCATAGTGTGTTTTCTAAACGTGTGATTCTGTTCTGTTCTGTAATTCAGTTCAAGTGTAGCGGTTTTTACATTCCCTCTATAAGTGATAGCTTATGATAAGTGTCTTTTTCTGTGTGACTTATTTCACTTAGAATCGTCGTGCCTAACTCCACTCATCTTGCTTCTACTTGCCTTATGATATTGATTTCATGTCTGAGTGATATTCCATTGTACATAAGGACCACAACTTCTTTATCCATTTTTCTCTTTCCTGGGATATTTAAGGTGTCATGAAGTGGAGGTTCTTGTCAACAGAGCAGCCCCAAACTTTGGGGTGCCTGTGTCTTGCTCATTTTTAGTTTTCCCAATTTATACGCCCATGAGTGGACGTGCCCTATGCTCCCTAAGCTGTGTTTTTTCGATGTTTCAGGACACACCGTACACTTCTCCAGAGTGGCTGTTGGCAACTTACATCCCGCCCATCAGCGTAGCAAGGCTGCCATTTCTCCATGGCCTGTCCTGCATTTCTGGTTTTGACACTTTTTGCAGCATGGCCCTTTTGGCCGATGGGAAGCGAGACTTCTTTGTAGCGCTGATTTGCCTTTCCAGGTTGCTTGGTTGGCCAAAAAGGGCGTATGCGTTTTTTCCTGAATATATTCAGGAAAAAACGCATACGCCCTTTTTGGCCAAGGGCAACATTGTCGACGTTTTGCCGCTTTTCATGTGCTTTACAGGCGATTCGAATCTACCTCCTGAAACCTGTTTCCTGCAATTCTGCCTTGCTTTCAAATCCTCTTCGTTGCCTTCCCTCAATATATCTGTGGATGAGAGTTATCATTTATAACTCTGCGGGTTTGTGAATTGCAGTGTCCCTGAGCTCCATTTTTCAACTCGCTTTTTTGGGAGCTGGCCGCAAAAGCGCGGGATTGCCTCAGGCCCTATTCTGCTTCTGGGCGGCAGGCTGAGCCTGTGGTTAATTCTTCTTCCTGATGGGAAAATAGAGTGACCTGTGCCTGTCCCAACACCTAGATCTAGTCTCTCATTGGTTGCCCCTCTTCCCGTTCAACCTCAGGACAAATTGCAACCTGTAGGGAACAGGAGGTTAAAGGTGCTGATTCTCCAAGTAAGTTGATTGCTAGTAAAGTAGCTGGAAAGGCGAACCCGAGCACAAGGACATGAGAAATGGGGTGTGTTTTAGAAACCTTTCAAAATCACACGGTGTACCATCTTCTGAGTTTCTCATGCATGTTTTCGATGTAGGAAGATGCCCTTGAACCTGGAGATTTGGGACCCATGGGATGGGTACCACGCAGTATTACTTTAAAGGGTCTGCGTTTGCTCACCCAACCTCTCAGCCCCAAGAGTGTCCACCCTTATGTCTCATCCAGCTGTGGGTCTAGATATGGTCAATCCAGGTTGCATCTCAGCCCCTGATCGAATTTTGTAAGAATTTCTCTCTCTTTCACTGTCTTTGTTTTACGGGTTTTTAAAAGTAATTTATTTTTATAATGGGGTTTAGCTGCTTTTCACGGCTGTGTTTATGCGGATTTACACCCACTTGACTCACTTCCAGACAGATATCAATACATAGGTTTTAATATTGTTACTAGTCATATATATTCTTGTGCGGTGAATAGGGGGTGTTGAGTCCAGTTCACTGAGCAAGGAGTAGGTCTTGTGTGTTACATATTGGGTGTATGGAACGGTATCTGAGCGAATTTGAACCCCTTGTTTTATGCATCACCCCACCTCACCTTTCCCGTTAAGCAGCCATAGTGTGTTTTCTAAACGTGTGACTCTGTTCTGTTTTGTAATTCAGTTCAAGTGTAGCGGTTTTTACAGTCCCTCTATAAGTGATAGCTTATGATAAGTGTCTTTTTCTGTGTGACTTATTTCACTTAGAATCGTCGTACCTAAGTCCACTCATCTTGCTTCTACTAGCCTTATGACATTGATTTCATGTCTGACTGATATTCCATTGTACATAAGGACCACAAATTTTATCCATTTTTCTCTTTCCTGGGATATTTAAGGTGTCATGAAGTGGAGGTTCTTGTCAACAGAGCAGCCCCAAACTTTGGGGTGCCTGTGTCTTGCTGATTTTTAGTTTTCCCAATTTATACGCCCATGAGTGGACGTGCCCTATGCTCACTAAGCTGTGTTTTTTCGATGTTTCAGGACACACCGTACACTTCTCCAGAGTGGCTGTTGGCAATTTACATCCCGCCCATCAGCGTAGCAAGGCTGCCATTTCTCCATGGCCTGTCCTGCATTTCTGGTTTTGACACTTTTTGCAGCATGGCCCTTTTGACCCATGGGAAGCGAGACTTCTTTGTAGCGCTGATTTGCCTTTCCAGGTTGCTTGGTTGGCCAAAAAGGGCGTATGCGTTTTTTCCTGAATATATTCAGGAAAAAACGCATACACCCTTTTTGGCCAAGGGCATCGTTGTCGACGTTTTGCCGCTTTTCATGTGCCTTAAAGGCGATTCGAATCTACCTCCTGAAATCTGTTTCCTGCAATTCTGCCTTGCTTTCAAATCCTCTTCGTTGACTTCCCTCAATATATCTGTGGATGAGAGTTATCACTTATAACTCTGCGGGTTTGTGAATTGCAGTGTCCCTGAGCTCCATTTTTCAACTGTCTTTTTTGAGAGCTGGCCGCAAAAGCACGGGATTGCCTCAGGCCCTATTCTGGTTCCTGGCAGCCGGCTGAGCCTGTGGTTAATTCTTCTTCCTGATGGGAAAATAGAGTGACCTGTGCCTGTCCCAACAGCTAGATCTAGTCTCTCATTGGTTGCCCCTCTTCCCGTTCATCCTCAGGACAAATTGCAACCTGTAGGGAACAGGAGGTTAAAGGTGCTGATTCTCCAAGTAGGGAGATTGCTAGTAAAGTAGCTGGAATGGCGAACTCGAGCACAAGGAGATGAGAAATGAGGTGCGTTTTAGAAACCTTTCAAAATCACACGGTGTACCATCTTCTGAGTTTCTCATGCATGTTTTCGATGTAGGAAGATGCCCTTGAACCTGGAGACTTGGGACCCATGGGATGGGTACCACGCAGTATTACTTTAAAGGGTCTGCGTTTGCTCACCCAACCTAACCCAACCTTTCAGCGCCAAGACTGTCCACCCTTATGTCTCATCCAGCTGTGCGTGTAGATATGGTCAATCCAGGTTGCATCACAGCCTCTGAACGAATTTTGTAAGAATTTCTCTCTCTTTCACTGTCTTTGTTTTACGGGTTTTTAAAAGTAATTTATTTTTATAATGGGGTTTAGCTGCTTTTCACGGCTGTGTTTATGCGGATTTACACCCACTTGACTCACTTCCAGACAGATATAAATACATAGGTTTTAAGATTCTTACTAGTCACATATATTCTTGTGAGGTGAATAGGGGGTGTTGAGTCCAGTTCACTGAGCAAGGAGTAGGTCTTGTCTATTACATATTGGGTGTATGGAACGGTATCTGAGCGAATTTGAAACCCTTGTTTTATGCATCACCCCACCTCACCTTTCCCGTTAAGCAGCCATAGTGTGTTTTCTAAACGTGTGATTCTGTTCTGTTCTGTAATTCAGTTCAAGTGTAGCGGTTTTTACATTCCCTCTATAAGTGATAGCTTATGATAAGTGTCTTTTTCTGTGTGACTTATTTCACTTAGAATCGTCGTACCTAAGTCCACTCATCTTGCTTCTACTAGCCTTATGACATTGATTTCATGTCTGAGTGATATTGCATTGTACATAAGGACCACAACTTCTTTATCCATTTTTCTCTTTCCTGGGATATTTAAGGTGTCATGAAGTGGAGGTTCTTGTCAACAGAGCAGCCCTAAACTTTGGGGTGCCTGTGTCTTGCTGATTTTTAGTTTTCCCAATTTATACGCCCATGAGTGGACGTGCCCTATGCTCCCTAAGCTGTGTTTTTTCGATGTTTCAGGACACACCGTACACTTCTCCAGAGTGGCTGTTGGCAATTAACATCCCGCCCATCAGCGTAGCAAGGCTGCCATTTCTCCATGGCCTGTCCTGCATTTCTGGTTTTGACACTTTTTGCAGCATGACCCTTTTGACCGATGGGAAGCGAGACTTCTTTGTAGCACTGATTTGCCTTTCCAGGTTGCTTGGTTGGCCAAAAAGGGCGTATGCGTTTTTTCCTGAATATATTCAGGAAAAAACGCATACGCCCTTTTTGGCCAAGGGCATCATTGTCGACGTTTTGCCGCTTTTCATGTGCTTTAAAGGCGATTCGAATCTACCTCCTGAAACCTGTTTCCTGCAATTCTGCCTTGCTTTCAAATCCTCTTCGTTGCCTTCCCTCAATATATTTGTGGACGAGAGTTATCATTTATAACTCAGCAGGTTTGTGAATGGCAGTCCCCCTGAGCTCCATTTTTCAACTGTCTTTTTTGGGAGCTGGCCGCAAAAGCACGGGATTGCCTCAGGCCCTATTCTGGTTCCCGGTGGCAGGCTGAGCCTGTGGTTAATTCTTCTTCCTGATGGGAAAATAGAGTGACCTGTGCCTGTCCCAACACCTAGATCTAGTCTCTCATTGGTTGCCCCTCTTCCCGTTCATCCTCAGGACAAATTGCAACCTGTAGGGAACAGGAGGTTAAAGGTGCTGATTCTCCAAGTAGGGAGATTGCTAGTAAAGTAGCTGGAATGGCGAACCCGAGCACAAGGAGATGAGAAATGAGGTGCGTTTTAGAAACCTTTCAAAATCACACGGTGTACCATCTTCTGAGTTTCTCATGCATGTTTTCGATGTAGGAAGATGCCCTTGAACCTGGAGATTTGGGACCCATGGGATGGGTACCACGCAGTATTACTTTAAAGGGTCTGCGTTTGCTCACCCAACCTCACCCAACCTGTCAGCCCCAAGAGTGTCCACCCTTATGTCTCATCCAGCTGTGGGTCTAGATATGGTCAATCCAGGTTGCATCACAGCCCCTGAACGAATTTTGTAAGAATTTCTCTCTCTTTCACTGTCTTTGTTTTACGGGTTTTTAAAAGTAATTTATTTTTATAATGGGGTTTAGCTGCTTTTCACGGCTGTGTTTATGCGGATTTACACCCACTTGACTCACTTCCAGACAGATATCAATACATAGGTTTTAAGATTGTTACTAGTCATATATATTCTTGTGCGGTGAATAGGGGGTGTTGAGTCCAGTTCACTGAGCAAGGAGTAGGTCTTGTGTGTTACATATTGGGTGTATGGAACGGTATCTGAGCGAATTTGAACCCCTTGTTTTATGCATCACCCCACCTCACCTTTCCCGTTAAGCAGCCATAGTGTGTTTTCTAAACGTGTGACTCTGTTCTGTTTTGTAATTCAGTTCAAGTGTAGCGGTTTTTACAGTCCCTCTATAAGTGATAGCTTATGATAAGTGTCTTTTTCTGTGTGACTTATTTCACTTAGAATCGTCGTACCTAAGTCCACTCATCTTGCTTCTACTAGCCTTATGACATTGATTTCATGTCTGACTGATATTCCATTGTACATAAGGACCACAAATTTTATCCATTTTTCTCTTTCCTGGGATATTTAAGGTGTCATGAAGTGGAGGTTCTTGTCAACAGAGCAGCCCCAAACTTTGGGGTGCCTGTGTCTTGCTGATTTTTAGTTTTCCCAATTTATACGCCCATGAGTGGACGTGCCCTATGCTCACTAAGCTGTGTTTTTTCGATGTTTCAGGACACACCGTACACTTCTCCAGAGTGGCTGTTGGCAATTTACATCCCGCCCATCAGCGTAGCAAGGCTGCCATTTCTCCATGGCCTGTCCTGCATTTCTGGTTTTGACACTTTTTGCAGCATGGCCCTTTTGACCCATGGGAAGCGAGACTTCTTTGTAGCGCTGATTTGCCTTTCCAGGTTGCTTGGTTGGCCAAAAAGGGCGTATGCGTTTTTTCCTGAATATATTCAGGAAAAAACGCATACACCCTTTTTGGCCAAGGGCATCGTTGTCGACGTTTTGCCGCTTTTCATGTGCCTTAAAGGCGATTCGAATCTACCTCCTGAAATCTGTTTCCTGCAATTCTGCCTTGCTTTCAAATCCTCTTCGTTGACTTCCCTCAATATATCTGTGGATGAGAGTTATCACTTATAACTCTGCGGGTTTGTGAATTGCAGTGTCCCTGAGCTCCATTTTTCAACTGTCTTTTTTGAGAGCTGGCCGCAAAAGCACGGGATTGCCTCAGGCCCTATTCTGGTTCCTGGCAGCCGGCTGAGCCTGTGGTTAATTCTTCTTCCTGATGGGAAAATAGAGTGACCTGTGCCTGTCCCAACAGCTAGATCTAGTCTCTCATTGGTTGCCCCTCTTCCCGTTCATCCTCAGGACAAATTGCAACCTGTAGGGAACAGGAGGTTAAAGGTGCTGATTCTCCAAGTAGGGAGATTGCTAGTAAAGTAGCTGGAATGGCGAACTCGAGCACAAGGAGATGAGAAATGAGGTGCGTTTTAGAAACCTTTCAAAATCACACGGTGTACCATCTTCTGAGTTTCTCATGCATGTTTTCGATGTAGGAAGATGCCCTTGAACCTGGAGACTTGGGACCCATGGGATGGGTACCACGCAGTATTACTTTAAAGGGTCTGCGTTTGCTCACCCAACCTAACCCAACCTTTCAGCGCCAAGACTGTCCACCCTTATGTCTCATCCAGCTGTGCGTGTAGATATGGTCAATCCAGGTTGCATCACAGCCTCTGAACGAATTTTGTAAGAATTTCTCTCTCTTTCACTGTCTTTGTTTTACGGGTTTTTAAAAGTAATTTATTTTTATAATGGGGTTTAGCTGCTTTTCACGGCTGTGTTTATGCGGATTTACACCCACTTGACTCACTTCCAGACAGATATCAATACATAGGTTTTAAGATTCTTACTAGTCACATATATTCTTGTGAGGTGAATAGGGGGTGTTGAGTCCAGTTCACTGAGCAAGGAGTAGGTCTTGTCTATTACATATTGGGTGTATGGAACGGTATCTGAGCGAATTTGAAACCCTTGTTTTATGCATCACCCCACCTCACCTTTCCCGTTAAGCAGCCATAGTGTGCTTTCTAAACGTGTGATTCTGTTCTGTTCTGTAATTCAGTTCAAGTGTAGCGGTTTTTACATTCCCTCTATAAGTGATAGCTTATGATAAGTGTCTTTTTCTGTGTGACTTATTTCACTTAGAATCGTCGTACCTAAGTCCACTCATCTTGCTTCTACTAGCCTTATGACATTGATTTCATGTCTGAGTGATATTGCATTGTACATAAGGACCACAACTTCTTTATCCATTTTTCTCTTTCCTGGGATATTTAAGGTGTCATGAAGTGGAGGTTCTTGTCAACAGAGCAGCCCTAAACTTTGGGGTGCCTGTGTCTTGCTGATTTTTAGTTTTCCCAATTTATACGCCCATGAGTGGACGTGCCCTATGCTCCCTAAGCTGTGTTTTTTCGATGTTTCAGGACACACCGTACACTTCTCCAGAGTGGCTGTTGGCAATTAACATCCCGCCCATCAGCGTAGCAAGGCTGCCATTTCTCCATGGCCTGTCCTGCATTTCTGGTTTTGACACTTTTTGCAGCATGACCCTTTTGACCGATGGGAAGCGAGACTTCTTTGTAGCACTGATTTGCCTTTCCAGGTTGCTTGGTTGGCCAAAAAGGGCGTATGCGTTTTTTCCTGAATATATTCAGGAAAAAACGCATACGCCCTTTTTGGCCAAGGGCATCATTGTCGACGTTTTGCCGCTTTTCATGTGCTTTAAAGGCGATTCGAATCTACCTCCTGAAACCTGTTTCCTGCAATTCTGCCTTGCTTTCAAATCCTCTTCGTTGCCTTCCCTCAATATATTTGTGGACGAGAGTTATCATTTATAACTCAGCAGGTTTGTGAATGGCAGTCCCCCTGAGCTCAATTTTTCAACTGTCTTTTTTGGGAGCTGGCCGCAAAAGCACGGGATTGCCTCAGGCCCTATTCTGGTTCCCGGTGGCAGGCTGAGCCTGTGGTTAATTCTTCTTCCTGATGGGAAAATAGAGTGACCTGTGCCTGTCCCAACACCTAGATCTAGTCTCTCATTGGTTGCCCCTCTTCCCGTTCATCCTCAGGACAAATTGCAACCTGTAGGGAACAGGAGGTTAAAGGTGCTGATTCTCCAAGTAGGGAGATTGCTAGTAAAGTAGCTGGAATGGCGAACCCGAGCACAAGGAGATGAGAAATGAGGTGCGTTTTAGAAACCTTTCAAAATCACACGGTGTACCATCTTCTGAGTTTCTCATGCATGTTTTCGATGTAGGAAGATGCCCTTGAACCTGGAGATTTGGGACCCATGGGATGGGTACCACGCAGTATTACTTTAAAGGGTCTGCGTTTGCTCACCCAACCTCACCCAACCTGTCAGCCCCAAGAGTGTCCACCCTTATGTCTCATCCAGCTGTGGGTCTAGATATGGTCAATCCAGGTTGCATCACAGCCCCTGAACGAATTTTGTAAGAATTTCTCTCTCTTTCACTGTCTTTGTTTTACGGGTTTTTAAAAGTAATTTATTTTTATAATGGGGTTTAGCTGCTTTTCACGGCTGTGTTTATGCGGCTTTACACCCACTTGACTCACTTCCAGACAGATATCAATACATAGGTTTTAAGATTGTTACTAGTCACATATATTCTTGTGCGGTGAATAAGGGGTGTTGAGTCCAGTTCACTGAGCAAGGAGTAGGTCTTGTCTATTACATATTGGGTGTATGGAACGGTATCTGAGCGAATTTGAACCCCTTGTTTTATGCATCACCCCACCTCACCTTTCCCGTTAAGCAGCCATAGTGTGTTTTCTAAACGTGTGACTCTGTTCTGTTTTGTAATTCAGTTCAAGTGTAGCGGTTTTTACAGTCCCTCTATAAGTGATAGCTTATGATAAGTGTCTTTTTCTGTGTGACTTATTTCACTTAGAATCGTCGTACCTAAGTCCACTCATCTTGCTTCTACTAGCCTTATGACATTGATTTCATGTCTGACTGATATTCCATTGTACATAAGGACCACAAATTTTATCCATTTTTCTCTTTCCTGGGATATTTAAGGTGTCATGAAGTGGAGGTTCTTGTCAACAGAGCAGCCCCAAACTTTGGGGTGCCTGTGTCTTGCTGATTTTTAGTTTTCCCAATTTATACGCCCATGAGTGGACGTGACCTATGCTCACTAAGCTGTGTTTTTTCGATGTTTCAGGACACACCGTACACTTCTCCAGAGTGGCTGTTGGCAATTTACATCCCGCCCATCAGCGTAGCAAGGCTGCCATTTCTCCATGGCCTGTCCTGCATTTCTGGTTTTGACACTTTTTGCAGCATGGCCCTTTTGACCCATGGGAAGCGAGACTTCTTTGTAGCGCTGATTTGCCTTTCCAGGTTGCTTGGTTGGCCAAAAAGGGCGTATGCGTTTTTTCCTGAATATATTCAGGAAAAAACGCATACACCCTTTTTGGCCAAGGGCATCGTTGTCGACGTTTTGCCGCTTTTCATGTGCCTTAAAGGCGATTCGAATCTACCTCCTGAAATCTGTTTCCTGCAATTCTGCCTTGCTTTCAAATCCTCTTCGTTGACTTCCCTCAATATATCTGTGGATGAGAGTTATCACTTATAACTCTGCGGGTTTGTGAATTGCAGTGTCCCTGAGCTCCATTTTTCAACTGTCTTTTTTGAGAGCTGGCCGCAAAAGCACGGGATTGCCTCAGGCCCTATTCTGGTTCCTGGCAGCCGGCTGAGCCTGTGGTTAATTCTTCTTCCTGATGGGAAAATAGAGTGACCTGTGCCTGTCCCAACAGCTAGATCTAGTCTCTCATTGGTTGCCCCTCTTCCCATTCATCCTCAGGACAAATTGCAACCTGTAGGGAACAGGAGGTTAAAGGTGCTGATTCTCCAAGTAGGGAGATTGCTAGTAAAGTAGCTGGAATGGCGAACCCGAGCACAAGGAGATGAGAAATGAGGTGCGTTTTAGAAACCTTTCAAAATCACACGGTGTACCATCTTCTGAGTTTCTCATGCATGTTTTCGATGTAGGAAGATGCCCTTGAACCTGGAGACTTGGGACCCATGGGATGGGTACCACGCAGTATTACTTTAAAGGGTCTGCATTTGCTCACCCAACCTAACCCAACCTTTCAGCGCCAAGACTGTCCACCCTTATGTCTCATCCAGCTGTGCGTGTAGATATGGTCAATCCAGGTTGCATCACAGCCTCTGAACGAATTTTGTAAGAATTTCTCTCTCTTTCACTGTCTTTGTTTTACGGGTTTTTAAAAGTAATTTATTTTTATAATGGGGTTTAGCTGCTTTTCACGGCTGTGTTTATGCGGATTTACACCCACTTGACTCACTTCCAGACAGATATAAATACATAGGTTTTAAGATTCTTACTAGTCACATATATTCTTGTGAGGTGAATAGGGGGTGTTGAGTCCAGTTCACTGAGCAAGGAGTAGGTCTTGTCTATTACATATTGGGTGTATGGAACGGTATCTGAGCGAATTTGAAACCCTTGTTTTATGCATCACCCCACCTCACCTTTCCCGTTAAGCAGCCATAGTGTGTTTTCTAAACGTGTGATTCTGTTCTGTTCTGTAATTCAGTTCAAGTGTAGCGGTTTTTACATTCCCTCTATAAGTGATAGCTTATGATAAGTGTCTTTTTCTGTGTGACTTATTTCACTTAGAATCGTCGTACCTAAGTCCACTCATCTTGCTTCTACTAGCCTTATGACATTGATTTCATGTCTGAGTGATATTGCATTGTACATAAGGACCACAACTTCTTTATCCATTTTTCTCTTTCCTGGGATATTTAAGGTGTCATGAAGTGGAGGTTCTTGTCAACAGAGCAGCCCTAAACTTTGGGGTGCCTGTGTCTTGCTGATTTTTAGTTTTCCCAATTTATACGCCCATGAGTGGACGTGCCCTATGCTCCCTAAGCTGTGTTTTTTCGATGTTTCAGGACACACCGTACACTTCTCCAGAGTGGCTGTTGGCAATTAACATCCCGCCCATCAGCGTAGCAAGGCTGCCATTTCTCCATGGCCTGTCCTGCATTTCTGGTTTTGACACTTTTTGCAGCATGACCCTTTTGACCGATGGGAAGCGAGACTTCTTTGTAGCACTGATTTGCCTTTCCAGGTTGCTTGGTTGGCCAAAAAGGGCGTATGCGTTTTTTCCTGAATATATTCAGGAAAAAACGCATACGCCCTTTTTGGCCAAGGGCATCATTGTCGACGTTTTGCCGCTTTTCATGTGCTTTAAAGGCGATTCGAATCTACCTCCTGAAACCTGTTTCCTGCAATTCTGCCTTGCTTTCAAATCCTCTTCGTTGCCTTCCCTCAATATATTTGTGGACGAGAGTTATCATTTATAACTCAGCAGGTTTGTGAATGGCAGTCCCCCTGAGCTCCATTTTTCAACTGTCTTTTTTGGGAGCTGGCCGCAAAAGCACGGGATTGCCTCAGGCCCTATTCTGGTTCCCGGTGGCAGGCTGAGCCTGTGGTTAATTCTTCTTCCTGATGGGAAAATAGAGTGACCTGTGCCTGTCCCAACACCTAGATCTAGTCTCTCATTGGTTGCCCCTCTTCCCGTTCATCCTCAGGACAAATTGCAACCTGTAGGGAACAGGAGGTTAAAGGTGCTGATTCTCCAAGTAGGGAGATTGCTAGTAAAGTAGCTGGAATGGCGAACCCGAGCACAAGGAGATGAGAAATGAGGTGCGTTTTAGAAACCTTTCAAAATCACACGGTGTACCATCTTCTGAGTTTCTCATGCATGTTTTCGATGTAGGAAGATGCCCTTGAACCTGGAGATTTGGGACCCATGGGATGGGTACCACGCAGTATTACTTTAAAGGGTCTGCGTTTGCTCACCCAACCTCACCCAACCTGTCAGCCCCAAGAGTGTCCACCCTTATGTCTCATCCAGCTGTGGGTCTAGATATGGTCAATCCAGGTTGCATCACAGCCCCTGAACGAATTTTGTAAGAATTTCTCTCTCTTTCACTGTCTTTGTTTTACGGGTTTTTAAAAGTAATTTATTTTTATAATGGGGTTTAGCTGCTTTTCACGGCTGTGTTTATGCGGCTTTACACCCACTTGACTCACTTCCAGACAGATATCAATACATAGGTTTTAAGATTGTTACTAGTCACATATATTCTTGTGCGGTGAATAGGGGGTGTTGAGTCCAGTTCACTGAGCAAGGAGTAGGTCTTGTCTATTACATATTGGGTGTATGGAACGGTATCTGAGCGAATTTGAACCCCTTGTTTTATGCATCACCCCACCTCACCTTTCCCGTTAAGCAGCCATAGTGTGTTTTCTAAACGTGTGATTCTGTTCTGTTCTGTAATTCAGTTCAAGTGTAGCGGTTTTTACATTCCCTCTATAAGTGATAGCTTATGATAAGTGTCTTTTTCTGTGTGACTTATTTCACTTAGAATCGTCGTGCCTAACTCCACTCATCTTGCTTCTACTTGCCTTATGATATTGATTTCATGTCTGAGTGATATTCCATTGTACATAAGGACCACAACTTCTTTATCCATTTTTCTCTTTCCTGGGATATTTAAGGTGTCATGAAGTGGAGGTTCTTGTCAACAGAGCAGCCCCAAACTTTGGGGTGCCTGTGTCTTGCTCATTTTTAGTTTTCCCAATTTATACGCCCATGAGTGGACGTGCCCTATGCTCCCTAAGCTGTGTTTTTTCGATGTTTCAGGACACACCGTACACTTCTCCAGAGTGGCTGTTGGCAACTTACATCCCGCCCATCAGCGTAGCAAGGCTGCCATTTCTCCATGGCCTGTCCTGCATTTCTGGTTTTGACACTTTTTGCAGCATGGCCCTTTTGGCCGATGGGAAGCGAGACTTCTTTGTAGCGCTGATTTGCCTTTCCAGGTTGCTTGGTTGGCCAAAAAGGGCGTATGCGTTTTTTCCTGAATATATTCAGGAAAAAACGCATACGCCCTTTTTGGCCAAGGGCAACATTGTCGACGTTTTGCCGCTTTTCATGTGCTTTACAGGCGATTCGAATCTACCTCCTGAAACCTGTTTCCTGCAATTCTGCCTTGCTTTCAAATCCTCTTCGTTGCCTTCCCTCAATATATCTGTGGATGAGAGTTATCATTTATAACTCTGCGGGTTTGTGAATTGCAGTGTCCCTGAGCTCCATTTTTCAACTCGCTTTTTTGGGAGCTGGCCGCAAAAGCGCGGAATTGCCTCAGGCCCTATTCTGCTTCTGGGCGGCAGGCTGAGCCTGTGGTTAATTCTTCTTCCTGATGGGAAAATAGAGTGACCTGTGCCTATCCCAACACCTAGATCTAGTCTCTCATTGGTTGCCCCTCTTCCCGTTCAACCTCAGGACAAATTGCAACCTGTAGGGAACAGGAGGTTAAAGGTGCTGATTCTCCAAGTAAGTTGATTGCTAGTAAAGTAGCTGGAAAGGCGAACCCGAGCACAAGGACATGAGAAATGGGGTGTGTTTTAGAAACCTTTCAAAATCACATGGTGTACCATCTTCTGAGTTTCTCATGCATGTTTTCGATGTAGGAAGATGCCCTTGAACCTGGAGATTTGGGACCCATGGGATGGGTACCACGCAGTATTACTTTAAAGGGTCTGCGTTTGCTCACCCAACCTCTCAGCCCCAAGAGTGTCCACCCTTATGTCTCATCCAGCTGTGGGTCTAGATATGGTCAATCCAGGTTGCATCTCAGCCCCTGATCGAATTTTGTAAGAATTTCTCTCTCTTTCACTGTCTTTGTTTTACGGGTTTTTAAAAGTAATTTATTTTTATAATGGGGTTTAGCTGCTTTTCACGGCTGTGTTTATGCGGATTTACACCCACTTGACTCACTTCCAGACAGATATCAATACATAGGTTTTAAGATTGTTACTAGTCATATATATTCTTGTGCGGTGAATAGGGGGTGTTGAGTCCAGTTCACTGAGCAAGGAGTAGGTCTTGTGTGTTACATATTGGGTGTATGGAACGGTATCTGAGCGAATTTGAACCCCTTGTTTTATGCATCACCCCACCTCACCTTTCCCGTTAAGCAGCCATAGTGTGTTTTCTAAACGTGTGACTCTGTTCTGTTTTGTAATTCAGTTCAAGTGTAGCGGTTTTTACAGTCCCTCTATAAGTGATAGCTTATGATAAGTGTCTTTTTCTGTGTGACTTATTTCACTTAGAATCGTCGTACCTAAGTCCACTCATCTTGCTTCTACTAGCCTTATGACATTGATTTCATGTCTGACTGATATTCCATTGTACATAAGGACCACAAATTTTATCCATTTTTCTCTTTCCTGGGATATTTAAGGTGTCATGAAGTGGAGGTTCTTGTCAACAGAGCAGCCCCAAACTTTGGGGTACCTGTGTCTTGCTGATTTTTAGTTTTCCCAATTTATACGCCCATGAGTGGACGTGCCCTATGCTCACTAAGCTGTGTTTTTTCGATGTTTCAGGACACACCGTACACTTCTCCAGAGTGGCTGTTGGCAATTTACATCCCGCCCATCAGCGTAGCAAGGCTGCCATTTCTCCATGGCCTGTCCTGCATTTCTGGTTTTGACACTTTTTGCAGCATGGCCCTTTTGACCCATGGGAAGCGAGACTTCTTTGTAGCGCTGATTTGCCTTTCCAGGTTGCTTGGTTGGCCAAAAAGGGCGTATGCGTTTTTTCCTGAATATATTCAGGAAAAAACGCATACACCCTTTTTGGCCAAGGGCATCGTTGTCGACGTTTTGCCGCTTTTCATGTGCCTTAAAGGCGATTCGAATCTACTTCCTGAAATCTGTTTCCTGCAATTCTGCCTTGCTTTCAAATCCTCTTCGTTGACTTCCCTCAATATATCTGTGGATGAGAGTTATCACTTATAACTCTGCGGGTTTGTGAATTGCAGTGTCCCTGAGCTCCATTTTTCAACTGTCTTTTTTGAGAGCTGGCCGCAAAAGCACGGGATTGCCTCAGGCCCTATTCTGGTTCCTGGCAGCCGGCTGAGCCTGTGGTTAATTCTTCTTCCTGATGGGAAAATAGAGTGACCTGTGCCTGTCCCAACACCTAGATCTAGTCTCTCATTGGTTGCCCCTCTTCCCGTTCATCCTCAGGACAAATTGCAACCTGTAGGGAACAGGAGGTTAAAGGTGCTGATTCTCCAAGTAGGGAGATTGCTAGTAAAGTAGCTGGAATGGCGAACCCGAGCACAAGGAGATGAGAAATGAGGTGCGTTTTAGAAACCTTTCAAAATCACACGGTGTACCATCTTCTGAGTTTCTCATGCATGTTTTCGATGTAGGAAGATGCCCTTGAACCTGGAGACTTGGGACCCATGGGATGGGTACCACGCAGTATTACTTTAAAGGGTCTGCGTTTGCTCACCCAACCTAACCCAACCTTTCAGCGCCAAGACTGTCCACCCTTATGTCTCATCCAGCTGTGCGTGTAGATATGGTCAATCCAGGTTGCATCACAGCCTCTGAACGAATTTTGTAAGAATTTCTCTCTCTTTCACTGTCTTTGTTTTACGGGTTTTTAAAAGTAATTTATTTTTATAATGGGGTTTAGCTGCTTTTCACGGCTGTGTTTATGCGGATTTACACCCACTTGACTCACTTCCAGACAGATATAAATACATAGGTTTTAAGATTCTTACTAGTCACATATATTCTTGTGAGGTGAATAGGGGGTGTTGAGTCCAGTTCACTGAGCAAGGAGTAGGTCTTGTCTATTACATATTGGGTGTATGGAACGGTATCTGAGCGAATTTGAAACCCTTGTTTTATGCATCACCCCACCTCACCTTTCCCGTTAAGCAGCCATAGTGTGTTTTCTAAACGTGTGATTCTGTTCTGTTCTGTAATTCAGTTCAAGTGTAGCGGTTTTTACATTCCCTCTATAAGTGATAGCTTATGATAAGTGTCTTTTTCTGTGTGACTTATTTCACTTAGAATCGTCGTACCTAAGTCCACTCATCTTGCTTCTACTAGCCTTATGACATTGATTTCATGTCTGAGTGATATTGCATTGTACATAAGGACCACAACTTCTTTATCCATTTTTCTCTTTCCTGGGATATTTAAGGTGTCATGAAGTGGAGGTTCTTGTCAACAGAGCAGCCCTAAACTTTGGGGTGCCTGTGTCTTGCTGATTTTTAGTTTTCCCAATTTATACGCCCATGAGTGGACGTGCCCTATGCTCCCTAAGCTGTGTTTTTTCGATGTTTCAGGACACACCGTACACTTCTCCAGAGTGGCTGTTGGCAATTAACATCCCGCCCATCAGCGTAGCAAGGCTGCCATTTCTCCATGGCCTGTCCTGCATTTCTGGTTTTGACACTTTTTGCAGCATGACCCTTTTGACCGATGGGAAGCGAGACTTCTTTATAGCACTGATTTGCCTTTCCAGGTTGCTTGGTTGGCCAAAAAGGGCGTATGCGTTTTTTCCTGAATATATTCAGGAAAAAACGCATACGCCCTTTTTGGCCAAGGGCATCATTGTCGACGTTTTGCCGCTTTTCATGTGCCTTAAAGGCGATTCGAATCTACCTCCTGAAATCTGTTTCCTGCAATTCTGCCTTGCTTTCAAATCCTCTTCGTTGACTTCCCTCAATATATCTGTGGATGAGAGTTATCACTTATAACTCTGCGGGTTTGTGAATTGCAGTGTCCCTGAGCTCCATTTTTCAACTGTCTTTTTTGAGAGCTGGCCGCAAAAGCACGGGATTGCCTCAGGCCCTATTCTGGTTCCTGGCAGCCGGCTGAGCCTGTGGTTAATTCTTCTTCCTGATGGGAAAATAGAGTGACCTGTGCCTGTCCCAACACCTAGATCTAGTCTCTCATTGGTTGCCCCTCTTCCCGTTCATCCTCAGGACAAATTGCAACCTGTAGGGAACAGGAGGTTAAAGGTGCTGATTCTCCAAGTAGGGAGATTGCTAGTAAAGTAGCTGGAATGGCGAACCCGAGCACAAGGAGATGAGAAATGAGGTGCGTTTTAGAAACCTTTCAAAATCACACGGTGTACCATCTTCTGAGTTTCTCATGCATGTTTTCGATGTAGGAAGATGCCCTTGAACCTGGAGACTTGGGACCCATGGGATGGGTACCACGCAGTATTACTTTAAAGGGTCTGCGTTTGCTCACCCAACCTAACCCAACCTTTCAGCGCCAAGACTGTCCACCCTTATGTCTCATCCAGCTGTGCGTGTAGATATGGTCAATCCAGGTTGCATCACAGCCTCTGAACGAATTTTGTAAGAATTTCTCTCTCTTTCACTGTCTTTGTTTTACGGGTTTTTAAAAGTAATTTATTTTTATAATGGGGTTTAGCTGCTTTTCACGGCTGTGTTTATGCGGATTTACACCCACTTGACTCACTTCCAGACAGATATAAATACATAGGTTTTAAGATTCTTACTAGTCACATATATTCTTGTGAGGTGAATAGGGGGTGTTGAGTCCAGTTCACTGAGCAAGGAGTAGGTCTTGTCTATTACATATTGGGTGTATGGAACGGTATCTGAGCGAATTTGAAACCCTTGTTTTATGCATCACCCCACCTCACCTTTCCCGTTAAGCAGCCATAGTGTGTTTTCTAAACGTGTGATTCTGTTCTTTTCTGTAATTCAGTTCAAGTGTAGCGGTTTTTACATTCCCTCTATAAGTGATAGCTTATGATAAGTGTCTTTTTCTGTGTGACTTATTTCACTTAGAATCGTCGTACCTAAGTCCACTCATCTTGCTTCTACTAGCCTTATGACATTGATTTCATGTCTGAGTGATATTGCATTGTACATAAGGACCACAACTTCTTTATCCATTTTTCTCTTTCCTGGGATATTTAAGGTGTCATGAAGTGGAGGTTCTTGTCAACAGAGCAGCCCTAAACTTTGGGGTGCCTGTGTCTTGCTGATTTTTAGTTTTCCCAATTTATACGCCCATGAGTGGACGTGCCCTATGCTCCCTAAGCTGTGTTTTTTCGATGTTTCAGGACACACCGTACACTTCTCCAGAGTGGCTGTTGGCAATTAACATCCCGCCCATCAGCGTAGCAAGGCTGCCATTTCTCCATGGCCTGTCCTGCATTTCTGGTTTTGACACTTTTTGCAGCATGACCCTTTTGACCGATGGGAAGCGAGACTTCTTTGTAGCACTGATTTGCCTTTCCAGGTTGCTTGGTTGGCCAAAAAGGGCGTATGCGTTTTTTCCTGAATATATTCAGGAAAAAACGCATACGCCCTTTTTGGCCAAGGGCATCATTGTCGACGTTTTGCCGCTTTTCATGTGCTTTAAAGGCGATTCGAATCTACCTCCTGAAACCTGTTTCCTGCAATTCTGCCTTGCTTTCAAATCCTCTTCGTTGCCTTCCCTCAATATATTTGTGGACGAGAGTTATCATTTATAACTCAGCAGGTTTGTGAATGGCAGTCCCCCTGAGCTCCATTTTTCAACTGTCTTTTTTGGGAGCTGGCCGCAAAAGCACGGGATTGCCTCAGGCCCTATTCTGGTTCCCGGTGGCAGGCTGAGCCTGTGGTTAATTCTTCTTCCTGATGGGAAAATAGAGTGACCTGTGCCTGTCCCAACACCTAGATCTAGTCTCTCATTGGTTGCCCCTCTTCCCGTTCATCCTCAGGACAAATTGCAACCTGTAGGGAACAGGAGGTTAAAGGTGCTGATTCTCCAAGTAGGGAGATTGCTAGTAAAGTAGCTGGAATGGCGAACCCGAGCACAAGGAGATGAGAAATGAGGTGCGTTTTAGAAACCTTTCAAAATCACACGGTGTACCATCTTCTGAGTTTCTCATGCATGTTTTCGATGTAGGAAGATGCCCTTGAACCTGGAGATTTGGGACCCATGGGATGGGTACCACGCAGTATTACTTTAAAGGGTCTGCGTTTGCTCACCCAACCTCACCCAACCTGTCAGCCCCAAGAGTGTCCACCCTTATGTCTCATCCAGCTGTGGGTCTAGATATGGTCAATCCAGGTTGCATCACAGCCCCTGAACGAATTTTGTAAGAATTTCTCTCTCTTTCACTGTCTTTGTTTTACGGGTTTTTAAAAGTAATTTATTTTTATAATGGGGTTTAGCTGCTTTTCACGGCTGTGTTTATGCGGCTTTACACCCACTTGACTCACTTCCAGACAGATATCAATACATAGGTTTTAAGATTGTTACTAGTCACATATATTCTTGTGCGGTGAATAGGGGGTGTTGAGTCCAGTTCACTGAGCAAGGAGTAGGTCTTGTCTATTACATATTGGGTGTATGGAACGGTATCTGAGCGAATTTGAACCCCTTGTTTTATGCATCACCCCACCTCACCTTTCCCGTTAAGCAGCCATAGTGTGTTTTCTAAACGTGTGATTCTGTTCTGTTCTGTAATTCAGTTCAAGTGTAGCGGTTTTTACATTCCCTCTATAAGTGATAGCTTATGATAAGTGTCTTTTTCTGTGTGACTTATTTCACTTAGAATCGTCGTGCCTAACTCCACTCATCTTGCTTCTACTTGCCTTATGATATTGATTTCATGTCTGAGTGATATTCCATTGTACATAAGGACCACAACTTCTTTATCCATTTTTCTCTTTCCTGGGATATTTAAGGTGTCATGAAGTGGAGGTTCTTGTCAACAGAGCAGCCCCAAACTTTGGGGTGCCTGTGTCTTGCTCATTTTTAGTTTTCCCAATTTATACGCCCATGAGTGGACGTGCCCTATGCTCCCTAAGCTGTGTTTTTTCGATGTTTCAGGACACACCGTACACTTCTCCAGAGTGGCTGTTGGCAACTTACATCCCGCCCATCAGCGTAGCAAGGCTGCCATTTCTCCATGGCCTGTCCTGCATTTCTGGTTTTGACACTTTTTGCAGCATGGCCCTTTTGGCCGATGGGAAGCGAGACTTCTTTGTAGCGCTGATTTGCCTTTCCAGGTTGCTTGGTTGGCCAAAAAGGGCGTATGCGTTTTTTCCTGAATATATTCAGGAAAAAACGCATACGCCCTTTTTGGCCAAGGGCAACATTGTCGACGTTTTGCCGCTTTTCATGTGCTTTACAGGCGATTCGAATCTACCTCCTGAAACCTGTTTCCTGCAATTCTGCCTTGCTTTCAAATCCTCTTCGTTGCCTTCCCTCAATATATCTGTGGATGAGAGTTATCATTTATAACTCTGCGGGTTTGTGAATTGCAGTGTCCCTGAGCTCCATTTTTCAACTCGCTTTTTTGGGAGCTGGCCGCAAAAGCGCGGGATTGCCTCAGGCCCTATTCTGCTTCTGGGCGGCAGGCTGAGCCTGTGGTTAATTCTTCTTCCTGATGGGAAAATAGAGTGACCTGTGCCTGTCCCAACACCTAGATCTAGTCTCTCATTGGTTGCCCCTCTTCCCGTTCAACCTCAGGACAAATTGCAACCTGTAGGGAACAGGAGGTTAAAGGTGCTGATTCTCCAAGTAAGTTGATTGCTAGTAAAGTAGCTGGAAAGGCGAACCCGAGCACAAGGACATGAGAAATGGGGTGTGTTTTAGAAACCTTTCAAAATCACATGGTGTACCATCTTCTGAGTTTCTCATGCATGTTTTCGATGTAGGAAGATGCCCTTGAACCTGGAGATTTGGGACCCATGGGATGGGTACCACGCAGTATTACTTTAAAGGGTCTGCGTTTGCTCACCCAACCTCTCAGCCCCAAGAGTGTCCACCCTTATGTCTCATCCAGCTGTGGGTCTAGATATGGTCAATCCAGGTTGCATCTCAGCCCCTGATCGAATTTTGTAAGAATTTCTCTCTCTTTCACTGTCTTTGTTTTACGGGTTTTTAAAAGTAATTTATTTTTATAATGGGGTTTAGCTGCTTTTCACGGCTGTGTTTATGCGGATTTACACCCACTTGACTCACTTCCAGACAGATATCAATACATAGGTTTTAAGATTGTTACTAGTCATATATATTCTTGTGCGGTGAATAGGGGGTGTTGAGTCCAGTTCACTGAGCAAGGAGTAGGTCTTGTGTGTTACATATTGGGTGTATGGAACGGTATCTGAGCGAATTTGAACCCCTTGTTTTATGCATCACCCCACCTCACCTTTCCCGTTAAGCAGCCATAGTGTGTTTTCTAAACGTGTGACTCTGTTCTGTTTTGTAATTCAGTTCAAGTGTAGCGGTTTTTACAGTCCCTCTATAAGTGATAGCTTATGATAAGTGTCTTTTTCTGTGTGACTTATTTCACTTAGAATCGTCGTACCTAAGTCCACTCATCTTGCTTCTACTAGCCTTATGACATTGATTTCATGTCTGACTGATATTCCATTGTACATAAGGACCACAAATTTTATCCATTTTTCTCTTTCCTGGGATATTTAAGGTGTCATGAAGTGGAGGTTCTTGTCAACAGAGCAGCCCCAAACTTTGGGGTGCCTGTGTCTTGCTGATTTTTAGTTTTCCCAATTTATACGCCCATGAGTGGACGTGCCCTATGCTCACTAAGCTGTGTTTTTTCGATGTTTCAGGACACACCGTACACTTCTCCAGAGTGGCTGTTGGCAATTTACATCCCGCCCATCAGCGTAGCAAGGCTGCCATTTCTCCATGGCCTGTCCTGCATTTCTGGTTTTGACACTTTTTGCAGCATGGCCCTTTTGACCCATGGGAAGCGAGACTTCTTTGTAGCGCTGATTTGCCTTTCCAGGTTGCTTGGTTGGCCAAAAAGGGCGTATGAGTTTTTTCCTGAATATATTCATGAAAAAACGCATACACCCTTTTTGGCCAAGGGCATCGTTGTCGACGTTTTGCCGCTTTTCATGTGCCTTAAAAGCGATTCGAATCTACCTCCTGAAATCTGTTTCCTGCAATTCTGCCTTGCTTTCAAATCCTCTTCGTTGACTTCCCTCAATATATCTGTGGATGAGAGTTATCACTTATAACTCTGCGGGTTTGTGAATTGCAGTGTCCCTGAGCTCCATTTTTCAACTCGCTTTTTTGGGAGCTGGCCGCAAAAGCGCGGGATTGCCTCAGGCCCTATTCTGCTTCTGGGCGGCAGGCTGAGCCTGTGGTTAATTCTTCTTCCTGATGGGAAAATAGAGTGACCTGTGCCTGTCCCAACACCTAGATCTAGTCTCTCATTGGTTGCCCCTCTTCCCGTTCAACCTCAGGACAAATTGCAACCTGTAGGGAACAGGAGGTTAAAGGTGCTGATTCTCCAAGTAAGTTGATTGCTAGTAAAGTAGCTGGAAAGGCGAACCCGAGCACAAGGACATGAGAAATGGGGTGTGTTTTAGAAACCTTTCAAAATCACATGGTGTACCATCTTCTGAGTTTCTCATGCATGTTTTCGATGTAGGAAGATGCCCTTGAACCTGGAGATTTGGGACCCATGGGATGGGTACCACGCAGTATTACTTTAAAGGGTCTGCGTTTGCTCACCCAACCTCTCAGCCCCAAGAGTGTCCACCCTTATGTCTCATCCAGCTGTGGGTCTAGATATGGTCAATCCAGGTTGCATCTCAGCCCCTGATCGAATTTTGTAAGAATTTCTCTCTCTTTCACTGTCTTTGTTTTACGGGTTTTTAAAAGTAATTTATTTTTATAATGGGGTTTAGCTGCTTTTCACGGCTGTGTTTATGCGGATTTACACCCACTTGACTCACTTCCAGACAGATATCAATACATAGGTTTTAAGATTGTTACTAGTCATATATATTCTTGTGCGGTGAATAGGGGGTGTTGAGTCCAGTTCACTGAGCAAGGAGTAGGTCTTGTGTGTTACATATTGGGTGTATGGAACGGTATCTGAGCGAATTTGAACCCCTTGTTTTATGCATCACCCCACCTCACCTTTCCCGTTAAGCAGCCATAGTGTGTTTTCTAAACGTGTGACTCTGTTCTGTTTTGTAATTCAGTTCAAGTGTAGCGGTTTTTACAGTCCCTCTATAAGTGATAGCTTATGATAAGTGTCTTTTTCTGTGTGACTTATTTCACTTAGAATCGTCGTACCTAAGTCCACTCATCTTGCTTCTACTAGCCTTATGACATTGATTTCATGTCTGACTGATATTCCATTGTACATAAGGACCACAAATTTTATCCATTTTTCTCTTTCCTGGGATATTTAAGGTGTCATGAAGTGGAGGTTCTTGTCAACAGAGCAGCCCCAAACTTTGGGGTGCCTGTGTCTTGCTGATTTTTAGTTTTCCCAATTTATACGCCCATGAGTGGACGTGCCCTATGCTCACTAAGCTGTGTTTTTTCGATGTTTCAGGACACACCGTACACTTCTCCAGAGTGGCTGTTGGCAATTTACATCCCGCCCATCAGCGTAGCAAGGCTGCCATTTCTCCATGGCCTGTCCTGCATTTCTGGTTTTGACACTTTTTGCAGCATGGCCCTTTTGACCCATGGGAAGCGAGACTTCTTTGTAGCGCTGATTTGCCTTTCCAGGTTGCTTGGTTGGCCAAAAAGGGCGTATGCGTTTTTTCCTGAATATATTCAGGAAAAAACGCATACACCCTTTTTGGCCAAGGGCATCGTTGTCGACGTTTTGCCGCTTTTCATGTGCCTTAAAGGCGATTCGAATCTACCTCCTGAAATCTGTTTCCTGCAATTCTGCCTTGCTTTCAAATCCTCTTCGTTGACTTCCCTCAATATATCTTTGGATGAGAGTTATCACTTATAACTCTGCGGGTTTGTGAATTGCAGTGTCCCTGAGCTCCATTTTTCAACTGTCTTTTTTGAGAGCTGGCCGCAAAAGCACGGGATTGCCTCAGGCCCTATTCTGGTTCCTGGCAGCCGGCTGAGCCTGTGGTTAATTCTTCTTCCTGATGGGAAAATAGAGTGACCTGTGCCTGTCCCAACACCTAGATCTAGTCTCTCATTGGTTGCCCCTCTTCCCGTTCATCCTCAGGACAAATTGCAACCTGTAGGGAACAGGAGGTTAAAGGTGCTGATTCTCCAAGTAGGGAGATTGCTAGTAAAGTAGCTGGAATGGCGAACCCGAGCACAAGGAGATGAGAAATGAGGTGCGTTTTAGAAACCTTTCAAAATCACACGGTGTACCATCTTCTGAGTTTCTCATGCATGTTTTCGATGTAGGAAGATGCCCTTGAACCTGGAGACTTGGGACCCATGGGATGGGTACCACGCAGTATTACTTTAAAGGGTCTGCGTTTGCTCACCCAACCTAACCCAACCTTTCAGCGCCAAGACTGTCCACCCTTATGTCTCATCCAGCTGTGCGTGTAGATATGGTCAATCCAGGTTGCATCACAGCCTCTGAACGAATTTTGTAAGAATTTCTCTCTCTTTCACTGTCTTTGTTTTACGGGTTTTTAAAAGTAATTTATTTTTATAATGGGGTTTAGCTGCTTTTCACGGCTGTGTTTATGCGGATTTACACCCACTTGACTCACTTCCAGACAGATATAAATACATAGGTTTTAAGATTCTTACTAGTCACATATATTCTTGTGAGGTGAATAGGGGGTGTTGAGTCCAGTTCACTGAGCAAGGAGTAGGTCTTGTCTATTACATATTGGGTGTATGGAACGGTATCTGAGCGAATTTGAAACCCTTGTTTTATGCATCACCCCACCTCACCTTTCCCGTTAAGCAGCCATAGTGTGTTTTCTAAACGTGTGATTCTGTTCTGTTCTGTAATTCAGTTCAAGTGTAGCGGTTTTTACATTCCCTCTATAAGTGATAGCTTATGATAAGTGTCTTTTTCTGTGTGACTTATTTCACTTAGAATCGTCGTACCTAAGTCCACTCATCTTGCTTCTACTAGCCTTATGACATTGATTTCATGTCTGAGTGATATTGCATTGTACATAAGGACCACAACTTCTTTATCCATTTTTCTCTTTCCTGGGATATTTAAGGTGTCATGAAGTGGAGGTTCTTGTCAACAGAGCAGCCCTAAACTTTGGGGTGCCTGTGTCTTGCTGATTTTTAGTTTTCCCAATTTATACGCCCATGAGTGGACGTGCCCTATGCTCCCTAAGCTGTGTTTTTTCGATGTTTCAGGACACACCGTACACTTCTCCAGAGTGGCTGTTGGCAATTAACATCCCGCCCATCAGCGTAGCAAGGCTGCCATTTCTCCATGGCCTGTCCTGCATTTCTGGTTTTGACACTTTTTGCAGCATGACCCTTTTGACCGATGGGAAGCGAGACTTCTTTGTAGCACTGATTTGCCTTTCCAGGTTGCTTGGTTGGCCAAAAAGGGCGTATGCGTTTTTTCCTGAATATATTCAGGAAAAAACGCATACGCCCTTTTTGGCCAAGGGCATCATTGTCGACGTTTTGCCGCTTTTCATGTGCTTTAAAGGCGATTCGAATCTACCTCCTGAAACCTGTTTCCTGCAATTCTGCCTTGCTTTCAAATCCTCTTCGTTGCCTTCCCTCAATATATTTGTGGACGAGAGTTATCATTTATAACTCAGCAGGTTTGTGAATGGCAGTCCCCCTGAGCTCCATTTTTCAACTGTCTTTTTTGGGAGCTGGCCGCAAAAGCACGGGATTGCCTCAGGCCCTATTCTGGTTCCCGGTGGCAGGCTGAGCCTGTGGTTAATTCTTCTTCCTGATGGGAAAATAGAGTGACCTGTGCCTGTCCCAACACCTAGATCTAGTCTCTCATTGGTTGCCCCTCTTCCCGTTCATCCTCAGGACAAATTGCAACCTGTAGGGAACAGGAGGTTAAAGGTGCTGATTCTCCAAGTAGGGAGATTGCTAGTAAAGTAGCTGGAATGGCGAACCCGAGCACAAGGAGATGAGAAATGAGGTGCGTTTTAGAAACCTTTCAAAATCACACGGTGTACCATCTTCTGAGTTTCTCATGCATGTTTTCGATGTAGGAAGATGCCCTTGAACCTGGAGATTTGGGACCCATGGGATGGGTACCACGCAGTATTACTTTAAAGGGTCTGCGTTTGCTCACCCAACCTCACCCAACCTGTCAGCCCCAAGAGTGTCCACCCTTATGTCTCATCCAGCTGTGGGTCTAGATATGGTCAATCCAGGTTGCATCACAGCCCCTGAACGAATTTTGTAAGAATTTCTCTCTCTTTCACTGTCTTTGTTTTACGGGTTTTTAAAAGTAATTTATTTTTATAATGGGGTTTAGCTGCTTTTCATGGCTGTGTTTATGCGGCTTTACACCCACTTGACTCACTTCCAGACAGATATCAATACATAGGTTTTAAGATTGTTACTAGTCACATATATTCTTGTGCGGTGAATAGGGGGTGTTGAGTCCAGTTCACTGAGCAAGGAGTAGGTCTTGTCTATTACATATTGGGTGTATGGAACGGTATCTGAGCGAATTTGAACCCCTTGTTTTATGCATCACCCCACCTCACCTTTCCCGTTAAGCAGCCATAGTGTGTTTTCTAAACGTGTGATTCTGTTCTGTTCTGTAATTCAGTTCAAGTGTAGCGGTTTTTACATTCCCTCTATAAGTGAGAGCTTATGATAAGTGTCTTTTTCTGTGTGACTTATTTCACTTAGAATCGTCGTGCCTAACTCCACTCATCTTGCTTCTACTTGCCTTATGACATTGATTTCATGTCTGAGTGATATTCCATTGTACATAAGGACCACAACTTCTTTATCCATTTTTCTCTTTCCTGGGATATTTAAGGTGTCATGAAGTGGAGGTTCTTGTCAACAGAGCAGCCCCAAACTTTGGGGTGCCTGTGTCTTGCTCATTTTTAGTTTTCCCAATTTATACGCCCATGAGTGGACGTGCCCTATGCTCCCTAAGCTGTGTTTTTTCGATGTTTCAGGACACACCGTACACTTCTCCAGAGTGGCTGTTGGCAACTTACATCCCGCCCATCAGCGTAGCAAGGCTGCCATTTCTCCATGGCCTGTCCTGCATTTCTGGTTTTGACACTTTTTGCAGCATGGCCCTTTTGGCCGATGGGAAGCGAGACTTCTTTGTAGCGCTGATTTGCCTTTCCAGGTTGCTTGGTTGGCCAAAAAGGGCGTATGCGTTTTTTCCTGAATATATTCAGGAAAAAACGCATACGCCCTTTTTGGCCAAGGGCATCATTGTCGACGTTTTGCCGCTTTTCATGTGCTTTACAGGCGATTCGAATCTACCTCCTGAAACCTGTTTCCTGCAATTCTGCCTTGCTTTCAAATCCTCTTCGTTGCCTTCCCTCAATATATCTGTGGATGAGAGTTATCATTTATAACTCTGCGGGTTTGTGAATTGCAGTGTCCCTGAGCTCCATTTTTCAACTCGCTTTTTTGGGAGCTGGCCGCAAAAGCGCGGGATTGCCTCAGGCCCTATTCTGCTTCTGGGCGGCAGGCTGAGCCTGTGGTTAATTCTTCTTCCTGATGGGAAAATAGAGTGACCTGTGCCTGTCCCAACACCTAGATCTAGTCTCTCATTGGTTGCCCCTCTTCCCGTTCAACCTCAGGACAAATTGCAACCTGTAGGGAACAGGAGGTTAAAGGTGCTGATTCTCCAAGTAAGTTGATTGCTAGTAAAGTAGCTGGAAAGGCGAACCCGAGCACAAGGACATGAGAAATGGGGTGTGTTTTAGAAACCTTTCAAAATCACATGGTGTACCATCTTCTGAGTTTCTCATGCATGTTTTCGATGTAGGAAGATGCCCTTGAACCTGGAGATTTGGGACCCATGGGATGGGTACCACGCAGTATTACTTTAAAGGGTCTGCGTTTGCTCACCCAACCTCTCAGCCCCAAGAGTGTCCACCCTTATGTCTCATCCAGCTGTGGGTCTAGATATGGTCAATCCAGGTTGCATCTCAGCCCCTGATCGAATTTTGTAAGAATTTCTCTCTCTTTCACTGTCTTTGTTTTACGGGTTTTTAAAAGTAATTTATTTTTATAATGGGGTTTAGCTGCTTTTCACGGCTGTGTTTATGCGGATTTACACCCACTTGACTCACTTCCAGACAGATATCAATACATAGGTTTTAAGATTGTTACTAGTCATATATATTCTTGTGCGGTGAATAGGGGGTGTTGAGTCCAGTTCACTGAGCAAGGAGTAGGTCTTGTGTGTTACATATTGGGTGTATGGAACGGTATCTGAGCGAATTTGAACCCCTTGTTTTATGCATCACCCCACCTCACCTTTCCCGTTAAGCAGCCATAGTGTGTTTTCTAAACGTGTGACTCTGTTCTGTTTTGTAATTCAGTTCAAGTGTAGCGGTTTTTACAGTCCCCTCTATAAGTGATAGCTTATGATAAGTGTCTTTTTCTGTGTGACTTATTTCACTTAGAATCGTCGTACCTAAGTCCACTCATCTTGCTTCTACTAGCCTTATGACATTGATTTCATGTCTGACTGATATTCCATTGTACATAAGGACCACAAATTTTATCCATTTTTCTCTTTCCTGGGATATTTAAGGTGTCATGAAGTGGAGGTTCTTGTCAACAGAGCAGCCCCAAACTTTGGGGTGCCTGTGTCTTGCTGATTTTTAGGTTTTCCCAATTTATACGCCCATGAGTGGACGTGCCCTATGCTCACTAAGCTGTGTTTTTTCGATGTTTCAGGACACACCGTACACTTCTCCAGAGTGGCTGTTGGCAATTTACATCCCGCCCATCAGCGTAGCAAGGCTGCCATTTCTCCATGGCCTGTCCTGCATTTCTGGTTTTGACACTTTTTGCAGCATGGCCCTTTTGACCCATGGGAAGCGAGACTTCTTTGTAGCGCTGATTTGCCTTTCCAGGTTGCTTGGTTGGCCAAAAAGGGCGTATGCGTTTTTTTCCTGAATATATTCAGGAAAAAACGCATACGCCCTTTTTGGCCAAGGGCATCGTTGTCGACGTTTTGCCGCTTTTCATGTGCCTTAAAGCGATTCGAATCTACCTCCTGAAATCTGTTTCCTGCAATTCTGCCTTGCTTTCAAATCCTCTTCGTTGACTTCCCTCAATATATCTGTGGATGAGAGTTATCACTTATAACTCTGCGGGTTTGTGAATTGCAGTGTCCCTGAGCTCCATTTTTCAACTCGCTTTTTTGGGAGCTGGCCGCAAAAGCGCGGGATTGCCTCAGGCCCTATTCTGCTTCTGGGCGGCAGGCTGAGCCTGTGGTTAATTCTTCTTCCTGATGGGAAAATAGAGTGACCTGTGCCTGTCCCAACACCTAGATCTAGTCTCTCATTGGTTGCCCCTCTTCCCGTTCAACCTCAGGACAAATTGCAACCTGTAGGGAACAGGAGGTTAAAGGTGCTGATTCTCCAAGTAAGTTGATTGCTAGTAAAGTAGCTGGAAAGGCGAACCCGAGCACAAGGACATGAGAAATGGGGTGTGTTTTAGAAACCTTTCAAAATCACATGGTGTACCATCTTCTGAGTTTCTCATGCATGTTTTCGATGTAGGAAGATGCCCTTGAACCTGGAGATTTGGGACCCATGGGATGGGTACCACGCAGTATTACTTTAAAGGGTCTGCGTTTGCTCACCCAACCTCTCAGCCCCAAGAGTGTCCACCCTTATGTCTCATCCAGCTGTGGGTCTAGATATGGTCAATCCAGGTTGCATCTCAGCCCCTGATCGAATTTTGTAAGAATTTCTCTCTCTTTCACTGTCTTTGTTTTACGGGTTTTTAAAAGTAATTTATTTTTATAATGGGGTTTAGCTGCTTTTCACGGCTGTGTTTATGCGGATTTACACCCACTTGACTCACTTCCAGACAGATATCAATACATAGGTTTTAAGATTGTTACTAGTCATATATATTCTTGTGCGGTGAATAGGGGGTGTTGAGTCCAGTTCACTGAGCAAGGAGTAGGTCTTGTGTGTTACATATTGGGTGTATGGAACGGTATCTGAGCGAATTTGAACCCCTTGTTTTATGCATCACCCCACCTCACCTTTCCCGTTAAGCAGCCATAGTGTGTTTTCTAAACGTGTGACTCTGTTCTGTTTTGTAATTCAGTTCAAGTGTAGCGGTTTTTACAGTCCCTCTATAAGTGATAGCTTATGATAAGTGTCTTTTTCTGTGTGACTTATTTCACTTAGAATCGTCGTACCTAAGTCCACTCATCTTGCTTCTACTAGCCTTATGACATTGATTTCATGTCTGACTGATATTCCATTGTACATAAGGACCACAAATTTTATCCATTTTTCTCTTTCCTGGGATATTTAAGGTGTCATGAAGTGGAGGTTCTTGTCAACAGAGCAGCCCCAAACTTTGGGGTGCCTGTGTCTTGCTGATTTTTAGTTTTCCCAATTTATACGCCCATGAGTGGACGTGCCCTATGCTCACTAAGCTGTGTTTTTTCGATGTTTCAGGACACACCGTACACTTCTCCAGAGTGGCTGTTGGCAATTTACATCCCGCCCATCAGCGTAGCAAGGCTGCCATTTCTCCATGGCCTGTCCTGCATTTCTGGTTTTGACACTTTTTGCAGCATGGCCCTTTTGACCCATGGGAAGCGAGACTTCTTTGTAGCGCTGATTTGCCTTTCCAGGTTGCTTGGTTGGCCAAAAAGGGCGTATGCGTTTTTTCCTGAATATATTCAGGAAAAAACGCATACACCCTTTTTGGCCAAGGGCATCGTTGTCGACGTTTTGCCGCTTTTCATGTGCCTTAAAGGCGATTCGAATCTACCTCCTGAAATCTGTTTCCTGCAATTCTGCCTTGCTTTCAAATCCTCTTCGTTGACTTCCCTCAATATATCTGTGGATGAGAGTTATCACTTATAACTCTGCGGGTTTGTGAATTGCAGTGTCCCTGAGCTCCATTTTTCAACTGTCTTTTTTGAGAGCTGGCCGCAAAAGCACGGGATTGCCTCAGGCCCTATTCTGGTTCCTGGCAGCCGGCTGAGCCTGTGGTTAATTCTTCTTCCTGATGGGAAAATAGAGTGACCTGTGCCTGTCCCAACACCTAGATCTAGTCTCTCATTGGTTGCCCCTCTTCCCGTTCATCCTCAGGACAAATTGCAACCTGTAGGGAACAGGAGGTTAAAGGTGCTGATTCTCCAAGTAGGGAGATTGCTAGTAAAGTAGCTGGAATGGCGAACCCGAGCACAAGGAGATGAGAAATGAGGTGCGTTTTAGAAACCTTTCAAAATCACACGGTGTACCATCTTCTGAGTTTCTCATGCATGTTTTCGATGTAGGAAGATGCCCTTGAACCTGGAGACTTGGGACCCATGGGATGGGTACCACGCAGTATTACTTTAAAGGGTCTGCGTTTGCTCACCCAACCTAACCCAACCTTTCAGCGCCAAGACTGTCCACCCTTATGTCTCATCCAGCTGTGCGTGTAGATATGGTCAATCCAGGTTGCATCACAGCCTCTGAACGAATTTTGTAAGAATTTCTCTCTCTTTCACTGTCTTTGTTTTACGGGTTTTTAAAAGTAATTTATTTTTATAATGGGGTTTAGCTGCTTTTCACGGCTGTGTTTATGCGGATTTACACCCACTTGACTCACTTCCAGACAGATATAAATACATAGGTTTTAAGATTCTTACTAGTCACATATATTCTTGTGAGGTGAATAGGGGGTGTTGAGTCCAGTTCACTGAGCAAGGAGTAGGTCTTGTCTATTACATATTGGGTGTATGGAACGGTATCTGAGCGAATTTGAAACCCTTGTTTTATGCATCACCCCACCTCACCTTTCCCGTTAAGCAGCCATAGTGTGTTTTCTAAACGTGTGATTCTGTTCTGTTCTGTAATTCAGTTCAAGTGTAGCGGTTTTTACATTCCCTCTATAAGTGATAGCTTATGATAAGTGTCTTTTTCTGTGTGACTTATTTCACTTAGAATCGTCGTACCTAAGTCCACTCATCTTGCTTCTACTAGCCTTATGACATTGATTTCATGTCTGAGTGATATTGCATTGTACATAAGGACCACAACTTCTTTATCCATTTTTCTCTTTCCTGGGATATTTAAGGTGTCATGAAGTGGAGGTTCTTGTCAACAGAGCAGCCCTAAACTTTGGGGTGCCTGTGTCTTGCTGATTTTTAGTTTTCCCAATTTATACGCCCATGAGTGGACGTGCCCTATGCTCCCTAAGCTGTGTTTTTTCGATGTTTCAGGACACACCGTACACTTCTCCAGAGTGGCTGTTGGCAATTAACATCCCGCCCATCAGCGTAGCAAGGCTGCCATTTCTCCATGGCCTGTCCTGCATTTCTGGTTTTGACACTTTTTGCAGCATGACCCTTTTGACCGATGGGAAGCGAGACTTCTTTGTAGCACTGATTTGCCTTTCCAGGTTGCTTGGTTGGCCAAAAAGGGCGTATGCGTTTTTTCCTGAATATATTCAGGAAAAAACGCATACGCCCTTTTTGGCCAAGGGCATCATTGTCGACGTTTTGCCGCTTTTCATGTGCTTTAAAGGCGATTCGAATCTACCTCCTGAAACCTGTTTCCTGCAATTCTGCCTTGCTTTCAAATCCTCTTCGTTGCCTTCCCTCAATATATTTGTGGACGAGAGTTATCATTTATAACTCAGCAGGTTTGTGAATGGCAGTCCCCCTGAGCTCCATTTTTCAACTGTCTTTTTTGGGAGCTGGCCGCAAAAGCACGGGATTGCCTCAGGCCCTATTCTGGTTCCCGGTGGCAGGCTGAGCCTGTGGTTAATTCTTCTTCCTGATGGGAAAATAGAGTGACCTGTGCCTGTCCCAACACCTAGATCTAGTCTCTCATTGGTTGCCCCTCTTCCCGTTCATCCTCAGGACAAATTGCAACCTGTAGGGAACAGGAGGTTAAAGGTGCTGATTCTCCAAGTAGGGAGATTGCTAGTAAAGTAGCTGGAATGGCGAACCCGAGCACAAGGAGATGAGAAATGAGGTGCGTTTTAGAAACCTTTCAAAATCACACGGTGTACCATCTTCTGAGTTTCTCATGCATGTTTTCGATGTAGGAAGATGCCCTTGAACCTGGAGATTTGGGACCCATGGGATGGGTACCACGCAGTATTACTTTAAAGGGTCTGCGTTTGCTCACCCAACCTCACCCAACCTGTCAGCCCCAAGAGTGTCCACCCTTATGTCTCATCCAGCTGTGGGTCTAGATATGGTCAATCCAGGTTGCATCACAGCCCCTGAACGAATTTTGTAAGAATTTCTCTCTCTTTCACTGTCTTTGTTTTACGGGTTTTTAAAAGTAATTTATTTTTATAATGGGGTTTAGCTGCTTTTCACGGCTGTGTTTATGCGGCTTTACACCCACTTGACTCACTTCCAGACAGATATCAATACATAGGTTTTAAGATTGTTACTAGTCACATATATTCTTGTGCGGTGAATAGGGGGTGTTGAGTCCAGTTCACTGAGCAAGGAGTAGGTCTTGTCTATTACATATTGGGTGTATGGAACGGTATCTGAGCGAATTTGAACCCCTTGTTTTATGCATCACCCCACCTCACCTTTCCCGTTAAGCAGCCATAGTGTGTTTTCTAAACGTGTGACTCTGTTCTGTTTTGTAATTCACTTCAAGTGTAGCGGTTTTTACAGTCCCTCTATAAGTGATAGCTTATGATAAGTGTCTTTTTCTGTGTGACTTATTTCACTTAGAATCGTCGTACCTAAATCCACTCATCTTGCTTCTACTAGCCTTATGACATTGATTTCATGTCTGACTGATATTCCATTGTACATAAGGACCACAAATTTTATCCATTTTTCTCTTTCCTGGGATATTTAAGGTGTCATGAAGTGGAGGTTCTTGTCAACAGAGCAGCCCCAAACTTTGGGGTGCCTGTGTCTTGCTGATTTTTAGTTTTCCCAATTTATACGCCCATGAGTGGACGTGCCCTATGCTCACTAAGCTGTGTTTTTTCGATGTTTCAGGACACACCGTACACTTCTCCAGAGTGGCTGTTGGCAATTTACATCCCGCCCATCAGCGTAGCAAGGCTGCCATTTCTCCATGGCCTGTCCTGCATTTCTGGTTTTGACACTTTTTGCAGCATGGCCCTTTTGACCCATGGGAAGCGAGACTTCTTTGTAGCGCTGATTTGCCTTTCCAGGTTGCTTGGTTGGCCAAAAAGGGCGTATGCGTTTTTTCCTGAATATATTCAGGAAAAAACGCATACACCCTTTTTGGCCAAGGGCATCGTTGTCGACGTTTTGCCGCTTTTCATGTGCCTTAAAGGCGATTCGAATCTACCTCCTGAAATCTGTTTCCTGCAATTCTGCCTTGCTTTCAAATCCTCTTCGTTGACTTCCCTCAATATATCTGTGGATGAGAGTTATCACTTATAACTCTGCGGGTTTGTGAATTGCAGTGTCCCTGAGCTCCATTTTTCAACTGTCTTTTTTGAGAGCTGGCCGCAAAAGCACGGGATTGCCTCAGGCCCTATTCTGGTTCCTGGCAGCCGGCTGAGCCTGTGGTTAATTCTTCTTCCTGATGGGAAAATAGAGTGACCTGTGACTGTCCCAACACCTAGATCTAGTCTCTCATTGGTTGCCCCTCTTCCCGTTCATCCTCAGGACAAATTGCAACCTGTAGGGAACAGGAGGTTAAAGGTGCTGATTCTCCAAGTAGGGAGATTGCTAGTAAAGTAGCTGGAATGGCGAACCCGAGCACAAGGAGATGAGAAATGAGGTGCGTTTTAGAAACCTTTCAAAATCACACGGTGTACCATCTTCTGAGTTTCTCATGCATGTTTTCGATGTAGGAAGATGCCCTTGAACCTGGAGACTTGGGACCCATGGGATGGGTACCACGCAGTATTACTTTAAAGGGTCTGCGTTTGCTCACCCAACCTAACCCAACCTTTCAGCGCCAAGACTGTCCACCCTTATGTCTCATCCAGCTGTGCGTGTAGATATGGTCAATCCAGGTTGCATCACAGCCTCTGAACGAATTTTGTAAGAATTTCTCTCTCTTTCACTGTCTTTGTTTTACGGGTTTTTAAAAGTAATTTATTTTTATAATGGGGTTTAGCTGCTTTTCACGGCTGTGTTTATGCGGATTTACACCCACTTGACTCACTTCCAGACAGATATAAATACATAGGTTTTAAGATTCTTACTAGTCACATATATTCTTGTGAGGTGAATAGGGGGTGTTGAGTCCAGTTCACTGAGCAAGGAGTAGGTCTTGTCTATTACATATTGGGTGTATGGAACGGTATCTGAGCGAATTTGAAACCCTTGTTTTATGCATCACCCCACCTCACCTTTCCCGTTAAGCAGCCATAGTGTGTTTTCTAAACGTGTGATTCTGTTCTGTTCTGTAATTCAGTTCAAGTGTAGCGGTTTTTACATTCCCTCTATAAGTGATAGCTTATGATAAGTGTCTTTTTCTGTGTGACTTATTTCACTTAGAATCGTCGTACCTAAGTCCACTCATCTTGCTTCTACTAGCCTTATGACATTGATTTCATGTCTGAGTGATATTGCATTGTACATAAGGACCACAACTTCTTTATCCATTTTTCTCTTTCCTGGGATATTTAAGGTGTCATGAAGTGGAGGTTCTTGTCAACAGAGCAGCCCTAAACTTTGGGGTGCCTGTGTCTTGCTGATTTTTAGTTTTCCCAATTTATACGCCCATGAGTGGACGTGCCCTATGCTCCCTAAGCTGTGTTTTTTCGATGTTTCAGGACACACCGTACACTTCTCCAGAGTGGCTGTTGGCAATTAACATCCCGCCCATCAGCGTAGCAAGGCTGCCATTTCTCCATGGCCTGTCCTGCATTTCTGGTTTTGACACTTTTTGCAGCATGACCCTTTTGACCGATGGGAAGCGAGACTTCTTTGTAGCACTGATTTGCCTTTCCAGGTTGCTTGGTTGGCCAAAAAGGGCGTATGCGTTTTTTCCTGAATATATTCAGGAAAAAACGCATACGCCCTTTTTGGCCAAGTGCATCATTGTCGACGTTTTGCCGCTTTTCATGTGCTTTAAAGGCGATTCGAATCTACCTCCTGAAACCTGTTTCCGGCAATTCTGCCTTGCTTTCAAATCCTCTTCGTTGCCTTCCCTCAATATATTTGTGGACGAGAGTTATCATTTATAACTCAGCAGGTTTGTGAATGGCAGTCCCCCTGAGCTCCATTTTTCAACTGTCTTTTTTGGGAGCTGGCCGCAAAAGCACGGGATTGCCTCAGGCCCTATTCTGGTTCCCGGTGGCAGGCTGAGCCTGTGGTTAATTCTTCTTCCTGATGGGAAAATAGAGTGACCTGTGCCTGTCCCAACACCTAGATCTAGTCTCTCATTGGTTGCCCCTCTTCCCGTTCATCCTCAGGACAAATTGCAACCTGTAGGGAACAGGAGGTTAAAGGTGCTGATTCTCCAAGTAGGGAGATTGCTAGTAAAGTAGCTGGAATGGCGAACCCGAGCACAAGGAGATGAGAAATGAGGTGCGTTTTAGAAACCTTTCAAAATCACACGGTGTACCATCTTCTGAGTTTCTCATGCATGTTTTCGATGTAGGAAGATGCCCTTGAACCTGGAGATTTGGGACCCATGGGATGGGTACCACGCAGTATTACTTTAAAGGGTCTGCGTTTGCTCACCCAACCTCACCCAACCTGTCAGCCCCAAGAGTGTCCACCCTTATGTCTCATCCAGCTGTGGGTCTAGATATGGTCAATCCAGGTTGCATCACAGCCCCTGAACGAATTTTGTAAGAATTTCTCTCTCTTTCACTGTCTTTGTTTTACGGGTTTTTAAAAGTAATTTATTTTTATAATGGGGTTTAGCTGCTTTTCACGGCTGTGTTTATGCGGCTTTACACCCACTTGACTCACTTCCAGACAGATATCAATACATAGGTTTTAAGATTGTTACTAGTCACATATATTCTTGTGCGGTGAATAGGGGGTGTTGAGTCCAGTTCACTGAGCAAGGAGTAGGTCTTGTCTATTACATATTGGGTGTATGGAACGGTATCTGAGCGAATTTGAACCCCTTGTTTTATGCATCACCCCACCTCACCTTTCCCGTTAAGCAGCCATAGTGTGTTTTCTAAACGTGTGATTCTGTTCTGTTCTGTAATTCAGTTCAAGTGTAGCGGTTTTTACATTCCCTCTATAAGTGATAGCTTATGATAAGTGTCTTTTTCTGTGTGACTTATTTCACTTAGAATCGTCGTACCTAAGTCCACTCATCTTGCTTCTACTAGCCTTATGACATTGATTTCATGTCTGAGTGATATTGCATTGTACATAAGGACCACAACTTCTTTATCCATTTTTCTCTTTCCTGGGATATTTAAGGTGTCATGAAGTGGAGGTTCTTGTCAACAGAGCAGCCCTAAACTTTGGGGTGCCTGTGTCTTGCTGATTTTTAGTTTTCCCAATTTATACGCCCATGAGTGGACGTGCCCTATGCTCCCTAAGCTGTGTTTTTTCGATGTTTCAGGACACACCGTACACTTCTCCAGAGTGGCTGTTGGCAATTAACATCCCGCCCATCAGCGTAGCAAGGCTGCCATTTCTCCATGGCCTGTCCTGCATTTCTGGTTTTGACACTTTTTGCAGCATGACCCTTTTGACCGATGGGAAGCGAGACTTCTTTGTAGCACTGATTTGCCTTTCCAGGTTGCTTGGTTGGCCAAAAAGGGCGTATGCGTTTTTTCCTGAATATATTCAGGAAAAAACGCATACGCCCTTTTTGGCCAAGGGCATCATTGTCGACGTTTTGCCGCTTTTCATGTGCTTTAAAGGCGATTCGAATCTACCTCCTGAAACCTGTTTCCTGCAATTCTGCCTTGCTTTCAAATCCTCTTCGTTGCCTTCCCTCAATATATTTGTGGACGAGAGTTATCATTTATAACTCAGCAGGTTTGTGAATGGCAGTCCCCCTGAGCTCCATTTTTCAACTGTCTTTTTTGGGAGCTGGCCGCAAAAGCACGGGATTGCCTCAGGCCCTATTCTGGTTCCCGGTGGCAGGCTGAGCCTGTGGTTAATTCTTCTTCCTGATGGGAAAATAGAGTGACCTGTGCCTGTCCCAACACCTAGATCTAGTCTCTCATTGGTTGCCCCTCTTCCCGTTCATCCTCAGGACAAATTGCAACCTGTAGGGAACAGGAGGTTAAAGGTGCTGATTCTCCAAGTAGGGAGATTGCTAGTAAAGTAGCTGGAATGGCGAACCCGAGCACAAGGAGATGAGAAATGAGGTGCGTTTTAGAAAGCTTTCAAAATCACACGGTGTACCATCTTCTGAGTTTCTCATGCATGTTTTCGATGTAGGAAGATGCCCTTGAACCTGGAGATTTGGGACCCATGGGATGGGTACCACGCAGTATTACTTTAAAGGGTCTGCGTTTGCTCACCCAACCTCTCAGCCCCAAGAGTGTCCACCCTTATGTCTCATCCAGCTGTGGGTCTAGATATGGTCAATCCAGGTTGCATCTCAGCCCCTGATCGAATTTTGTAAGAATTTCTCTCTCTTTCACTGTCTTTGTTTTACGGGTTTTTAAAAGTAATTTATTTTTATAATGGGGTTTAGCTGCTTTTCACGGCTGTGTTTATGCGGATTTACACCCACTTGACTCACTTCCAGACAGATATCATTACATAGGTTTTAAGATTCTTACTAGTCACATATATTCTTGTGCGGTGAATAGGGGGTGTTGAGTCCAGTTCACTGAGCAAGGAGTAGGTCTTGTGTGTTACATATTGGGTGTATGGAACGGTATCTGAGCGAATTTGAAACCCTTGTTTTATGCATCACCCCACCTCACCTTTCCCGTTAAGCAGCCATAGTGTGTTTTCTAAACGTGTGACTCTGTTCTGTTTTGTAATTCAGTTCAAGTGTAGCGGTTTTTACAGTCCCTCTATAAGTGATAGCTTATGATAAGTGTCTTTTTCTGTGTGACTTATTTCACTTAGAATCGTCGTACCTAAGTCCACTCATCTTGCTTCTACTAGCCTTATGACATTGATTTCATGTCTGACTGATATTCCATTGTACATAAGGACCACAAATTTTATCCATTTTTCTCTTTCCTGGGATATTTAAGGTGTCATGAAGTGGAGGTTCTTGTCAACAGAGCAGCCCCAAACTTTGGGGTGCCTGTGTCTTGCTGATTTTTAGTTTTCCCAATTTATACGCCCATGAGTGGACGTGCCCTATGCTCACTAAGCTGTGTTTTTTCGATGTTTCAGGACACACCGTACACTTCTCCAGAGTGGCTGTTGGCAATTTACATCCCGCCCATCAGCGTAGCAAGGCTGCAATTTCTCCATGGCCTGTCCTGCATTTCTGGTTTTGACACTTTTTGCAGCATGGCCCTTTTGACCCATGGGAAGCGAGACTTCTTTGTAGCGCTGATTTGCCTTTCCAGGTTGCTTGGTTGGCCAAAAAGGGCGTATGCGTTTTTTCCTGAATATATTCAGGAAAAAACGCATACGCCCTTTTTGGCCAAGGGCATCATTGTCGACGTTTTGCCGCTTTTCATGTGCCTTAAAGGCGATTCGAATCTACCTCCTGAAATCTGTTTCCTGCAATTCTGCCTTGCTTTCAAATCCTCTTCGTTGCCTTCCCTCAATATATCTGTGGATGAGAGTTATCACTTATAACTCTGCGGGTTTGTGAATTGCAGTGTCCCTGAGCTCCATTTTTCAACTGTCTTTTTTGAGAGCTGGCCGCAAAAGCACGGGATTGCCTCAGGCCCTATTCTGGTTCCTGGCAGCAGGCTGAGCCTGTGGTTAATTCTTCTTCCTGATGGGAAAATAGAGTGACCTGTGCCTGTCCCAACAGCTAGATCTAGTCTCTCATTGGTTGCCCCTCTTCCCGTTCATCCTCAGGACAAATTGCAACCTGTAGGGAACAGGAGGTTAAAGGTGCTGATTCTCCAAGTAGGGAGATTGCTAGTAAAGTAGCTGGAATGGCGAACCCGAGCACAAGGAGATGAGAAATGAGGTGCGTTTTAGAAACCTTTCAAAATCACACGGTGTACCATCTTCTGAGTTTCTCATGCATGTTTTCGATGTAGGAAGATGCCCTTGAACCTGGAGACTTGGGACCCATGGGATGGGTACCACGCAGTATTACTTTAAAGGGTCTGCGTTTGCTCACCCAACCTAACCCAACCTTTCAGCGCCAAGACTGTCCACCCTTATGTCTCATCCAGCTGTGCGTGTAGATATGGTCAATCCAGGTTGCATCACAGCCTCTGAACGAATTTTGTAAGAATTTCTCTCTCTTTCACTGTCTTTGTTTTACGGGTTTTTAAAAGTAATTTATTTTTATAATGGGGTTTAGCTGCTTTTCACGGCTGTGTTTATGCGGATTTACACCCACTTGACTCACTTCCAGACAGATATAAATACATAGGTTTTAAGATTCTTACTAGTCACATATATTCTTGTGAGGTGAATAGGGGGTGTTGAGTCCAGTTCACTGAGCAAGGAGTAGGTCTTGTCTATTACATATTGGGTGTATGGAACGGTATCTGAGCGAATTTGAAACCCTTGTTTTATGCATCACCCCACCTCACCTTTCCCGTTAAGCAGCCATAGTGTGTTTTCTAAACGTGTGATTCTGTTCTGTTCTGTAATTCAGTTCAAGTGTAGCGGTTTTTACATTCCCTCTATAAGTGATAGCTTATGATAAGTGTCTTTTTCTGTGTGACTTATTTCACTTAGAATCGTCATACCTAAGTCCACTCATCTTGCTTCTACTAGCCTTATGACATTGATTTCATGTCTGAGTGATAATGCATTGTACATAAGGACCACAACTTCTTTATCCATTTTTCTCTTTCCTGGGATATTTAAGGTGTCATGAAGTGGAGGTTCTTGTCAACAGAGCAGCCCTAAACTTTGGGGTGCCTGTGTCTTGCTGATTTTTAGTTTTCCCAATTTATACGCCCATGAGTGGACGTGCCCTATGCTCCCTAAGCTGTGTTTTTTCGATGTTTCAGGACACACCGTACACTTCTCCAGAGTGGCTGTTGGCAATTAACATCCCGCCCATCAGCGTAGCAAGGCTGCCATTTCTCCATGGCCTGTCCTGCATTTCTGGTTTTGACACTTTTTGCAGCATGACCCTTTTGACCGATGGGAAGCGAGACTTCTTTGTAGCACTGATTTGCCTTTCCAGGTTGCTTGGTTGGCCAAAAAGGGCGTATGCGTTTTTTCCTGAATATATTCAGGAAAAAACGCATACGCCCTTTATGGCCAAGGGCATCATTGTCGACGTTTTGCCGCTTTTCATGTGCTTTAAAGGCGATTCGAATCTACCTCCTGAAACCTGTTTCCTGCAATTCTGCCTTGCTTTCAAATCCTCTTCGTTGCCTTCCCTCAATATATTTGTGGACGAGAGTTATCATTTATAACTCAGCAGGTTTGTGAATGGCAGTCCCCCTGAGCTCCATTTTTCAACTGTCTTTTTTGGGAGCTGGCCGCAAAAGCACGGGATTGCCTCAGGCCCTATTCTGGTTCCCGGTGGCAGGCTGAGCCTGTGGTTAATTCTTCTTCCTGATGGGAAAATAGAGTGACCTGTGCCTGTCCCAACACCTAGATCTAGTCTCTCATTGGTTGCCCCTCTTCCCGTTCATCCTCAGGACAAATTGCAACCTGTAGGGAACAGGAGGTTAAAGGTGCTGATTCTCCAAGTAGGGAGATTGCTAGTAAAGTAGCTGGAATGGCGAACCCGAGCACAAGGAGATGAGAAATGAGGTGCGTTTTAGAAACCTTTCAAAATCACACGGTGTACCATCTTCTGAGTTTCTCATGCATGTTTTCGATGTAGGAAGATGCCCTTGAACCTGGAGATTTGGGACCCATGGGATGGGTACCACGCAGTATTACTTTAAAGGGTCTGCGTTTGCTCACCCAACCTCTCAGCCCCAAGAGTGTCCACCCTTATGTCTCATCCAGCTGTGGGTCTAGATATGGTCAATCCAGGTTGCATCTCAGCCCCTGATCGAATTTTGTAAGAATTTCTCTCTCTTTCACTGTCTTTGTTTTACGGGTTTTTAAAAGTAATTTATTTTTATAATGGGGTTTAGCTGCTTTTCACGGCTGTGTTTATGCGGATTTACACCCACTTGACTCACTTCCAGACAGATATCATTACATAGGTTTTAAGATTCTTACTAGTCACATATATTCTTGTGAGGTGAATAGGGGGTGTTGAGTCCAGTTCACTGAGCAAGGAGTAGGTCTTGTCTATTACATATTGGGTGTATGGAACGGTATCTGAGCGAATTTGAAACCCTTGTTTTATGCATCACCCCACCTCACCTTTCCCGTTAATCAGCCATAGTGTGTTTTCTAAACGTGTGACTCTGTTCTGTTTTGTAATTCAGCTCAAGTGTAGCCGTTTTTACATTCCCTCTATAAGTGATAGCTTATGATAAGTGTCTTTTTCTGTGTGACTTATTTCACTTAGAATCGTCGTATCTAAATCCACTCATCTTGCTTCTACTAGCCTTATGACATTGATTTCATGTCTGAGTGATATTCCATTGTACATAAGGACCACAACTTCTTTATCCATTTTTCTCTTTCCTGGGATATTTAAGGTGCCATGAAGTGGAGGTTCTTTTCAACAGAGCAGCCCTAAACTTTGTTTTGCCTGTGTCTTCCTGATTTTTAGTTTTCCCAATTTATACGCCCATGAGTGGACGTGCCCTATGCTCCCTAAGCTGTGTTTTTTCGATGTTTCAGGACACACCGTACACTTCTCCAGAGTGGCTGTTGGCAATTTAGATCCCGCCCATCAGCGTAGCAAGGCTGCCATTTCTCCATGGCTTGTCCTGCATTTCTGGTTTTGACACTTTTTGCAGCATGGCCCTTTTGACCGATGGGAAGCGAGACTTCTTTGTAGCGCTGATTAGCCTTTCCAGGTTGCTTGGTTGGCCAAACAGGGCGTATGCGTTTTTTCCTGAATATATTCAGGAAAAAACGCATACGCCCTGTTTGGCCAAGGGCATCATTGTCGACGTTTTGCCGCTTTTCATGTGCTTTAAATGCGATTCAAATCTACCTCGTGAAATCTGTTTCCTGCAATTCTACCTTGCTTTCAAATCCTCTTCGTTGCCTTCCCTCAATATATCTGTGGATGAGAGTTATCATTTATAACTCTGCGGGTTTGTGAATTGCAGTGTCCCTGAGCTCCATTTTTCAACTCGCTTTTTTGGGAGCTGGCCGCAAAAGCGCGGGATTGCCTCAGGCCCTATTCTGCTTCTGGGCGGCAGGCTGAGCCTGTGGTTAATTCTTCTTCCTGATGGGAAAATAGAGTGACCTGTGCCTGTCCCAACACCTAGATCTAGTCTCTCATTGGTTGCCCCTCTTCCCGTTCATTCTCAGGACAAATTGCAACCTGTAGGGAAGAGGAGCTTAAAGGTGCTGATTCTCCAAGTAGGGAGATTGCTAGTAAAGTAGCTGGAAAGGCGAACCCGAGCACAAGGAGATGAGAAATGAGGTGCATATTAGAAACCTTTCAAAATCACACGGTGTACCATCTTCTGGGTTACTCATGCATGTTTTCAATGTAGGAAGATGCCCTTGAACCTGGAGATTTGGGACCCATGGGATGGGTACCACGCAGTATTACTTTAAAGGGTCTGCGTTTGCTCACCCAACCTCACCCAACCTTTCAGCCCCAAGAGTGTCCACCCTTAGGTCTCATCCAGCTGTGGGTCTAGATATGGTCAATCCAGGTTGCATCACAGCCTCTGAACGAATTTTGTAAGAATTTCTCTCTCTTTCACTGTCTTTGTTTTACGGGTTTTTAAAAGTAATTTATTTTTATAATGGGGTTTAGCTGCTTTTCACGGCCGTGTTTATGCGGCTTTACACCCACTTGACTCACTTCCAGACAGATATCAATACATAGGTTTTAAGATTATTACTAGTCACATATATTCTTGTGCGGTGAATAGGGGGTGTTGAGTCCAGTTCACTGAGCAAGGAGTAGGTCTTGTCTATTACATATTGGGTGTATGGAACGGTATCTGAGCGAATTTGAAACCCTTGTTTTATGCATCACCCCACCTCACCTTTCCCGTTAAGCAGCCATAGTGTGTTTTCTAAACGTGTGACTCTGTTCTGTTTTGTAATTCAGTTCAAGTGTAGCGGGTTTTACATCCCCTCTATAAGTGATAGCTTATGATAAGTGTCTTTTTCTGTGTGACTTATTTCACTTAGAATCGTCGTACCTAAATCCACTCATCTTGCTTCTACTAGCCTTATGACATTGATTTCATGTCTGAGTGATATTCCATTGTACATAAGGACCACAACTTCTTTATCCATTTTTCTCTTTCCTGGGATATTTAAGGTGCCGTGAAGTGGAGGTTCTTGTCAACAGAGCAGCCCTAAACTTTGGGGTGCCTGTGTCTTGCTGATTTTTAGTTTTCCCAATTTATACGCCCATGAGTGGACGTGCCCTATGCTCCCTAAGCTGTGTTTTTTCGATGTTTCAGGACACACCGTACACTTCTCCAGAGTGGCTGTTGGCAATTTACATCCCGCCCATCAGCGTAGCAAGGCTGCCATTTCTCCATGGCCTGTCCTGCATTTCTGGTTTTGACACTTTTTGCAGCATGGCACTTTTAACCGATGGGAAGCGAGACTTCTTTGTAGCGCTGATTAGCCTTTCCAGTTTGCTTGGTTGGCCAAACAGGGCGTATGCGTTTTTTCCTGAATATATTCAGGAAAAAACGCATACGCCCTGTTTGGCCAAGGGCATCATTGTCGACGTTTTGCCGCTTTTCATGTGCTTTAAATGCGATTCAAATCTACCTCCTGAAATCTGTTTCCTGCAATTCTACCTTGCTTTCAAATCCTCTTCGTTGCCTTCCCTCAATATATCTGTGGATGAGAGTTATCATTTATAACTCTGCGGGTTTGTGAATTGCAGTGTCCCTGAGCTCCATTTTTCAACTCGCTTTTTTGGGAGCTGGCCGCAAAAGCGCGGGATTACCTCAGGCCCTATTCTGCTTCTGGGCGGCAGGCTGAGCCTGTGGTTAATTCTTCTTCCTGATGGGAAAATAGAGTGACCTGTGCCTGTCCCAACACCTAGATCTGGTCTCTCATTGGTTGCCCCTCTTCCCGTTCATCCTCAGGACAAATTGCAACCTGTAGGGAAGAGGAGCTTAAAGGTGCTGATTCTCCAAGTAGGGAGATTGCTAGTAAAGTAGCTGGAAAGGCGAACCCGAGCACAAGGAGATGAGAAATGAGGTGCGTATTAGAAACCTTTCAAAATCACACGGTGTACCATCTTCTGGGTTACTCATGCATGTTTTCAATGTAGGAAGATGCCCTTGAACCTGGAGATTTGGGACCCATGGGATGGGTACCACGCAGTATTACTTTAAAGGGTCTGCGTTTGCTCACCCAACCTCACCCAACCTTTCAGCCCCAAGAGTGTCCACCCTTATGTCTCATCCAGCTGTGGGTCTAGATATGGTCAATCCAGGTTGCATCTCAGCCCCTGATCGAATTTTGTAAGAATTTCTCTCTCTTTCACTGTCTTTGTTTTACGGGTTTTTAAAAGTAATTTATTTTTATAATGGGGTTTAGCTGCTTTTCACGGCTGTGTTTATGCGGATTTACACCCACTTGACTCACTTCCAGACAGATATCAATACATAGGTTTTAAGATTGTTACTAGTCATATATATTCTTGTGCGGTGAATAGGGGGTGTTGAGTCCAGTTCACTGAGCAAGGAGTAGGTCTTGTGTGTTACATATTGGGTGTATGGAACGGTATCTGAGAGAATTTGAACCCCTTGTTTTATGCATCACCCCACCTCACCTTTCCCGTTAAGCAGCCATAGTGTGTTTTCTAAACGTGTGACTCTGTTCTGTTTTGTAATTCAGTTCAAGTGTAGCGGTTTTTACAGTCCCTCTATAAGTGATAGCTTATGATAAGTGTCTTTTTCTGTGTGACTTATTTCACTTAGAATCGTCGTACCTAAGTCCACTCATCTTGCTTCTACTAGCCTTATGACATTGATTTCATGTCTGACTGATATTCCATTGTACATAAGGACCACAAATTTTATCCATTTTTCTCTTTCCTGGGATATTTAAGGTGTCATGAAGTGGAGGTTCTTGTCAACAGAGCAGCCCCAAACTTTGGGGTGCCTGTGTCTTCCTGATTTTTAGTTTTCCCAATTTATACGCCCATGAGTGGACGTGCCCTATGCTCACTAAGCTGTGTTTTTTCGATGTTTCAGGACACACCGTACACTTCTCCAGAGTGGCTGTTGGCAATTTACATCCCGCCCATCAGCGTAGCAAGGCTGCCATTTCTCCATGGCCTGTCCTGCATTTCTGGTTTTGACACTTTTTGCAGCATGGCCCTTTTGACCCATGGGAAGCGAGACTTCTTTGTAGCGCTGATTTGCCTTTCCAGGTTGCTTGGTTGGCCAAAAAGGGCGTATGCGTTTTTTCCTGAATATATTCAGGAAAAAACGCATACACCCTTTTTGGCCAAGGGCATCATTGTCGACGTTTTGCCGCTTTTCATGTGCCTTAAAGGCGATTCGAATCTACCTCCTGAAATCTGTTTCCTGCAATTCTGCCTTGCTTTCAAATCCTCTTCGTTGACTTCCCTCAATATATCTGTGGATGAGAGTTATCACTTATAACTCTGCGGGTTTGTGAATTGCAGTGTCCCTGAGCTCCATTTTTCAACTGTCTTTTTTGAGAGCTGGCCGCAAAAGCACGGGATTGCCTCAGGCCCTATTCTGGTTCCTGGCAGCCGGCTGAGCCTGTGGTTAATTCTTCTTCCTGATGGGAAAATAGAGTGACCTGTGCCTGTCCCAACAGCTAGATCTAGTCTCTCATTGGTTGCCCCTCTTCCCGTTCATCCTCAGGACAAATTGCAACCTGTAGGGAACAGGAGGTTAAAGGTGCTGATTCTCCAAGTAGGGAGATTGCTAGTAAAGTAGCTGGAATGGCGAACCCGAGCACAAGGAGATGAGAAATGAGGTGCGTTTTAGAAACCTTTCAAAATCACACGGTGTACCATCTTCTGAGTTTCTCATGCATGTTTTCGATGTAGGAAGATGCCCTTGAACCTGGAGATTTGGGACCCATGGGATGGGTACCACGCAGTATTACTTTAAAGGGTCTGCGTTTGCTCACCCAACCTCTCAGCCCCAAGAGTGTCCACCCTTATGTCTCATCCAGCTGTGGGTCTAGATATGGTCAATCCAGGTTGCATCTCAGCCCCTGATCGAATTTTGTAAGAATTTCTCTCTCTTTCACTGTCTTTGTTTTACGGGTTTTTAAAAGTAATTTATTTTTATAATGGGGTTTAGCTGCTTTTCACGGCTGTGTTTATGCGGATTTACACCCACTTGACTCACTTCCAGACAGATATCAATACATAGGTTTTAAGATTCTTACTAGTCACATATATTCTTGTGCGGTGAATAGGGGGTGTTGAGTCCAGTTCACTGAGCAAGGAGTAGGTCTTGTCTATTACATATTGGGTGTATGGAACGGTATCTGAGCGAATTTGAAACCCTTGTTTTATGCATCACCCCACCTCACCTTTCCCGTTAATCAGCCATAGTGTGTTTTCTAAACGTGTGACTCTGTTCTGTTTTGTAATTCAGCTCAAGTGTAGCCGTTTTTACATTCCCTCTATAAGTGATAGCTTATGATAAGTGTCTTTTTCTGTGTGACTTATTTCACTTAGAATCGTCGTATCTAAATCCACTCATCTTGCTTCTACTAGCCTTATGACATTGATTTCATGTCTGAGTGATATTCCATTGTACATAAGGACCACAACTTCTTTATCCATTTTTCTCTTTCCTGGGATATTTAAGGTGCCATGAAGTGGAGGTTCTTGTCAACAGAGCAGCCCTAAACTTTGTGTTGCCTGTGTCTTCCTGATTTTTAGTTTTCCCAATTTATACGCCCATGAGTGGACGTGCCCTATGCTCCCTAAGCTCTGTTTTTTCGATGTTTCAGGACACACCGTACACTTCTCCAGAGTGGCTGTTGGCAATTTAGATCCCGCCCATCAGCGTAACAAGGCTGCCATTTCTCCATGGCTTGTCCTGCATTTCTGGTTTTGACACTTTTTGCAGCATGGCCCTTTTGACCGATGGGAAGCGAGACTTCTTTGTAGCGCTGATTAGCCTTTCCAGGTTGCTTGGTTGGCCAAACAGGGCGTATGCGTTTTTTCCTGAATATATTCAGGAAAAAACGCATACGCCCTGTTTGGCCAAGGGCATCATTGTCGACGTTTTGCCGCTTTTCATGTGCTTTAAATGCGATTCAAATCTACCTCGTGAAATCTGTTTCCTGCAATTCTACCTTGCTTTCAAATCCTCTTCGTTGCCTTCCCTCAATATATCTGTGGATGAGAGTTATCATTTATAACTCTGCGGGTTTGTGAATTGCAGTGTCCCTGAGCTCCATTTTTCAACTCGCTTTTTTGGGAGCTGGCCGCAAAAGCGCGGGATTGCCTCAGGCCCTATTCTGCTTCTGGGCGGCAGGCTGAGCCTGTGGTTAATTCTTCTTCCTGATGGGAAAATAGAGTGACCTGTGCCTGTCCCAACACCTAGATCTAGTCTCTCATTGGTTGCCCCTCTTCCCGTTCATCCTCAGGACAAATTGCAACCTGTAGGGAACAGGAGCTTAAAGGTGCTGATTCTCCAAGTAGGGAGATTGCTAGTAAAGTAGCTGGAAAGGCGAACCCGAGCACAAGGAGATGAGAAATGAGGTGCATATTAGAAACCTTTCAAAATCACACGGTGTACCATCTTCTGGGTTACTCGTGCATGTTTTCAATGTAGGAAGATGCCCTTGAACCTGGAGATTTGGGACCCATGGGATGGGTACCACGCAGTATTACTTTAAAGGGTCTGCGTTTGCTCACCCAACCTCACCCAAACTTTCAGCCCCAAGAGTGTCCACCCTTATGTCTCATCCAGCTGTGGGTCTAGATATGGTCAATCCAGGTTGCATCACAGCCTCTGAACGAATTTTGTAAGAATTTCTCTCTCTTTCACTGTCTTTGTTTTACGGGTTTTTAAAAGTAGTTTATTTTTATAATGGGGTTTAGCTGCTTTTCACGGCTGTGTTTATGCGGCTTTACACCCACTTGACTCACTTCCAGACAGATATCAATACATAGGTTTTAAGATTCTTACTAGTCACATATATTCTTGTGCGGTGAATAGGGGGTGTTGAGTCCAGTTCACTGAGCAAGGAGTAGGTCTTGTCTATTACATATTGGGTGTATGGAACGGTATCTGAGCGAATTTGAAACCCTTGTTTTATGCATCACCCCACCTCACCTTTCCCGTTAAGCAGCCAGAGTGTGTTTTCTAAACGTGTGACTCTGTTCTGTTTTGTAATTCAGTTCAAGTGTAGCGGGTTTTACATCCCCTCTATAAGTGATAGCTTATGATAACTGTCTTTTTCTGTGTGACTTATTTCACTTAGAATCGTCGTACCTAAATCCACTCATCTTGCTTCTACTAGCCTTATGACATTGATTTCATGTCTGAGTGATATTCCATTGTACATAAGGACCACAACTTCTTTATCCATTTTTCTCATTCCTGGGATATTTAAGGTGCCATGAAGTGGAGGTTCTTGTCAACAGAGCAGCCCTAAACTTTGGGGTGCCTGTGTCTTGCTGATTTTTAGTTTTCCCAATTTATACGCCCATGAGTGGATGTGCCCTATGCTCCCTAAGCTGTGTTTTTTCGATGTTTCAGGACACACCGTACACTTCCCCAGAGTGGCTGTTGGCAATTTACATCCCGCCCATCAGCGTAGCAAGGCTGCCATTTCTCCATGGCCTGTCCTGCATTTCTGGTTTTGACACTTTTTGCAGCATGGCCCTTTTGACCCATGGGAAGCGAGACTTCTTTGTAGCGCTGATTTGCCTTTCCAGGTTGCTTGGTTGGCCAAAAAGGGCGTATGCGTTTTTTCCTGAATATATTCAGGAAAAAACGCATACACCCTTTTTGGCCAAGGGCATCGTTGTCGACGTTTTGCCGCTTTTCATGTGCCTTAAAGGCGATTCGAATCTACCTCCTGAAATCTGTTTCCTGCAATTCTGCCTTGCTTTCAAATCCTCTTCGTTGATTTCCCTCAATATATCTGTGGATGAGAGTTATCACTTATAACTCTGCGGGTTTGTGAATTGCAGTGTCCCTGAGCTCCATTTTTCAACTGTCTTTTTTGAGAGCTGGCCGCAAAAGCACGGGATTGCCTCAGGCCCTATTCTGGTTCCTGGCAGCCGGCTGAGCCTGTGGTTAATTCTTCTTCCTGATGGGAAAATAGAGTGACCTGTGCCTGTCCCAACACCTAGATCTAGTCTCTCATTGGTTGCCCCTCTTCCCGTTCATCCTCAGGACAAATTGCAACCTGTAGGGAACAGGAGGTTAAAGGTGCTGATTCTCCAAGTAGGGAGATTGCTAGTAAAGTAGCTGGAATGGCGAACCCGAGCACAAGGAGATGAGAAATGAGGTGCGTTTTAGAAACCTTTCAAAATCACACGGTGTACCATCTTCTGAGTTTCTCATGCATGTTTTCGATGTAGGAAGATGCCCTTGAACCTGGAGACTTGGGACCCATGGGATGGGTACCACGCAGTATTACTTTAAAGGGTCTGCGTTTGCTCACCCAACCTAACCCAACCTTTCAGCGCCAAGACTGTCCACCCTTATGTCTCATCCAGCTGTGCGTGTAGATATGGTCAATCCAGGTTGCATCACAGCCTCTGAACGAATTTTGTAAGAATTTCTCTCTCTTTCACTGTCTTTGTTTTACGGGTTTTTAAAAGTAATTTATTTTTATAATGGGGTTTAGCTGCTTTTCACGGCTGTGTTTATGCGGATTTACACCCACTTGACTCACTTCCAGACAGATATAAATACATAGGTTTTAAGATTCTTACTAGTCACATATATTCTTGTGAGGTGAATAGGGGGTGTTGAGTCCAGTTCACTGAGCAAGGAGTAGGTCTTGTCTATTACATATTGGGTGTATGGAACGGTATCTGAGCGAATTTGAAACCCTTGTTTTATGCATCACCCCACCTCACCTTTCCCGTTAAGCAGCCATAGTGTGTTTTCTAAACGTGTGATTCTGTTCTGTTCTGTAATTCAGTTCAAGTGTAGCGGTTTTTACATTCCCTCTATAAGTGATAGCTTATGATAAGTGTCTTTTTCTGTGTGACTTATTTCACTTAGAATCGTCGTACCTAAGTCCACTCATCTTGCTTCTACTAGCCTTATGACATTGATTTCATGTCTGAGTGATATTGCATTGTACATAAGGACCACAACTTCTTTATCCATTTTTCTCTTTCCTGGGATATTTAAGGTGTCATGAAGTGGAGGTTCTTGTCAACAGAGCAGCCCTAAACTTTGGGGTGCCTGTGTCTTGCTGATTTTTAGTTTTCCCAATTTATACGCCCATGAGTGGACGTGCCCTATGCTCCCTAAGCTGTGTTTTTTCGATGTTTCAGGACACACCGTACACTTCTCCAGAGTGGCTGTTGGCAATTAACATCCCGCCCATCAGCGTAGCAAGGCTGCCATTTCTCCATGGCCTGTCCTGCATTTCTGGTTTTGACACTTTTTGCAGCATGACCCTTTTGACCGATGGGAAGCGAGACTTCTTTGTAGCACTGATTTGCCTTTCCAGGTTGCTTGGTTGGCCAAAAAGGGCGTATGCGTTTTTTCCTGAATATATTCAGGAAAAAACGCATACGCCCTTTTTGGCCAAGGGCATCATTGTCGACGTTTTGCCGCTTTTCATGTGCTTTAAAGGCGATTCGAATCTACCTCCTGAAACCTGTTTCCTGCAATTCTGCCTTGCTTTCAAATCCTCTTCGTTGCCTTCCCTCAATATATTTGTGGACGAGAGTTATCATTTATAACTCAGCAGGTTTGTGAATGGCAGTCCCCCTGAGCTCCATTTTTCAACTGTCTTTTTTGGGAGCTGGCCGCAAAAGCACGGGATTGCCTCAGGCCCTATTCTGGTTCCCGGTGGCAGGCTGAGCCTGTGGTTAATTCTTCTTCCTGATGGGAAAATAGAGTGACCTGTGCCTGTCCCAACACCTAGATCTAGTCTCTCATTGGTTGCCCCTCTTCCCGTTCATCCTCAGGACAAATTGCAACCTGTAGGGAACAGGAGGTTAAAGGTGCTGATTCTCCAAGTAGGGAGATTGCTAGTAAAGTAGCTGGAATGGCGAACCCGAGCACAAGGAGATGAGAAATGAGGTGCGTTTTAGAAACCTTTCAAAATCACACGGTGTACCATCTTCTGAGTTTCTCATGCATGTTTTCGATGTAGGAAGATGCCCTTGAACCTGGAGATTTGGGACCCATGGGATGGGTACCACGCAGTATTACTTTAAAGGGTCTGCGTTTGCTCACCCAACCTCTCAGCCCCAAGAGTGTCCACCCTTATGTCTCATCCAGCTGTGGGTCTAGATATGGTCAATCCAGGTTGCATCTCAGCCCCTGATCGAATTTTGTAAGAATTTCTCTCTCTTTCACTGTCTTTGTTTTACGGGTTTTTAAAAGTAATTTATTTTTATAATGGGGTTTAGCTGCTTTTCACGGCTGTGTTTATGCGGATTTACACCCACTTGACTCACTTCCAGACAGATATCATTACATAGGTTTTAAGATTCTTACTAGTCACATATATTCTTGTGCGGTGAATAGGGGGTGTTGAGTCCAGTTCACTGAGCAAGGAGTAGGTCTTGTCTATTACATATTGGGTGTATGGAACGGTATCTGAGCGAATTTGAAACCCTTGTTTTATGCATCACCCCACCTCACCTTTCCCGTTAATCAGCCATAGTGTGTTTTCTAAACGTGTGACTCTGTTCTGTTTTGTAATTCAGCTCAAGTGTAGCCGTTTTTACATTCCCTCTATAAGTGATAGCTTATGATAAGTGTCTTTTTCTGTGTGACTTATTTCACTTAGAATCGTCGTATCTAAATCCACTCATCTTGCTTCTACTAGCCTTATGACATTGATTTCATGTCTGAGTGATATTCCATTGTACATAAGGACCACAACTTCTTTATCCATTTTTCTCTTTCCTGGGATATTTAAGGTGCCATGAAGTGGAGGTTCTTTTCAACAGAGCAGCCCTAAACTTTGTTTTGCCTGTGTCTTCCTGATTTTTAGTTTTCCCAATTTATACGCCCATGAGTGGACGTGCCCTATGCTCCCTAAGCTGTGTTTTTTCGATGTTTCAGGACACACCGTACACTTCTCCAGAGTGGCTGTTGGCAATTTAGATCCCGCCCATCAGCGTAGCAAGGCTGCCATTTCTCCATGGCTTGTCCTGCATTTCTGGTTTTGACACTTTTTGCAGCATGGCCCTTTTGACCGATGGGAAGCGAGACTTCTTTGTAGCGCTGATTAGCCTTTCCAGGTTGCTTGGTTGGCCAAACAGGGCGTATGCGTTTTTTCCTGAATATATTCAGGAAAAAACGCATACGCCCTGTTTGGCCAAGGGCATCATTGTCGACGTTTTGCCGCTTTTCATGTGCTTTAAATGCGATTCAAATCTACCTCGTGAAATCTGTTTCCTGCAATTCTACCTTGCTTTCAAATCCTCTTCGTTGCCTTCCCTCAATATATCTGTGGATGAGAGTTATCATTTATAACTCTGCGGGTTTGTGAATTGCAGTGTCCCTGAGCTCCATTTTTCAACTCGCTTTTTTGGGAGCTGGCCGCAAAAGCGCGGGATTGCCTCAGGCCCTATTCTGCTTCTGGGCGGCAGGCTGAGCCTGTGGTTAATTCTTCTTCCTGATGGGAAAATAGAGTGACCTGTGCCTGTCCCAACACCTAGATCTAGTCTCTCATTGGTTGCCCCTCTTCCCGTTCATCCTCAGGACAAATTGCAACCTGTAGGGAAGAGGAGCTTAAAGGTGCTGATTCTCCAAGTAGGGAGATTGCTAGTAAAGTAGCTGGAAAGGCGAACCCGAGCACAAGGAGATGAGAAATGAGGTGCATATTAGAAACCTTTCAAAATCACACGGTGTACCATCTTCTGGGTTACTCATGCATGTTTTCAATGTAGGAAGATGCCCTTGAACCTGGAGATTTGGGACCCATGGGATGGGTACCACGCAGTATTACTTTAAAGGGTCTGCGTTTGCTCACCCAACCTCACCCAACCTTTCAGCCCCAAGAGTGTCCACCCTTAGGTCTCATCCAGCTGTGGGTCTAGATATGGTCAATCCAGGTTGCATCACAGCCTCTGAACGAATTTTGTAAGAATTTCTCTCTCTTTCACTGTCTTTGTTTTACGGGTTTTTAAAAGTAATTTATTTTTATAATGGGGTTTAGCTGCTTTTCACGGCCGTGTTTATGCGGCTTTACACCCACTTGACTCACTTCCAGACAGATATCAATACATAGGTTTTAAGATTATTACTAGTCACATATATTCTTGTGCGGTGAATAGGGGGTGTTGAGTCCAGTTCACTGAGCAAGGAGTAGGTCTTGTCTATTACAAATTGGGTGTATGGAACGGTATCTGAGCGATTTTGAAACCCTTGTTTTATGCATCACCCCACCTCACCTTTCCCGTTAAGCAGCCATAGTGTGTTTTCTAAACGTGTGACTCTGTTCTGTTTTGTAATTCAGTTCAAGTGTAGCGGTTTTTACAGTCCCTCTATAAGTGATAGCTTATGATAAGTGTCTTTTTCTGTGTGACTTATTTCACTTAGAATCGTCGTACCTAAGTCCACTCATCTTGCTTCTACTAGCCTTATGACATTGATTTCATGTCTGACTGATATTCCATTGTACATAAGGACCACAAATTTTATCCATTTTTCTCTTTCCTGGGATATTTAAGGTGTCATGAAGTGGAGGTTCTTGTCAACAGAGCAGCCCCAAACTTTGGGGTGCCTGTGTCTTGCTGATTTTTAGTTTTCCCAATTTATACGCCCATGAGTGGACGTGCCCTATGCTCACTAAGCTGTGTTTTTTCGATGTTTCAGGACACACCGTACACTTCTCCAGAGTGGCTGTTGGCAATTTACATCCCGCCCATCAGCGTAGCAAGGCTGCCATTTCTCCATGGCCTGTCCTGCATTTCTGGTTTTGACACTTTTTGCAGCATGGCCCTTTTGACCCATGGGAAGCGAGACTTCTTTGTAGCGCTGATTTGCCTTTCCAGGTTGCTTGGTTGGCCAAAAAGGGCGTATGCGTTTTTTCCTGAATATATTCAGGAAAAAACGCATACGCCCTTTTTGGCCAAGGGCATCATTGTCGACGTTTTGCCGCTTTTCATGTGCCTTAAAGGCGATTCGAATCTACCTCCTGAAATCTGTTTCCTGCAATTCTGCCTTGCTTTCAAATCCTCTTCGTTGACTTCCCTCAATATATCTGTGGATGAGAGTTATCACTTATAACTCTGCGGGTTTGTGAATTGCAGTGTCCCTGAGCTCCATTTTTCAACTGTCTTTTTTGAGAGCTGGCCGCAAAAGCACGGGATTGCCTCAGGCCCTATTCTGGTTCCTGGCAGCCGGCTGAGCCTGTGGTTAATTCTTCTTCCTGATGGGAAAATAGAGTGACCTGTGCCTGTCCCAACAGCTAGATCTAGTCTCTCATTGGTTGCCCCTCTTCCCGTTCATCCTCAGGACAAATTGCAACCTGTAGGGAACAGGAGGTTAAAGGTGCTGATTCTCCAAGTAGGGAGATTGCTAGTAAAGTAGCTGGAATGGCGAACCCGAGCACAAGGAGATGAGAAATGAGGTGCGTTTTAGAAACCTTTCAAAATCACACGGTGTACCATCTTCTGAGTTTCTCATGCATGTTTTCGATGTAGGAAGATGCCCTTGAACCTGGAGATTTGGGACCCATGGGATGGGTACCACGCAGTATTACTTTAAAGGGTCTGCGTTTGCTCACCCAACCTCTCAGCCCCAAGAGTGTCCACCCTTATGTCTCATCCAGCTGTGGGTCTAGATATGGTCAATCCAGGTTGCATCTCAGCCCCTGATCGAATTTTGTAAGAATTTCTCTCTCTTTCACTGTCTTTGTTTTACGGGTTTTTAAAAGTAATTTATTTTTATAATGGGGTTTAGCTGCTTTTCACGGCTGTGTTTATGCGGATTTACACCCACTTGACTCACTTCCAGACAGATATCAATACATAGGTTTTAAGATTCTTACTAGTCACATATATTCTTGTGCGGTGAATAGGGGGTGTTGAGTCCAGTTCACTGAGCAAGGAGTAGGTCTTGTCTATTACATATTGGGTGTATGGAACGGTATCTGAGCGAATTTGAAACCCTTGTTTTATGCATCACCCCACCTCACCTTTCCCGTTAATCAGCCATAGTGTGTTTTCTAAACGTGTGACTCTGTTCTGTTTTGTAATTCAGCTCAAGTGTAGCCGTTTTTACATTCCCTCTATAAGTGATAGCTTATGATAAGTGTCTTTTTCTGTGTGACTTATTTCACTTAGAATCGTCGTATCTAAATCCACTCATCTTGCTTCTACTAGCCTTATGACATTGATTTCATGTCTGAGTGATATTCCATTGTACATAAGGACCACAACTTCTTTATCCATTTTTCTCTTTCCTGGGATATTTAAGGTGCCATGAAGTGGAGGTTCTTGTCAACAGAGCAGCCCTAAACTTTGTGTTGCCTGTGTCTTCCTGATTTTTAGTTTTCCCAATTTATACGCCCATGAGTGGACGTGCCCTATGCTCCCTAAGCTCTGTTTTTTCGATGTTTCAGGACACACCGTACACTTCTCCAGAGTGGCTGTTGGCAATTTAGATCCCGCCCATCAGCGTAACAAGGCTGCCATTTCTCCATGGCTTGTCCTGCATTTCTGGTTTTGACACTTTTTGCAGCATGGCCCTTTTGACCGATGGGAAGCGAGACTTCTTTGTAGCGCTGATTAGCCTTTCCAGGTTGCTTGGTTGGCCAAACAGGGCGTATGCGTTTTTTCCTGAATATATTCAGGAAAAAACGCATACGCCCTGTTTGGCCAAGGGCATCATTGTCGACGTTTTGCCGCTTTTCATGTGCTTTAAATGCGATTCAAATCTACCTCGTGAAATCTGTTTCCTGCAATTCTACCTTGCTTTCAAATCCTCTTCGTTGCCTTCCCTCAATATATCTGTGGATGAGAGTTATCATTTATAACTCTGCGGGTTTGTGAATTGCAGTGTCCCTGAGCTCCATTTTTCAACTCGCTTTTTTGGGAGCTGGCCGCAAAAGCGCGGGATTGCCTCAGGCCCTATTCTGCTTCTGGGCGGCAGGCTGAGCCTGTGGTTAATTCTTCTTCCTGATGGGAAAATAGAGTGACCTGTGCCTGTCCCAACACCTAGATCTAGTCTCTCATTGGTTGCCCCTCTTCCCGTTCATCCTCAGGACAAATTGCAACCTGTAGGGAAGAGGAGCTTAAAGGTGCTGATTCTCCAAGTAGGGAGATTGCTAGTAAAGTAGCTGGAAAGGCGAACCCGAGCACAAGGAGATGAGAAATGAGGTGCATATTAGAAACCTTTCAAAATCACACGGTGTACCATCTTCTGGGTTACTCATGCATGTTTTCAATGTAGGAAGATGCCCTTGAACCTGGAGATTTGGGACCCATGGGATGGGTACCACGCAGTATTACTTTAAAGGGTCTGCGTTTGCTCACCCAACCTCACCCAACCTTTCAGCCCCAAGAGTGTCCACCCTTAGGTCTCATCCAGCTGTGGGTCTAGATATGGTCAATCCAGGTTGCATCACAGCCTCTGAACGAATTTTGTAAGAATTTCTCTCTCTTTCACTGTCTTTGTTTTACGGGTTTTTAAAAGTAATTTATTTTTATAATGGGGTTTAGCTGCTTTTCACGGCCGTGTTTATGCGGCTTTACACCCACTTGACTCACTTCCAGACAGATATCAATACATAGGTTTTAAGATTATTACTAGTCACATATATTCTTGTGCGGTGAATAGGGGGTGTTGAGTCCAGTTCACTGAGCAAGGAGTAGGTCTTGTCTATTACATATTGGGTGTATGGAACGGTATCTGAGCGAATTTGAAACCCTTGTTTTATGCATCACCCCACCTCACCTTTCCCGTTAAGCAGCCATAGTGTGTTTTCTAAACGTGTGACTCTGTTCTGTTTTGTAATTCAGTTCAAGTGTAGCGGTTTTTACAGTCCCTCTATAAGTGATAGCTTATGATAAGTGTCTTTTTCTGTGTGACTTATTTCACTTAGAATCGTCGTACCTAAGTCCACTCATCTTGCTTCTACTAGCCTTATGACATTGATTTCATGTCTGACTGATATTCCATTGTACATAAGGACCACAAATTTTATCCATTTTTCTCTTTCCTGGGATATTTAAGGTGTCATGAAGTGGAGGTTCTTGTCAACAGAGCAGCCCCAAACTTTGGGGTGCCTGTGTCTTGCTGATTTTTAGTTTTCCCAATTTATACGCCCATGAGTGGACGTGCCCTATGCTCACTAAGCTGTGTTTTTTCGATGTTTCAGGACACACCGTACACTTCTCCAGAGTGGCTGTTGGCAATTTACATCCCGCCCATCAGCGTAGCAAGGCTGCCATTTCTCCATGGCCTGTCCTGCATTTCTGGTTTTGACACTTTTTGCAGCATGGCCCTTTTGACCCATGGGAAGCGAGACTTCTTTGTAGCGCTGATTTGCCTTTCCAGGTTGCTTGGTTGGCCAAAAAGGGCGTATGCGTTTTTTCCTGAATATATTCAGGAAAAAACGCATACGCCCTTTTTGGCCAAGGGCATCATTGTCGACGTTTTGCCGCTTTTCATGTGCCTTAAAGGCGATTCGAATCTACCTCCTGAAATCTGTTTCCTGCAATTCTGCCTTGCTTTCAAATCCTCTTCGTTGACTTCCCTCAATATATCTGTGGATGAGAGTTATCACTTATAACTCTGCGGGTTTGTGAATTGCAGTGTCCCTGAGCTCCATTTTTCAACTGTCTTTTTTGAGAGCTGGCCGCAAAAGCACGGGATTGCCTCAGGCCCTATTCTGGTTCCTGGCAGCCGGCTGAGCCTGTGGTTAATTCTTCTTCCTGATGGGAAAATAGAGTGACCTGTGCCTGTCCCAACAGCTAGATCTAGTCTCTCATTGGTTGCCCCTCTTCCCGTTCATCCTCAGGACAAATTGCAACCTGTAGGGAACAGGAGGTTAAAGGTGCTGATTCTCCAAGTAGGGAGATTGCTAGTAAAGTAGCTGGAATGGCGAACCCGAGCACAAGGAGATGAGAAATGAGGTGCGTTTTAGAAACCTTTCAAAATCACACGGTGTACCATCTTCTGAGTTTCTCATGCATGTTTTCGATGTAGGAAGATGCCCTTGAACCTGGAGATTTGGGACCCATGGGATGGGTACCACGCAGTATTACTTTAAAGGGTCTGCGTTTGCTCACCCAACCTCTCAGCCCCAAGAGTGTCCACCCTTATGTCTCATCCAGCTGTGGGTCTAGATATGGTCAATCCAGGTTGCATCTCAGCCCCTGATCGAATTTTGTAAGAATTTCTCTCTCTTTCACTGTCTTTGTTTTACGGGTTTTTAAAAGTAATTTATTTTTATAATGGGGTTTAGCTGCTTTTCACGGCTGTGTTTATGCGGATTTACACCCACTTGACTCACTTCCAGACAGATATCAATACATAGGTTTTAAGATTCTTACTAGTCACATATATTCTTGTGCGGTGAATAGGGGGTGTTGAGTCCAGTTCACTGAGCAAGGAGTAGGTCTTGTCTATTACATATTGGGTGTATGGAACGGTATCTGAGCGAATTTGAAACCCTTGTTTTATGCATCACCCCACCTCACCTTTCCCGTTAATCAGCCATAGTGTGTTTTCTAAACGTGTGACTCTGTTCTGTTTTGTAATTCAGCTCAAGTGTAGCCGTTTTTACATTCCCTCTATAAGTGATAGCTTATGATAAGTGTCTTTTTCTGTGTGACTTATTTCACTTAGAATCGTCGTATCTAAATCCACTCATCTTGCTTCTACTAGCCTTATGACATTGATTTCATGTCTGAGTGATATTCCATTGTACATAAGGACCACAACTTCTTTATCCATTTTTCTCTTTCCTGGGATATTTAAGGTGCCATGAAGTGGAGGTTCTTGTCAACAGAGCAGCCCTAAACTTTGTGTTGCCTGTGTCTTCCTGATTTTTAGTTTTCCCAATTTATACGCCCATGAGTGGACGTGCCCTATGCTCCCTAAGCTCTGTTTTTTCGATGTTTCAGGACACACCGTACACTTCTCCAGAGTGGCTGTTGGCAATTTAGATCCCGCCCATCAGCGTAACAAGGCTGCCATTTCTCCATGGCTTGTCCTGCATTTCTGGTTTTGACACTTTTTGCAGCATGGCCCTTTTGACCGATGGGAAGCGAGACTTCTTTGTAGCGCTGATTAGCCTTTCCAGGTTGCTTGGTTGGCCAAACAGGGCGTATGCGTTTTTTCCTGAATATATTCAGGAAAAAACGCATACGCCCTGTTTGGCCAAGGGCATCATTGTCGACGTTTTGCCGCTTTTCATGTGCTTTAAATGCGATTCAAATCTACCTCGTGAAATCTGTTTCCTGCAATTCTACCTTGCTTTCAAATCCTCTTCGTTGCCTTCCCTCAATATATCTGTGGATGAGAGTTATCATTTATAACTCTGCGGGTTTGTGAATTGCAGTGTCCCTGAGCTCCATTTTTCAACTCGCTTTTTTGGGAGCTGGCCGCAAAAGCGCGGGATTGCCTCAGGCCCTATTCTGCTTCTGGGCGGCAGGCTGAGCCTGTGGTTAATTCTTCTTCCTGATGGGAAAATAGAGTGACCTGTGCCTGTCCCAACACCTAGATCTAGTCTCTCATTGGTTGCCCCTCTTCCCGTTCATCCTCAGGACAAATTGCAACCTGTAGGGAACAGGAGCTTAAAGGTGCTGATTCTCCAAGTAGGGAGATTGCTAGTAAAGTAGCTGGAAAGGCGAACCCGAGCACAAGGAGATGAGAAATGAGGTGCATATTAGAAACCTTTCAAAATCACACGGTGTACCATCTTCTGGGTTACTCGTGCATGTTTTCAATGTAGGAAGATGCCCTTGAACCTGGAGATTTGGGACCCATGGGATGGGTACCACGCAGTATTACTTTAAAGGGTCTGCGTTTGCTCACCCAACCTCACCCAAACTTTCAGCCCCAAGAGTGTCCACCCTTATGTCTCATCCAGCTGTGGGTCTAGATATGGTCAATCCAGGTTGCATCACAGCCTCTGAACGAATTTTGTAAGAATTTCTCTCTCTTTCACTGTCTTTGTTTTACGGGTTTTTAAAAGTAGTTTATTTTTATAATGGGGTTTAGCTGCTTTTCACGGCTGTGTTTATGCGGCTTTACACCCACTTGACTCACTTCCAGACAGATATCAATACATAGGTTTTAAGATTCTTACTAGTCACATATATTCTTGTGCGGTGAATAGGGGGTGTTGAGTCCAGTTCACTGAGCAAGGAGTAGGTCTTGTCTATTACATATTGGGTGTATGGAACGGTATCTGAGCGAATTTGAAACCCTTGTTTTATGCATCACCCCACCTCACCTTTCCCGTTAAGCAGCCAGAGTGTGTTTTCTAAACGTGTGACTCTGTTCTGTTTTGTAATTCAGTTCAAGTGTAGCGGGTTTTACATCCCCTCTATAAGTGATAGCTTATGATAACTGTCTTTTTCTGTGTGACTTATTTCACTTAGAATCGTCGTACCTAAATCCACTCATCTTGCTTCTACTAGCCTTATGACATTGATTTCATGTCTGAGTGATATTCCATTGTACATAAGGACCACAACTTCTTTATCCATTTTTCTCATTCCTGGGATATTTAAGGTGCCATGAAGTGGAGGTTCTTGTCAACAGAGCAGCCCTAAACTTTGGGGTGCCTGTGTCTTGCTGATTTTTAGTTTTCCCAATTTATACGCCCATGAGTGCATGTGCCCTATGCTCCCTAAGCTGTGTTTTTTCGATGTTTCAGGACACACCGTACACTTCCCCAGAGTGGCTGTTGGCAATTTACATCCCGCCCATCAGCGTAGCAAGGCTGCCATTTCTCCATGGCCTGTCCTGCATTTCTGGTTTTGACACTTTTTGCAGCATGGCCCTTTTGACCCATGGGAAGCGAGACTTCTTTGTAGTGCTGATTTGCCTTTCCAGGTTGCTTGGTTGGCCAAAAAGGGCGTATGCGTTTTTTCCTGAATATATTCAGGAAAAAACGCATACACCCTTTTTGGCCAAGGGCATCGTTGTCGACGTTTTGCCGCTTTTCATGTGCCTTAAAGGCGATTCGAATCTACCTCCTGAAATCTGTTTCCTGCAATTCTGCCTTGCTTTCAAATCCTCTTCGTTGACTTCCCTCAATATATCTGTGGATGAGAGTTATCACTTATAACTCTGCGGGTTTGTGAATTGCAGTGTCCCTGAGCTCCATTTTTCAACTGTCTTTTTTGAGAGCTGGCCGCAAAAGCACGGGATTGCCTCAGGCCCTATTCTGGTTCCTGGCAGCCGGCTGAGCCTGTGGTTAATTCTTCTTCCTGATGGGAAAATAGAGTGACCTGTGCCTGTCCCAACACCTAGATCTAGTCTCTCATTGGTTGCCCCTCTTCCCGTTCATCCTCAGGACAAATTGCAACCTGTAGGGAACAGGAGGTTAAAGGTGCTGATTCTCCAAGTAGGGAGATTGCTAGTAAAGTAGCTGGAATGGCGAACCCGAGCACAAGGAGATGAGAAATGAGGTGCGTTTTAGAAACCTTTCAAAATCACACGGTGTACCATCTTCTGAGTTTCTCATGCATGTTTTCGATGTAGGAAGATGCCCTTGAACCTGGAGACTTGGGACCCATGGGATGGGTACCACGCAGTATTACTTTAAAGGGTCTGCGTTTGCTCACCCAACCTAACCCAACCTTTCAGCGCCAAGACTGTCCACCCTTATGTCTCATCCAGCTGTGCGTGTAGATATGGTCAATACAGGTTGCATCACAGCCTCTGAACGAATTTTGTAAGAATTTCTCTCTCTTTCACTGTCTTTGTTTTACGGGTTTTTAAAAGTAATTTATTTTTATAATGGGGTTTAGCTGCTTTTCACGGCTGTGTTTATGCGGATTTACACCCACTTGACTCACTTCCAGACAGATATAAATACATAGGTTTTAAGATTCTTACTAGTCACATATATTCTTGTGAGGTGAATAGGGGGTGTTGAGTCCAGTTCACTGAGCAAGGAGTAGGTCTTGTCTATTACATATTGGGTGTATGGAACGGTATCTGAGCGAATTTGAAACCCTTGTTTTATGCATCACCCCACCTCACCTTTCCCGTTAAGCAGCCATAGTGTGTTTTCTAAACGTGTGATTCTGTTCTGTTCTGTAATTCAGTTCAAGTGTAGCGGTTTTTACATTCCCTCTATAAGTGATAGCTTATGATAAGTGTCTTTTTCTGTGTGACTTATTTCACTTAGAATCGTCGTACCTAAGTCCACTCATCTTGCTTCTACTAGCCTTATGACATTGATTTCATGTCTGAGTGATATTGCATTGTACATAAGGACCACAACTTCTTTATCCATTTTTCTCTTTCCTGGGATATTTAAGGTGTCATGAAGTGGAGGTTCTTGTCAACAGAGCAGCCCTAAACTTTGGGGTGCCTGTGTCTTGCTGATTTTTAGTTTTCCCAATTTATACGCCCATGAGTGGACGTGCCCTATGCTCCCTAAGCTGTGTTTTTTCGATGTTTCAGGACACACCGTACACTTCTCCAGAGTGGCTGTTGGCAATTAACATCCCGCCCATCAGCGTAGCAAGGCTGCCATTTCTCCATGGCCTGTCCTGCATTTCTGGTTTTGACACTTTTTGCAGCATGACCCTTTTGACCGATGGGAAGCGAGACTTCTTTGTAGCACTGATTTGCCTTTCCAGGTTGCTTGGTTGGCCAAAAAGGGCGTATGCGTTTTTTCCTGAATATATTCAGGAAAAAACGCATACGCCCTTTTTGGCCAAGGGCATCATTGTCGACGTTTTGCCGCTTTTCATGTGCTTTAAAGGCGATTCGAATCTACCTCCTGAAACCTGTTTCCTGCAATTCTGCCTTGCTTTCAAATCCTCTTCGTTGCCTTCCCTCAATATATTTGTGGACGAGAGTTATCATTTATAACTCAGCAGGTTTGTGAATGGCAGTCCCCCTGAGCTCCATTTTTCAACTGTCTTTTTTGGGAGCTGGCCGCAAAAGCACGGGATTGCCTCAGGCCCTATTCTGGTTCCCGGTGGCAGGCTGAGCCTGTGGTTAATTCTTCTTCCTGATGGGAAAATAGAGTGACCTGTGCCTGTCCCAACACCTAGATCTAGTCTCTCATTGGTTGCCCCTCTTCCCGTTCATCCTCAGGACAAATTGCAACCTGTAGGGAACAGGAGGTTAAAGGTGCTGATTCTCCAAGTAGGGAGATTGCTAGTAAAGTAGCTGGAATGGCGAACCCGAGCACAAGGAGATGAGAAATGAGGTGCGTTTTAGAAACCTTTCAAAATCACACGGTGTACCATCTTCTGAGTTTCTCATGCATGTTTTCGATGTAGGAAGATGCCCTTGAACCTGGAGATTTGGGACCCATGGGATGGGTACCACGCAGTATTACTTTAAAGGGTCTGCGTTTGCTCACCCAACCTCTCAGCCCCAAGAGTGTCCACCCTTATGTCTCATCCAGCTGTGGGTCTAGATATGGTCAATCCAGGTTGCATCTCAGCCCCTGATCGAATTTTGTAAGAATTTCTCTCTCTTTCACTGTCTTTGTTTTACGGGTTTTTAAAAGTAATTTATTTTTATAATGGGGTTTAGCTGCTTTTCACGGCTGTGTTTATGCGGATTTACACCCACTTGACTCACTTCCAGACAGATATCATTACATAGGTTTTAAGATTCTTACTAGTCACATATATTCTTGTGCGGTGAATAGGGGGTGTTGAGTCCAGTTCACTGAGCAAGGAGTAGGTCTTGTCTATTACATATTGGGTGTATGGAACGGTATCTGAGCGAATTTGAAACCCTTGTTTTATGCATCACCCCACCTCACCTTTCCCGTTAATCAGCCATAGTGTGTTTTCTAAACGTGTGACTCTGTTCTGTTTTGTAATTCAGCTCAAGTGTAGCCGTTTTTACATTCCCTCTATAAGTGATAGCTTATGATAAGTGTCTTTTTCTGTGTGACTTATTTCACTTAGAATCGTCGTACCTAAATCCACTCATCTTGCTTCTACTAGCCTTATGACATTGATTTCATGTCTGAGTGATATTCCATTGTACATAAGGACCACAACTTCTTTATCCATTTTTCTCTTTCCTGGGATATTTAAGGTGCCATGAAGTGGAGGTTCTTTTCAACAGAGCAGCCCTAAACTTTGTTTTGCCTGTGTCTTCCTGATTTTTAGTTTTCCCAATTTATACGCCCATGAGTGGACGTGCCCTATGCTCCCTAAGCTGTGTTTTTTCGATGTTTCAGGACACACCGTACACTTCTCCAGAGTGGCTGTTGGCAATTTAGATCCCGCCCATCAGCGTAGCAAGGCTGCCATTTCTCCATGGCTTGTCCTGCATTTCTGGTTTTGACACTTTTTGCAGCATGGCCCTTTTGACCGATGGGAAGCGAGACTTCTTTGTAGCGCTGATTAGCCTTTCCAGGTTGCTTGGTTGGCCAAACAGGGCGTATGCGTTTTTTCCTGAATATATTCAGGAAAAAACGCATACGCCCTGTTTGGCCAAGGGCATCATTGTCGACGTTTTGCCGCTTTTCATGTGCTTTAAATGCGATTCAAATCTACCTCGTGAAATCTGTTTCCTGCAATTCTACCTTGCTTTCAAATCCTCTTCGTTGCCTTCCCTCAATATATCTGTGGATGAGAGTTATCATTTATAACTCTGCGGGTTTGTGAATTGCAGTGTCCCTGAGCTCCATTTTTCAACTCGCTTTTTTGGGAGCTGGCCGCAAAAGCGCGGGATTGCCTCAGGCCCTATTCTGCTTCTGGGCGGCAGGCTGAGCCTGTGGTTAATTCTTCTTCCTGATGGGAAAATAGAGTGACCTGTGCCTGTCCCAACACCTAGATCTAGTCTCTCATTGGTTGCCCCTCTTCCCGTTCATCCTCAGGACAAATTGCAACCTGTAGGGAAGAGGAGCTTAAAGGTGCTGATTCTCCAAGTAGGGAGATTGCTAGTAAAGTAGCTGGAAAGGCGAACCCGAGCACAAGGAGATGAGAAATGAGGTGCATATTAGAAACCTTTCAAAATCACACGGTGTACCATCTTCTGGGTTACTCATGCATGTTTTCAATGTAGGAAGATGCCCTTGAACCTGGAGATTTGGGACCCATGGGATGGGTACCACGCAGTATTACTTTAAAGGGTCTGCGTTTGCTCACCCAACCTCACCCAACCTTTCAGCCCCAAGAGTGTCCACCCTTAGGTCTCATCCAGCTGTGGGTCTAGATATGGTCAATCCAGGTTGCATCACAGCCTCTGAACGAATTTTGTAAGAATTTCTCTCTCTTTCACTGTCTTTGTTTTACGGGTTTTTAAAAGTAATTTATTTTTATAATGGGGTTTAGCTGCTTTTCACGGCCGTGTTTATGCGGCTTTACACCCACTTGACTCACTTCCAGACAGATATCAATACATAGGTTTTAAGATTATTACTAGTCACATATATTCTTGTGCGGTGAATAGGGGGTGTTGAGTCCAGTTCACTGAGCAAGGAGTAGGTCTTGTCTATTACATATTGGGTGTATGGAACGGTATCTGAGCGAATTTGAAACCCTTGTTTTATGCATCACCCCACCTCACCTTTCCCGTTAAGCAGCCATAGTGTGTTTTCTAAACGTGTGACTCTGTTCTGTTTTGTAATTCAGTTCAAGTGTAGCGGGTTTTACATCCCCTCTATAAGTGATAGCTTATGATAAGTGTCTTTTTCTGTGTGACTTATTTCACTTAGAATCGTCGTACCTAAATCCACTCATCTTGCTTCTACTAGCCTTATGACATTGATTTCATGTCTGAGTGATATTCCATTGTACATAAGGACCACAACTTCTTTATCCATTTTTCTCTTTCCTGGGATATTTAAGGTGCCGTGAAGTGGAGGTTCTTGTCAACAGAGCAGCCCTAAACTTTGGGGTGCCTGTGTCTTGCTGATTTTTAGTTTTCCCAATTTATACGCCCATGAGTGGACGTGCCCTATGCTCCCTAAGCTGTGTTTTTTCGATGTTTCAGGACACACCGTACACTTCTCCAGAGTGGCTGTTGGCAATTTACATCCCGCCCATCAGCGTAGCAAGGCTGCCATTTCTCCATGGCCTGTCCTGCATTTCTGGTTTTGACACTTTTTGCAGCATGGCACTTTTAACCGATGGGAAGCGAGACTTCTTTGTAGCGCTGATTAGCCTTTCCAGTTTGCTTGGTTGGCCAAACAGGGCGTATGCGTTTTTTCCTGAATATATTCAGGAAAAAACGCATACGCCCTGTTTGGCCAAGGGCATCATTGTCGACGTTTTGCCGCTTTTCATGTGCTTTAAATGCGATTCAAATCTACCTCCTGAAATCTGTTTCCTGCAATTCTACCTTGCTTTCAAATCCTCTTCGTTGCCTTCCCTCAATATATCTGTGGATGAGAGTTATCATTTATAACTCTGCGGGTTTGTGAATTGCAGTGTCCCTGAGCTCCATTTTTCAACTCGCTTTTTTGGGAGCTGGCCGCAAAAGCGCGGGATTACCTCAGGCCCTATTCTGCTTCTGGGCGGCAGGCTGAGCCTGTGGTTAATTCTTCTTCCTGATGGGAAAATAGAGTGACCTGTGCCTGTCCCAACACCTAGATCTGGTCTCTCATTGGTTGCCCCTCTTCCCGTTCATCCTCAGGACAAATTGCAACCTGTAGGGAAGAGGAGCTTAAAGGTGCTGATTCTCCAAGTAGGGAGATTGCTAGTAAAGTAGCTGGAAAGGCGAACCCGAGCACAAGGAGATGAGAAATGAGGTGCGTATTAGAAACCTTTCAAAATCACACGGTGTACCATCTTCTGGGTTACTCATGCATGTTTTCAATGTAGGAAGATGCCCTTGAACCTGGAGATTTGGGACCCATGGGATGGGTACCACGCAGTATTACTTTAAAGGGTCTGCGTTTGCTCACCCAACCTCACCCAACCTTTCAGCCCCAAGAGTGTCCACCCTTATGTCTCATCCAGCTGTGGGTCTAGATATGGTCAATCCAGGTTGCATCTCAGCCCCTGATCGAATTTTGTAAGAATTTCTCTCTCTTTCACTGTCTTTGTTTTACGGGTTTTTAAAAGTAATTTATTTTTATAATGGGGTTTAGCTGCTTTTCACGGCTGTGTTTATGCGGATTTACACCCACTTGACTCACTTCCAGACAGATATCAATACATAGGTTTTAAGATTGTTACTAGTCATATATATTCTTGTGCGGTGAATAGGGGGTGTTGAGTCCAGTTCACTGAGCAAGGAGTAGGTCTTGTGTGTTACATATTGGGTGTATGGAACGGTATCTGAGAGAATTTGAACCCCTTGTTTTATGCATCACCCCACCTCACCTTTCCCGTTAAGCAGCCATAGTGTGTTTTCTAAACGTGTGACTCTGTTCTGTTTTGTAATTCAGTTCAAGTGTAGCGGTTTTTACAGTCCCTCTATAAGTGATAGCTTATGATAAGTGTCTTTTTCTGTGTGACTTATTTCACTTAGAATCGTCGTACCTAAGTCCACTCATCTTGCTTCTACTAGCCTTATGACATTGATTACATGTCTGAGTGATATTCCATTGTACATAAGGACCACAACTTTTTTATCCATTTTTCTCTTTCCTGGGATATTTAAGGTGTCATGAAGTGGAGGTTCTTGTCAACAGAGCAGCCCCAAACTTTGGGGTGCCTGTGTCTTGCTGATTTTTAGTTTTCCCAATTTATACGCCCATGAGTGGACGTGCCCTATGCTCACTAAGCTGTGTTTTTTCGATGTTTCAGGACACACCGTACACTTCTCCAGAGTGGCTGTTGGCAATTTACATCCCGCCCATCAGCGTAGCAAGGCTGCCATTTCTCCATGGCCTGTCCTGCATTTCTGGTTTTGACACTTTTTGCAGCATGGCCCTTTTGACCCATGGGAAGCGAGACTTCTTTGTAGCGCTGATTTGCCTTTCCAGGTTGCTTGGTTGGCCAAAAAGGGCGTATGCGTTTTTTCCTGAATATATTCAGGAAAAAACGCATACGCCCTTTTTGGCCAAGGGCATCATTGTCGACGTTTTGCCGCTTTTCATGTGCCTTAAAGGCGATTCGAATCTACCTCCTGAAATCTGTTTCCTGCAATTCTGCCTTGCTTTCAAATCCTCTTCGTTGACTTCCCTCAATATATCTGTGGATGAGAGTTATCACTTATAACTCTGCGGGTTTGTGAATTGCAGTGTCCCTGAGCTCCATTTTTCAACTGTCTTTTTTGAGAGCTGGCCGCAAAAGCACGGGATTGCCTCAGGCCCTATTCTGGTTCCTGGCAGCCGGCTGAGCCTGTGGTTAATTCTTCTTCCTGATGGGAAAATAGAGTGACCTGTGCCTGTCCCAACAGCTAGATCTAGTCTCTCATTGGTTGCCCCTCTTCCCGTTCATCCTCAGGACAAATTGCAACCTGTAGGGAACAGGAGGTTAAAGGTGCTGATTCTCCAAGTAGGGAGATTGCTAGTAAAGTAGCTGGAATGGCGAACCCGAGCACAAGGAGATGAGAAATGAGGTGCGTTTTAGAAACCTTTCAAAATCACACGGTGTACCATCTTCTGAGTTTCTCATGCATGTTTTCGATGTAGGAAGATGCCCTTGAACCTGGAGATTTGGGACCCATGGGATGGGTACCACGCAGTATTACTTTAAAGGGTCTGCGTTTGCTCACCCAAACTCTCAGCCCCAAGAGTGTCCACCCTTATGTCTCATCCAGCTGTGGGTCTAGATATGGTCAATCCAGGTTGCATCTCAGCCCCTGATCGAATTTTGTAAGAATTTCTCTCTCTTTCACTGTCTTTGTTTTACGGGTTTTTAAAAGTAATTTATTTTTATAATGGGGTTTAGCTGCTTTTCACGGCTGTGTTTATGCGGATTTACACCCACTTGACTCACTTCCAGACAGATATCAATACATAGGTTTTAAGATTCTTACTAGTCACATATATTCTTGTGCGGTGAATAGGGGGTGTTGAGTCCAGTTCACTGAGCAAGGAGTAGGTCTTGTCTATTACATATTGGGTGTATGGAACGGTATCTGAGCGAATTTGAAACCCTTGTTTTATGCATCACCCCACCTCACCTTTCCCGTTAATCAGCCATAGTGTGTTTTCTAAACGTGTGACTCTGTTCTGTTTTGTAATTCAGCTCAAGTGTAGCCGTTTTTACATTCCCTCTATAAGTGATAGCTTATGATAAGTGTCTTTTTCTGTGTGACTTATTTCACTTAGAATCGTCGTATCTAAATCCACTCATCTTGCTTCTACTAGCCTTATGACATTGATTTCATGTCTGAGTGATATTCCATTGTACATAAGGACCACAACTTCTTTATCCATTTTTCTCTTTCCTGGGATATTTAAGGTGCCATGAAGTGGAGGTTCTTGTCAACAGAGCAGCCCTAAACTTTGTGTTGCCTGTGTCTTCCTGATTTTTAGTTTTCCCAATTTATACGCCCATGAGTGGACGTGCCCTATGCTCCCTAAGCTCTGTTTTTTCGATGTTTCAGGACACACCGTACACTTCTCCAGAGTGGCTGTTGGCAATTTAGATCCCGCCCATCAGCGTAACAAGGCTGCCATTTCTCCATGGCTTGTCCTGCATTTCTGGTTTTGACACTTTTTGCAGCATGGCCCTTTTGACCGATGGGAAGCGAGACTTCTTTGTAGCGCTGATTAGCCTTTCCAGGTTGCTTGGTTGGCCAAACAGGGCGTATGCGTTTTTTCCTGAATATATTCAGGAAAAAACGCATACGCCCTGTTTGGCCAAGGGCATCATTGTCGACGTTTTGCCGCTTTTCATGTGCTTTAAATGCGATTCAAATCTACCTCGTGAAATCTGTTTCCTGCAATTCTACCTTGCTTTCAAATCCTCTTCGTTGCCTTCCCTCAATATATCTGTGGATGAGAGTTATCATTTATAACTCTGCGGGTTTGTGAATTGCAGTGTCCCTGAGCTCCATTTTTCAACTCGCTTTTTTGGGAGCTGGCCGCAAAAGCGCGGGATTGCCTCAGGCCCTATTCTGCTTCTGGGCGGCAGGCTGAGCCTGTGGTTAATTCTTCTTCCTGATGGGAAAATAGAGTGACCTGTGCCTGTCCCAACACCTAGATCTAGTCTCTCATTGGTTGCCCCTCTTCCCGTTCATCCTCAGGACAAATTGCAACCTGTAGGGAACAGGAGCTTAAAGGTGCTGATTCTCCAAGTAGGGAGATTGCTAGTAAAGTAGCTGGAAAGGCGAACCCGAGCACAAGGAGATGAGAAATGAGGTGCATATTAGAAACCTTTCAAAATCACACGGTGTACCATCTTCTGGGTTACTCGTGCATGTTTTCAATGTAGGAAGATGCCCTTGAACCTGGAGATTTGGGACCCATGGGATGGGTACCACGCAGTATTACTTTAAAGGGTCTGCGTTTGCTCACCCAACCTCACCCAAACTTTCAGCCCCAAGAGTGTCCACCCTTATGTCTCATCCAGCTGTGGGTCTAGATATGGTCAATCCAGGTTGCATCACAGCCTCTGAACGAATTTTGTAAGAATTTCTCTCTCTTTCACTGTCTTTGTTTTACGGGTTTTTAAAAGTAGTTTATTTTTATAATGGGGTTTAGCTGCTTTTCACGGCTGTGTTTATGCGGCTTTACACCCACTTGACTCACTTCCAGACAGATATCAATACATAGGTTTTAAGATTCTTACTAGTCACATATATTCTTGTGCGGTGAATAGGGGGTGTTGAGTCCAGTTCACTGAGCAAGGAGTAGGTCTTGTCTATTACATATTGGGTGTATGGAACGGTATCTGAGCGAATTTGAAACCCTTGTTTTATGCATCACCCCACCTCACCTTTCCCGTTAAGCAGCCAGAGTGTGTTTTCTAAACGTGTGACTCTGTTCTGTTTTGTAATTCAGTTCAAGTGTAGCGGGTTTTACATCCCCTCTATAAGTGATAGCTTATGATAACTGTCTTTTTCTGTGTGACTTATTTCACTTAGAATCGTCGTACCTAAATCCACTCATCTTGCTTCTACTAGCCTTATGACATTGATTTCATGTCTGAGTGATATTCCATTGTACATAAGGACCACAACTTCTTTATCCATTTTTCTCATTCCTGGGATATTTAAGGTGCCATGAAGTGGAGGTTCTTGTCAACAGAGCAGCCCTAAACTTTGGGGTGCCTGTGTCTTGCTGATTTTTAGTTTTCCCAATTTATACGCCCATGAGTGGATGTGCCCTATGCTCCCTAAGCTGTGTTTTTTCGATGTTTCAGGACACACCGTACACTTCCCCAGAGTGGCTGTTGGCAATTTACATCCCGCCCATCAGCGTAGCAAGGCTGCCATTTCTCCATGGCCTGTCCTGCATTTCTGGTTTTGACACTTTTTGCAGCATGGCCCTTTTGACCCATGGGAAGCGAGACTTCTTTGTAGCGCTGATTTGCCTTTCCAGGTTGCTTGGTTGGCCAAAAAGGGCGTATGCGTTTTTTCCTGAATATATTCAGGAAAAAACGCATACACCCTTTTTGGCCAAGGGCATCGTTGTCGACGTTTTGCCGCTTTTCATGTGCCTTAAAGGCGATTCGAATCTACCTCCTGAAATCTGTTTCCTGCAATTCTGCCTTGCTTTCAAATCCTCTTCGTTGACTTCCCTCAATATATCTGTGGATGAGAGTTATCACTTATAACTCTGCGGGTTTGTGAATTGCAGTGTCCCTGAGCTCCATTTTTCAACTGTCTTTTTTGAGAGCTGGCCGCAAAAGCACGGGATTGCCTCAGGCCCTATTCTGGTTCCTGGCAGCCGGCTGAGCCTGTGGTTAATTCTTCTTCCTGATGGGAAAATAGAGTGACCTGTGCCTGTCCCAACACCTAGATCTAGTCTCTCATTGGTTGCCCCTCTTCCCGTTCATCCTCAGGACAAATTGCAACCTGTAGGGAACAGGAGGTTAAAGGTGCTGATTCTCCAAGTAGGGAGATTGCTAGTAAAGTAGCTGGAATGGCGAACCCGAGCACAAGGAGATGAGAAATGAGGTGCGTTTTATAAACCTTTCAAAATCACACGGTGTACCATCTTCTGAGTTTCTCATGCATGTTTTCGATGTAGGAAGATGCCCTTGAACCTGGAGACTTGGGACCCATGGGATGGGTACCACGCAGTATTACTTTAAAGGGTCTGCGTTTGCTCACCCAACCTAACCCAACCTTTCAGCGCCAAGACTGTCCACCCTTATGTCTCATCCAGCTGTGCGTGTAGATATGGTCAATCCAGGTTGCATCACAGCCTCTGAACGAATTTTGTAAGAATTTCTCTCTCTTTCACTGTCTTTGTTTTACGGGTTTTTAAAAGTAATTTATTTTTATAATGGGGTTTAGCTGCTTTTCACGGCTGTGTTTATGCGGATTTACACCCACTTGACTCACTTCCAGACAGATATAAATACATAGGTTTTAAGATTCTTACTAGTCACATATATTCTTGTGAGGTGAATAGGGGGTGTTGAGTCCAGTTCACTGAGCAAGGAGTAGGTCTTGTCTATTACATATTGGGTGTATGGAACGGTATCTGAGCGAATTTGAAACCCTTGTTTTATGCATCACCCCACCTCACCTTTCCCGTTAAGCAGCCATAGTGTGTTTTCTAAACGTGTGATTCTGTTCTGTTCTGTAATTCAGTTCAAGTGTAGCGGTTTTTACATTCCCTCTATAAGTGATAGCTTATGATAAGTGTCTTTTTCTGTGTGACTTATTTCACTTAGAATCGTCGTACCTAAGTCCACTCATCTTGCTTCTACTAGCCTTATGACATTGATTTCATGTCTGAGTGATATTGCATTGTACATAAGGACCACAACTTCTTTATCCATTTTTCTCTTTCCTGGGATATTTAAGGTGTCATGAAGTGGAGGTTCTTGTCAACAGAGCAGCCCTAAACTTTGGGGTGCCTGTGTCTTGCTGATTTTTAGTTTTCCCAATTTATACGCCCATGAGTGGACGTGCCCTATGCTCCCTAAGCTGTGTTTTTTCGATGTTTCAGGACACACCGTACACTTCTCCAGAGTGGCTGTTGGCAATTAACATCCCGCCCATCAGCGTAGCAAGGCTGCCATTTCTCCATGGCCTGTCCTGCATTTCTGGTTTTGACACTTTTTGCAGCATGACCCTTTTGACCGATGGGAAGCGAGACTTCTTTGTAGCACTGATTTGCCTTTCCAGGTTGCTTGGTTGGCCAAAAAGGGCGTATGCGTTTTTTCCTGAATATATTCAGGAAAAAACGCATACGCCCTTTTTGGCCAAGGGCATCATTGTCGACGTTTTGCCGCTTTTCATGTGCTTTAAAGGCGATTCGAATCTACCTCCTGAAACCTGTTTCCTGCAATTCTGCCTTGCTTTCAAATCCTCTTCGTTGCCTTCCCTCAATATATTTGTGGACGAGAGTTATCATTTATAACTCAGCAGGTTTGTGAATGGCAGTCCCCCTGAGCTCCATTTTTCAACTGTCTTTTTTGGGAGCTGGCCGCAAAAGCACGGGATTGCCTCAGGCCCTATTCTGGTTCCCGGTGGCAGGCTGAGCCTGTGGTTAATTCTTCTTCCTGATGGGAAAATAGAGTGACCTGTGCCTGTCCCAACACCTAGATCTAGTCTCTCATTGGTTGCCCCTCTTCCCGTTCATCCTCAGGACAAATTGCAACCTGTAGGGAACAGGAGGTTAAAGGTGCTGATTCTCCAAGTAGGGAGATTGCTAGTAAAGTAGCTGGAATGGCGAACCCGAGCACAAGGAGATGAGAAATGAGGTGCGTTTTAGAAACCTTTCAAAATCACACGGTGTACCATCTTCTGAGTTTCTCATGCATGTTTTCGATGTAGGAAGATGCCCTTGAACCTGGAGATTTGGGACCCATGGGATGGGTACCACGCAGTATTACTTTAAAGGGTCTGCGTTTGCTCACCCAACCTCTCAGCCCCAAGAGTGTCCACCCTTATGTCTCATCCAGCTGTGGGTCTAGATATGGTCAATCCAGGTTGCATCTCAGCCCCTGATCGAATTTTGTAAGAATTTCTCTCTCTTTCACTGTCTTTGTTTTACGGGTTTTTAAAAGTAATTTATTTTTATAATGGGGTTTAGCTGCTTTTCACGGCTGTGTTTATGCGGATTTACACCCACTTGACTCACTTCCAGACAGATATCATTACATAGGTTTTAAGATTCTTACTAGTCACATATATTCTTGTGCGGTGAATAGGGGGTGTTGAGTCCAGTTCACTGAGCAAGGAGTAGGTCTTGTCTATTACATATTGGGTGTATGGAACGGTATCTGAGCGAATTTGAAACCCTTGTTTTATGCATCACCCCACCTCACCTTTCCCGTTAATCAGCCATAGTGTGTTTTCTAAACGTGTGACTCTGTTCTGTTTTGTAATTCAGCTCAAGTGTAGCCGTTTTTACATTCCCTCTATAAGTGATAGCTTATGATAAGTGTCTTTTTCTGTGTGACTTATTTCACTTAGAATCGTCGTATCTAAATCCACTCATCTTGCTTCTAATAGCCTTATGACATTGATTTCATGTCTGAGTGATATTCCATTGTACATAAGGACCACAACTTCTTTATCCATTTTTCTCTTTCCTGGGATATTTAAGGTGCCATGAAGTGGAGGTTGTTTTCAACAGAGCAGCCCTAAACTTTGTGTTGCCTGTGTCTTCCTGATTTTTAGTTTTCCCAATTTATACGCCCATGAGTGGACGTGCCCTATGCTCCCTAAGCTCTGTTTTTTCGATGTTTCAGGACACACCGTACACTTCTCCAGAGTGGCTGTTGGCAATTTAGATCCCGCCCATCAGCGTAGCAAGGCTGCCATTTCTCCATGGCTTGTCCTACATTTCTGGTTTTGACACATTTTGCAGCATGGCCCTTTTGACCGATGGGAAGCGAGACTTCTTTGTAGCGCTGATTAGCCTTTCCAGGTTGCTTGGTTGGCCAAACAGGGCGTATGCGTTTTTTCCTGAATATATTCAGGAAAAAACGCATACGCCCTGTTTGGCCAAGGGCATCATTGTCGACGTTTTGCCGCTTTTCATGTGCTTTAAATGCGATTCAAATCTACCTCGTGAAATCTGTTTCCTGCAATTCTACCTTGCTTTCAAATCCTCTTCGTTGCCTTCCCTCAATATATCTGTGGATGAGAGTTATCATTTATAACTCTGCGGGTTTGTGAATTGCAGTGTCCCTGAGCTCCATTTTTCAACTCGCTTTTTTGGGAGCTGGCCGCAAAAGCGCGGGATTGCCTCAGGCCCTATTCTGCTTCTGGGCGGCAGGCTGAGCCTGTGGTTAATTCTTCTTCCTGATGGGAAAATAGAGTGACCTGTGCCTGTCCCAACACCTAGATCTAGTCTCTCATTGGTTGCCCCTCTTCCCGTTCATCCTCAGGACAAATTGCAACCTGTAGGGAACAGGAGCTTAAAGGTGCTGATTCTCCAAGTAGGGAGATTGCTAGTAAAGTAGCTGGAAAGGCGAACCCGAGCACAAGGAGATGAGAAATGAGGTGCATATTAGAAACCTTTCAAAATCACACGGTGTACCATCTTCTGGGTTACTCATGCATGTTTTCAATGTAGGAAGATGCCCTTGAACCTGGAGATTTGGGACCCATGGGATGGGTACCACGCAGTATTACTTTAAAGGGTCTGCGTTTGCTCACCCAACCTCACCCAACCTTTCAGCCCCAAGAGTGTCCACCCTTATGTCTCATCCAGCTGTGGGTCTAGATATGGTCAATCCAGGTTGCATCACAGCCTCTGAACGAATTTTGTAAGAATTTCTCTCTCTTTCACTGTCTTTGTTTTACGGGTTTTTAAAAGTAGTTTATTTTTATAATGGGGTTTAGCTGCTTTTCACGGCTGTGTTTATGCGGCTTTACACCCACTTGACTCACTTCCAGACAGATATCAATACATAGGTTTTAAGATTCTTACTAGTCACATATATTCTTGTGCGGTGAATAGGGGGTGTTGAGTCCAGTTCACTGAGCAAGGAGTAGGTCTTGTCTATTACATATTGGGTGTATGGAACGGTATCTGAGCGAATTTGAAAGCCTTGTTTTATGCATCACCCCACCTCACCTTTCCCGTTAAGCAGCCAGAGTGTGTTTTCTAAACGTGTGACTCTGTTCTGTTTTGTAATTCAGTTCAAGTGTAGCGGGTTTTACATCCCCTCTATAAGTGATAGCTTATGATAAGTGTCTTTTTCTGTGTGACTTATTTCACTTAGAATCGTCGTACCTAAATCCACTCATCTTGCTTCTACTAGCCTTATGACATTGATTTCATGTCTGAGTGATATTCCATTGTACATAAGGACCACAACTTCTTTATCCATTTTTCTCATTCCTGGGATATTTAAGGTGCCATGAAGTGGAGGTTCTTGTCAACAGAGCAGCCCTAAACTTTGGGGTGCCTGTGTCTTGCTGATTTTTAGTTTTCCCCATTTATACGCCCATGAGTGGATGTGCCCTATGCTCCCTAAGCTGTGTTTTTTCGATGTTTCAGGACACACCGTACACTTCCCCAGAGTGGCTGTTGGCAATTTACATCCCGCCCATCAGCGTAGCAAGGCTGCCATTTCTCCATGGCTTGTCCTGCATTTCTGGTTTTGACACTTTTTGCAGCATGGCCCTTTTGACCGACGGGAAGCGAGACTTCTTTGTAGCGCTGATTAGCCTTTCCAGGTTGCTTGGTTGGCCAAACAGGGCGTATGCGTTTTTTCCTGAATATATTCAGGAAAAAACGCATACGCCCTGTTTGCCAAGGGCATCATTGTCGACGTTTTGCCGCTTTTCATGAGCTTTAAATGCGATTCAAATCTACCTCCTGAAATCTGTTTCCTGCAATTCTACCTTGCTTTCAAATCCTCTTCGTTGCCTTCCCTCAATATATCTGTGGATGAGAGTTATCATTTATAACTCTGCGGGTTTGTGAATTGCAGTGTCCCTGAGCTCCAGTTTTCAACTCGCTTTTTTGGGAGCTGGCCGCAAAAGCGCGGGATTGCCTCAGGCCCTATTCTGCTTCTGGGCGGCAGGCTGAGCCTGTGGTTAACTCTTCTTCCTGATGGGAAAATAGAGTGACCTGTGCCTGTCCCAACACCTAGATCTAGTCTCTCATTGGTTGCCCCTCTTCCCGTTCATCCTCAGGACAAATTGCAACCTGTAGGGAACAGGAGCTTAAACGTGCTGATTCTCCAAGTAGGGAGATTGCTAGTAAAGTAGCTGGAAAGGCGAACCCGAGCACAAGGAGATGAGAAAAGAGGTGCGTATTAGAAACCTTTCAAAATCACACGGTGTACCATCTTCTGGGTTACTCATGCATGTTTTCAATGTAGGAAGATGCCCTTGAACCTGGAGATTTGGGACCCATGGGATGGGTACCACACAGTATTACTTTAAAGGGTCTGCGTTTGCTCACCCAACCTCACCCAACCTTTCAGCCCCAAGAGTGTCCACCCTTATGTCTCATCCAGCTGTGGGTCTAGATATGGTCAATCCAGGTTGCATCACAGCCTCTGAACGAATTTTGTAAGAATTTCTCTCTCTTTCACTGTCTTTGTTTTACGGGTTTTTAAAAGTAATTTATTTTTATAATGGGGTTTAGCTGCTTTTCACGGCCGTGTTTATGCGGCTTTACACCCACTTGACTCACTTCCAGACAGATATCAATACATAGGTTTTAAGATTATTACTAGTCACATATATTCTTGTGCGGTGAATAGGGGGTGTTGAGTCCAGTTCACTGAGCAAGGAGTAGGTCTTGTCTATTACATATTGGGTGTATGGAACGGTATCTGAGAGAATTTGAAACCCTTGTTTTATGCATCACCCCACCTCACCTTTCCCGTTAAGCAGCCATAGTGTGTTTTCTAAACGTGTGACTCTGTTCTGTTTTGTAATTCAGTTCAAGTGTAGCGGGTTTTACATCCCCTCTATAAGTGATAGCTTATGATAAGTGTCTTTTTCTGTGTGACTTATTTCACTTAGAATCGTCGTACCTAAATCCACTCATCTTGCTTCTACTAGCCTTATGACATTGATTTCATGTCTGAGTGATATTCCATTGTACATAAGGACCACAACTTCTTTATCCATTTTTCTCTTTCCTGGGATATTTAAGGTGCCGTGAAGTGGAGGTTCTTGTCAACAGAGCAGCCCTAAACTTTGGGGTGCCTGTGTCTTGCTGATTTTTAGTTTTCCCAATTTATACGCCCATGAGTGGACGTGCCCTATGCTCCCTAAGCTGTGTTTTTTCGATGTTTCAGGACACACCGTACACTTCTCCAGAGTGGCTGTTGGCAATTTACATCCCGCCCATCAGCGTAGCAAGGCTGCCATTTCTCCATGGCCTGTCCTGCATTTCTGGTTTTGACACTTTTTGCAGCATGGCACTTTTAACCGATGGGAAGCGAGACTTCTTTGTAGCGCTGATTAGCCTTTCCAGTTTGCTTGGTTGGCCAAACAGGGCGTATGCGTTTTTTCCTGAATATATTCAGGAAAAAACGCATACGCCCTGTTTGGCCAAGGGCATCATTGTCGACGTTTTGCCGCTTTTCATGTGCTTTAAATGCGATTCAAATCTACCTCCTGAAATCTGTTTCCTGCAATTCTACCTTGCTTTCAAATCCTCTTCGTTGCCTTCCCTCAATATATCTGTGGATGAGAGTTATCATTTATAACTCTGCGGGTTTGTGAATTGCAGTGTCCCTGAGCTCCATTTTTCAACTCGCTTTTTTGGGAGCTGGCCGCAAAAGCGCGGGATTACCTCAGGCCCTATTCTGCTTCTGGGCGGCAGGCTGAGCCTGTGGTTAATTCTTCTTCCTGATGGGAAAATAGAGTGACCTGTGCCTGTCCCAACACCTAGATCTGGTCTCTCATTGGTTGCCCCTCTTCCCGTTCATCCTCAGGACAAATTGCAACCTGTAGGGAAGAGGAGCTTAAAGGTGCTGATTCTCCAAGTAGGGAGATTGCTAGTAAAGTAGCTGGAAAGGCGAACCCGAGCACAAGGAGATGAGAAATGAGGTGCGTATTAGAAACCTTTCAAAATCACACGGTGTACCATCTTCTGGGTTACTCATGCATGTTTTCAATGTAGGAAGATGCCCTTGAATCTGGAGATTTGGGACCCATGGGATGGGTACCACGCAGTATTACTTTAAAGGGTCTGCGTTTGCTCACCCAACCTCACCCAACCTTTCAGCCCCAAGAGTGTCCACCCTTATGTCTCATCCAGCTGTGGGTCTAGATATGGTCAATCCAGGTTGCATCTCAGCCCCTGATCGAATTTTGTAAGAATTTCTCTCTCTTTCACTGTCTTTGTTTTACGGGTTTTTAAAAGTAATTTATTTTTATAATGGGGTTTAGCTGCTTTTCACGGCTGTGTTTATGCGGATTTACACCCACTTGACTCACTTCCAGACAGATATCAATACATAGGTTTTAAGATTGTTACTAGTCATATATATTCTTGTGCGGTGAATAGGGGGTGTTGAGTCCAGTTCACTGAGCAAGGAGTAGGTCTTGTGTGTTACATATTGGGTGTATGGAACGGTATCTGAGCGAATTTGAACCCCTTGTTTTATGCATCACCCCACCTCACCTTTCCCGTTAAGCAGCCATAGTGTGTTTTCTAAACGTGTGACTCTGTTCTGTTTTGTAATTCAGTTCAAGTGTAGCGGTTTTTACAGTCCCTCTATAAGTGATAGCTTATGATAAGTGTCTTTTTCTGTGTGACTTATTTCACTTAGAATCGTCGTACCTAAGTCCACTCATCTTGCTTCTACTAGCCTTATGACATTGATTTCATGTCTGACTGATATTCCATTGTACATAAGGACCACAAATTTTATCCATTTTTCTCTTTCCTGGGATATTTAAGGTGTCGTGAAGTGGAGGTTCTTGTCAACAGAGCAGCCCCAAACTTTGGGGTGCCTGTGTCTTGCTGATTTTTAGTTTTCCCAATTTATACGCCCATGAGTGGACGTGCCCTATGCTCACTAAGCTGTGTTTTTTCGATGTTTCAGGACACACCGTACACTTCTCCAGAGTGGCTGTTGGCAATTTACATCCCGCCCATCAGCGTAGCAAGGCTGCCATTTCTCCATGGCCTGTCCTGCATTTCTGGTTTTGACACTTTTTGCAGCATGGCCCTTTTGACCCATGGGAAGCGAGACTTCTTTGTAGCGCTGATTTGCCTTTCCAGGTTGCTTGGTTGGCCAAAAAGGGCGTATGCGTTTTTTCCTGAATATATTCAGGAAAAAACGCATACGCCCTTTTTGGCCAAGGGCATCATTGTCGACGTTTTGCCGCTTTTCATGTGCCTTAAAGGCGATTCGAATCTACCTCCTGAAATCTGTTTCCTGCAATTCTGCCTTGCTTTCAAATCCTCTTCGTTGACTTCCCTCAATATATCTGTGGATGAGAGTTATCACTTATAACTCTGCGGGTTTGTGAATTGCAGTGTCCCTGAGCTCCATTTTTCAACTGTCTTTTTTGAGAGCTGGCCGCAAAAGCACGGGATTGCCTCAGGCCCTATTCTGGTTCCTGGCAGCCGGCTGAGCCTGTGGTTAATTCTTCTTCCTGATGGGAAAATAGAGTGACCTGTGCCTGTCCCAACAGCTAGATCTAGTCTCTCATTGGTTGCCCCTCTTCCCGTTCATCCTCAGGACAAATTCAACCTGTAGGGAACAGGAGGTTAAAGGTGCTGATTCTCCAAGTAGGGAGATTGCTAGTAAAGTAGCTGGAATGGCGAACCCGAGCACAAGGAGATGAGAAATGAGGTGCGTTTTAGAAACCTTTCAAAATCACACAGTGTACCATCTTCTGAGTTTCTCATGCATGTTTTCGATGTAGGAAGATGCCCTTGAACCTGGAGACTTGGGACCCATGGGATGGGTACCACGCAGTATTACTTTAAAGGGTCTGCGTTTGCTCACCCAACCTAACCCAACCTTTCAGCGCCAGGACTGTCCACCCTTATGTCTCATCCAGCTGTGCGTGTAGATATGGTCAATCCAGGTTGCATCACAGCCTCTGAACGAATTTTGTAAGAATTTCTCTCTCTTTCACTGTCTTTGTTTTACGGGTTTTTAAAAGTAATTTATTTTTATAATGGGGTTTAGCTGTTTTTCACGGCTGTGTTTATGCGGATTTACACCCACTTGACTCACTTCCAGACAGATATAAATACATAGGTTTTAAGATTCTTACTAGTCACATATATTCTTGTGAGGTGAATAGGGGGTGTTGAGTCCAGTTCACTGAGCAAGGAGTAGGTCTTGTCTATTACATATTGGGTGTATGGAACGGTATCTGAGCGAATTTGAAACCCTTGTTTTATGCATCACCCCACCTCACCTTTCCCGTTAAGCAGCCATAGTGTGTTTTCTAAACGTGTGATTCTCTTCTGTTCTGTAATTCAGTTCAAGTGTAGCGGTTTTTACATTCCCTCTATAAGTGATAGCTTATGATAAGTGTCTTTTTCTGTGTGACTTATTTCACTTAGAATCGTCGTACCTAAGTCCACTCATCTTGCTTCTACTAGCCTTATGACATTGATTTCATGTCTGAGTGATATTGCATTGTACATAAGGACCACAACTTCTTTATCCATTTTTCTCTTTCCTGGGATATTTAAGGTGTCATGAAGTGGAGGTTCTTGTCAACAGAGCAGCCCTAAACTTTGGGGTGCCTGTGTCTTGCTGATTTTTAGTTTTCCCAATTTATACGCCCATGAGTGGACGTGCCCTATGCTCCCTAAGCTGTGTTTTTTCGATGTTTCAGGACACACCGTACACTTCTCCAGAGTGGCTGTTGGCAATTAACATCCCGCCCATCAGCGTAGCAAGGCTGCCATTTCTCCATGGCCTGTCCTGCATTTCTGGTTTTGACACTTTTTGCAGCATGACCCTTTTGACCGATGGGAAGCGAGACTTCTTTGTAGCACTGATTTGCCTTTCCAGGTTGCTTGGTTGGCCAAAAAGGGCGTATGCGTTTTTTCCTGAATATATTCAGGAAAAAACGCATACGCCCTTTTTGGCCAAGGGCATCATTGTCGACGTTTTGCCGCTTTTCATGTGCTTTAAAGGCGATTCGAATCTACCTCCTGAAACCTGTTTCCTGCAATTCTGCCTTGCTTTCAAATCCTCTTCGTTGCCTTCCCTCAATATATTTGTGGACGAGAGTTATCATTTATAACTCAGCAGGTTTGTGAATGGCAGTCCCCCTGAGCTCCATTTTTCAACTGTCTTTTTTGGGAGCTGGCCGCAAAAGCACGGGATTGCCTCAGGCCCTATTCTGGTTCCCGGTGGCAGGCTGAGCCTGTGGTTAATTCTTCTTCCTGATGGGAAAATAGAGTGACCTGTGCCTGTCCCAACACCTAGATCTAGTCTCTCATTGGTTGCCCCTCTTCCCGTTCATCCTCAGGACAAATTGCAACCTGTAGGGAACAGGAGGTTAAAGGTGCTGATTCTCCAAGTAGGGAGATTGCTAGTAAAGTAGCTGGAATGGCGAACCCGAGCACAAGGAGATGAGAAATGAGGTGCGTTTTAGAAACCTTTCAAAATCACACGGTGTACCATCTTCTGAGTTTCTCATGCATGTTTTCGATGTAGGAAGATGCCCTTGAACCTGGAGATTTGGGACCCATGGGATGGGTACCACGCAGTATTACTTTAAAGGGTCTGCGTTTGCTCACCCAACCTCTCAGCCCCAAGAGTGTCCACCCTTATGTCTCATCCAGCTGTGGGTCTAGATATGGTCAATCCAGGTTGCATCTCAGCCCCTGATCGAATTTTGTAAGAATTTCTCTCTCTTTCACTGTCTTTGTTTTACGGGTTTTTAAAAGTAATTTATTTTTATAATGGGGTTTAGCTGCTTTTCACGGCTGTGTTTATGCGGCTTTACACCCACTTGACTCACTTCCAGACAGATATCAATACATAGGTTTTAAGATTCTTACTAGTCACATATATTCTTGTGCGGTGAATAGGGGGTGTTGAGTCCAGTTCACTGAGCAAGGAGTAGGTCTTGTCTATTACATATTGGGTGTATGGAACGGTATCTGAGCGAATTTGAAACCCTTGTTTTATGCATCACCCCACCTCACCTTTCCCGTTAATCAGCCATAGTGTGTTTTCTAAACGTGTGACTCTGTTCTGTTTTGTAATTCAGCTCAAGTGTAGCCGTTTTTACATTCCCTCTATAAGTGATAGCTTATGATAAGTGTCTTTTTCTGTGTGACTTATTTCACTTAGAATCGTCGTATCTAAATCCACTCATCTTGCTTCTACTAGCCTTATGACATTGATTTCATGTCTGAGTGATATTCCATTGTACATAAGGACCACAACTTCTTTATCCATTTTTCTCTTTCCTGGGATATTTAAGGTGCCATGAAGTGGAGGTTCTTGTCAACAGAGCAGCCCTAAACTTTGTGTTGCCTGTGTCTTCCTGATTTTTAGTTTTCCCAATTTATACGCCCATGAGTGGACGTGCCCTATGCTCCCTAAGCTGTGTTTTTTCGATGTTTCAGGACACACCGTACACTTCTCCAGAGTGGCTGTTGGCAATTTAGATCCCGCCCATCAGCGTAACAAGGCTGCCATTTCTCCATGGCTTGTCCTGCATTTCTGGTTTTGACACTTTTTGCAGCATGGCCCTTTTGACCGATGGGAAGCGAGACTTCTTTGTAGCGCTGATTAGCCTTTCCAGGTTGCTTGGTTGGCCAAACAGGGCGTATGCGTTTTTTCCTGAATATATTCAGGAGAAAACGCATACGCCCTGTTTGGCCAAGGGCATCATTGTCGACGTTTTGCCGCTTTTCATGTGCTTTAAATGCGATTCAAATCTACCTCGTGAAATCTGTTTCCTGCAATTCTACCTTGCTTTCAAATCCTCTTCGTTGCCTTCCCTCAATATATCTGTGGATGAGAGTTATCATTTATAACTCTGCGGGTTTGTGAATTGCAGTGTCCCTGAGCTCCATTTTTCAACTCGCTTTTCTGGGAGCTGGCCGCAAAAGCGCGGGATTGCCTCAGGCCCTATTCTGCTTCTGGGCGGCAGGCTGAGCCTGTGGTTAATTCTTCTTCCTGATGGGAAAATAGAGTGACCTGTGCCTGTCCCAACACCTAGATCTAGTCTCTCATTGGTTGCCCCTCTTCCCGTTCATCCTCAGGACAAATTGCAACCTGTAGGGAACAGGAGCTTAAAGGTGCTGATTCTCCAAGTAGGGAGATTGCTAGTAAAGTAGCTGGAAAGGCGAACCCGAGCACAAGGAGATGAGAAATTAGGTGCATATTAGAAACCTTTCAAAATCACACGGTGTACCATCTTCTGGGTTACTCATGCATGTTTTCAATGTAGGAAGATGCCCTTGAACCTGGAGATTTGGGACCCATGGGATGGGTACCACGCAGTATTACTTTAAAGGGTCTGCGTTTGCTCACCCAACCTCACCCAACCTTTCAGCCCCAAGAGTGTCCACCCTTATGTCTCATCCAGCTGTGGGTCTAGATATGGTCAATCCAGGTTGCATCACAGCCTCTGAACGAATTTTGTAAGAATTTCTCTCTCTTTCACTGTCTTTGTTTTACGGGTTTTTAAAAGTAGTTTATTTTTATAATGGGGTTTAGCTGCTTTTCACGGCTGTGTTTATGCGGCTTTACACCCACTTGACTCACTTCCAGACAGATATCAATACATAGGTTTTAAGATTCTTACTAGTCACATATATTCTTGTGCGGTGAATAGGTGGTGTTGAGTCCAGTTCACTGAGCAAGGAATAGGTCTTGTCTATTACATATTGGGTGTATGGAACGGTATCTGAGCGAATTTGAAACCCTTGTTTTATGCATCACCCCACCTCACCTTTCCCGTTAAGCAGCCAGAGTGTGTTTTCTAAACGTGTGACTCTGTTCTGTTTTGTAATTCAGTTCAAGTGTAGCGGGTTTTACATCCCCTCTATAAGTGATAGCTTATGATAAGTGTCTTTTTCTGTGTGACTTATTTCACTTAGAATCGTCGTACCTAAATCCACTCATCTTGCTTCTACTAGCCTTATGACATTGATTTCATGTCTGAGTGATATTCCATTGTACATAAGGACCACAACTTCTTTATCCATTTTTCTCATTCCTGGGATATTTAAGGTGCCATGAAGTGGAGGTTCTTGTCAACAGAGCAGCCCTAAACTTTGGGGTGCCTGTGTCTTGCTGATTTTTAGTTTTCCCAATTTATACGCCCATGAGTGGATGTGCCCTATGCTCCCTAAGCTGTGTTTTTTCGATGTTTCAGGACACACCGTACACTTCCCCAGAGTGGCTGTTGGCAATTTACATCCCGCCCATCAGCGTAGCAAGGCTGCCATTTCTCCATGGCTTGTCCTGCATTTCTGGTTTTGACACTTTTTGCAGCATGGCCCTTTTGACCGACGGGAAGCGAGACTTCTTTGTAGCGCTGATTAGCCTTTCCAGGTTGCTTGGTTGGCCAAACAGGGCGTATGCGTTTTTTCCTGAATATATTCAGGAAAAAACGCATATGCCCTGTTTGCCAAGGGCATCATTGTCGACGTTTTGCCGCTTTTCATGTGCTTTAAATGCAATTCAAATCTACCTCCTGAAATCTGTTTCCTGCAATTCTACCTTGCTTTCAAATCCTCTTCGTTGCCTTCCCTCAATATATCTGTGGATGAGAGTTATCATTTATAACTCTGCGGGTTTGTGAATTGCAGTGTCCCTGAGCTCCATTTTTCAACTCGCTTTTTTGGGAGCTGGCCGCAAAAGCGCGGGATTGCCTCAGGCCCTATTCTGCTTCTGGGCGGCAGGCTGAGCCTGTGGTTAATTCTTCTTCCTGATGGGAAAATAGAGTGACCTGTGCCTGTCCCAACACCTAGATCTTGTCTCTCATTGGTTGCCCCTCTTCCCGTTCATCCTCAGGACAAATTGCAACCTGTAGGGAAGAGGAGCTTAAACGTGCTGATTCTCCAAGTAGGGAGATTGCTAGTAAAGTAGCTGGAAAGGCGAACCCGAGCACAAGGAGATGAGAAATGAGGTGCGTATTAGAAACCTTTCAAAATCACACGGTGTACCATCTTCTGGGTTACTCATGCATGTTTTCAATGTAGGAAGATGCCCTTGAACCTGGAGATTTGGGACCCATGGGATGGGTACCACACAGTATTACTTTAAAGGGTCTGCGTTTGCTCACCCAACCTCACCCAACCTTTCAGCGCCAAGAGTGTCCACCCTTATGTCTCATCCAGCTGTGGGTCTAGATATGGTCAATCCAGGTTGCATCACAGCCTCTGAACGAATTTTGTAAGAATTTCTCTCTCTTTCACTGTCTTTGTTTTACGGGTTTTTAAAAGTAATTTATTTTTATAATGGGGTTTAGCTGCTTTTCATGGCTCTGTTTATGCGGCTTTACACCCACTTGACTCACTTCCAGACAGATATCAATACATAGGTTTTAAGATTCTTACTAGTCACATATATTCTTGTGCGGTGAATAGGGGCTGTTGAGTCCAGTTCACTGAGCAAGGAGTAGGTCTTGTCTATTACATATTGGGTGTATGGAACGGTATCTGAGCGAATTTGAAACCCTTGTTTTATGCATCACCCCACCTCACCTTTCCCGTTAAGCAGCCATAGTGTGTTTTCTAAACGTGTGATTCTGTTCTGTTTTGTAATTCAGTTCAAGTGTAGCGGGTTTTACATCCCCTCTATAAGTGATAGCTTATGATAAGTGTCTTTTTCTGTGTGACTTATTTCACTTAGAATCGTCGTACCTAAGTCCACTCATCTTGCTTCTACTAGCCTTATGACATTGATTTCATGTCTGAGTGATATTGCATTGTACATAAGGACCACAACTTCTTTATCCATTTTTCTCTTTCCTGGGATATTTAAGGTGCCGTGAAGTGGAGGTTCTTGTCAACAGAGCAGCCCTAAACTTTGGGGTGCCTGTGTCTTGCTGATTTTTAGTTTTCCCAATTTATACGCCCATGAGTGGACGTGCCCTATGCTCCCTAAGCTGTGTTTTTTCGATGTTTCAGGACACACCGTACACTTCTCCAGAGTGGCTGTTGGCAATTTACATCCCGCCCATCAGCGTAGCAAGGCTGCCATTTCTCCATGGCCTGTCCTGCATTTCTGGTTTTGACACTTTTTGCAGCATGGCACTTTTAACCGATGGGAAGTGAGACTTCTTTGTAGCGCTGATTAGCCTTTCCAGTTTGCTTGGTTGGCCAAACAGGGCGTATGCGTTTTTTCCTGAATATATTCAGGAAAAAACGCATACGCCCTGTTTGGCCAAGGGCATCATTGTCGACGTTTTGCCGCTTTTCATGTGCTTTAAATGCGATTCAAATCTACCTCCTGAAATCTGTTTCCTGCAATTCTACCTTGCTTTCAAATCCTCTTCGTTGCCTTCCCTCAATATATCTGTGGATGAGAGTTATCATTTATAACTCTGCGGGTTTGTGAATTGCAGTGTCCCTGAGCTCCATTTTTCAACTCGCCTTTTTGGGAGCTGGCCGCAAAAGCGCGGGATTACCTCAGGCCCTATTCTGCTTCTGGGCGGCAGGCTGAGCCTGTGGTTAATTCTTCTTCCTGATGGGAAAATAGAGTGACCTGTGCCTGTCCCAACACCTAGATCTGGTCTCTCATTGGTTGCCCCTCTTCCCGTTCATCCTCAGGACAAATTGCAACCTGTAGGGAAGAGGAGCTTAAAGGTGCTGATTCTCCAAGTAGGGAGATTGCTAGTAAAGTAGCTGGAAAGGCGAACCCGAGCACAAGGAGATGAGAAATGAGGTGCGTATTAGAAACCTTTCAAAATCACACGGTGTACCATCTTCTGGGTTACTCATGCATGTTTTCAATGTAGGAAGATGCCCTTGAATCTGGAGATTTGGGACCCATGGGATGGGTACCACGCAGTATTACTTTAAAGGGTCTGCGTTTGCTCACCCAACCTCACCCAACCTTTCAGCCCCAAGAGTGTCCACCCTTATGTCTCATCCAGCTGTGGGTCTAGATATGGTCAATCCAGGTTGCATCTCAGCCCCTGATCGAATTTTGTAAGAATTTCTCTCTCTTTCACTGTCTTTGTTTTACGGGTTTTTAAAAGTAATTTATTTTTATAATGGGGTTTAGCTGCTTTTCACGGCTGTGTTTATGCGGATTTACACCCACTTGACTCACTTCCAGACAGATATCAATACATAGGTTTTAAGATTGTTACTAGTCATATATATTCTTGTGCGGTGAATAGGGGGTGTTGAGTCCAGTTCACTGAGCAAGGAGTAGGTCTTGTGTGTTACATATTGGGTGTATGGAACGGTATCTGAGCGAATTTGAACCCCTTGTTTTATGCATCACCCCACCTCACCTTTCCCGTTAAGCAGCCATAGTGTGTTTTCTAAACGTGTGACTCTGTTCTGTTTTGTAATTCAGTTCAAGTGTAGCGGTTTTTACAGTCCCTCTATAAGTGATAGCTTATGATAAGTGTCTTTTTCTGTGTGACTTATTTCACTTAGAATCGTCGTACCTAAGTCCACTCATCTTGCTTCTACTAGCCTTATGACATTGATTTCATGTCTGACTGATATTCCATTGTACATAAGGACCACAAATTTTATCCATTTTTCTCTTTCCTGGGATATTTAAGGTGTCGTGAAGTGGAGGTTCTTGTCAACAGAGCAGCCCCAAACTTTGGGGTGCCTGTGTCTTGCTGATTTTTAGTTTTCCCAATTTATACGCCCATGAGTGGACGTGCCCTATGCTCACTAAGCTGTGTTTTTTCGATGTTTCAGGACACACCGTACACTTCTCCAGAGTGGCTGTTGGCAATTTACATCCCGCCCATCAGCGTAGCAAGGCTGCCATTTCTCCATGGCCTGTCCTGCATTTCTGGTTTTGACACTTTTTGCAGCATGGCCCTTTTGACCCATGGGAAGCGAGACTTCTTTGTAGCGCTGATTTGCCTTTCCAGGTTGCTTGGTTGGCCAAAAAGGGCGTATGCGTTTTTTCCTGAATATATTCAGGAAAAAACGCATACGCCCTTTTTGGCCAAGGGCATCATTGTCGACGTTTTGCCGCTTTTCATGTGCCTTAAAGGCGATTCGAATCTACCTCCTGAAATCTGTTTCCTGCAATTCTGCCTTGCTTTCAAATCCTCTTCGTTGACTTCCCTCAATATATCTGTGGATGAGAGTTATCACTTATAACTCTGCGGGTTTGTGAATTGCAGTGTCCCTGAGCTCCATTTTTCAACTGTCTTTTTTGAGAGCTGGCCGCAAAAGCACGGGATTGCCTCAGGCCCTATTCTGGTTCCTGGCAGCCGGCTGAGCCTGTGGTTAATTCTTCTTCCTGATGGGAAAATAGAGTGACCTGTGCCTGTCCCAACAGCTAGATCTAGTCTCTCATTGGTTGCCCCTCTTCCCGTTCATCCTCAGGACAAATTCAACCTGTAGGGAACAGGAGGTTAAAGGTGCTGATTCTCCAAGTAGGGAGATTGCTAGTAAAGTAGCTGGAATGGCGAACCCGAGCACAAGGAGATGAGAAATGAGGTGCGTTTTAGAAACCTTTCAAAATCACACAGTGTACCATCTTCTGAGTTTCTCATGCATGTTTTCGATGTAGGAAGATGCCCTTGAACCTGGAGACTTGGGACCCATGGGATGGGTACCACGCAGTATTACTTTAAAGGGTCTGCGTTTGCTCACCCAACCTAACCCAACCTTTCAGCGCCAGGACTGTCCACCCTTATGTCTCATCCAGCTGTGCGTGTAGATATGGTCAATCCAGGTTGCATCACAGCCTCTGAACGAATTTTGTAAGAATTTCTCTCTCTTTCACTGTCTTTGTTTTACGGGTTTTTAAAAGTAATTTATTTTTATAATGGGGTTTAGCTGTTTTTCACGGCTGTGTTTATGCGGATTTACACCCACTTGACTCACTTCCAGACAGATATAAATACATAGGTTTTAAGATTCTTACTAGTCACATATATTCTTGTGAGGTGAATAGGGGGTGTTGAGTCCAGTTCACTGAGCAAGGAGTAGGTCTTGTCTATTACATATTGGGTGTATGGAACGGTATCTGAGCGAATTTGAAACCCTTGTTTTATGCATCACCCCACCTCACCTTTCCCGTTAAGCAGCCATAGTGTGTTTTCTAAACGTGTGATTCTCTTCTGTTCTGTAATTCAGTTCAAGTGTAGCGGTTTTTACATTCCCTCTATAAGTGATAGCTTATGATAAGTGTCTTTTTCTGTGTGACTTATTTCACTTAGAATCGTCGTACCTAAGTCCACTCATCTTGCTTCTACTAGCCTTATGACATTGATTTCATGTCTGAGTGATATTGCATTGTACATAAGGACCACAACTTCTTTATCCATTTTTCTCTTTCCTGGGATATTTAAGGTGTCATGAAGTGGAGGTTCTTGTCAACAGAGCAGCCCTAAACTTTGGGGTGCCTGTGTCTTGCTGATTTTTAGTTTTCCCAATTTATACGCCCATGAGTGGACGTGCCCTATGCTCCCTAAGCTGTGTTTTTTCGATGTTTCAGGACACACCGTACACTTCTCCAGAGTGGCTGTTGGCAATTAACATCCCGCCCATCAGCGTAGCAAGGCTGCCATTTCTCCATGGCCTGTCCTGCATTTCTGGTTTTGACACTTTTTGCAGCATGACCCTTTTGACCGATGGGAAGCGAGACTTCTTTGTAGCACTGATTTGCCTTTCCAGGTTGCTTGGTTGGCCAAAAAGGGCGTATGCGTTTTTTCCTGAATATATTCAGGAAAAAACGCATACGCCCTTTTTGGCCAAGGGCATCATTGTCGACGTTTTGCCGCTTTTCATGTGCTTTAAAGGCGATTCGAATCTACCTCCTGAAACCTGTTTCCTGCAATTCTGCCTTGCTTTCAAATCCTCTTCGTTGCCTTCCCTCAATATATTTGTGGACGAGAGTTATCATTTATAACTCAGCAGGTTTGTGAATGGCAGTCCCCCTGAGCTCCATTTTTCAACTGTCTTTTTTGGGAGCTGGCCGCAAAAGCACGGGATTGCCTCAGGCCCTATTCTGGTTCCCGGTGGCAGGCTGAGCCTGTGGTTAATTCTTCTTCCTGATGGGAAAATAGAGTGACCTGTGCCTGTCCCAACACCTAGATCTAGTCTCTCATTGGTTGCCCCTCTTCCCGTTCATCCTCAGGACAAATTGCAACCTGTAGGGAACAGGAGGTTAAAGGTGCTGATTCTCCAAGTAGGGAGATTGCTAGTAAAGTAGCTGGAATGGCGAACCCGAGCACAAGGAGATGAGAAATGAGGTGCGTTTTAGAAACCTTTCAAAATCACACGGTGTACCATCTTCTGAGTTTCTCATGCATGTTTTCGATGTAGGAAGATGCCCTTGAACCTGGAGATTTGGGACCCATGGGATGGGTACCACGCAGTATTACTTTAAAGGGTCTGCGTTTGCTCACCCAACCTCTCAGCCCCAAGAGTGTCCACCCTTATGTCTCATCCAGCTGTGGGTCTAGATATGGTCAATCCAGGTTGCATCTCAGCCCCTGATCGAATTTTGTAAGAATTTCTCTCTCTTTCACTGTCTTTGTTTTACGGGTTTTTAAAAGTAATTTATTTTTATAATGGGGTTTAGCTGCTTTTCACGGCTGTGTTTATGCGGATTTACACCCACTTGACTCACTTCCAGACAGATATCATTACATAGGTTTTAAGATTCTTACTAGTCACATATATTCTTGTGCGGTGAATAGGGGGTGTTGAGTCCAGTTCACTGAGCAAGGAGTAGGTCTTGTCTATTACATATTGGGTGTATGGAACGGTATCTGAGCGAATTTGAAACCCTTGTTTTATGCATCACCCCACCTCACCTTTCCCGTTAATCAGCCATAGTGTGTTTTCTAAACGTGTGACTCTGTTCTGTTTTGTAATTCAGCTCAAGTGTAGCCGTTTTTACATTCCCTCTATAAGTGATAGCTTATGATAAGTGTCTTTTTCTGTGTGACTTATTTCACTTAGAATCGTCGTATCTAAATCCACTCATCTTGCTTCTAATAGCCTTATGACATTGATTTCATGTCTGAGTGATATTCCATTGTACATAAGGACCACAACTTCTTTATCCATTTTTCTCTTTCCTGGGATATTTAAGGTGCCATGAAGTGGAGGTTGTTTTCAACAGAGCAGCCCTAAACTTTGTGTTGCCTGTGTCTTCCTGATTTTTAGTTTTCCCAATTTATACGCCCATGAGTGGACGTGCCCTATGCTCCCTAAGCTGTGTTTTTTCGATGTTTCAGGACACACCGTACACTTCTCCAGAGTGGCTGTTGGCAATTTAGATCCCGCCCATCAGCGTAGCAAGGCTGCCATTTCTCCATGGCTTGTCCTACATTTCTGGTTTTGACACATTTTGCAGCATGGCCCTTTTGACCGATGGGAAGCGAGACTTCTTTGTAGCGCTGATTAGCCTTTCCAGGTTGCTTGGTTGGCCAAACAGGGTGTATGCGTTTTTTCCTGAATATATTCAGGAAAAAACGCATACGCCCTGTTTGGCCAAGGGCATCATTGTCGACGTTTTGCCGCTTTTCATGTGCTTTAAATGCGATTCAAATCTACCTCGTGAAATCTGTTTCCTGCAATTCTACCTTGCTTTCAAATCCTCTTCGTTGCCTTCCCTCAATATATCTGTGGATGAGAGTTATCATTTATAACTCTGCGGGTTTGTGAATTGCAGTGTCCCTGAGCTCCATTTTTCAACTCGCTTTTCTGGGAGCTGGCCGCAAAAGCGCGGGATTGCCTCAGGCCCTATTCTGCTTCTGGGCGGCAGGCTGAGCCTGTGGTTAATTCTTCTTCCTGATGGGAAAATAGAGTGACCTGTGCCTGTCCCAACACCTAGATCTAGTCTCTCATTGGTTGCCCCTCTTCCCGTTCATCCTCAGGACAAATTGCAACCTGTAGGGAACAGGAGCTTAAAGGTGCTGATTCTCCAAGTAGGGAGATTGCTAGTAAAGTAGCTGGAAAGGCGAACCCGAGCACAAGGAGATGAGAAATTAGGTGCATATTAGAAACCTTTCAAAATCACACGGTGTACCATCTTCTGGGTTACTCATGCATGTTTTCAATGTAGGAAGATGCCCTTGAACCTGGAGATTTGGGACCCATGGGATGGGTACCACGCAGTATTACTTTAAAGGGTCTGCGTTTGCTCACCCAACCTCACCCAACCTTTCAGCCCCAAGAGTGTCCACCCTTATGTCTCATCCAGCTGTGGGTCTAGATATGGTCAATCCAGGTTGCATCACAGCCTCTGAACGAATTTTGTAAGAATTTCTCTCTCTTTCACTGTCTTTGTTTTACGGGTTTTTAAAAGTAGTTTATTTTTATAATGGGGTTTAGCTGCTTTTCACGGCTGTGTTTATGCGGCTTTACACCCACTTGACTCACTTCCAGACAGATATCAATACATAGGTTTTAAGATTCTTACTAGTCACATATATTCTTGTGCGGTGAATAGGTGGTGTTGAGTCCAGTTCACTGAGCAAGGAGTAGGTCTTGTCTATTACATATTGGGTGTATGGAACGGTATCTGAGCGAATTTGAAACCCTTGTTTTATGCATCACCCCACCTCACCTTTCCCGTTAAGCAGCCAGAGTGTGTTTTCTAAACGTGTGACTCTGTTCTGTTTTGTAATTCAGTTCAAGTGTAGCGGGTTTTACATCCCCTCTATAAGTGATAGCTTATGATAAGTGTCTTTTTCTGTGTGACTTATTTCACTTAGAATCGTCGTACCTAAATCCACTCATCTTGCTTCTACTAGCCTTATGACATTGATTTCATGTCTGAGTGATATTCCATTGTACATAAGGACCACAACTTCTTTATCCATTTTTCTCATTCCTGGGATATTTAAGGTGCCATGAAGTGGAGGTTCTTGTCAACAGAGCAGCCCTAAACTTTGGGGTGCCTGTGTCTTGCTGATTTTTAGTTTTCCCAATTTATACGCCCATGAGTGGATGTGCCCTATGCTCCCTAAGCTGTGTTTTTTCGATGTTTCAGGACACACCGTACACTTCCCCAGAGTGGCTGTTGGCAATTTACATCCCGCCCATCAGCGTAGCAAGGCTGCCATTTCTCCATGGCTTGTCCTGCATTTCTGGTTTTGACACTTTTTGCAGCATGGCCCTTTTGACCGACGGGAAGCGAGACTTCTTTGTAGCGCTGATTAGCCTTTCCAGGTTGCTTGGTTGGCCAAACAGGGCGTATGCGTTTTTTCCTGAATATATTCAGGAAAAAACGCATATGCCCTGTTTGCCAAGGGCATCATTGTCGACGTTTTGCCGCTTTTCATGTGCTTTAAATGCAATTCAAATCTACCTCCTGAAATCTGTTTCCTGCAATTCTACCTTGCTTTCAAATCCTCTTCGTTGCCTTCCCTCAATATATCTGTGGATGAGAGTTATCATTTATAACTCTGCGGGTTTGTGAATTGCAGTGTCCCTGAGCTCCATTTTTCAACTCGCTTTTTTGGGAGCTGGCCGCAAAAGCGCGGGATTGCCTCAGGCCCTATTCTGCTTCTGGGCGGCAGGCTGAGCCTGTGGTTAATTCTTCTTCCTGATGGGAAAATAGAGTGACCTGTGCCTGTCCCAACACCTAGATCTTGTCTCTCATTGGTTGCCCCTCTTCCCGTTCATCCTCAGGACAAATTGCAACCTGTAGGGAAGAGGAGCTTAAACGTGCTGATTCTCCAAGTAGGGAGATTGCTAGTAAAGTAGCTGGAAAGGCGAACCCGAGCACAAGGAGATGAGAAATGAGGTGCGTATTAGAAACCTTTCAAAATCACACGGTGTACCATCTTCTGGGTTACTCATGCATGTTTTCAATGTAGGAAGATGCCCTTGAACCTGGAGATTTGGGACCCATGGGATGGGTACCACACAGTATTACTTTAAAGGGTCTGCGTTTGCTCACCCAACCTCACCCAACCTTTCAGCGCCAAGAGTGTCCACCCTTATGTCTCATCCAGCTGTGGGTCTAGATATGGTCAATCCAGGTTGCATCACAGCCTCTGAACGAATTTTGTAAGAATTTCTCTCTCTTTCACTGTCTTTGTTTTACGGGTTTTTAAAAGTAATTTATTTTTATAATGGGGTTTAGCTGCTTTTCATGGCTCTGTTTATGCGGCTTTACACCCACTTGACTCACTTCCAGACAGATATCAATACATAGGTTTTAAGATTCTTACTAGTCACATATATTCTTGTGCGGTGAATAGGGGCTGTTGAGTCCAGTTCACTGAGCAAGGAGTAGGTCTTGTCTATTACATATTGGGTGTATGGAACGGTATCTGAGCGAATTTGAAACCCTTGTTTTATGCATCACCCCACCTCACCTTTCCCGTTAAGCAGCCATAGTGTGTTTTCTAAACGTGTGACTCTGTTCTGTTTTGTAATTCAGTTCAAGTGTAGCGGGTTTTACATCCCCTCTATAAGTGATAGCTTATGATAAGTGTCTTTTTCTGTGTGACTTATTTCACTTAGAATCGTCGTACCTAAGTCCACTCATCTTGCTTCTACTAGCCTTATGACATTGATTTCATGTCTGAGTGATATTGCATTGTACATAAGGACCACAACTTCTTTATCCATTTTTCTCTTTCCTGGGATATTTAAGGTGCCGTGAAGTGGAGGTTCTTGTCAACAGAGCAGCCCTAAACTTTGGGGTGCCTGTGTCTTGCTGATTTTTAGTTTTCCCAATTTATACGCCCATGAGTGGACGTGCCCTATGCTCCCTAAGCTGTGTTTTTTCGATGTTTCAGGACACACCGTACACTTCTCCAGAGTGGCTGTTGGCAATTTACATCCCGCCCATCAGCGTAGCAAGGCTGCCATTTCTCCATGGCCTGTCCTGCATTTCTGGTTTTGACACTTTTTGCAGCATGGCACTTTTAACCGATGGGAAGTGAGACTTCTTTGTAGCGCTGATTAGCCTTTCCAGTTTGCTTGGTTGGCCAAACAGGGCGTATGCGTTTTTTCCTGAATATATTCAGGAAAAAACGCATACGCCCTGTTTGGCCAAGGGCATCATTGTCGACGTTTTGCCGCTTTTCATGTGCTTTAAATGCGATTCAAATCTACCTCCTGAAATCTGTTTCCTGCAATTCTACCTTGCTTTCAAATCCTCTTCGTTGCCTTCCCTCAATATATCTGTGGATGAGAGTTATCATTTATAACTCTGCGGGTTTGTGAATTGCAGTGTCCCTGAGCTCCATTTTTCAACTCGCTTTTTTGGGAGCTGGCCGCAAAAGCGCGGGATTACCTCAGGCCCTATTCTGCTTCTGGGCGGCAGGCTGAGCCTGTGGTTAATTCTTCTTCCTGATGGGAAAATAGAGTGACCTGTGCCTGTCCCAACACCTAGATCTGGTCTCTCATTGGTTGCCCCTCTTCCCGTTCATCCTCAGGACAAATTGCAACCTGTAGGGAAGAGGAGCTTAAAGGTGCTGATTCTCCAAGTAGGGAGATTGCTAGTAAAGTAGCTGGAAAGGCGAACCCGAGCACAAGGAGATGAGAAATGAGGTGCGTATTAGAAACCTTTCAAAATCACACGGTGTACCATCTTCTGGGTTACTCATGCATGTTTTCAATGTAGGAAGATGCCCTTGAACCTGGAGATTTGGGACCCATGGGATGGGTACCACGCAGTATTACTTTAAAGGGTCTGCGTTTGCTCACCCAACCTCACCCAACCTCTCAGCCCCAAGAGTGTCCACCCTTATGTCTCATCCAGCTGTGGGTCTAGATATGGTCAATCCAGGTTGCATCACAGCCTCTGAACGAATTTTGTAAGAATTTCTCTCTCTTTCACTGTCTTTGTTTTACGGGTTTTTAAAAGTAGTTTATTTTTATAATGGGGTTTAGCTGCTTTTCACGGCTGTGTTTATGCGGCTTTACACCCACTTGACTCACTTCCAGACAGATATCAATACATAGGTTTTAAGATTCTTACTAGTCACATATATTCTTGTGCGGTGAATAGGGGGTGTTGAGTCCAGTTCACTGAGCAAGGAGTAGGTCTTGTCTATTACATATTGGGTAAATGGAACGGTATCTGAGCGAATTTGAACCCCTTGTTTTATGCATCACCCCACCTCACCTTTCCCGTTAAGCAGCCATAGTGTGTTTTCTAAACGTGTGACTCTGTTCTGTTTTGTAATTCAGTTCAAGTGTAGCGGTTTTTACATCCCCTCTATAAGTGATAGCTTATGATAAGTGTCTTTTTCTGTGTGACTTATTTCACTTAGAATCGTCGTACCTAAATCCACTCATCTTGCTTCTACTAGCCTTATGACATTGATTTCATGTCTGAGTGATATTCCATTGTACATAAGGACCACAACTTCTTTATCCATTTTTCTCTTTCCTGGGATATTTAAGGTGCCATGAAGTGGAGGTTCTTGTCAACAGAGCAGCCCCAAACTTTGGGGTGCCTGTGTCTTGCTGATTTTTAGTTTTCCCAATTTATACGCCCATGAGTGGACGTGCCCTATGCTCAATAAGCTGTGTTTTTTCGATGTTTCAGGACACACCGTACACTTCTCCAGAGTGGCTGTTGGCAATTTACATCCCGCCCATCAGCGTAGCAAGGCTGCCATTTCTCCATGGCCTGTCCTGCATTTCTGGTTTTGACACTTTTTGCAGCATGGCCCTTTTGACCCATGGGAAGCGAGACTTCTTTGTAGCGCTGATTTGCCTTTCCAGGTTGCTTGGTTGGCCAAAAAGGGCGTATGCGTTTTTTCCTGAATATATTCAGGAAAAAACGCATACGCCCTTTTTGGCCAAGGGCATCATTGTCGACGTTTTGCCGCTTTTCATGTGCCTTAAAGGCGATTCGAATCTACCTCCTGAAATCTGTTTCCTGCAATTCTGCCTTGCTTTCAAATCCTCTTCGTTGACTTCCCTCAATATATCTGTGGATGAGAGTTATCACTTATAACTCTGCGGGTTTGTGAATTGCAGTGTCCCTGAGCTCCATTTTTCAACTGTCTTTTTTGAGAGCTGGCCGCAAAAGCACGGGATTGCCTCAGGCCCTATTCTGGTTCCTGGCAGCCGGCTGAGCCTGTGGTTAATTCTTCTTCCTGATGGGAAAATAGAGTGACCTGTGCCTGTCCCAACAGCTAGATCTAGTCTCTCATTGGTTGCCCCTCTTCCTGTTCATCCTCAGGACAAATTGCAACCTGTAGGGAACAGGAGGTTAAAGGTGCTGATTCTCCAAGTAGGGAGATTGCTAGTAAAGTAGCTGGAATGGCGAACCCGAGCACAAGGAGATGAGAAATGAGGTGCGTTTTAGAAACCTTTCAAAATCACACGGTGTACCATCTTCTGAGTTTCTCATGCATGTTTTCGATGTAGGAAGATGCCCTTGAACCTGGAGACTTGGGACCCATGGGATGGGTACCACGCAGTATTACTTTAAAGGGTCTGCGTTTGCTCACCCAACCTAACCCAACCTTTCAGCGCCAAGACTGTCCACCCTTATGTCTCATCCAGCTGTGCGTGTAGATATGGTCAATCCAGTTTGCATCACAGCCTCTGAACGAATTTTGTAAGAATTTCTCTCTCTTTCACTGTCTTTGTTTTACGGGTTTTTAAAAGTAATTTATTTTTATAATGGGGTTTAGCTGCTTTTCACGGCTGTGTTTATGCGGATTTACACCCACTTGACTCACTTCCAGACAGATATAAATACATAGGTTTTAAGATTCTTACTAGTCACATATATTCTTGTGAGGTGAATAGGGGGTGTTGAGTCCAGTTCACTGAGCAAGGAGTAGGTCTTGTCTATTACATATTGGGTGTATGGAACGGTATCTGAGCGAATTTGAAACCCTTGTTTTATGCATCACCCCACCTCACCTTTCCCGTTAAGCAGCCATAGTGTGTTTTCTAAACGTGTGATTCTGTTCTGTTCTGTAATTCAGTTCAAGTGTAGCGGTTTTTACATTCCCTCTATAAGTGATAGCTTATGATAAGTGTCTTTTTCTGTGTGACTTATTTCACTTAGAATCGTCGTACCTAAGTCCACTCATCTTGCTTCTACTAGCCTTATGACATTGATTTCATGTCTGAGTGATATTGCATTGTACATAAGGACCACAACTTCTTTATCCATTTTTCTCTTTCCTGGGATATTTAAGGTGTCATGAAGTGGAGGTTCTTGTCAACAGAGCAGCCCTAAACTTTGGGGTGCCTGTGTCTTGCTGATTTTTAGTTTTCCCAATTTATACGCCCATGAGTGGACGTGCCCTATGCTCCCTAAGCTGTGTTTTTTCGATGTTTCAGAACACACCGTACACTTCTCCAGAGTGGCTGTTGGCAATTAACATCCCGCCCATCAGCGTAGCAAGGCTGCCATTTCTCCATGGCCTGTCCTGCATTTCTGGTTTTGACACTTTTTGCAGCATGACCCTTTTGACCGATGGGAAGCGAGACTTCTTTGTAGCACTGATTTGCCTTTCCAGGTTGCTTGGTTGGCCAAAAAGGGCGTATGCGTTTTTTCCTGAATATATTCAGGAAAAAACGCATACGCCCTTTTTGGCCAAGGGCATCATTGTCGACGTTTTGCCGCTTTTCATGTGCTTTAAAGGCGATTCGAATCTACCTCCTGAAACCTGTTTCCTGCAATTCTGCCTTGCTTTCAAATCCTCTTCGTTGCCTTCCCTCAATATATTTGTGGACGAGAGTTATCATTTATAACTCAGCAGGTTTGTGAATGGCAGTCCCCCTGAGCTCCATTTTTCAACTGTCTTTTTTGGGAGCTGGCCGCAAAAGCACGGGATTGCCTCAGGCCCTATTCTGGTTCCCGGTGGCAGGCTGAGCCTGTGGTTAATTCTTCTTCCTGATGGGAAAATAGAGTGACCTGTGCCTGTCCCAACACCTAGATCTAGTCTCTCATTGGTTGCCCCTCTTCCCGTTCATCCTCAGGACAAATTGCAACCTGTAGGGAACAGGAGGTTAAAGGTGCTGATTCTCCAAGTAGGGAGATTGCTAGTAAAGTAGCTGGAATGGCGAACCCGAGCACAAGGAGATGAGAAATGAGGTGCGTTGTAGAAACCTTTCAAAATCACACGGTGTACCATCTTCTGAGTTTCTCATGCATGTTTTCGATGTAGGAAGATGCCCTTGAACCTGGAGATTTGGGACCCATGGGATGGGTACCACGCAGTATTACTTTAAAGGGTCTGCGTTTGCTCACCCAACCTCACCCAACCTGTCAGCCCCAAGAGTGTCCACCCTTATGTCTCATCCAGCTGTGGGTCTAGATATGGTCAATCCAGGTTGCATCACAGCCCCTGAACGAATTTTGTAAGAATTTCTCTCTCTTTCACTGTCTTTGTTTTACGGGTTTTTAAAAGTAATTTATTTTTATAATGGGGTTTAGCTGCTTTTCACGGCTGTGTTTATGCGGATTTACACCCACTTGACTCACTTCCAGACAGATATCAATACATAGGTTTTAAGATTCTTACTAGTCACATATATTCTTGTGCGGTGAATAGGGGGTGTTGAGTCCAGTTCACTGAGCAAGGAGTAGGTCTTGTCTATTACATATTGGGTGTATGGAACGGTATCTGAGCGAATTTGAAACCCTTGTTTTATGCATCACCCCACCTCACCTTTCCCGTTAATCAGCCATAGTGTGTTTTCTAAACGTGTGACTCTGTTCTGTTTTGTAATTCAGCTCAAGTGTAGCCGTTTTTACATTCCCTCTATAAGTGATAGCTTATGATAAGTGTCTTTTTCTGTGTGACTTATTTCACTTAGAATCGTCGTATCTAAATCCACTCATCTTGCTTCTACTAGCCTTATGACATTGATTTCATGTCTGAGTGATATTCCATTGTACATAAGGACCACAACTTCTTTATCCATTTTTCTCTTTCCTGGGATATTTAAGGTGCCATGAAGTGGAGGTTCTTGTCAACAGAGCAGCCCTAAACTTTGTGTTGCCTGTGTCTTCCTGATTTTTATTTTTCCCAATTTATACGCCCATGAGTGGACGTGCCCTATGCTCCCTAAGCTGTGTTTTTTCGATGTTTCAGGACACACCGTACACTTCTCCAGAGTGGCTGTTGGCAATTTAGATCCCGCCCATCAGCGTAGCAAGGCTGCCATTTCTCCATGGCTTGTCCTGCATTTCTGGTTTTGACACATTTTGCAGCATGGCCCTTTTGACCGATGGGAAGCGAGACTTCTTTGTAGCGCTGATTAGCCTTTCCAGGTTGCTTGGTTGGCCAAACAGGGCGTATGCGTTTTTTCCTGAATATATTCAGGAAAAAACGCATACGCCCTGTTTGGCCAAGGGCATCATTGTCGACGTTTTGCCGCTTTTCATGTGCTTTAAATGCGATTCAAATCTACCTCGTGAAATCTGTTTCCTGCAATTCTACCTTGCTTTCAAATCCTCTTCGTTGCCTTCCCTCAATATATCTGTGGATGAGAGTTATCATTTATAACTCTGCGGGTTTGTGAATTGCAGTGTCCCTGAGCTCCATTTTTCAACTCGCTTTTTTGGGAGCTGGCCGCAAAAGCGCGGGATTGCCTCAGGCCCTATTCTGCTTCTGGGCGGCAGGCTGAGCCTGTGGTTAATTCTTCTTCCTGATGGGAAAATAGAGTGACCTGTGCCTGTCCCAACACCTAGATCTAGTCTCTCATTGGTTGCTCCTCTTCCCGTTCATCCTCAGGACAAATTGCAACCTGTAGGGAAGAGGAGCTTAAAGGTGCTGATTCTCCAAGTAGGGAGATTGCTAGTAAAGTAGCTGGAAAGGCGAACCCGAGCACAAGGAGATGAGAAATGAGGTGCATATTAGAAACCTTTCAAAATCACACGGTGTACCATCTTCTGGGTTACTCATGCATGTTTTCAATGTAGGAAGATGCTCTTGAACCTGGAGATTTGGGACCCATGGGATGGGTACCACGCAGTATTACTTTAAAGGGTCTGCGTTTGCTCACCCAACCTCACCCAAACTTTCAGCCCCAAGAGTGTCCACCCTTATGTCTCATCCAGCTGTGGGTCTAGATATGGTCAATCCAGGTTGCATCACAGCCTCTGAACGAATTTTGTAAGAATTTCTCTCTCTTTCACTGTCTTTGTTTTACGGGTTTTTAAAAGTAGTTTATTTTTATAATGGGGTTTAGCTGCTTTTCACGGCTGTGTTTATGCGGCTTTACACCCACTTGACTCACTTCCTGACAGATATCAATACATAGGTTTTAAGATTCTTACTAGTCACATATATTCTTGTGCGGTGAATAGGGGGTGTTGAGTCCAGTTCACTGAGCAAGGAGTAGGTCTTGTCTATTACATATTGGGTGTATGGAACGTTATCTGAGCGAATTTGAAACCCTTGTTTTATGCATCACCCCACCTCACCTTTCCCGTTAAGCAGCCAGAGTGTGTTTTCTAAACGTGTGACTCTGTTCTGTTTTGTAATTCAGTTCAAGTGTAGCGGGTTTTACATCCCCTCTATAAGTGATAGCTTATGATAAGTGTCTTTTTCTGTGTGACTTATTTCACTTAGAATCGTCGTACCTAAATCCACTCTTCTTGCTTCTACTAGCCTTATGACATTGATTTCATGTCTGAGTGATATTCCATTGTACATAAGGACCACAACTTCTTTATCCATTTTTCTCATTCCTGGGATATTTAAGGTGCCATGAAGTGGAGGTTCTTGTCAACAGAGCAGCCCTAAACTTTGGGGTGCCTGTGTCTTGCTGATTTTTAGTTTTCCCAATTTATACGCCCATGAGTGGATGTGCCCTATGCTCCCTAAGCTGTGTTTTTTCGATGTTTCAGGACACACCGTACACTTCCCCAGAGTGGCTGTTGGCAATTTACATCCCGCCCATCAGCGTAGCAAGGCTGCCATTTCTCCATGGCTTGTCCTGCATTTCTGGTTTTGACACTTTTTGCAGCATGGCCCTTTTGACCGACGGGAAGCGAGACTTCTTTGTAGCGCTGATTAGCCTTTCCAGGTTGCTTGGTTGGCCAAACAGGGCGTATGCGTTTTTTCCTGAATATATTCAGGAAAAAACGCATATGCCCTGTTTGCCAAGGGCATCATTGTCGACGTTTTGCCGCTTTTCATGTGCTTTAAATGCGATTCAAATCTACCTCCTGAAATCTGTTTCCTGCAATTCTACCTTGCTTTCAAATCCTCTTCGTTGCCTTCCCTCAATATATCTGTGGATGAGAGTTATCATTTATAACTCTGCGGGTTTGTGAATTGCAGTGTCCCTGAGCTCCATTTTTCAACTCGCTTTTTTGGGAGCTGGCCGCAAAAGCGCGGGATTGCCTCAGGCCCTATTCTGCTTCTGGGCGGCAGGCTGAGCCTGTGGTTAATTCTTCTTCCTGATGGGAAAATAGAGTGACCTGTGCCTGTCCCAACACCTAGATCTAGTCTCTCATTGGTTGCCCCTCTTCCCGTTCATCCTCAGGACAAATTGCAACCTGTAGGGAACAGGAGCTTAAACGTGCTGATTCTCCAAGTAGGGAGATTGCTAGTAAAGTAGCTGGAAAGGCGAACCCGAGCACAAGGAGATGAGAAATGAGGTGCGTATTAGAAACCTTTCAAAATCACACGGTGTACCATCTTCTGGGTTACTCATGCATGTTTTCAATGTAGGAAGATGCCCTTGAACCTGGAGATTTGGGACCCATGGGATGGGTACCACACAGTATTACTTTAAAGGGTCTGCGTTTGCTCACCCAACCTCACCCAACCTTTCAGCCCCAAGAGTGTCCACCCTTATGTCTCATCCAGCTGTGGGTCTAGATATGGTCAATCCAGGTTGCATCACAGCCTCTGAACGAATTTTGTAAGAATTTCTCTCTCTTTCACTGTCTTTGTTTTACGGGTTTTTAAAAGTAATTTATTTTTATAATGGGGTTTAGCTGCTTTTCATGGCTCTGTTTATGCGGCTTTACACCCACTTGACTCACTTCCAGACAGATATCAATACATAGGTTTTAAGATTCTTACTAGTCACATATATTCTTGTGCGGTGAATAGGGGGTGTTGAGTCCAGTTCACTGAGCAAGGAGTAGGTCTTGTCTATTACATATTGGGTGTATGGAACGGTATCTGAGCGAATTTGAAACCCTTGTTTTATGCATCACCCCACCTCACCTTTCCCGTTAAGCAGCCATAGTGTGTTTTCTAAACGTGTGACTCTGTTCTGTTTTGTAATTCAGTTCAAGTGTAGCGGGTTTTACATCCCCTCTATAAGTGATAGCTTATGATAAGTGTCTTTTGCTGTGTGACTTATTTCACTTAGAATCGTCGTACCTAAATCCACTCATCTTGCTTCTACTAGCCTTATGACATTGATTTCATGTCTGAGTGATATTCCATTGTACATAAGGACCACAACTTCTTTATCCATTTTTCTCTTTCCTGGGATATTTAAGGTGCCGTGAAGTGGAGGTTCTTGTCAACAGAGCAGCCCTAAACTTTGGGGTGCCTGTGTCTTGCTGATTTTTAGTTTTCCCAATTTATACGCCCATGAGTGGACGTGCCCTATGCTCCCTAAGCTGTGTTTTTTCGATGTTTCAGGACACACCGTACACTTCTCCAGAGTGGCTGTTGGCAATTTACATCCCGCCCATCAGCGTAGCAAGGCTGCCATTTCTCCATGGCCTGTCCTGCATTTCTGGTTTTGACACTTTTTGCAGCATGGCACTTTTAACCGATGGGAAGTGAGACTTCTTTGTAGCGCTGATTAGCCTTTCCAGTTTGCTTGGTTGGCCAAACAGGGCGTATGCGTTTTTTCCTGAATATATTCAGGAAAAAACACATACGCCCTGTTTGGCCAAGGGCATCATTGTCGACGTTTTGCCGCTTTTCATGTGCTTTAAATGCGATTCAAATCTACCTCCTGAAATCTGTTTCCTGCAATTCTACCTTGCTTTCAAATCCTCTTCGTTGCCTTCCCTCAATATATCTGTGGATGAGAGTTATCATTTATAACTCTGCGGGTTTGTGAATTGCAGTGTCCCTGAGCTCCATTTTTCAACTCGCTTTTTTGGGAGCTGGCCGCAAAAGCGCGGGATTACCTCAGGCCCTATTCTGCTTCTGGGCGGCAGGCTGAGCCTGTGGTTAATTCTTCTTCCTGATGGGAAAATAGAGTGACCTGTGCCTGTCCCAACACCTAGATCTGGTCTCTCATTGGTTGCCCCTCTTCCCGTTCATCCTCAGGACAAATTGCAACCTGTAGGGAAGAGGAGCTTAAAGGTGCTGATTCTCCAAGTAGGGAGATTGCTAGTAAAGTAGCTGGAAAGGCGAACCCGAGCACAAGGAGATGAGAAATGAGGTGCGTATTAGAAACCTTTCAAAATCACACGGTGTACCATCTTCTGGGTTACTCATGCATGTTTTCAATGTAGGAAGATGCCCTTGAACCTGGAGATTTGGGACCCATGGGATGGGTACCACGCAGTATTACTTTAAAGGGTCTGCGTTTCCTCACCCAACCTCACCCAACCTTTCAGCCCCAAGAGTGTCCACCCTTATGTCTCATCGAGCTGTGGGTCTAGATATGGTCAATCCAGGTTGCATCACAGCCTCTGAACGAATTTTGTAAGAATTTCTCTCTCTTTCACTGTCTTTGTTTTACGCGTTTTTAAAAGTAGTTTATTTTTATAATGGGGTTTAGCTGCTTTTCACGGCTGTGTTTATGCGGCTTTACACCCACTTGACTCACTTCCAGACAGATATCAATACATAGGTTTTAAGATTCTTACTAGTCACATATATTCTTGTGCGGTGAATAGGGGGTGTTGAGTCCAGTTCACTGAGCAAGGAGTAGGTCTTGTCTATTACATATTGGGTAAATGGAACGGTATCTGAGCGAATTTGAACCCCTTGTTTTATGCATCACCCCACCTCACCTTTCCCGTTAAGCAGCCATAGTGTGTTTTCTAAACGTGTGACTCTGTTCTGTTTTGTAATTCAGTTCAAGTGTAGCGGTTTTTACATCCCCTCTATAAGTGATAGCTTATGATAAGTGTCTTTTTCTGTGTGACTTATTTCACTTAGAATCGTCGTACCTAAATCCACTCATCTTGCTTCTACTAGCCTTATGACATTGATTTCATGTCTGAGTGATATTCCATTGTACATAAGGACCACAACTTCTTTATCCATTTTTCTCTTTCCTGGGATATTTAAGGTGCCATGAAGTGGAGGTTCTTGTCAACAGAGCAGCCCCAAACTTTGGGGTGCCTGTGTCTTGCTGATTTTTAGTTTTCCCAATTTATACGCCCATGAGTGGACGTGCCCTATGCTCACTAAGCTGTGTTTTTTCGATGTTTCAGGACACACCGTACACTTCTCCAGAGTGGCTGTTGGCAATTTACATCCCGCCCATCAGCGTAGCAAGGCTGCCATTTCTCCATGGCCTGTCCTGCATTTCTGGTTTTGACACTTTTTGCAGCATGGCCCTTTTGACCCATGGGAAGCGAGACTTCTTTGTAGCGCTGATTTGCCTTTCCAGGTTGCTTGGTTGGCCAAAAAGGGCGTATGCGTTTTTTCCTGAATATATTCAGGAAAAAACGCATACGCCCTTTTTGGCCAAGGGCATCATTGTCGACGTTTTGCCGCTTTTCATGTGCCTTAAAGGCGATTCGAATCTACCTCCTGAAATCTGTTTCCTGCAATTCTGCCTTGCTTTCAAATCCTCTTCGTTGACTTCCCTCAATATATCTGTGGATGAGAGTTATCACTTATAACTCTGCGGGTTTGTGAATTGCAGTGTCCCTGAGCTCCATTTTTCAACTGTCTTTTTTGAGAGCTGGCCGCAAAAGCACGGGATTGCCTCAGGCCCTATTCTGGTTCCTGGCAGCCGGCTGAGCCTGTGGTTAATTCTTCTTCCTGATGGGAAAATAGAGTGACCTGTGCCTGTCCCAACAGCTAGATCTAGTCTCTCATTGGTTGCCCCTCTTCCCGTTCATCCTCAGGACAAATTGCAACCTGTAGGGAACAGGAGGTTAAAGGTGCTGATTCTCCAAGTAGGGAGATTGCTAGTAAAGTAGCTGGAATGGCGAACCCGAGCACAAGGAGATGAGAAATGAGGTGCGTTTTAGAAACCTTTCAAAATCACACGGTGTACCATCTTCTGAGTTTCTCATGCATGTTTTCGATGTAGGAAGATGCCCTTGAACCTGGAGACTTGGGACCCAAGGGATGGGTACCACGCAGTATTACTTTAAAGGGTCTGCGTTTGCTCACCCAACCTAACCCAACCTTTCAGCGCCAAGACTGTCCACCCTTATGTCTCATCCAGCTGTGCGTGTAGATATGGTCAATCCAGGTTGCATCACAGCCTCTGAACGAATTTTGTAAGAATTTCTCTCTCTTTCACTGTCTTTGTTTTACGGGTTTTTAAAAGTAATTTATTTTTATAATGGGGTTTAGCTGCTTTTCACGGCTGTGTTTATGCGGATTTACACCCACTTGACTCACTTCCAGACAGATATAAATACATAGGTTTTAAGATTCTTACTAGTCACATATATTCTTGTGAGGTGAATAGGGGGTGTTGAGTCCAGTTCACTGAGCAAGGAGTAGGTCTTGTCTATTACATATTGGGTGTATGGAACGGTATCTGAGCGAATTTGAAACCCTTGTTTTATGCATCACCCCACCTCACCTTTCCCGTTAAGCAGCCATAGTGTGTTTTCTAAACGTGTGATTCTGTTCTGTTCTGTAATTCAGTTCAAGTGTAGCGGTTTTTACATTCCCTCTATAAGTGATAGCTTATGATAAGTGTCTTTTTCTGTGTGACTTATTTCACTTAGAATCGTCGTACCAAAGTCCACTCATCTTGCTTCTACTAGCCTTATGACATTGATTTCATGTCTGAGTGATATTGCATTGTACATAAGGACCACAACTTCTTTATCCATTTTTCTCTTTCCTGGGATATTTAAGGTGTCATGAAGTGGAGGTTCTTGTCAACAGAGCAGCCCTAAACTTTGGGGTGCCTGTGTCTTGCTGATTTTTAGTTTTCCCAATTTATACGCCCATGAGTGGACGTGCCCTATGCTCCCTAAGCTGTGTTTTTTCGATGTTTCAGGACACACCGTACACTTCTCCAGAGTGGCTGTTGGCAATTAACATCCCGCCCATCAGCGTAGCAAGGCTGCCATTTCTCCATGGCCTGTCCTGCATTTCTGGTTTTGACACTTTTTGCAGCATGACCCTTTTGACCGATGGGAAGCGAGACTTCTTTGTAGCACTGATTTGCCTTTCCAGGTTGCTTGGTTGGCCAAAAAGGGCGTATGCGTTTTTTCCTGAATATATTCAGAAAAAAACGCATACGCCCTTTTTGGCCAAGGGCATCATTGTCGACGTTTTGCCGCTTTTCATGTGCTTTAAAGGCGATTCGAATCTACCTCCTGAAACCTGTTTCCTGCAATTCTGCCTTGCTTTCAAATCCTCTTCGTTGCCTTCCCTCAATATATTTGTGGACGAGAGTTATCATTTATAACTCAGCCGGTATGTGAATGGCAGTCCCCCTGAGCTCCATTTTTCAACTGTCTTTTTTGGGAGCTGGCCGCAAAAGCACGGGATTGCCTCAGGCCCTATTCTGGTTCCCGGTGGCAGGCTGAGCCTGTGGTTAATTCTTCTTCCTGATGGGAAAATAGAGTGACCTGTGCCTGTCCCAACACCTAGATCTAGTCTCTCATTGGTTGCCCCTCTTTCCGTTCATCTTCAGGACAAATTGCAACCTGTAGGGAACAGGAGGTTAAAGGTGCTGATTCTCCAAGTAGGGAGATTGCTAGTAAAGTAGCTGGAATGGTGAACCCGAGCACAAGGAGATGAGAAATGAGGTGCGTTTTAGAAACCTTTCAAAATCACACGGTGTACCATCTTCTGAGTTTCTCATGCATGTTTTCGATGTAGGAAGATGCCCTTGAACCTGGAGATTTGGGACCCATGGGATGGGTACCACGCAGTATTACTTTAAAGGGTCTGCGTTTGCTCACCCAACCTCTCAGCCCCAAGAGTGTCCACCCTTATGTCTCATCCAGCTGTGGGTCTAGATATGGTCAATCCAGGTTGCATCTCAGCCCCTGATCGAATTTTGTAAGAATTTCTCTCTCTTTCACTGTCTTTGTTTTACGGGTTTTTAAAAGTAATTTATTTTTATAATGGGGTTTAGCTGCTTTTCACGGCTGTGTTTATGCGGATTTACACCCACTTGACTCACTTCCAGACAGATATCAATACATAGGTTTTAAGATTCTTACTAGTCACATATATTCTTGTGCGGTGAATAGGGGGTGTTGAGTCCAGTTCACTGAGCAAGGAGTAGGTCTTGTCTATTACATATTGGGTGTATGGAACGGTATCTGAGCGAATTTGAAACCCTTGTTTTATGCATCACCCCACCTCACATTTCCCGTTAATCAGCCATAGTGTGTTTTCTAAACGTGTGACTCTGTTCTGTTTTGTAATTCAGCTCAAGTGTAGCCGTTTTTACATTCCCTCTATAAGTGATAGCTTATGATAAGTGTCTTTTTCTGTGTGACTTATTTCACTTAGAATCGTCGTATCTAAATCCACTCATCTTGCTTCTACTAGCCTTATGACATTGATTTCATGTCTGAGTGATATTCCATTGTACATAAGGACCACAACTTCTTTATCCATTTTTCTCTTTCCTGGGATATTTAAGGTGCCATGAAGTGGAGGTTCTTGTCAACAGAGCAGCCCTAAACTTTGTGTTGCCTGTGTCTTCCTGATTTTTAGTTTTCCCAATTTATACGCCCATGAGTGGACGTGCCCTATGCTCCCTAAGCTGTGTTTTTTCGATGTTTCAGGACACACCGTACACTTCTCCAGAGTGGCTGTTGGCAATTTAGATCCCGCCCATCAGCGTAGCAAGGCTGCCATTTCTCCATGGCTTGTCCTGCATTTCTGGTTTTGACACTTTTTGCAGCATGGCCCTTTTGACCGATGGGAAGCGAGACTTCTTTGTAGCGCTGATTAGCCTTTCCAGGTTGCTTGGTTGGCCAAACAGGGCGTATGCGTTTTTTCCTGAATATATTCAGGAAAAAACGCATACGCCCTGTTTGGTCAAGGGCATCATTGTCGACGTTTTGCCGCTTTTCATGTGCTTTAAATGCGATTCAAATCTACCTCGTGAAATCTGTTTCCTGCAATTCTACCTTGCTTTCAAATCCTCTTCGTTGCCTTCCCTCAATATATCTGTGGATGAGAGTTATCATTTATAACTCTGCGGGTTTGTGAATTGCAGTGTCCCTGAGCTCCATTTTTCAACTCGCTTTTTTGGGAGCTGGCCGCAAAAGCGCGGGATTGCCTCAGGCCCTATTCTGCTTCTGGGCGGCAGGCTGAGCCTGTGGTTAATTCTTCTTCCTGATGGGAAAATAGAGTGACCTGTGCCTGTCCCAACACCTAGATCTAGTCTCTCATTGGTTGCCCCTCTTCCCGTTCATCCTCAGGACAAATTGCAACCTGTAGGGAAGAGGAGCTTAAAGGTGCTGATTCTCCAAGTAGGGAGATTGCTAGTAAAGTAGCTGGAAAGGCGAACCCGAGCACAAGGAGATGAGAAATGAGGTGCATATTAGAAACCTTTCAAAATCACACGGTGTACCATCTTCTGGGTTACTCATGCATGTTTTCAATGTAGGAAGATGCCCTTGAACCTGGAGATTTGGGACCCATGGGATGGGTACCACGCAGTATTACTTTAAAGGGTCTGCGTTTGCTCACCCAACCTCACCCAACCTTTCAGCCCCAAGAGTGTCCACCCTTATGTCTCATCCAGCTGTGGGTCTAGATATGGTCAATCCAGGTTGCATCACAGCCTCTGAACGAATTTTGTAAGAATTTCTCTCTCTTTCACTGTCTTTGTTTTACGGGTTTTTAAAAGTAGCTTATTTTTATAATGGGGTTTAGCTGCTTTTCACGGCTGTGTTTATGCGGCTTTACACCCACTTGACTCACTTCCAGACAGATATCAATACATAGGTTTTAAGATTCTTACTAGTCACATATATTCTTGTGCGGTGAATAGGGGGTGTTGAGTCCAGTTCACTGAGCAAGGAGTAGGTCTTGTCTATTACATATTGGGTGTATGGAACGGTATCTGAGCGAATTTGAAACCCTTGTTTTATGCATCACCCCATCTCACCTTTCCCGTTAAGCAGCCAGAGTGTGTTTTCTAAACGTGTGACTCTGTTCTGTTTTGTAATTCAGTTCAAGTGTAGCGGGTTTTACATCCCCTCTATAAGTGATAGCTTATGATAAGTGTCTTTTTCTGTGTGACTTATTTCACTTAGAATTGTCGTACCTAAATCCACTCATCTTGCTTCTACTAGCCTTATGACATTGATTTCATGTCTGAGTGATATTCCATTGTACATAAGGACCACAACTTCTTTATCCATTTTTCTCATTCCTGGGATATTTAAGGTGCCATGAAGTGGAGGTTCTTGTCAACAGAGCAGCCCTAAACTTTGGGGTGCCTGTGTCTTGCTGATTTTTAGTTTTCCCAATTTATACGCCCATGAGTGGATGTGCCCTATGCTCCCTAAGCTGTGTTTTTTCGATGTTTCAGGACACACCGTACACTTCCCCAGAGTGGCTGTTGGCAATTTACATCCCGCCCATCAGCGTAGCAAGGCTGCCATTTCTCCATGGCTTGTCCTGCATTTCTGGTTTTGACACTTTTTGCAGCATGGCCCTTTTGACCGACGGGAAGCGAGACTTCTTTGTAGCGCTGATTAGCCTTTCCAGGTTGCTTGGTTGGCCAAACAGGGCGTATGCGTTTTTTCCTGAATATATTCAGGAAAAAACGCATATGCCCTGTTTGCCAAGGGCATCATTGTCGACGTTTTGCCGCTTTTCATGTGCTTTAAATGCGATTCAAATCTACCTCCTGAAATCTGTTTCCTGCAATTCTACCTTGCTTTCAAATCCTCTTCGTTGCCTTCCCTCAATATATCTGTGGATGAGAGTTATCATTTATAACTCTGCGGGTTTGTGAATTGCAGTGTCCCTGAGCTCCATTTTTCAACTCGCTTTTTTGGGAGCTGGCCGCAAAAGCGCGGGATTGCCTCAGGCCCTATTCTGCTTCTGGGCGGCAGGCTGAGCCTGTGGTTAATTCTTCTTCCTGATGGGAAAATAGAGTGACCTGTGCCTGTCCCAACACCTAGATCTAGTCTCTCATTGGTTGCCCCTCTTCCCGTTCATCCTCAGGACAAATTGCAACCTGTAGGGTACAGGAGCTTAAACGTGCTGATTCTCCAAGTAGGGAGATTGCTAGTAAAGTAGCTGGAAAGGCGAACCCGAGCACAAGGAGATGAGAAATGAGGTGCGTATTAGAAACCTTTCAAAATCACACGGTGTACCATCTTCTGGGTTACTCATGCATGTTTTCAATGTAGGAAGATGCCCTTGAACCTGGAGATTTGGGACCCATGGGATGGGTACCACACAGTATTACTTTAAAGGGTCTGCGTTTGCTCACCCAACCTCACCCAACCTTTCAGCCCCAAGAGTGTCCACCCTTATGTCTCATCCAGCTGTGGGTCTAGATATGGTCAATCCAGGTTGCATCACAGCCTCTGAACGAATTTTGTAAGAATTTCTCTCTCTTTCACTGTCTTTGTTTTACGGGTTTTTAAAAGTAATTTATTTTTATAATGGGGTTTAGCTGCTTTTCACGGCCGTGTTTATGCGGCTTTACACCCACTTGACTCACTTCCAGACAGATATCAATACATAGGTTTTAAGATTCTTACTAGTCACATATATTCTTGTGCGGTGAATAGGGGGTGTTGAGTCCAGTTCACTGAGCAAGGAGTAGGTCTTGTCTATTACATATTGAGTGTATGGAACGGTATCTGAGCGAATTTGAAACCCTTGTTTTATGCATCACCCCACCTCACCTTTCCCGTTAAGCAGCCATAGTGTGTTTTCTAAACGTGTGACTCTGTTCTGTTTTGTAATTCAGTTCAAGTGTAGCGGGTTTTACATCCCCTCTATAAGTGATAGCTTATGATAAGTGTCTTTTTCTGTGTGACTTATTTCACTTAGAATCGTCGTACCTAAATCCACTCATCTTGCTTCTACTAGCCTTATGACATTGATTTCATGTCTGAGTGATATTCCATTGTACATAAGGACCACAACTTCTTTATCCATTTTTCTCTTTCCTGGGATATTTAAGGTGCCGTGAAGTGGAGGTTCTTGTCAACAGAGCAGCCCTAAACTTTGGTGTGCCTGTGTCTTGCTGATTTTTAGTTTTCCCAATTTTTACGCCCATGAGTGGACGTGCCCTATGCTCCCTAAGCTGTGTTTTTTCGATGTTTCAGGACACACCGTACACTTCTCCAGAGTGGCTGTTGGCAATTTACATCCCGCCCATCAGCGTAGCAAGGCTGCCATTTCTCCATGGCCTGTCCTGCATTTCTGGTTTTGACACTTTTTGCAGCATGGCACTTTTAACCGATGGGAAGTGAGACTTTTTGTAGCGCTGATTAGCCTTTCCAGTTTGCTTGGTTGGCCAAACAGGGCGTATGCGTTTTTTCCTGAATATATTCAGGAAAAAACGCATACGCCCTGTTTGGCCAAGGGCATCATTGTCGACGTTTTGCCGCTTTTCATGTGCTTTAAATGCGATTCAAATCTACCTCCTGAAATCTGTTTCCTGCAATTCTACCTTGCTTTCAAATCCTCTTCGTTGCCTTCCCTCAATATATCTGTGGATGAGAGTTATCATTTATAACTCTGCGGGTTTGTGAATTGCAGTGTCCCTGAGCTCCATTTTTCAACTCGCTTTTTTGGGAGCTGGCCGCAAAAGCGCGGGATTACCTCAGGCCCTATTCTGCTTCTGGGCGGCAGGCTGAGCCTGTGGTTAATTCTTCTTCCTGATGGGAAAATAGAGTGACCTGTGCCTGTCCCAACACCTAGATCTGGTCTCTCATTGGTTGCCCCTCTTCCCGTTCTTCCTCAGGACACATTGCAACCTGTAGGGAAGAGGAGCTTAAAGGTGCTGATTCTCCAAGTAGGGAGATTGCTAGTAAAGTAGCTGGAAAGGCGAACCCGAGCACAAGGAGATGAGAAATGAGGTGCGTATTAGAAACCTTTCAAAATCACACGGTGTACCATCTTCTGGGTTACTCATGCATGTTTTCAATGTAGGAAGATGCCCTTGAACCTGGAGATTTGGGACCCATGGGATGGGTACCACGCAGTATTACTTTAAAGGGTCTGCGTTTGCTCACCCAACCTCACCCAACCTTTCAGCCCCAAGAGTGTCCACCCTTATGTCTCATCCAGCTGTGGGTCTAGATATGGTCAATCCAGGTTGCATCACAGCCTCTGAACGAATTTTGTAAGAATTTCTCTCTCTTTCACTGTCTTTGTTTTACGGGTTTTTAAAAGTAGTTTATTTTTATAATGGGGTTTAGCTGCTTTTCACGGCTGTGTTTATGCGGCTTTACACCCACTTGACTCACTTCCAGACAGATATCAATACATAGGTTTTAAGATTCTTACTAGTCACATATATTCTTGTGCGGTGAATAGGGGGTGTTGAGTCCAGTTCACTGAGCAAGGAGTAGGTCTTGTCTATTACATATTGGGTATATGGAACGGTATCTGAGCGAATTTGAAACCCTTGTTTTATGCATCACCCCACCTCACCTTTCCCGTTAAGCAGCCATAGTGTGTTTTCTAAACGTGTGACTCTGTTCTGTTTTGTAATTCAGTTCAAGTGTAGCGGTTTTTACATCCCCTCTATAAGTGATAGCTTATGATAAGTGTCTTTTTCTGTGTGACTTATTTCACTTAGAATCGTCGTACCTAAATCCACTCATCTTGCTTCTACTAGCCTTATGACATTGATTTCATGTTTGAGTGATATTGCATTGTACATAAGGACCACAACTTCTTTATCCATTTTTCTCTTTCCTGGGATATTTAAGGTGCCATGAAGTGGAGGTTCTTGTCAACAGAGCAGCCCTAAACTTTGGGGTGCCTGTGTCTTGCTGATTTTTAGTTTTCCCAATTTATACGCCCATGAGTGGATGTGCCCTATGCTCCCTAAGCTGTGTTTTTTCGATGTTTCAGGACACACCGTACACTTCCCCAGAGTGGCTGTTGGCAATTTACATCCCGCCCATCAGCGTAGCAAGGCTGCCATTTCTCCATGGCTTGTCCTGCATTTCTGGTTTTGACACTTTTTGCAGCATGGCCCTTTTGACCGACGGGAAGCGAGACTTCTTTGTAGCGCTGATTAGCCTTTCCAGGTTGCTTGGTTGGCCAAACAGGGCGTATGCGTTTTTTCCTGAATATATTCAGGAAAAAACGCATATGCCCTGTTTGCCAAGGGCATCATTGTCGACGTTTTGCCGCTTTTCATGTGCTTTAAATGCGATTCAAATCTACCTCCTGAAATCTGTTTCCTGCAATTCTACCTTGCTTTCAAATCCTCTTCGTTGCCTTCCCTCAATATATCTGTGGATGAGAGTTATCATTTATAACTCTGCGGGTTTGTGAATTGCAGTGTCCCTGAGCTCCATTTTTCAACTCGCTTTTTTGGGAGCTGGCCGCAAAAGCGCGGGATTGCCTCAGGCCCTATTCTGCTTCTGGGCGGCAGGCTGAGCCTGTGGTTAATTCTTCTTCCTGATGGGAAAATAGAGTGACCTGTGCCTGTCCCAACACCTAGATCTAGTCTCTCATTGGTTGCCCCTCTTCCCGTTCATCCTCAGGACAAATTGCAACCTGTAGGGAACAGGAGCTTAAAGGTGCTGATTCTCCAAGTAGGGAGATTGCTAGTAAAGTAGCTGGAAAGGCGAACCCGAGCACAAGGAGATGAGAAATGAGGTGCGTATTAGAAACCTTTCAAAATCACACGGTGTACCATCTTCTGGGTTACTCATGCATGTTTTCAATGTAGGAAGATGCCCTTGAACCTGGATATTTGGGACCCATGGAATGGGTACCACGCAGTATTACTTTAAAGGGTCTGCGTTTGCTCACCCAACCTCACCCAACCTTTCAGCCCCAAGAGTGTCCACCCTTATGTCTCATCCAGCTGTGGGTCTAGATATGGTCAATCCAGGTTGCATCACAGCCTCTGAAAGAATTTTGTAAGAATTTCTCTCTCTTTCACTGTCTTTGTTTTACGGGTTTTTAAAAGTAATTTATTTTTATAATGGGGTTTAGCTGCTTTTCACGGCCGTGTTTATGCGGCTTTACACCCACTTGACTCACTTCCAGACAGATATCAATACATAGGTTTTAAGATTCTTACTAGTCACATATATTCTTGTGCGGTGAATAGGGGGTGTTGAGTCCAGTTCACTGAGCAAGGAGTAGGTCTTGTCTATTACATATTGGGTGTATGGAACGGTATCTGAGCGAATTTGAAACCCTTGTTTTATGCATCACCCCACCTCACCTTTCCCGTTAAGCAGCCATAGTGTGTTTTCTAAACGTGTGACTCTGTTCTGTTTTGTAATTCAGTTCAAGTGTAGCGGGTTTTACATCCCCTCTATAAGTGATAGCTTATGATAAGTGTCTTTTTCTGTGTGACTTATTTCACTTAGAATCGTCGTACCTAAATCCACTCATCTTGCTTCTACTAGCCTTATGACATTGATTTCATGTCTGAGTGATATTCCATTGTACATAAGGACCACAACTTCTTTATCCATTTTTCTCTTTCCTGGGATATTTAAGGTGCCGTGAAGTGGAGGTTCTTGTCAACAGAGCAGGCCTAAACTTTGGGGTGCCTGAGTCTTGCTGATTTTTAGTTTTCCCAATTTATACGCCCATGAGTGGACGTGCCCTATGCTCCCTAAGCTGTGTTTTTTCGATGTTTCAGGACACACCGTACACTTCTCCAGAGTGGCTGTTGGCAATTTACATCCCGCCCATCAGCGTAGCAAGGCTGCCATTTCTCCATGGCCTGTCCTGCATTTCTGGTTTTGACACTTTTTGCAGCATGGCACTTTTAACCGATGCTAAGCGAGACTTCTTTGTAGCGCTGATTAGCCTTTCCAGTTTGCTTGGTTGGCCAAACAGGGCGTATGCGTTTTTTCCTGAATATATTCAGGAAAATACGCATACGCCCTGTTTGGCCAAGGGCATCATTGTCGACGTTTTGCCGCTTTTCATGTGCTTTAAATGCGATTCAAATCTACCTCCTGAAATCTGTTTCCTGCAATTCTACCTTGCTTTCAAATCCTCTTCGTTGCCTTCCCTCAATATATCTGTGGATGAGAGTTATCATTTATAACTCTGCGGGTTTGTGAATTGCAGTGTCCCTGAGCTCCATTTTTCAACTCGCTTTTTTGGGAGCTGGCCGCAAAAGCGCGGGATTACCTCAGGCCCTATTCTGCTTCTGGGCAGCAGGCTGAGCCTGTGGTTAATTCTTCTTCCTGATGGGAAAATAGAGTGACCTGTGCCTGTCCCAACACCTAGATCTGGTCTCTCATTGGTTGCCCCTCTTCCCGTTCATCCTCAGGACAAATTGCAACCTGTAGGGAAGAGGAGCTTAAAGGTGCTGATTCTCCAAGTAGGGAGATTGCTAGTAAAGTAGCTGGAAAGGCGAACCCGAGCACAAGGAGATGAGAAATGAGGTGCGTATTAGAAACCTTTCAAAATCACACGGTGTACCATCTTCTGGGTTACTCATGCATGTTTTCAATGTAGGAAGATGCCCTTGAACCTGGAGATTTGGGACCCATGGGATGGGTACCACGCAGTATTACTTTAAAGGGTCTGCGTTTGCTCACCCAACCTCACCCAACCTTTCAGCCCCAAGAGTGTCCACCCTTATGTCTCATCTATCTGTGGGTCTAGATATGGTCAATCCAGGTTGCATCACAGCCTCTGAACGAATTTTGTAAGAATTTCTCTCTCTTTCACTGTCTTTGTTTTACGGGTTTTTAAAAGTAGTTTATTTTTATAATGGGGTTTAGCTGCTTTTCACGGCTGTGTTTATGCGGCTTTACACCCACTTGACTCACTTCCAGACAGATATCAATACATAGGTTTTAAGATTCTTACTAGTCACATATATTCTTGTGCGGTGAATAGGGGGTGTTGAGTCCAGTTCACTGAGCAAGGAGTAGGTCTTGTCTATTACATATTGGGTGTATGGAACGGTATCTGAGCGAATTTGAAACCCTTGTTTTATGCATCACCCCACCTCACCTTTCCCGTTAAGCAGCCATAGTGTGTTTTCTAAACGTGTGACTCTGTTCTGTTTTGTAATTCAGTTCAAGTGTAGCGGGTTTTACATCCCCTCTATAAGTGATAGCTTATGATAAGTGTCTTTTTCTGTGTGACTTATTTCACTTAGAATCGTCGTACCTAAATCCACTCATCTTGCTTCTACTAGCCTTATGACATTGATTTCGTGTCTGAGTGATATTCCATTGTACATAAGGACCACAACTTCTTTATCCATTTTTCTCATTCCTGGGATATTTAAGGTGCCATGAAGTGGAGGTTCTTGTCAACAGAGCAGCCCTAAACTTTGGGGTGCCTGTGTCTTGCTGATTTTTAGTTTTCCCAATTTATACGCCCATGAGTGGACGTGCCCTATGCTCCCTAAGCTGTGTTTTTTCGATGTTTCAGGACACACCGTACACTTCTCCAGAGTGGCTGTTGGCAATTTACATCCCGCCCATCAGCGTAGCAAGGCTGCCATTTCTCCATGGCCTGTCCTGCATTTCTAGTTTTGACACTTTTTGCAGCATTGCACTTTTGAGCGATGGGAAGCGAGACTTCTTTGTAGCGCTGATTAGCCTTTCCAGTTTGCTTGGTTGGCCAAACAGGGCGTATGCGTTTTTTCCTGAATATATTCAGGAAAAAACGTATACGCCCTGTTTGGCCATGGGCATCATTGTCGACGTTTTGCCGCTTTTCATGTGCTTTAAATGCGATTCTAATCTACCTCCTGAAATCTGTTTCCTGCAATTCTACCTTGCTTTCAAATCCTCTTCGTTGCCTTCCCTCAATATATCTGTGGATGAGAGTTATCATTTATAACTCTGCGGGTTTGTGAATTGCAGTGTCCCTGAGCTCCATTTTTCAACTCGCTCTTTTGGGAGCTGGCCGCAAAAGCGTGGGATTGCCTCAGGCCCTATTCTGCTTCTGGGCGGCAGGCTGAGCCTGTGGTTAATTCTTCTTCCTGATGGGAAAATAGAGTGACCTGTGCCTGTCCCAACACCTAGATCTAGTCTCTCATTGGTTGCCCCTCTTCCCGTTCATCCTCAGGACAAATTGCAACCTGTAGGGAAGAGGAGCTTAAAGGTGCTGATTCTCCAAGTAGGGACATTGCTAGTAAAGTAGCTGGAAAGGCGAACCCGAGCACAAGGAGATGAGAAATGAGGTGCATATTAGAAACCTTTAAAAATCACACGGTGTACCATCTTCTGGGTTTCTCATGCATGTTTTCGATGTAGGAAGATGCCCTTGAACCTGGAGATTTGGGACCCATGGGATGGGTACCACGCAGTATTACTTTAAAGGGTCTGCGTTTGCTCACCCAACCTCACCCAACCTTTCAGCCCCAAGAGTGTCCACCCTTATGTCTCATCCAGCTGTGGGTCTAGATATGGTCAATCCAGGTTGCATCACAGCCTCTGAACGAATTTTGTAAGAATTTCTCTCTCTTTCACTGTCTTTGTTTTACGGGTTTTTAAAAGTAATTTATTTTTATAATGGGGTTTAGCTGCTTTTCACGGCTGTGTTTATGCGGCTTTACACCCACTTGACTCACTTCCAGACAGATATCAATACATAGGTTTTAAGATTCTTACTAGTCACATATATTCTTGTGCGGTGAATAGGGGGTGTTGAGTCCAGTTCACTGAGCAAGGAGTAGGTCTTTTCTATTACATATTGGGTATATGGAACGGTATTTGAGCGAATTTGAAACCCTTGTTTTATGCATCACCCCACCTCACATTTCCCGTTAAGCAGCCATAGTGTGTTTTCTAAACGTGTGACTCTGTTCTGTTTTGTAATTCAGTTCAAGTGTAGCGGTTTTTACATCCCCTCTATAAGTGATAGCTTATGATAAGTGTCTTTTTCTGTGTGACTTATTTCACTTAGAATCGTCGTACCTAAATCCACTCATCTTGCTTCTACTAGCCTTATGACATTGATTTCATGTCTGAGTGATATTCCATTGTACATAAGGACCACAACTTCTTTATCCATTTTTCTCTTTCCTGGGATATTTAAGGTGCCATGAAGTGGAGGTTCTTGTCAACAGAGCAGTCCTAAACTTTGGGGTGCCTGTGTCTTGCTGATTTTTAGTTTTCCCAATTTATACGCCCATGAGTGGATGTGCCCTATGCTCCCTAAGCTGTGTTTTTTCGATGTTTCAGGACACACCGTACACTTCCCCAGAGTGGCTGTTGGCAATTTACATCCCGCCCATCAGCGTAGCAAGGCTGCCATTTCTCCATGGCTTGTCCTGCATTTCTGGTTTTGACACTTTTTGCAGCATGGCCCTTTTGACCGAAGGGAAGCGAGACTTCTTTGTAGCGCTGATTAGCCTTTCCAGGTTGCTTGGTTGGCCAAACAGGGCGTATGCGTTTTTTCCTGAATATATTCAGGAAAAAACGCATACGCCCTGTTTGCCAAGGGCATCATTGTCGACGTTTTGCCGCTTTTCATGTGCTTTAAATGCGATTCAAATCTACCTCCTGAAATCTGTTTCCTGCAATTCTGCCTTGCTTTCAAATCCTCTTCGTTGCCTTCCCTCAATATATCTGTGGACGAGAGTTATCATTTATAACTCAGCAGGTTTGTGAATGGCAGTGCCCTTGAGCTCCATTTTTCAACTGTCTTTTTTGGGAGCTGGCCGCAAAAGCACGGGATTGCCTCAGGCCCTATTCTGATTCCTGGCAGCAGGCTGAGCCTTTGAATAATTCTTCTTCCTGATGGGAAAATAGAGTGACCTGTGCCTGTCCCAACACCTAGATCTAGTTTCTCATTGGTTGCCCCTCTTCCCGTTCATCCTCAGGACAAATTGCAACCTGTAGGGAACAGGAGCTTAAAGGAGCTGATTCTCCAAGTAGGGAGATTGCTAGTAAAGTAGCTGGAAAGGTGAACCCGAGCACAAGGAGATGAGAAATGAGGTGCGTATTAGAAACCTTTCAAAATCACACGGCGTACCATCTTCTGGGTTTCTCATGCATGTTTTCAATGTAGGAAGATGCCCTTGAACGTGGAGATTTGGGACCCATGGGATGGGTACCACACAGTATTACTTTAAAGGTTCTGCGTTTGCTCACCCAACCTCACCCAACCTTTCAGCCCCAAGAGTGTCCACCCTTATGTCTCATCCAGCTGTGGGTCTAGATATGGTCAATCCAGGTTGCATCACAGCCTCTGAACGAATTTTGTAAGAATTTCTCTCTCTTTCACTGTCTTTGTTTTACGGGTTTTTAAAAGTAGTTTATTTTTATAATGGGGTTTAGCTGCTTTTCACGGCTGTGTTTATGCGGCTTTACACCCACTTGACTCACTTACAGACAGATATCAATACATAGGTTTTAAGATTCTTACTAGTCACATATATTCTTGTGCGGTGAATAGGGGGTGTTGAGTCCAGTTCACTGAGCAAGGAGTAGGTCTTGTCTATTACATATTTGGTGTATGGAACGGTATCTGAGCGAATTTGAAACCCTTGTTTTATGCATCACCCCACCTCACCTTTCCCGTTAAGCAGCCATAGTGTGTTTTCTAAACGTGTGCCTCTGTTCTGTTTTGTAATTCAGTTCAAGTGTAGCGGTTTTTACATCCCCTCTATAAGTGATAGCTTATGATAAGTGTCTTTTTCTGTGTGACTTATTTCACTTAGAATCGTCGTACCTAAATCCACTCATCTTGCTTCTACTAGCCTTATGACATTGATTTCATGTCTGAGTGATATTCCATTGTACATAAGGACCACAACTTCTTTATCCATTTTTCTCTTTCCTGGGATATTTAAGGTGCCATGAAGAGGAGGTTCTTGTCAACAGAGCAGCCCTAAACTTTGGGGTGCCTGTGTCTTGCTGATTTTTAGTTTTCCCAATTTATACGCCCATGAGTGGACGTGCCCTATGCTCCCTAAGCTGTGTTTTTTCGATGTTTCAGGACACACCGTACACTTCTCCAGAGTGGCTGTTGGCAATTTACATCCCGCCCATCAGCGTAGCAAGGCTGCCATTTCTCCATGGCCTGTCCTGCATTTCTGGTTTTGACACTTTTTGCAGCATGGCCCTTTTGACCGATGGGAAGCGAGCCTTCTTTGTAGAGCTGATTAGCCTTTCCAGGTTGCTTGGTTGGCCAAACAGGGCGTATGTGTTTTTTCCTGAATATATTCAGGAAAAAACGCATACGCCCTGTTTGGCCAAGGGCATCATTGTCGACGTTTTGCCGCTTTTCATGTGCTTTAATGGCGATTCGAATCTACCTCCTGAAATCTGTTTCCTGCAATTCTACCTTGCTTTCAAATCCTCTTTGTTGCCTTCCCTCAATATATCTGTGGATGAGAGTTATCATTTATAACTCTGCGGGTTTGTGAATTGCAGTGTCCCTGAGCTCCATTTTTCAACTCGCTTTTTTGGGAGCTGGCCGCAAAAGGGCGGGATTGCCTCAGGCCCTATTCTGCTTCTGGGCGGCAGGCTGAGCCTGTGGTTAATTCTTCTTCCTGATGGGAAAATAGAGTGACCTGTGCCTGTCCCAACACCTAGATCTAGTCTCTCATTGGTTGCCCCTCTTCCCGTTCATCCTTAGGACAAATTGCAACCTGTAGGGAACAGGAGCTTAAAGGTGCTGATTCTCCAAGTAGGGAGATTGCTAGTAAAGTAGCTGGAATGGCGAACCCGAGCACAAGGAGATGAGAAATGAGGTGCGTATTAGAAACCTTTCAAAATCACACGGTGTACCATCTTCTGGGTTTCTCATGCATGTTTTCAATGTAGGAAGTTGCCCTTGAACCTGGAGATTTGGGACCCATGTGATGGGTACCACGCAGTATTACTTTAAAGGGTCTGAGTATGCTCACCCAACCTCACCCAACCTTTCAGCCCCAAGAGTGTCCACCCTTATGTCTCATCCAGCTGTGGGTCTAGATATGGTCAATCCAGGTTGCATCACAGCCTCTGAACGAATTTTGTAAGAATTTCTCTCTCTTTCAGTGTCTTTGTTTTACGGGTTTTTAAAAGTAATTTATTTTTATAATGGGGTTTAGCTGCTTTTCACGGCTGTGTTTATGCGGCTTTACACCCACTTGACTCACTTCCAGACAGATATCAATACATAGGTTTTAAGATTCTTACTAGTCACATATATTCTTGTGCGGTGAATAGGGGGTGTTGAGTCCAGTTCACTGAGCAAGGAGTAGGTCTTGTCTATTACATATTGGGTGTATGGAACGGTATCTGAGCGAATTTGAAACCCTTGTTTTATGCATCACCCCACCTCACCTTTCCCGTTAAGCAGCCATAGTGTGTTTTCTAAACGTGTGACTCTGTTCTGTTTTGTAATTCAGTTCAAGTGTAGCGGTTTTTACATTCCCTCTATAAGTGATAGCTTATGATAAGTGTCTTTTTCTGTGTGACTTATTTCACTTAGAATCGTCGTACCTAAATCCACTCATCTTGCTTCTACTAGCCTTATGACATTGATTTCGTGTCTGAGTGATATTCCATTGTACATAAGGACCACAACTTCTTTATCCATTTTTCTCTTTCCTGGGATATTTAAGGTGTCATGAAGTGGAGGTTCTTGTCAACAGAGCAGCCCTAAACTTTGGGGTGCCTGTGTCTTGCTGATTTTTAGTTTTCCCAATTTATATGCCCATGAGTGGACGTGCCCTATCCTCCCTAAGCTGTGTTTTTTCGATGTTTCAGGACACACCGTACACTTCTCCAGAGTGGCTGTTGGCAATTTACATCCCGCCCATCAGCGTAGCAAGGCTGCCATTTCTCCATGGCCTGTCCTGCATTTCTGGTTTTGACACTTTTTGCAGCATGGCCCTTTTGACCGATGGGAAGCGAGACTTCTTTGTAGCGCTGATTAGCCTTTCCAGGTTGCTTGGTTGGCGAAACAGGGCGTATGCGTTTTTTCCTGAATATATTCAGGAAAAAACGCATACGCCCTGTTTGGCCAAGGGCATCATTGTCGACGTTTTGCCGCTTTTCATGTGCTTTAAAGGCGATTCAAATCTACCTCCTGAAATGTGTTTCCTGCAATTCTGCCTTGCTTTCAAATCCTCTTCGTTGCCTTCCCTCAATATATTTGTGGACGAGAGTTATCATTTATAACTCAGCAGGTTTCTGAATGGCAGTTCCCTTGAGCTCCATTTTTCAACTCACTTTTTTGGGAGCTGGCCGCAAAAGCACGGGATTGCCTCAGGCCCTATTCTGGTTCCTGGCAGCAGGCTGAGCCTTTGGATAATTCTTCTTCCTGATGGGAAAATAGAGTGACCTGTGCCTGTCCCAACACCTAGATCGAGTTTCTCATTGGTTGCCCCTCTTCCCGTTCATCCTCAGGACAAATTGCAACTTGTAGGGAACAAGAGCTTAAAGGTGCTGATTCTCCAAGTAGGGAGATTGCTAGTAAAGTAGCTGGAATGGCGAACCCGAGCACAAGGAGATGAGAAATGAGGTGCGTATTAGAAACCTTTCAAAATCACACGGTGTACCATCTTCTGGGTTTCTCATGCACGTTTTCGATGTAGGAAGATGCCCTTGAACCTAGAGATTTGGGACCCATGGGATGGGTACCAGGCAGTATTACTTTAAAGGGTCTGCGTTTGCTCACCCAACCTCACCCAAACTTTCAGCCCCAAGAGTGTCCACCCTTATGTCTCATCTAGCTGTGGGTCTAGATATGGTCAATCCAGGTTGCATCACAGCCTCTGAACGAATTTTGTAAGAATTTCTCTCTCTTTCACTGTCTTTGTTTTACGGGTTTTTAAAAGTAATTTATTTTTATAATGGGGTTTAGCTGCTTTTCACGGCTGTGTTTATGCGGCTTTACACCCACTTGACTCACTTCCAGACAGATATCAATACATAGGTTTTAAGATTCTTACTAGTCACATATATTCTTGTGCGGTGAATAGGGGGTGTTGAGTCCAGTTCACTGAGCAAGGAGTAGGTCTTGTCTATTACATATTGGGTGTATGGAACGGTATCTGAGCGAATTTGAACCCCTTTTTTTATGCATCACCCCACCTCACCTTTCCCGTTAAGCAGCCATAGTGTGTTTTCTAAACGTGTGACTCTGTTCTGTTTTGTAATTCAGTTCAAGTGTAGCGGTTTTTACATTCCCTCTATAAGTGATAGCTTATGATAAGTGTCTTTTTCTGTGTGACTTATTACACTTAGAATCGTCGTACCTAAATCCACTCATCTTGCTTCTACTAGCCTTATGACATTGATTTCATGTCTGAGTGATATTCCATTGTACATAAGGACCACAACTTCTTTATCCATTTTTCTCTTTCCTGGGATATTTAAGTTGTCATGAGTGGAGGTTCTTGTCAACAGAGCAGCCCTAAACTTTGGGGTGCCTGTGTCTTGCTGATTTTTAGTTTTCCCAATTTATACGCCCATGAGTGGACGTGCCCTATCCTCCCTAAGCTGTGTTTTTTCGATGTTTCAGGACACACCGTACACTTCTCCACAGTGGCTGTTGGCAATTTACATCCTGCCCATCAGCGTAGCAAGGCTGCCATTTCTCCAGGGCCTGTCCTGCATTTCTGGTTTTGACAGTTTTTGCAGCATGGCCCTTTTGACCGATGGGAAGCGAGACTTCTTTGTAGTGCTGATTTGCCTTTCCAGGTTGCTTGGTTGGCCAAACAGGGCGTAGGCGTATTTTCCTGAATATATTCAGGAAAAAACGCATACGCCCTGTTTGGCCAATGGCATCATGGTCGACGTTTTGCCACTTTTCATGTGCTTTAAAGGCGATTCGAATCTACCTCCTGAAACCTGTTTCCTGCAATTCTGCCTTGCTTTCAAATCCTCTTCGTTGCTTTCCCTCAATATATTTGTGGACGAGAGTTATCATTTATAATTCAGCATGTTTGTGAATGGCAGTTCCCCTGAGCTCCATTTTTCAACTGTCTTTTTTGGGAGCTGGCCGCAAAAGCACGGGATTGCCTCAGGCCCTATTCTGGTTCCTTGCGGCAGGCTGAGCCTGTGGTTAATTCTTCTTCCTGATGGGAAAATAGATTGACCTGTGCCTGTCCCAACACTTAGATCTAGTCTCTCATTGTTTGCCCCTCTTCCCGTTCATCCTCAGGACAAATTGCAACCTGTAGGGAACAGGAGGTTAAAGGTGCTGATTCTCCAAATAGGGATATTGCTAGTAAAGTAACTGCAATGGTGAACCTGAGCACTAGGAGATGACAAATGAGGTGCGTATTAGAAACCTTTCAAAATCACACGGTGTACCATCTTCTGGGTTTCTCATGCATGTTTTCGATGTAGGAAGATGCCCTTGAACCTGGAGATTTGTGACCCATGGGATGGGTACCACGCAGTATTACTTTAAAGGGTCTGCGTTTGCTCACCCAACCTCACCCAACCTTTCAGCCCCAAGAGTGTCCACCCTTATGTCTCATCCAGCTGTGTGTCTAGATATGGTCAATCCAGGTTGCATCACAGCCTCTGAACGAATTTTGTAAGAATTTCTCTCTCTTTCACTGTCTTTGTTTTACGGGATTTTAAAAGTAATTTGTTTTTATAATGGGGTTGAGCTGCTTTTCACGGCTGTGTTTATGCGGCTTTACACCCACTTGACTCACTTCCAGACAGATATCAATACATAGGTTTTAAGATTCTTACTAGTCACATATATTCTTGTGCGGTGAATAGGGGGTGTTGAGTCCAGTTCACTGAGCAAGGAGTAGGTCTTGTCTATTACATATTGGGTGTATGGAACGGTATCTGAGCGAATTTGAAACCCTTGTTTTATGCATCACCCCATCTCACCTTTCCCGTTAAGCAGCCATAGTGTGTTTTCTAAACGTGTGACTCTGTTCTGTTTTGTAATTCAGTTCAAGTGTAGCGGTTTTTACATTCCCTCTATAAGTGATAGCTTATGATAAGTGTCTTTTTCTGTGTGACTTATTTCACTTAGAATCGTCGTACCTAAATCCACTCATCTTGCTTCTACTAGCCTTATGACATTGATTTCATGTCTGAGTGATATTCCATTGTACATAAGGACCACAACTTCTTTATCCATTTTTCTCTTTCCTGGGATATTTAAGGTGTCATGAGTGGAGGTTCTTGTCAACAGAGCAGCCCTAAACTTTGGGGTGCCTGTGTCTTGCTGATTTTTAGTTTACCCAATTTATACGCCCATGAGTGGACGTGCACTATGCTCCCTAGGCTGTGTTTTTTCGATGTTTCAGGACACACCGTACACTTCTCCAGAGTGGCTGTTGGCAATTTACATCCCGCCCATCAGCGTAGCAAGGCTGCCATTTCTCCATGGCCTGTCCTGCATTTCTGGTTTTGACAGTTTTTGCAGCATGGCCCTTTTGACCGATGGGAAGCGAGACTTCTTTGTAGCGCTTATTTGCCTTTCCAGGTTGCTTGGTTGGCCAAACAGGGCGTATGCGTTTTTTCCTGAATATATTCAGGAAAAAACGCATACGCCCTGTTTGGCCAATGGCATCATTGTCGACGTTTTGCCACTTTTCATGTGCTTTAAAGGCGATTCGAATCTACCTCCTGAAACCTGTTTCCTGCAATTCTGCCTTGCTTTCAAATCCTCTTCGTTGCCTTCCCTCAATATATCTGTGGATGAGAGTTATCATTTATAACTCTGCGGGTTTGTGAATTGCAGTGTCCCTGAGCTCCATTTTTCAACTCGCTTTTTTGGGAGCTGGACGCAAAAGCGCGGGATTGCCTCAGGCCCTATTCTGCTTCTGGGCGGCAGGCTGAGCCTGTGGTTAATTCTTCTTCCTGATGGGAAAATAGAGTGACCTGTGCCTGTCCCAACACCTAGATCTAGTCTCTCATTGGTTGCCCCTCTTCCCGTTCATCCTCAGGACAAATTGCAACCTGTAGGGAACAGGAGCTTAAAGGTGCTGATTCTCCAAGTAGGGAGATTGCCAGTAAAGTAGCTGGAAAGGCGAACCTGAGCACAAGGAGATGAGAAATGAGGTGCGTATTAGAAACCTTTCAAAATCACACGGTGTACCATCTTCTGGGTTTCTCATGCATGTTTTCGATGTAGGAAGATGCCCTTGAACCTGGAGATTTGGGACCCATGGGATGGGTACCAGGCAGTATTACTTTAAAGGGTCTGCGTTTGCTCACCCAACCTCACCCAACCTTTCAGCCCCAAGTGTGTCCCCCTTATGTCTCATCCAGCTGTGGGTCTAGATATGGTCAATCCAGGTTGCATCACAGCCTCTGAACGAATTTTGTAAGAATTTCTCTCTCTTTCACTGTCTTTGTTTTACGGGTTTTTAAAAGTAATTTATTTTATAATGGGGTTTAGCTGCTTTTCACGGCTGTGTTTATGTGGCTTTACACCCACTTGACTCACTTCCAGACAGATATCAATACATAGGTTTTAAGATTCTTACTAGTCACATATATTCTTATGCGGTGAATAGGGGGTGTTGAGTCCAGTTCACTGAGCAAGGAGTAGGTCTTGTCTATTACATATTGGGTGTATGGAACGGTATCTGAGCGAATTTGAAACCCTTGTTTTATGCATCACCCCATCTCACCTTTCCCGTTAAGCAGCCATAGTGTGTTTTCTAAACGTGTGATTCTGTTCTGTTTTGTAATTCAGTTCAAGTGTAGCGGTTTTTACATTCCCTCTATAAGTGATAGCTTATGATAAGTGTCTTTTTCTGTGTGACTTATTTCACTTAGAATCGTCGTACCTAAATCCACTCATCTTGCTTCTACTAGCCTTATGACATTGATTTCATGTCTGAGTGATATTCCATTGTACATAAGGACCACAACTTCTTTATCCATTTTTCTCTTTCCTGGGATATTTAAGGTGTCATGAAGTTGTGGTTCTTGTCAACAGAGCAGCCCTAAACTTTGGGGTGCCTGTGTCTTGCTGATTTTTAGTTTTCCCAATTTATACGCCCATGAGTGGACGTGCCCTATGCTCCCTAAGCTGTGTTTTTTCGATGTTTCAGGACACACCGTACACTTCTCCAGAGTGGCTGTTGGCAATTTACATCCCGCCCATCAGCGTAGCAAGGCTGCCATTTCTCCATGGCCTGTCCTGCATTTCTGGTTTTGACACTTTTTGCAGCATGGCCCTTTTCACCGATGGGAAGCGAGACTTCTTTGTAGCGCTGATTTGCCTTTCCAGGTTGCTTGGTTGGCCAAAAAGGGCGTATGCGTTTTTTCCTGAATATATTCAGGAAACAACGCATACGCCCTTTTTGGCCAAGGGCATCATTGTCGACGTTTTGCTGCTTTTCATGTGCTTTAAAGGCGATTCGAATCTACCTCCTGAAATCTGTTTCCTGCAATTCTGCCTTGCTTTCAAATCCTCTTCGTTGCCTTCCCTCAATATATCTGTGGATGAGAGTTATCATTTATAACGCTGCGGGTTTGTGAATTGCAGTGTCCCTGAGCTCCATTTTTCAACTCGCTTTTTTGGGAGCTGGCCGCAAAAGCGTGGGATTCCCTCAGGCCCTATTCTGCTTCTGGGCGGCAGGCTGAGCCTGTGGTTAATTCTTCTTACTGATGGGAATATAGAGTGACCTGTGCCTGTCCCAACACCTAGATCTAGTCTCTCATTGGTTGCCCCTCTTCCCGTTCATCCTCAGGACAAATTGCAACCTGTAGGGAACAGGAGCTTAAAGGTGCTAATTCTCCAAGTAGGGAGATTGCTAGTAAAGTAGCTGGAATGGCGAACCCGAGCACAAGGAGATGAGAAATGAGGTGCGTATTAGAAACCTTTTAAAATCACACGGTGTACCATCTTCTGGGTTTCTCATGCATGTTTTCGATGTAAGAATATGCCCTTGAACCTGGAGATTTGGGACCCATGGGATGGGTACCAGGCAGTATTACTTTAAAGGGTCTGCGTTTGCTCAGCCAACCTCACCCAACCTTTCAGCCCCAAGAGTGTCCCCCTTATGTCTCATCCAGCTGTGGGTCTAGATATGGTCAATCCAGGTTGCATCACAGCCTCTGAACGAATTTTGTAAGAATTTCTCTCTCTTTCACTGTCTTTGTTTTACGGGTTTTTAAAAGTAATTTATTTTTATAATGGGGTTTAGCTGCTTTTCACGGCTGTGTTTATGCGGCTTTACACCCACTTGACTCACTTCCAGACAGATATCATTACATAGGTTTTAAGATTCTCAATAGTCAGATATATTCTTGTGCGGTGAATAGGGGGTGTTGAGTCCAGTTCACTGAGCAAGGAGTAGGTCTTTTCTATTACTTATTGGGTGTATGGAACGGTATCTGAGCTAATTTGAAACCCTTGTTTTATGCATCACCCCACGTCACTTTCCTGTTAAGCAGCCATAGTGTGTTTTAAATATGTGACTCTGTTCTGATTTGTAATTCAATTCAAGTGTAGCGGTTTTTACATTCCCTGTATAAGTGAGAGCTTTTGATAAGTGTCTTTTTCTGTGTGACTTATTTCCCTTAGAATCATCGTACCTAAGTCCACCCATCTTGCGTCTACTGGCCTTATGACATTGATTTCATGGCAGAGTGATATTCCATTGTATATAAGAACCACAACTTCTTTATCCATTTTTCTCTTTCCTGGGATATTTAAGGTGTCATGAAGTGGAGGTTCTTGTCAACAGAGCAGCCCTAAACTTTGGGGTGCCTTTGTCTTGCTGATTTTTAGTTTTCCCAATTTATACGCCCTTGAGTGGACATGCCCTATGCTCCCTAAGCTGTGTTTTCTCGATATTTCAGGACACACCGTACACTTCTCCAGAGTGGCTGTTGGCAATTTACATCCCGCCCATCAGCGTAGCAAGGCTCCCATTTCTCCATGGCCTGTCCTGCATTTGTGGATTTGACACTTTTTTCAGCATGGCCCTTTTGACCGATGGGAAGCGAGACTTCTTTGTAGCGCTGATTTGCCTTTCCAGGTTGCTTGGTTGGCCAAAAAGGGCGTATGCGGTTTTTCCTGAATATATTCAGGAAAAAACGCATACGCCCTTTTTGGCCAAGGGCATCATTGTCGACGTTTTGCCGCTTTTCATGTGCTTTAAAGGCGATTCGAATCTACCTCCTGAAACCTGTTTCCTGCAACTCTGCCTTGCTTTCAAATCCTCTTCGTTGCCTTCCCTCAATATATTTGTGGACGAGAGTTATCATTTATAACTCTGCAGGTTTGTGAATTGCAGTGCCCATGTGCTCCATTTTTCAACTGGCTTTTTTGGGAGCTGGCCGCAGAAGCGCGGGATTGCCTCAGGCCCTATTCTGGTTCCAGGCGGCAGGCTGAGCCTGTGCTTAATTCTTCTTCCTGATGGGAAAATAGAGTGACCTGTGCCTGTCCTAACACCTACATCTAGTCTCTCATTGGTTGCCCCTCTTCCCGTTCATCCTCAGGACAAATTGCAACCTGTACAGTACAGGAGGTTAAAGGTGTTGATTCTCCAAGTAGGGAGATTGCTAGTAAAGTAGCTGGAATGGTGAACCCGAGCACAAGGAGATGAGAAATTAGGTGCGTTTTAGAAACCTTTCCCGATCACATGGTGTACCATCTTCTGGGTTTCTCATGCATGTTTTCAATGCAGGAATATGCCCTTAAAACTGGAGATTTGGGACCCATGGGATGGGTACCACGCAGTATTACCTTAAAGGGTCTGTGTTTGCTCACCCAACCTCACCAAACCTGTCAGCCCCAAGAGTGTCCACCCTTAGGTCTCATCCAGCTGTGGCTCTAGATATTTTCTATCCAGGTTGCATCACAGCCCCTGAACAATTTGTGTAAGTATTTCTCTCTCTTTCACTGTCTTTGTTTTACGGGTTTCTACAAGTAATTTATTTTTATAATGGGGTTTAGCTGCTTTTCACGGCTGTGTTTATGCGGCTTTACACCCACTTGACACACTTCCAGAGGGATATCAATACATAGGTTTTAAGATTCTCACTAGTCAGATATATACTTGTGCGGTGAATAGGGGGTGTTGAGTCCAGTTCACTGAGCAAGGAGTAGGTCTTGTCTATTACATATTGGGTGTATGGAACAGTATCTGATCTAATTTGAAACCCTTGTTTTATGCATCACTCCACCTCATCTTTCCCGTTAAGCAGCCATAGTGTGTTTTCTAAACGTGTGACTCTGTTCTCTTTTGTAATTCAGTTCAAGTGTAGCAGTTTTTACATTCCCTCTATAAGTGATAGCTTATGATATGTGTCTTTTTCTGTGTGACTTATTTCACTTAGAATCGTCGTACCTAACTCCACTCATCTTGCTTCTACTAGCCTTATGACATTGATTTCATGGCTGAGTGATATTCCATTGTACATAAGGACCACAACTTCTTTATCCATTTTTCTCTTTCCTGGGATATTTAAGGTGTCATGAAGTGGAGGTTCTTGTCAACAGAGCAGCCCTAAACTTTGGGGTGCCTGTGTCTTGCTGATTTTTAATTTTCCCAATTTATACGCCCATGAGTGGAAGTGCCCTATGCTCCCTAAGCTGTGTTTTTTCGATGTTTCAGGCCACACCGTACACTTCTCCAGAGTGGTTGCTGGCAATTTACATCCCGCCCATCAGTGTAGCAAGGCTCCCATTTCTCAATGGCCTGTCCTGCTTTTGTGGTTTTGACACTTTTTGCAGCATGGCCCTTTTCACCGATGGGAAGCGAGACTTCTTTGTAGCGCTGATTTACCTTTCCAGGTTGCTTGGTTGGCCAAAAAGGGCGTATGCGTTTTTTCCTGAATATATTCAGGAAAAAACGCATACGCCCTTTTTGGCCAAGGGCATCATTGTCGACGTTTTGCCGCTTTTCATGTGCTTTAAAGGCGATTCGAATCTACCTCCTGAAACCAGTTTCCTGCAATTCTGCCTTGCTTTCAAATCCTCTTCGTTGCCTTCCCTCAATATATTTGTGGACGAGAGTTATCATTTATAACTCTGCAGGTTTGTGAATTGCAGTGCCCATGTGCTCCATTTTTCAACTGGCTTTTTTGGGAGCTGGCCGCAGAAGTGCGGGATTGCCTCAGGCCCTATTCTGGTTCGGGGCGGTAGGCTGAGCCTGTGGTTAATTCTTCTTCCTGATGGGAAAATAGAGTGACCTGTGCCTGTCCCAACACCTAGATCTACTCTCTCATTGGTTGCCCCTCTTCCCATTCATCCTTAGGACAAATTGCAACCTGTATGGAACAGGAGGTTAAAGGTGCTGATTCTCCAAGTAGGGAGATTGCTTGTAAAGTAGCTTTAATGGCGAACCCGAGCACACGGAGTTGAGAAATGAGGTGCGTTTTAGAAACTTTCCCAATCACACGGTGTAACATCTTCTGGGTTTCTCATGCATGTTTTCGATGTAGGAAGATGCCCTTGAACCTGGAGATTTGGGACCCATGGGATGGGTACCACGCAGTATTACTTTAAAGTGTCTGCGTTTGCTCACCCAACCTCACCAAACCTCTCAGCCCCAAGAGTGTCCACCTTAATGTGTCATCCAGCTGTGGGTCTAGATATGGTCAATCCAGGTTGCGTCACAGCCCCTGAATGAATTTTGTAAGAATTTCTCTGTCTTTCACTGTCTTTGTTTCATGGGTTTTTAAAACTAATTTATTTTTATAATGGGGTTTAGCTGCTTATCACAGCTGTGTTTATGCGGCTTTACACCCACTTGACTCACTTCCAGAGAGATATCAATACATAAGTTTTAAGATTCTCACTAGTCAGATATATTCTTGTGCGGTGAATAGGGGGTGTTGAGTCCAGTTCACTGAGCAAGGAGTAGGTCTTTTCTATTACATATTGGGTGTATGGAACGGTATCTGAGCTAATTTGAAACCCTTGTTTTATGCATCACCCCACGTCACTTTCCCGTTAAGCAGCCATAGTGTGTTTTAAATATGTGACTCTGTTCTGATTTGTAATTCAATTCAAGTGTAGCGGTTTTTACATTCCCTCTATAAGTGATAGCTTTTAATAAGTGTCTTTTTCTGTGTGACTTATTTCCCTTAGAATCGTCGTACCTAAGTCCACCTATCTTGAGTCTACTGGCCTTATGACATTGATTTCATGGCAGAGTGATATTCCATTGTACATAAGAATCACAAATTCTTTATCCATTTTTCTCTTTCCTGGGATATTTAAGGTGTCATGAAGTGGAGGTTCTTGTCAACAGAGCAGCCCTAAACTTTGGGGTGCCTGTGTCTTGCTGATTTTTAGTTTTCCCAATTTATACGCCCATGAGTGGACGTGCCCTATGCTCCCTTAGCTGTGTTTTCTCGATGTTTCAGGACACACCGTACACTTCTCCAGTGTGGCTGTTGGCAATTTAAATCCCGCCCATCAGCGTAGCAAGGATCCCATTTCTCCATGGCCTGTCCTGCATTTGTGGTTTTGACACTTTTTTCAGCATGACCCTTTTGACCGATGGGAAGCGAGACTTCTTTGTAGCGCTGATTTGCCTTTCCAGGTTGCTTGGTTGGCCAAAAAGTGCGTATGCGTTTTTTCCTGAATATATTCAGGAAAAAACGCATACGCACTTTTTGGCCAAGGGCATCATTGTCGACGTTTTGCCGCTTTTCATGTGCTTTAAAGGCGATTCGAATCTACCTCCTGAAACCTGTTTCCTGCAACTCTGCCTTGCTTTCAAATCCTCTTCATTGCCTTCCCTCAATATATTTGTGGACGAGAGTTATCATTTATAACTCTGCAGGTTTGTGAATTGCAGTGCCCATGTGCTCCATTTTTCAACTGGCTTTTTTGGGAGCTGGCCGCAGAAGCGCGGGATTGCCTCAGGCAATATACTTGTTCCGGGCGGTAGGCTGAGCCTGTGGTTAATTCTTCTTCCTGATGGGAAAATAGAGTGACCTGTGCCTGTCCCAACACCTACATCTACTCTCTCATTTGTTGCCCCTATTCCCATTCATCCTTAGGACAAATTGCAACCTGTATGGAACATGAGGTTAAAGGTGCTGATTCTCCAAGTAGGGAGATTGCTAGTAAAGTAGATGGAATGGCGAACCCGAGCACACGGAGTTGAGAAATGAGGTGCGTTTTAGAAACTTTCCCAATCACACGGTGTACCATCTTCTGGGTTTCTCATGCATGTTTTCGATGTAGGAAGATGCCCTTGAACCTGGAGATTGGGGTCAAATGCGATGGGTACCACGCAGTATTACTTTAAAGGGTCTGCGTTTGCTCACCCAACCACACCCAAACTCTCAGCCCCAAGAGTGTCCACCCTTATGTCTCATCCAGCTGTGGGTCTAGATATGGTCAATCCAGGTTGCGTCACAGCCCCTGAATGAATTTTGTAAGAATTTCTCTCTCTTTCACTGTCTTTGTTTCATGCGTTTTTAAAACTAATTTATTTTTATAATGGGGTTTAGCTGCTTTTCACGGCTGTGTTTATGCGGCTTTACACCCACTTGACTCACTTCTAGAGAGATATCAATACGTAAGTTTTAAGATTCTCACTAGTCAGATATATTCTTGTGTGGTGAATAGGGGGTGTTGAGTCCAGTTCACTGAGCAAGGAGTAGGTCTTGTCTATTACATATTGGGAGTATGGAACGGTATCTGAGCTAATTTGAAACCCTTGTTTTAAGCATCACCCCACGTCACCTTTCCCGTTAAGCAGCCATAGTGTGTTTTCTAAATGTGTGACTCTGTTGTGATTTGTAATTCAGTTCAATTGCAGCGGTTTTTACATTCCCTTTATAAGTGATAGCTTTTGATAAGTGTCTTTTTCTGTGTGACTTATTTCACTTAGAGTCGTCGTACCTAAATCCACTCATCATGCTGCTACTAGCCTTATGACATTGATTTCATGTCTGAGTGATATTCCATTGTACATAAGGACCACAACTTCTTTATCCATTTTTCTCTTTCCTGGGATATTTAAGGTGTCATGAAGTGGAGGTTCTTGTCAACAGAGCAGCCCTAAACTTTGGGGTGCCTGTGTCTTGCTGATTTTTAATTTTCCCAATTTATACGCCCATGAGTGGACGTGCCCTATGCTCCCTAACCTGTGTTTTTTCGATGTTTCAGGCCACACCGTACACTTCTCCAGAGTGGCTGTTGGCAATTTACATCCCGCCCATCAGCGTGGCAAGGCTCCCATTTCTCCATGGCCTGTCCTGCATTTGTGGTTTTGACACTTTTTTCAGCATGGCCCTTTTGACCCATGGGAAGCGAGACTTCTTTGTAGCGCTGATTTGCCTTTCCAGGTTGCTTGGTTGGCCAAAAAGGGCGTATGCGTTTTTTCCTGAATATATTCAGGAAAAAACGCATACGCCCTTTTTGGCCAAGGGCATCATTTTCCACGTTTTGCCGCTTTTCATGTGCTTGAAAGGCGATTCGAATCTACCTCCTGAAATGTGTGTTTTGCAGTTCTGCCTTGCTTTCAAATCCTCTTCGTTGCCTTCCCGCCATATATTTGTGGACGAGAGTTATCATTTATAACTCTGCAGGTTTGTGAATTGCAGTGCCCCTGAGCTCCATTTTTCAACTCGCTTTTTTGGGATCTGGCCGCAAAAGCACGGGATTGCCTCAGGCCCTCTTCTGGTTCCGGGTGGCAGGCTGAGCCTCTGGTTATTTCTTCTTCCTGATGGGAAAATAGAGTGACCTGTGCCTGTCCCAACACCTACATCTAGTCTCTCATTGGTTGCCCCTCTTCCCGTTCATCCTCAGGACAAATTGCAAACTGTACAGAACTGGAGGTTAAAGGTGTTGATTCTCCAAGTAGGGAGATTGCTAGTAAAGTAGCTGGAATGGCGAACCCGAGCACAAGGAGATGAGAAATGAGGTGCGTTTTAGAAACCTTTCCCGATCACATGGTGTACCATCTTCTGGGTTTCTCATGCATGTTTTCAATGCAGGAAGATGCCCTTAAAACTGGAGATTTGGGACCCATGGGATGGGTACCACGCAGTATTACCTTAAAGGGTCTGCGTTTGCTCACCCAACCTCACCAAACCTGTCAGCCCCAAGAGAGTCCACCCTTACGTCTCATCCAACTGTGGGTCTAGATATTTTCAATCCAGGTTGCATCACAGCCCCTGAACGAATTGTGTAAGAATTTCTCTCTCTTTCACTGTCTTTGTTTTACGGGTTTCTACAAGTAATTTATTTTTATAATGGGGTTTAGCTGCTTTTCACGGCTGTGTTTATGCGGCTTTACACCCACTTGACACACTTCCAGAGGGATATCAATACATAGGTTTTAAGATTCTCACTAGTCAGATATATACTTGTGCGGTGAATAGGGGGTGTTGAGTCCAGTTCACTGAGCAAGGAGTAGGTCTTGTCTATTACATATTGGGTGTATGGAACGGTATCTGATCTAATTTGAAACCCTTGTTTTATGCATCACACCACCTCATCTTTCCCGTTAAGCAGCCATAGTGTGTTTTCTAAACGTGTGACTCTGTTCTCTTTTGTAATTCAGTTCAAGTGTAGCAGTTTTTACATTCCCTCTATAAGTGATAGCTTATGATAAGTGTCTTTTTCTGTGTGACTTATTTCACTTAGAGTCGTCGTACCTAAATCCACTCATCATGATGCTACTAGCCTTAAGACATTGATTTCATGGCTGAGTGATATTCCATTGTACATAAGGACCACAACTTCTTTATCCATTTTTCTCTTTCCTGGGATATTTAAGGTGTCATGAAGTGGAGGTTCTTGTCAACAGAGCAGCCCTAAACTTTGGGGTGCCTGTCTCTTGCTGATTTTTAATTTTCCCAATTTATACGCCCATGAGTGGAAGTGACCTATGCTCCCTAAGCTGTGTTTTTTCGATGTTTCAGGCCACACCTTACACTTCTCCAGAGTGGTTGCTGGCAATTTACATCCCGCCCATCAGTGTAGCAAGGCTTCCATTTCTCAATGGCCTGTCCTGCTTTTGTGGTTTTGACAGTTTTTTCAGCATGGCCCTTTTGACCGATGTGAAGCGAGACTTCTTTGTAGCGCTGATTTACCTTTCCAGGTTGCTTGGTGGGCCAAAAAGGGCGTATGCGTTTTTTCCTGAATATATTCAGGAAAAAACGCATACGCCCTTTTTGGCCAAGGGCATCGTTGTCGACGTTTTGCCACTTTTCATGTGCTTTAAAGGCGATTCGAATCTACCTCCTGAAACCAGTTTCCTGCAATTCTGCCTTGCTTTCAAATCCTCTTCGTTGCCTTCCCTCAATATATTTGTGGACGAGAGTTATCATTTATAACTCTGCAGGTTTGTGAATTGCAGTGCCCATGTGCTCCATTTTTCAACTGGCTTTTTTGGGAGCTGGCCGCAGAAGCACGGGATTGCCTCAGGCCCTATTCTGGTTCCTGGCGGTAGGCTGAGCCTGTGGTTAATTCTTCTTCCTGATGGGAAAATAGAGTGACCTGTGCCTGTCCCAACACCTAGATCTAGTCTCTCATTGGTTGCTCCTCTTCCCGTTCATCCTCAGGACAAATTGCAACCTGTACAGAACAGGAGGGTAAAGGTGCTGATTCTCCAAGAAGGGAGATTGCTAGTAAAGTAGCTGGAATGGCGAACCCGAGCACAAGGAGGTGAGAAATGAGGTGCGTTTTAGAAACCTTTCCCGATCACACGGTGTACCATCTTCTGGGTTTCTCATGCATGTTTTCGATGCAGGAAGATGCCCTTGAAACTGGAGATTTGGGACCCATGGGATGGGTACCACGCAGTATTACTTTAAAGGGTCTGCGTTTGCTCACCCAACCTCACCAAACCTGTCAGCCCCAAGAGTGTCCACCCTTAGGTCTCATCCACCTGTTGGTCTAGAATTGGTCAAACCATGTTGCATCACGGCCCCTGAACGAATTGTGAAAGAACTTCTCTCTCTTTCACTGTCTTTGTTTTACGGGTTTTTACAAGTAATTTATTTTTATAATGGGGTTTAGCTGCTTTTCACGGCTGTGTTTATGCGGCTTTACACCCACTTGACACACTTCCAGAGAAATATCAATACATAGGTTTTAAGATTCTTACTAGCCAGATATATACTTGTGCGGTGAATAGGGGGTGTTGAGTCCAGTTCACTGAGCAAGGAGTAGGTCTTGTCTATTACATATTGGCTGTATGTAACGGTATCTGTGCTAATTTGAAACCCTTGTTTTATGCATCACCCCACCTCACCTTTCCCGTTAAGCAGCCATAGTGTGTTTTCTAAACGTGTGACTCTGTTCTCTTTTGTAATTCAGTTCAAGTGTAGCGGTTTTTACATTCCCTCTATAAGTGATAGCTTACGATAAGTGTCTTTTTCTGTGTGACTTATTTCACTTAGAGTCGTCGTACCTAAATCCACTCATCATGCTGCTACTAGCATTATGACATTGATATCATGTCTGAGTGATATTCCATTGTACATAAGGACCACAAATTCTTTATCCATTTTTATCTTTCCTGGGATATTTAAGGTGTCATGAAGTGGAGGTTCTTGCAAACAGAGCAGCCCTAAAGTTTGGGGTGCCTGTGTCTTGCTGATTTTTAGTTTTCCCAATTTATACGCCCATGAGTGGAAGTGCCCTATGCTCCCTAAGCTGTGTTTTTTCGATGTTTCAGGACACACCGTACACTTCTCCAGAGTGGCTGTTGGCAACTTACACACCGCCCATCAGCGTGGCAAGGCTCCTATTTCTCCTTGGCCTGTCCTGCATTTGTGGTTTTGACACTTTTTTCAGCAGGGCCCTTTTGACGGATCGGAAGCGAGACTTCTTTTTAGCGCTGATATGCCTTTCCAGGTTGCTTGGTTGGCCAAAAAGGGCGTATGCGTTTTTTCCTGAATATATTCAGGAAAAAACGCATACGCCCTTTTTGGCCAAGGGCATCATTGTCGACGTTTTGCCGATTTTCATGTGCTTTAAAGGCGATTCGAATCTACCTCCTGAAATGTGTTTCCTGCAGTTCTGCCTTGCTTTCAAATCCTCTTCGTTGCCTTCCCTCAATATATTTGTGGACGAGAGTTATCATTTATAACTCTGCAGGTTTGTGAATTGCAGTGCCCATGTGCTCCATTTTTCAACTGGCTTTTTTGGGAGCTGGCCGCAGAAGTGCGGGATTGCCTCAGGCCCTATTCTGGTTCCGGGCGGCAGGCTGAGCCTGTGGTTATTTCTTCTTCCTGATCGGAAAATAGAGTGACCTGTGCCTGTCCCAACACCTAGATCTAGTCTCTCATTGGTTGCCCCTCTTCCCGTTCATCCTCAGGACAAATTGCAACCTGTATGGAACAGGAGCTTAAAGGTGCTGTTTCTCCATGTAGGGAGATTACTAGTTAAGAAGCTGGAATGGCGAACCCGAGCACAAGGAGATGAGAAATGTGGTGCGTTTCAGAAACCTTTCCCGATCAGACGGTGTACCATGATCTGAGTTACTCATGCATGTTTTCGATGTAGGAAGATTCCCTTGAACCTGGAGATTTGGGACCCATGGGATGGGGACCACGCAGTATTACTTTAAAGGGTCAGCGTTTGCTCACCCAACCTCACCAAACCTCTCAGCCACAAGAGTGTCCACCCTTATGTCTCATCCAGCTGTGTGTCTAGATATGGTCAATCCAGGTTGCATCACAGCCCCTGAACGAATTTTGTAAGAATTACTCTCTCTTACACTGTCTTTGTTTTACGGGTTTTTAAAAGTAATTTATTTTTAAAATGGGTTTTAGCTGCTTTTCACGGCTGTGTTTATGCCGCTTTACACTCACTTGACTCTCTTCCAGAGAGAGATCAATACATAGGTTTTCAGATTCTTACTACTCAGATATATTCTTGTGCGCTGAATAGGGGGTGTTGAGTCTAGTTCACTGAGCAAGGAGTAGGTCTTGTCTACTACATATTGGGTTTATGGAACGGTATCTGAGCTAATTTGAAACCCTTGTTTTATGCATCACCCCTCCTCACCTTTCCCGTTAAGCAGCCATAGTGTGTTTTTAAAATGGGTGACTCTGTTCTGTTTTGTAATTCAGTTTAAGGGTAACGGTTTTTACATTCCCTCTATAAGTGATATCTTATGATAAGTGTCTTTTTCTGTGTGACTTATTTCACTTAGAATCGTCGTACCTAAATCCACTCATCATGCTGCTACTAGCCTTATGATATTGATTTCATGGCTGAGTGATATTCCATTGTACATAAGTACCACAACTTCTTTACCTTTTTTCTCATCCCTGGGATATTTAAGATGTACACAAGTGGAGGTTCTTGTAACCAGAGCAGCCCTAAACTTTGGGGTGCCTGTGTCTTGTTGATTTTAATTTTTCCAATTTATACGCCCATGAATGGATGTGCCCCTTTCTCTCTAGCTGTGTTTTTTAGATGTTTTAGGAAACACCGTACCGTTCTCCAGAGTCGCCATTGGCAATTTACATCCCGACTATCAGTGTAACAATGCTCCCTTTCCTCCCTGGCCTCTCCTGTATTTTTTTTACACTTTTTTAGGAAGGCCCTTTTGACCGATGGGAAGTGAGACTTCTTTGTAGTGCTGCATTGCATTTCCGGCTTGCTTGGTTGGCCAAAAAGGGCCTATGCGTTTTTTCCTGAATTTATTCAGAAAAAAACACATATGCTCTTTTTGGCCATGTGCATCGTTGTCGACTTTTGGCCGCTTTTCATGTGCTTTAGGGGCTATTCGAATCTAAGTCCTGAAATCTGTTTCCTGCAATTCTGCCTTGCTTTCCAATCCTGTTCATTGCCTTCCCTCAATATAGTTTTGGACGATAGTTATAATTTATAACTCTGCAGGTTTGTGAATTGCAGTGCCCCTGAGCTCCATTTTTCAACTCGCTTTTTTGGGAGCTGTCCGCAGAACCGCTGGTTTGCTTCTGGCCCTACTCTGGTTCCCGGTGGCAGGCTAAGCCTTTGCTTAATTCTTCTTCCTGATTGGAAATTAGAGTGACATGTGCCTGTCCGAACATCTAGGGCTTGGCTCTCCTTGTTTCTCCTCCTTCCCCTTCTTCCTTTGGAAAAATTCCAAATTTTGTGCAACTGGATGTTGAAGGTGCTGACATCCTCAGGTGGGGAGATTTTAAGGAAAAAGGCTGGAGGTGTGAACCCGACAACCAGGAAATTAGGAGTTTTGGTGCCTTTTCCAAAATCTCCCTGATCCAACCGTGTTCCATCTTCTGGGTGTCACAGGCATGTTTTAGCTGTAGGAAAGGTCCTGTGTATGTAAGGAGAACACCAGGGATTTTTCCAAATCAGTGTCTCCCCGAACTCCAATCTGGGGAATTTTTAAGCTACTGGTACATGTGTGTTCATTAAGGGACTTGGGCCGTAGGCAGAGTCCGAACTTTAGATGATTGAAGTCTTCAGGTTCAGAAACGCTCACCATCGGCCTCCTTTAGTTTCCATTTTATCTGTAGTTGATAGATGATGTCGATATAGATATCTATTGTTTTTCAGATTATTTCCCCTTAGGGGTCATTACAAAATATTGAGTATAGTTCCCTGTGTTATACAGTAGTTCCTTGTTGATGATATATTTTATACATAGCAGTGTGTATATGTTAATCTGAAACTGTTAATTTATCCCTCCTCCCACCTTTCCCCTTTGGTAATAAAAAATATAAGATTTTATACTTCTCAGAAATCTAGGAGCTGAAAGAGAGGTATCATTTTCAATGGAAAATCAGTCAAAACAAGGTTGAAACTTCAACCAAGATTATTAGATGTACATCCTTGGAAAGAAATCACTGCATTTCTCTACTGTTGACCTGACAAATAAGACAAACCCCTCAACTGAACTTGCTTATAATAAAGTGATGGAAATATCAAATGGAAGTGTTAGAAACATCTTATTTTACACGAGCCTTATACACTGCTCTATGTTAATTACAGTTTGGCTCGCACATCGGTTCTTTGAAGTTACAATGTTCTCAAATTCTGTTACTGATCCTGCAGAGTGGGCCCCAACAAGGGTCTCCCTGCCTAGTGTCATTGGAGCCAACAGATCGAGACTGACTTTGGTTCAGAAGCAAAGGAAAACTTTATATTATGATCAGAGAATGGAGAGGTGAGAGTGTGTGCTCCCCTGCGGGTTGTGGGCCGGGCTGCTGTGTAGAGATCCTGGCAGCGTCAGCGGGAGGGAGGGGGCGGAGCTCTCGAGGGCCGGGTTGGCTGGAGCTCAGGCTCTATGTCGCAGAGTCTGCACGGGGCCCCACGAGCTGAGGTGTCGGCCCAGCCATTTTGCACTAGGAAATCGGGTCTGAAGTGTCGGGTGTGGGACCTCTGCATGTGGAAACCTAGGAGCAAGTGAAATTAGACAAAGCACAAAGGAAAAAAATGGTTAGACTTTATTTTATTGCCCAGATTCTATTTTCATCTCCCAGGAATTTTTCATGGGCTTTGCCAGTGACAAAGCCCTCCTCTGCCTTTTGTCCCATTCCTCATTCTTGGGGTGCTGAGGGTGCAGACACCTCTTCTGTAAATGCTTCGTGCTGAGTTGGGTGTCCTCATACCCGGGGCGAGGGGGAGGACTTCTCCCAAGCAGCCTCCAGGTGAGGTTGATTGTCCCCAGGCCTCCTCCCTCACTGCTCGTCTGCCTGAGCACCAGCATTGGAAGTTTTATAGATTCTAATGACCTTTACGGGTCCAGGAAAGAGATGTGCAGAGACGCTGGGGTGGGGGTGGGCCGTTTTACCCTGCTCCACATTGGTTCGGCCCCCTTAGGCTGACAGTTCCTGCTAGCCTAGATGCTCTGACCAGTACTCTGCGCTTTCTTCAGTTAGGCCATCTAATTAACGTACAAACAACACCAGGTGTCAGAGCCCTGCTTGCTCAACTCCCAGACAGTCCAGGGCTGGTGGTGATCCAGGACCTTGACGGCCACTCAGTCAACGGCCTTTTGAAGTAGCCAGGAGTACAGCCGGTCTCATTGGCCGCCGTCACCGCGGTGTCTGTAGGCTTTTCTATGGTGGCAGCGTTATTTACGGTTCCCCTGCCAAGTTTATTAGCTCCGCTCTGGGTGCAGTAAGTCCTGTAAGCAATAGTCTGCTCTTTTGGGACACACTCTTGTTGTTTTCTGAGAGAAGCTCCAGGTCAAGTGATGGTCAAACGAGTCGTCATGGGGGCCCATTGCTCCAGGTTTTCTCTCTGGAGGTTGGTGTTGGAGGGCCTCCTCACTCGAGGTCATTGTGCCCACGGAGCAATCCCTGCAACTTCAGGGCATGGTGGGTGGTTAGGATCACCAAGTGGCGTCCTTTTCCCTTAGGAGGGAGCTGGCCTTGCGGGCTGCTGATTTCCAGGTTTTTAGATACCCCCAGTATCCTGGTCGGATGGGGTGGCTGGCCAATGCCTGGAGGGCATTCTTGCATTGTTCCATTTCAAGTGGTCCCAGTTTTTGCACTAATACTCCAAGGGCGATTCGCCTTGGACCAGGAATGTAAAGGTCAAAGGGTTTAGCTAACTTAGGGAGGTCCAGGGCAAGGATCTGAACTGACTGCTCTTTCCATTCTTGAAAGGCCGCTTCTGGATTCTATTCAAAAGGATCATCATCTTTTCCTTTCAGTGTTTCATATAGAGGCCCAGCTATTAGACTGTAGTTAGGGATCCAGATGCAGCAAACCCCGGTCTCCCCAGGAACCCCTAAGCTGTCTTCTAGTTTCAGGAAGGGTGAGGCTGCAAATGGCTTCTTCCCTTTCCTGGGGTGGGCTTTTCCGACCTTCTGTGCGAATGAAGCCCAGGAAGGTCACCTTAGTTTGTGATATTTGAGCCTTTTTCTTGGACACCTTCTATCTTTTATTGGCTAGGTAGTTCAGAGGCCTCCTTAGTCGGGCTGGTGATCAGAATGTCATCTGCATATTGAAGGAGGGTTCCCTTCTCCAGAGGTAGATTTTTTAGGTCTTTAGCTAACGTTTCCCCAAAGATGGTGTGGGAATTTTTGAACCCCTGGGGCAGGACGGCCCAGCAGTATTGTTTTTGTTGTATGTTGAGTCCTGCCACTCACAGCCAAAATTTCTTGTGACTCTGGGACGAATGGAATACAGAAGAAGGCATCATTGAAGTCTAATACAGAATACCATGTCCTGGTGGATGGTAGAATGACCAGCAGGGTGTAGGAATTAGGAACTACTAGATGTATATCCTCTGTGGCTTCACTGACTGTCCTGGCGTCCTCTACCAGGTCCCCAGCAGCTCACGGGGCTCTTGTGGTCAGATCCCTCCCAGGATATGGAGCTCACCTGGGCAGGTACCCAGCAGCCCACGGGGCTGTGGTGGTTAGGCCCCTCCCAGGATATGGAGCTCACCTGGGCAGGTACCCAGCAGCCCATGGGGCCATCATGGTCAGGCCCCTCCCAGGATATGGAGCTCACCTGGGCAGGTACGCAGCAGCCCACGGGGCTCTCGTGGGCATGCCCCTCCCTGGATATGGAGCTCCCGTGGACAGGTACCCCGACAGGGCTGGGCACACAGGAACTGTGCACATAGCCCTCATTGCAGAGCACCCCCAGCACACCTGTCACTCAGAGCTGACACAGAGCACCTCAGAGCAGAGCTTGAACTAATAAACAGCAGCTCCAACAGGTCTGTGACACTAGGCTTCACTCTGTGCGGCCTCCCTCTGCCTGGTCTTCTAGGGGCTTCCACAGCAGCCGGGGCACCAGGCCTCTGTCTCCACCCACCACCCCTCCTCTCCCTGACTCCTGGGTTCCTCTCATTAGCAGAGGGTCTTCTTGAAGTTGTCTCCCACTCCTGGACCAGATAAAATGATTAGAAAACAAGCCAGGGCTGCCGCCCCTTATCTATCCTGACTCTCGGGACCCTACACCTGTTCCTTGGATCTGGCCGGTGCAGCAAGGCCCATTTTCTGCAAATCTGAGCCCCTGAGGGGCGAGGATTGGCTGACCTGGGCAGCCTGACCCGGCCGGCCAGCCCTTCCCAGGTGTGCCTGTGTTGAGGTCAATATAAACACCCCTCCAGGCAGCAAAAGCCTCTGCAGCTCTGCCTGACGCCATATTCTCTGCCCCGTCAGCAGTCTCGGGGTTGGGCTGGTGGGAGGCAGTAGGGCCCACGGCTCTATGAGTGGCCCGTTGTGACTGGGGCTCTACTGGACTTTCTGCAGGAGTTGCCGGGCTGCCACCTGCTAAAGAAGAGGATGTGTCACCCATACTTGCTGCTGGAATTTCTCCCCGGGCAGAGGTAAGGAAGGAAAAAAGCAGTGGGGGCCGGGACAGGAGGGGTACCTCAGGCAGGGAAATGGAAAGTTTCCAGACGAGCGCCCGGGGCCAGGACCATCCTGGCTGGCCTGCAGGCACCAAGTCGGCCTGCGTGCTGTCGCTGGTGTGACTCCAAGCCCCTTCCTCTAGTTTTTAGTCTTTGCACACATTCAGGTGTTTTACCTGGGAACGGTGGGAAAAGTTCAGCAGCAGCTGGCCTGGGGCTCAGCTCACGTTTAGTCAGAGACGCCTCCTCACGGTCCCCCAGCTTTGCAATGAGGACGCTCCTTGTGTGGGGGCTGCTGGCTGCATGGGAGATGATTCCCCACCTGTGACCAACTTAAGAATTGTTTACCACTGGAGCAAGTGCGCTGATAGGGTTTTCCTCTGTATGACCAGTGGGTTCAGTTTTTTTTTTTTTTTCTTTTTTGGTTCAAGGTAAGTTTTATTCCTCTTTTTGTATTTATGGATATAAGCATGGAAATCATTCATTCATATAAATACGTCTATGGGAAGGACATAACTTTTTTTTCTGTTTTATTTTCTTAAGTATTATTTATTTTTTAATTTTTGAATTTATTTTATTCATTTTTTTATACAGCAGGCTCTTATTGGTTATCTATTTTATACATATAAGTGTATATATGTCAATCCCAGGGTCGCAATTCATCCCACCACCACCACCCTGCCACTTTCCCCCCTTGGTGTCCATACATTTGTTCTCTACATCTGTGTCTCTATTTCTGCCTTGCAAACCAGTTCATCTTTACCATTTTTCTAGGTTCTACATGTATGCGTTAATATACGATATTTGTTTTTCTCTTTCTGACTTACTTCACTCTGTATGACAGTCTCTAGATCTATCCACGTCTCTACAAATGACCCAATTTCATTCCTTTTTATGGCTGAGTAATATTCCATTTTATATATGTAGCACATCTTTTCCGTTCGTCTGTCTATGGGCATTTAGGTTGCTTCCATGACCTGGCTATTGTAAATAGTGCTGCAATGAATATTGTGGTGAATATGTCTTTTTGAATTATGGTTTTCTCTGGGTATATGGCCAGTAGTGGGATTGCTGGGTCATATGGTAATTCTATTTTTAGTTTTTTAAGGAACCTCCATACTGTTCTCCATAGTGACTGTATCAATTTACATTCCCACAAATAGTGTAAGAGGGTTCCCTTTTCTCCACACCCTCTCCAGCATTTGTTGTTTGTAGATTTTCTGATGATGCCCATTCTAACTCGTGTGAGGTGATACCTCATTGTAGTTTTGGTTTATATTTCTCTAATAATTAGTGATGTTGAGTAGCTTTTCATGTGTTTCTTGGTCATCTGTATGTCTTCTTGGGACAAATGTCTATTTACGTCATCTGCCCATTTTTGGATTGGTTTGTTTGTTTTTTTACTGTTGAGCTGCATGAGCTGTTTATATACATTGGAGATTAATCCTTTGTCCATTGATTCGTTTGCAAATATTTTCTCCCATTCTGAGGGTTGTCTTTTCGTCTTGTTTGTAGTTTCCTTTGCTTTGCAAAAGCTTTTAGGTTTCATTTGCTCCCATTTGTTTTTTTTTTTTTTTTTTTTTTTTTTTTTTTTTTTTTTTTTTTTTTTTTTTATTCCATTACTCTAGGAGGTGGATCAAAAAATATCTTGCTGTGATTTATGTCAAAGAGTATTCTTCCTATGTTTTCCTCTAAGAGTTTTATAGTGTCCGGTCTTACATTTCGGTCTCTAATCCATTTGGAGTTTATTTTTTGTGTATGGTGTTAGGGAGTGTTCTAATTTCATTCTTTTACATGTAGCTGTCCATTTTTCCCAGCACCACTTATTGAAGAGACTGTCTTTTCTCCATTGTATACCCTTGCCTCCTTTGTCATAGATTAGTGTGCCATAGGTGTGTAGGTTTATCTCTGGGCTTTCTTTTTTTTTTTTTTTTTTTTACATCTTTATTGGAGTATAATTGCTTTACAATTGTGTGTTAGTTTCTGCTGTATAAAAAAGTGAATCAGCTATGCGTATACATATAACACCATATCCCCTCCCTCTTGCACCTCCCTCTCACTCCCTTATCCCACCCTTTTAGGTGGTCACAAAGCACAGAGCTGATCTCCCTGTGCTATGTGGCTGCTTCCCAGTAGCTATCAATTTTACATTTGGTAGTGTATATATGTCCATACCACTCTCTCACTTTGTCCCAGCTTACCCTTCCCTCTCCCCATGTCCTCAAGTCCTTTCTCTACGTCTGTGTCCTTAATCCTTTCCTGCCCCTACGTTCTTCATAAACTTTTTTTTTTTAGATTCCATATATATGTGTTAGCATACGGTATTTGTTTTTCTCTTTCTGACTTACTTCACTCTGTAGGACAGACTCTAGATCCATCCACCTCACTAAAAATAACTCAATTTCGCTTCTTTTTATGGCAGAATAATGTTCCATTGTATATATGTGCCACATCTTCTTTATCCATTTATCTGTTGATGGACACTTAGGTTGCTTCCATGTCCTGGCTATTGTAAATAGAGCTACAGTGAACATTGTGGTACATGACTCTTTTTGAATTATGGTTTTCTCAGGGTAAATGCCCAGGAGTGGGTTTGCTGGGTTGTATGGTAGTTCTATTTTTAGTTTTTAAGGAAGCCCCATACCGTTCTCCCTAGTGGCTATATCAATTTACATTCCCACCAACAGTGCAAGAGGGTTCCCTTTTCTCCAATAAATGCCTCTCCAGCATTTACTGTTGGTAGATTTTTTGATGATGGCCATTCTGACTGGTGTGAGGTGATACCTCACTGTAGTTTTGATTTGCATTTCTCTAATGATTAGTGATGCTCAGCATCCTTTCATGTGTTTGTTGGCAACCTGTATATCTTCTTTGGAGAAATTTCTATTTAGGTCTTCTGCCCATTTTTGGATTGGGTTGTTTGGTTTTGTGATATTGAGCTACATGAGCTGCTTTTTGTAGATTAATCCTTTGCCATTTGCTTCATTTGAAAATATTTTCTCCCATTCTGATGGTTGTCTTTTCATCTTGCTTAAGTTTTCCTTTGCTGTGCAAAAGAATTTATGTTTCATTCGGTCCCATTTTTTAATTTTTGTTTTTATTTCCATTTCTCTAGGAGGTGGGTCAAAAAGGATCTTGCTGTGATTTATGTCATAGACTGTTCTGCTTATGTTTTCTTCTAAGAGTTTTATAGTGGCTGGTCTTATATTTAGGTCTCTAATCCATTTTGAGTTATTTTTGTGTATGGTGTTAGGGAGTGTACTAATTTCATTCTTTTACATGTAGCTGTCGAGTTTTCCCAGCACCACTTACTGAAGACACTGTCTTTTCTCCATTGTATACCCTTGCCTCCTTTGTCATAGATTAGTTAACCACAGGTACGTGGGTTTATCTCTGTGCTTTCTATCCTTTTCTATTGACCTATATTTCTGTGTTTGTGTCAGTACCATATTATCTTGATTACTGTAGCTTTGTAATATAGTCTGAAGTCTGGAAGTCTGATTCCTCCAGCTCTTTTTTTTCCCCCTCAAGACTGCTTTGGCTATCCAGGGTCTTTTGTGTCTCCCTACAAATTTTAAGATTTTTTTTTCTTGTTCTGTAGAAAATGCCAAAGGTATTTTGATCGGGATTGCATTGAATCTGTAGATTGCTTTGGGTAGTATAGTCATTTTCACAATATTGATTCTTCTAATCCAAGGACATGGTATATGTCTCCATCTGTTTATATCATCTTTGATTTCTTTCATCAGTGTCTTATAGTTTTCTGAGTACAGGTCTTTTACTTCCTTAGGTAGGTTTATTCCTAGGTATTTTATTCTTTTTGTTGCAGTGGTAATGGGATTGTTTCCTTAATTTCTCTTTCTGATCTTTCATTGTTAGTGTATAGGAATGCAAGCAATTTCTGTGCATTAATTTTGTATCCTGCAACTTTACCAAATTCATTGATTAGCTCCAGTGGTTTTCTGGTGGCATCTTTAAGATTCTCTATCTATGATATCATGTCATCTGCAAACAGTGACAATTTTACTTCTTCTTTTCCGTTTTGTATTCCTTTTATTTCTTTTTCTTCTCTGATTGCCATGGCTAGGACTTCCAAAACTATGTTGAATAGCAGTGGTGAGAGTGGACATCCTCGTCTTGTTCCTGATCTTAGAGGAAACGCTTTCAGTTTTTCACCATTGAGAATGCTGTTTGCTGTGGGTTTGCCATATATGGCCTTTATTATGTTGAGGTAGTTTCCGTCTATGCCCACACTCTGCAGAGTTTTTATCGTAAATGAGTGTTGAATTTTCTCAAAATCTTTTCCTTCATCTATTGAGATGACCATATGGTTTTATTCTACAATTTGTTAATATGGTGTATCACATTGATTTGTGTATATTGAAGAATCCTTGCATCCCTGGGATAAACCCCACTTGATCATGGTGTATGATCCTTTTAATGTGTTGTTCGATTCTGTTTGCTAGTATTTTGTTGAGGATTTTTGCATCTATATTCATCAGGGATATTGGTCTATAATTTTCTTTCCTTGTAGTATCTCTGTCTGATTTTGGTATCAGGGTGATGGTGGTCTCATAGAATGAGTTTGGGAGTGTTCCTTCCCCTGCAATTGTTTTGAAGAATTTGAGAAGGTTGGGTGTTAGCTCTTCTCTAAATGTTTGATAGAATTCACCTGTAATGCCATCTGGTTCTGGACTTTTGTTTGTTGGAAGATTTTTAATCACAGTTTCAATTTCATTGCTTGTGATAGGTTTGTTCATATTTTCTATTTCTTCCTGGTTCAGTCTTAGAAGGTTATACCTTTCTAAGAATTTGTCCATTTCTTCCAGATTGTCCATTTTATTGGCACAGAGTTGCTTGTAGTAGTCTCTTAGGATGCTTTGTATTCCTGTGGTGTCTGTTGTAACTTCTCCTTTTTCACTTCTAATTTTGTTGATTTGCGTCCTCTCCCTCTTTTTCTTGAGTGTGGCTAAAGGTTGATCATTTTTGCTTATCTTCTCAAAGAACCAGCTTTTAGTTTTGATGATCTTTGCTTCCGTTTTCTTTGTTTCTATTTCATTTATTTCTGCTCTGATCTTTAGGATTTCTTTCCTTCTACTAACTTTGGGTTTTGTTCTTCTTTCTCTAGTTCCTCTAGGTGTAATGTTAGATTGTTTATTTGAGATTTTTCTTGTTTCTTGAGGTAGGCTTGTATTGCTATAAACTTCCCTCTTAGAACTCCTTTTGCTGCATCCCATAGGTTTTGGATCATCGTGTTTTTGTTGTCATTTGTCTCTAGGTAGTTTTTGATTTCCCCTTTGATTTCTTCAGTGATCTCTTGGTTATTTAGTAACGTATTGTTTAGCCTCCATGTGTTTGTGTTTTTTACAGTTTTTTCTGTGTAATTGATTTCTAATCTCATAGCATTGTGGTCGGAACAGCTGCTTGATATGATTTCAGTTTTCTTAAATTTACTGAGGCTTTATCTGTGACCCAAGATGTGATCTATCCTGGAGAATGTTCCGTGTGCAGTTGAGAAGAACGTGTAATCTGCTGTTTTTGGATGGAATGTCCTATAAATATCAATGAACTCTATCTGGTCTATTGTGTCATTTAAAGCTTGTGTTTCCTTATTAATTTTCTGTCTGGCTGATCTCCACTGGTGTAAGTGAGCTGTTAAAGTCCCCCGCTATTATTGTGTTACTGTCGATTTCCTCTTTTATAGCTGTTAGCAGTTGCCTTATACATTGAGGTGCTCCTATGTTGGGTACATATATATTTATAATTGTTATATCTTCTTCTTGGATTGATCCCTTGACCATTATGTACTGTCTTTCCTTGTCTCTTGTAACATTCTTTATTTTAAAGTCTATTTTATCTGATATGAGTATTGCTACTCCAGCTTTCTTTTGATTTTCATTAGCATAGAATATATTTTTCCATCGCCTCACTTTCAGTCTGTATGTGTCCCTAGGTCTGAAATGGGTCTCTTGTAGACAGCATATATATGGGTCTTGTTTTTGTATCCATTCAGCCAGTCTATGTCTTTTGGTTGGAACATTTAGTGCATTCACGTTTAAGGTAATTATCAATATGTATGTTCCTACTACTATTTTCTTAATTGTTATGGGTTTGTCTTGGTGGGTCCTTTTCTTCTCTTGTGTTTCCCACTTAGAGAAGTTCTTTTAGCATTTGGTGTAGAGCTGGTTGCATGGTGCTGAATTCTCTTAGCTTTTGCTTGTCTGTAAGGGTTTTGATTTCTCCATCAAATCTGAATGAGCTCTTTGCAGGGTGCAGTACCCTTGGTTGTAGGTTCTTCCCTTTCATCACTTTAAATTTATCATGCCACTTCCTTCTGGCTTGTAGATTTTCTGCTGAGAAATCAGCTGTTATCCTTATGGGATTTCCCTTGTATGTTATTTGTCATTTTTCCCTTGCTGCTTTCAATAATTTTTCTTTGTCGTTAATTTTTGTCAATTTGATTACCATGTGTCTTGTCATTTTTCTCCTTTGGTTTCTCCTGCCTGGGACACTCTGTGCTTCTGGACTTGGGTGGCTATTTCTTTTCCCATGCTAGGGAAGTTTTTGACCATAATCTCTTCAAATATATTCTCGGGTCCTTTCTCTCTCTCTTCTCCTTCTGGGACCCCTATAATGCGAATGTTGTTGCGTTTAATGTTGTCCCAGAGGACTCTTGGGGTGTCTTCATTTATTTTCATTCTTTTTCTTTATTCTGTTCCATGGCAGTGATTTCCACCTTTCTGTCTTCCAGGCCACTTATCCGTTCTTCTGCCACAGTTATTCTGCTACTGATTCCTTCTAGTGTATTTTTCATTTCAGTTATTACATTGTTCACCTCTGTTTGTTTGTTCTTTAATTCTTCTAGGTGTTTGTTCCTTAATTCTTCTAGGTCTTTGTTAAGCATTTCTTGTGTCTTCTCGATCTTTGCCTCCTTTCTTTTTCTAAGGTCTTGGCTCAACTTCACTATCATTATTCTGAATTCTTTTTCTGGAAGGTTCCCTATCTCCACCTCATTTCGTTTTTTTTTCTGGGGTTTTATCTTGTTCCTTGATCTGGTATAAAGTCCTCTGCCTTTTCATTTTGTTTATCTTTCTGTGAATGTGGTTTTCCTTCCACAGGCTGCAGAATTGTAGTTCTTCTTGCTTCTGCTGTCTGCTCTCTGGTGGATGAGTCTATCTTAGAGGCTTGTGCAAGCTTCCTGATGGGAGGGACTGGTGGTGGGTAGAGCTGGGTGTTGCTTTGGTGGGCAGAGCTTTAATCCGCTTGTCTACGGATTAAATAAAACTTTAATAAAAAGTTGAATCTGCTTGTCTGCTGATGCATGGGGCTGGGTTCCCTCCCTGTTGGTTGTTTGGCCTGAGGCGACCCAGCACTGGAGCCTACCTTGCTCTTGGTGGGGCTAATGGCGGACTCTGGGAGGGCTCACACCAAGGAGTATTTCCCAGAACTTCTGCTGCCAGTGTTGTTGTCCTCACGGTGAGCCACAGCCACAGCCACAAGCTGCCTCTGCAGGAGACCCTCTAAAAGTAGCAGGTAGTTCTGGTCATTCTCCTACGGGGTCACTGCTCCTTCCCCTGGGTCCTGATGTGCACACTACTTTGTGTGTGCCCTCCAAGAGTGGAGTATCTGAGTGGAGTTGAGACTCTGAGACTCTGTGTGGAGTCGCACAGACTCTGGGTCCTGTGAAGCTTCGATGTTTTGTGATTCTAGAAATCCTATAGGAGACGGTCCACAGCAGGTGAAGCTAATGTTGTCAGTAGAGGTGTTGAAGCCAAAGATCTGCAGTTCCGGCTATAGGTGCCGATGTACATACAGGACAAAATCATCTCGTGTGAATGTAGTTCAGGCATGTTTAAGATGAATGCAGTCATGTTAATGCCTACCATATTCTATCTTGAGCCTCTCCTCAGGGACCTCCTCCTCAGTTCCTGAGGCTCCTTTAAGTCATGTACAGGGGACTGGAGAGTGGGCTCTGTCCAGTCTGAGCCCTGAGTTACCCTGTGTGTATCTTAGGATACTTTGTATTTCTGTGGTGTCTGTTGTAACATCATCTCTTTCATTTCAGATTTATTTGGGCCCTCTCTTTTTTAACAAAACATACTACTGTTGTCTTTTATTCTTTACAGAAGTTTAATCAGTGTTTGATCTACTATCCTTACCCTATGTATACTTTTTGCAGTGAGATTTTTACTTTTCTTTGTTTCCTTGTTACTATCAATAATTAGTGAGACTTCTTTTAAGCTACCTTCAACATTGCTTATAAAGCTGCTTTATTAGTGATGACAGAGCCTTAATGGAAGTCATGTTCTGGTTGTAAATTAGAATGCAATGTGCCAGCACAAAGCCCCTTAAGTTTATGTCTCATTACTTCTTGTTCTTTTTTTAATTTAATTTTTATTTTTTGTCAGAGCAAATTTGATTAAAATGTTTTGTTTCTTCTAGGTGTGCAAGATGTGGTTCTTTTAAACATATGCATATATCTATTCTTCTTTGGATCATTTTCCCATGTAGGTTATGACACCATGTTGAGTAGTCTTGTCTTGGTATTACGTAGGTCTTTGGTGATTACATATTTCACATGTGTTTCTATATCTATCTTAACCCCAATATCCTAATGTATCCAATCCTCACACCTTTCCATTTGGTGAACCCTAAGTTTGTTTAATGAATCTGTGATTGCATTTCTCTGTGGAAATATCTTCATTGGTATCAATTTTTAGCTAAGACCTATAAGTGATATTATAGGATATGTGTCTTTTGCTTTCTGACTTAGTACAATTTGCCTGATTAACTCAAGAATCATACACAGTGCTGCAAATGGCATTGTTTTGTTTTTTTCCCTGGCTAATATTCCATCTGTACGTGTACCAGTTATTCTTTGGCCACGCACCTCTTGATGGACTATTTGGTTGCCTCCATGTCTTGGTTATTGTAATACTGCTGCAATGCACATTTGCTTGCCTGTGTCTTTCCAGTTCTATCTCCTTATGTTATAGGCCAAGGAGTGGGCTTGCTGTATCATATGGTAGCTCAGTGTGTACGTTTTAAAGGCACCACCATTCAGTTCTCATTAGTGGCTCTTTCCAGGTTATGTCCCACTTAAAATTGAGGGTATGCATTTCTCCAAAACACCTTCAATATTTATTGTTTGTAGTTTGCTTGCTGCTGGTTATTCTAACAGGTGCGAGCTGATACCTCTGTGTGGCTGAATTTGCATGTGTCCCATAATCTGTTGAAATTGATCTTTAAAGCATGCTCTTTTTATTTATCAAACTGTGATTACAGCTTAGTTCTTCAAATTGTTTTCTTAAAGTAAGTGTCACATTTTGAAAAGTTTTGGCCACTACCTCCCTCAAGACATTTTGAGGGCAGGTTTCATTTACAGCCCTAAAGTACTTGTTCATATGAAGTGACCATTAACACAGATTTTAAAGCTGCTTTTGCAGGTAACGGCCAGAGGGCGGCAGCCTATTTACGTTCCCCAATCTGGTAACTAGGGAAAGAGTCCTTCAGCTGCAAGAGTGTCCAGCTTTATTTCTCATCCAGCTGTGGGTCTAGATATGATCAAACAAGGTTGCATCACAGCCCAGGAACGAATTATGTAAAATTTCCTCTCTCTATCACTGTCTTATTTTTTTGGGTTTTTTAAAGTTATTTAATTTAAAATGGGGATTCGCTACTTTTCACTGCTGTGTTTATGCCGCTTTACACCCACTTGACTCACTTCCAGACAGATATCAATACATAGGTTTTAAGATTCTTACTAGTCACATATATTCTTGTGCGGTGAATAGGGGGTGTTGAATCCAGTTCACTGAGCAAGGAGTAGGTCTTGTCTATTACATATTGGGTGTATGGATCGGTATCTGAGCGAATTTGAAACCCTTGTTTTATGCATCACCACACCTCACCTTTCCCGTTAAGCAGCCATAGTGTGTTTTCTAAACGTGTGACTCTGTTCTGTTTTGTAATTCAGTTCAACTGTAGCGGTTTTTACATTCCCTCTATAAGTGATAGCTTATGATAAGTGTCTTTTTCTGTGTGACTTATTTCACTTAGAATCGTTGTACCTAACTCCACTCATCTTGCTTCTACTAGCCTTATGGCATTGATTTCATGTCTGAGTGATATTGCATTGTACATAAGGACCACAACTTCTTTATCCATTTTTCTCTTTCCTGGGATATTTAAGGTGTCATGAAGTGGAGGTTCTTGTCAACAGAGCAGTCCTAAACTTTGGGGTGCCTGTGTCTTGCTGATTTTTAGTTTTCCCAATTTATACGCCCATGAGTGGACGTGCCCTATGCTCCCTAAGCTGTGTTTTTTCGATGTTTCAGGACACACCGTACACTTCTCCAGAGTGTCTGTTGGCAATTTACATCCCGCCCATCAGCGTAGCAAGGCTGCCATTTCTCCATGGCCTGTCCTGCATTTCTGGTTTTGACACTTTTTGCAGCATGGCCCTTTTGACCGATGGGAAGCGAGACTTCTTTGTAGTGCTGATTTGCCTTTCCAGGTTGCTTGGTTGGCAAAAAAGGGCGTATGCGTTTTTTCCTGAATATATTCAGGAAAAAACGCATACGCCCTTTTTGGCCAAGGGCATCATTGTCGACGTTTTGCCACTTTTCATGTGCTTTAAAGGCGATTCGAATCTACCTCCTGAAACCTGTTTCCTGCAATTCTGCCTTGCTTTCAAATCCTCTTCGTTGCCTTCCCTCAATATATTTGTGGATGAGAGTTATCATTTATAACTCTGCGGGTTTGTGAATTGCAGTGTGCCTGAGCTCCATTTTTCAAATCGCTTTTTTGGGAGCTGGCCGCAAAAGCGCGGGATTGCCTCAGGCCCTATTCTGCTTCTGGGGGACAGGCTGAGCCTGTGGTTAATTCTTCTTCCTGATGGGAAAATAGAGTGACCTGTGCCTGTCCCAACACCTAGATCTAGTCTCTCATTGGTTGCCCCTCTTCCCTTTCATCCTCAGGACAAATTGCAACCTGTAGGGAACAGGAGGTTAAAGGTGCTGATTCTCCAAGTAGGGAGATTGCTAGTAAAGTAGCTGGAATGGCGAACCCGAGCACAAGGAGATGAGAAATGAGGTGCGTTTTAGAAACCTTTCAAAATCACACGGTGTACCATCTTCTGAGTTTCTCATGCATGTTTTCGATATAGGAAGATGCCCTTGAACCTGGAGACTTGGGACCCATGGGATGGGTACCACGCAGTATTACTTTAAAGGGTCTGCGTTTGCTCACCCAACCTAACCCAAACTTTCAGCCCCAAGAGTGTCCACCCTTATGTCTCATCCAGCTGTGCGTGTAGATATGGTCAATCCAGGTTGCATCACAGCCTCTGAACGAATTTTGTAAGAATTTCTCTCTCTTTCACTGTCTTTGTTTTACGGGTTTTTAAAAGTAATTTATTTTTATAATGGGGTTAATCTGCTTTTCACGGCTGTGTTTATGCGGCTTTACACCCACTTGACTCACTTCCAGACATATATCAATACATAGGTTTAAAGATTCTTACTAGTCTCATATATTCTTGTGCGGTGAATAGGGGATGTTGAGTCCAGTTCACTGAGCAAGGAGTAGGTCTTGTCTATTACATATTGGGTGTATGGAACGGTATCTGAGCGAATTTGAAACCCTTGTTTTATGCATCACCCCACCTCACCTTTCCCGTTAAGCAGCCATAGTGTGTTTTCTAAACGTGTGACTCTGTTCTGTTTTTTAATTCAGTTCAAGTGTAGCGGTTTTTACATTCCCTCTATAAGTGATAGCTTATGATAAGTGTCTTTTTCTGTGTGACTTATTTCACTTAGAATCGTCGTACCTAACTCCACTCATCTTGCTTCTACTAGCCTTATGACATTGATTTCATGTCTGAGTGATATTCCATTGTACATAAGGACCACAATTTCTTTATCCATTTTTCTCTTTCCTGGGATATTTAAGTTGTCATGAAGTGGAGGTTCTTGTCAACAGAGCAGCCTTAAACTTTGGGGTGCCTGTGTCTTGCTGATTTTTAGTTTTCCCAATTTATACGCCCATGAGTGGACGTGCCCTATGCTCCCTAAGCTGTGTTTTTTCGATGTTTCAGGACACACCGTACACTTCTCCAGAGTGGCTGTTGGCAATTAACATCCCGCCCATCAGCGTAGCAAGGCTGCCATTTCTCCATGGCCTGTCCTGCATTTCTGGTTTTGACACTTTTTGCAGCATGACCCTTTTGACCGATAGGAAGCGAGACTTCTTTGTAGCGCTGATTTGCCTTTCCAGGTTGCTTGGTTGGCCAAAAAGGGCGTATGCGTTTTTTCCTGAATATATTCAGGAAAAATCGCATACGCCCTTTTTGGCCAAGGGCATCATTGTCGACGTTTTGCCACTTTTCATGTGCTTTAAAGGCGATTCGAATCTACCTCCTGAAACCAGTTTCCTGCAATTCTGCCTTGCTTTCAAATCCTCTTCGTTGTCTTCCCTCAATATATTTGTGGACGAGAGTTATCATTTATAACTCTGCAGGTTTGTGAATTGCAGTGCCCATGTGCTCCATTTTTCAACTGCCTTTTTTGGGAGCTGGCCGCAGAAGCACGGGATTGCCTCAGGCCCTATTCTGGTTCCGGGCGGTAGGCTGAGCCTGTGGTTAATTCTTCTTCCTGATGGGAAAATAGAGTGACCTGTGCCTGTCCCAACACCTAGATGTAGTCTCTCATTGGTTGCCCCTCTTCCCATTCATCCTTAGGACAAATTGCAACCTGTATGGAACAGGAGGTTAAAGGTGCTGATTCTCCAAGTAGGGAGATTGCTAGTAAAGTAGCTGGAATGGCGAACCCGAGCACAAGGAGATGAGAAATGAGGTGCGTTTCAGAAACCTTTCCCGATCAGACGGTGTACCATCTTCTAGGTTTCCCATGCGTGTTTTCGATGTAGGAAGATGCCCTTGAACCTGGAGATTTAGGACCCATGGGATGGGTACCACACAGTATTACTTTAAGGGGTCTACGTTTGCTCACCCAACGTCACCAAACCTCTCAGCCCCAAGAGTGTCCACCCTTAGGTCTCATCCAACTGTGGGTCTAGATATGTTCAACCCAGGTTGCGTCACAGCCCCTGAAGGAATTTTGTAAGAATTTCTCTCTCTTTCACTGTCTTTGTTTTACGGGTTTTTAAAAGTAATTTATTTTTATAATGGGGTTTAGGTGCTTTTCATGGCTGTGTTTATGCGGCTTTACACCCACTTGACTCACTTCCAGAGAGATATCAATACATAGGTTTTAAGATTCTCACTAGTCAGATATATTCTTGTGCGGTGAATAGGGGGTGTTGAGTCCATTTCACTGAGCAAGGAGTAGGTCTTTTCTATTACTTATTGGGTGTATGGAACGGTATCTGAGCTAATTTGAAACCCTTGTTTTATGCATCACCGCACATCACCTTTCCCGTTAAGCAGCCATAGTGTGTTTTCTAAATGTGTGACTCTGTTCCGATTTGTAATTCAATTCAAGTGTAGCGGTTTTTACATTCCCTTTATAAGTGATAGCTTTTGATAAGTGTCTTTTTCTGTGTGACTTATTTCACTTAGAGTCGTCGTACCTAAATCCACTCATCATGCTGCTACTAGCCTTATGACATTGATTTCATTGCTGAGTGATATTCCATTGTACATAAGGACCACAACTTCTTTATCCATTTTTCTCTTTCCTGGGATATTTAAGGTTTCCTGAAGTGGAGGTTCTTGTCAACAGAGCATTCCTAAACTTTGGGGTGCCTGAGTCTTGCTGATTTTTAGTTTTCCCAATTTATACGCCCATGAGTGGACGTGCCCTATGCTCCCTAAGCTGTGTTTTCTCGATGTTTCAGGACACACCGTACACTTCTCCAGAGTGGCTGTTGGCAATTTACATCCCGCCCATCAGCGTAGCAAGGCTCCTATTTCTCCATGGCCTGTCCTGCATTTGTGGTTTTGACAATTTTTTCATCATGGCCCTTTGGACTGATGGGAAGCGAGACTTCTTTGTAGCGCTGATTTGCCTTTCCAGGTTGCTTGGTTGGCCAAAAAGGGCGTATGCGTTTTTTCCTGAATATATTCAGGAAAAAACGCATACGCCCTTTTTGGCCAATGGCATCATTGTCGACGTTTTGCCGCTTTTCATGTGCTTTAAAGGCGATTCGAATCTACCTCCTGAAACCTGTTTCCTGCAACTCTGCCTTGCTTTCAAATCCTCTTCGTTGCGTTCCCTCAATATATTTGTGGACGAGATTTATCATTTATAACTCTGCAGGTTTGTGAATTGCAGTGCCCATGTGCTCCATTTTTCAACTGGCTTTTTTGGGAACTGGCCGCAGAAGCGCGGGATTGCCTCAGGCCCTATTCTGGTTCCGGGCGGCAGGCTGAGCCTGTGGTTAATTCTTCTTCCGGATGGGAAAATAGAGTGACCTGTGCCTGTCCCAACACCTAGATCTAGTCTCTCATTGGTTGCCCCTCTTCCCGTTCATCCTCAGGACAAATTGCAACCTGTAGGGAACAGGAGGTTAAAGGTGCTGATTCTCCAAGTAGGGAGATTGTTGGTAAAGTAGCTGGAATGGCGAACCCGAGCACAAGGAGATGAGAAATGAGGTGCGTTTTAGAAACCTTTCAAATTCACACACTGTACCATCTTCTGGGTTCCTCATGCAAGTTTTCGATGTAGGAAGATGCCCTTGATCCTAGAGATTTGGGACCCATGGGATTGGTACCACGCAGTATTACTTTAAAGGGTCTGCGATGGCTCACCCAACCTCACCAAACCTCTCAGCCCCAAGAGTGTCCACCTTTATGTCTCATCCAGCTGTGGGTCTAGATATGGTCAACCCAGGTTGCGTCACAGCCCCTGAATGAATTTGTAAGTATTTCTCTCTCTTTTACTGTCTTTGTTTCATGCGTTTTTAAAAATAATTCATTTTTATAATGGGGTTTAGCTGCTTTTCACGGCTGTGTTTATGCGGCTTTACACCCTCTTGACTCACTTCCAGAGAGATATCAATACATAGGTTTTAAGATTCTCACTAATCAGATATATTCTTGTACGGTGAATAGGGGGTGTTGAGTCCAGTTCACTGAGCAAGGAGTAGGTCTTGTCTATTACATATTGGGTGTATGGAACGGTATCTGATCTAATTTGAAACCCTTGTTTTATGCATCACACCACCTCATCTTTCCCGTTAAGCAGCCATAGTGTGTTTTCTAAACGTGTGACTCTGTTCTCTTTTGTAATTCAGTTCAATTGTAGCAGTTTTTACATTCCCTCTATAAGTGAGAGCTTATGATAAGTGTCTTTTTCTGTGTGACTTATTTCACTTAGAGTCGTCGTACCTAAATCCACTCATCATGATGCTACTAGCCTTAAGACATTGATTTCATGGCTGAGTGATATTCCATTGTACATAAGGACCACAACTTCTTTATCCATTTTTCTCTTTCCTGGGATATTTAAGGTGTCATGAAGTGGAGGTTCTTGTCAACAGAGCAGCCCTAAACTTTGGGGTGCCTGTCTCTTGCTGATTTTTAATTTTCCCAATTTATACGCCCATGAGTGGAAGTGCCCTATGCTCCCTAAGCTGTGTTTTTTCGATGTTTCAGGCCACACCGTACACTTCTCCTGAGTGGTTGCTGGCAATTTACATCCCGCCCATCAGTGTAGCAAGGCTTCCATTTCTCAATGGCCTGTCCTGCTTTTGTGGTTTTGACAGTTTTTTCAGCATGGCCCTTTTGACCGATGGGAAGCGAGACTTCTTTGTAGCGCTGATTTACCTTTCCAGGTTGCTTGGTGGGCCAAAAAGGGCGTATGCGTTTTTTCCTGAATATATTCAGGAAAAAACGCATACGCCCTTTTTGGCCAAGGGCATCATTGTCGACGTTTTGCCACTTTTCATGTGCTTTAAAGGCGATTCGAATCTACCTCCTGAAACCAGTTTCCTGCAATTCTGCCTTGCTTTCAAATCCTCTTCGTTGCCTTCCCTCAATATATTTGTGGACGAGAGTTATCATTTATAACTCTGCAGGTTTGTGAATTGCAGTGCCCATGTGCTCCATTTTTCAACTGGCTTTTTTGGGAGCTGGCCGCAGAAGCACGGGATTGCCTCAGGCCCTATTCTGGTTCCGGGCGGTAGGCTGAGCCTGTGGTTAATTCTTCTTCCTGATGGGAAAATAGAGTGACCTGTGCCTGTCCCAACACCTAGATGTAGTCTCTCATTGGTTGCCCCTCTTCCCATTCATCCTTAGGACAAATTGCAACCTGTATGGAACAGGAGGTTAAAGGTGCTGATTCTCCAAGTAGGGAGATTGCTAGTAAAGTAGCTGGAATGGCGAACCCGAGCACAAGGAGATGAGAAATGAGGTGCGTTTCAGAAACCTTTCCCGATCAGACGGTGTACCATCATCTAGGTTTCCCATGCGTGTTTTCGATGTAGGAAGATGCCCTTGAACCTGGAGATTTAGGACCCATGGGATGGGTACCACACAGTATTACTTTAAGGAGTCTACGTTTGCTCACCCAACGTCACCAAACCTCTCAGCCCCAAGAGTGTCCACCCTTAGGTCTCATCCAACTGTGGGTCTAGATATGTTCAACCCAGGTTGCGTCACAGCCCCTGAAGGAATTTTGTAAGAATTTCTCTCTCTTTCACTGTCTTTGTTTTACGGGTTTTTAAAAGTAATTTATTTTTATAATGGGGTTTAGGTGCTTTTCATGGCTGTGTTTATGCGGCTTTACACCCACTTGACTCACTTCCAGAGAGATATCAATACATAGGTTTTAAGATTCTCACTAGTCAGATATATTCTTGTGCGGTGAATAGGGGGTGTTGAGTCCATTTCACTGAGCAAGGAGTAGGTCTTTTCTATTACTTATTGGGTGTATGGAACGGTATCTGAGATAATTTGAAACCCTTGTTTTATGCATCACCGCACATCACCTTTTCCGTTAAGCAGCCATAGTGTGTTTTCTAAATGTGTGACTCTGTTCTGATTTGTAATTCAATTCAAGTGTAGCGGTTTTTACATTCCCTTTATAAGAGATAGCTTTTGATAAGTGTCTTTTTCTGTGTGACTTATTTCACTTAGAGTCGTCGTACCTAAATCCACTCATCATGCTGCTACTAGCCTTATGACATTGATTTCATGGCTGAGTGATATTCCATTGTACATAAGGACCACAACTTCTTTATCCATTTTTCTCTTTCCTGGGATATTTAAGGTTTCCTGAAGTGGAGGTTCTTGTCAACAGAGCAGGCCTAAACTTTGGGGTGCCTGAGTCTTGCTGATTTTTAGTTTTCCCAATTTATACGCCCATGAGTGGACGTGCCCTATGCTCCCTAAGCTGTGTTTTCTCGATGTTTCAGGACACACCGTACACTTCTCCAGAGTGGCTGTTGGCAATTTACATCCCGCCCATCAGCGTAGCAAGGCTCCTATTTCTCCATGGCCTGTCCTGCATTTGTGGTTTTGACACTTTTTTCAGCATGGCCCTTTGGACCGATGGGAAGCGAGACTTCTTTGTAGCGCTGATTTGCCTTTCCAGGTTGCTTGGTTGGACAAAAAGGGCGTATGCGTTTTTTCCTGAATATATTCAGGAAAAAACGCATACGCCCTTTTTGGCCAAGGGCATCATTGTCGACGTTTTGCCGCTTTTCATGTGCTTTAAAGGCGATTCGAATCTACCTCCTGAAACCTGTTTCCTGCAACTCTGCCTTGCTTTCAAATCCTCTTCGTTGCGTTTCCTCAATATATTTGTGGACGAGATTTATCATTTATAACTCTGCAGGTTTGTGAATTGCAGTGCCCATGTGCTCCATTTTTCAACTGGCTTTTTTGGGAGCTGGCCGCAGAAGCGCGGGATTGCTTCAGGCCCTATTCTGGTTCCGGGCGGCAGGCTGAGCCTGTGGTTAATTCTTCTTCCTGATGGGAAAATAGAGTGACCTGTGCCTGTCCCAACACCTAGATCTAGTCTCTCATTGGTTGCCCCTCTTCCCGTTCATCCTCATAAATTGCAACCTGTAGGGAACAGGAGGTTAAAGGTGCTGATTCTCCAAGTAGGGAGATTGCTAGTAAAGTAGCTGGAATGGCGAACCCGAGCACAAGGAGATGAGAAATGAGGTGTGTTTTAGAAACCTTTCAAATTCACACGCTGTACCATCTTCTGGGTTCCTCATGCAAGTTTTCGATGTAGGAAGATGCCCTTGAACCTAGAGATTTGGGACCCATGGGATGGGTACCACGCAGTATTTCTTTAAAGGGTCTGTAATGGCTCACCCAACCTCACCAAACCTCTCAGCACCAAGAGGGTTTCCCACCCTTATGTCTCATCCAGCTGTGGGTCTAGATATGGTCAACCCAGGTTGCGTCACAGCCCCTGAATGAATTTTGTAAGAATTTCTCTCTCTTTTACTGTCTTTGTTTCATGCGTTTTTAAAAATAATTTATTTTTATAATGGGGTTTAGCTGCTTTTCACGGCTGTGTTTATGCGGCTTTACACCCTCTTGACTCACTTCCAGAGAGATATCACTACATAGGTTTTAAGATTCTCACTAGTCAGATATATTCTTGTGCGGTGAATACGGGGTGTTGAGTCCAGTTCACTGAGCAAGGAGTAGGTCTTCTCTATTACATATTGGGTGTATGGAACGGTATCAGAGCTAATTTGAAACCCTTGTTTTATGCATCACCCCACCTCACCTTTCCAGTTAAGCAGCCATAGTGTGTTTTCAAAATGGGTGACTCTGTTCTGATTTGTAATTCAGTTCAAGTGTAGCGGTTTTTACATCCCTCTATAAGTGATATCTTTTGATATGTGTCTTTTTCTGTGTGACTTATTTCACTTAGAGTCGTCGTACCTAAATCCACTCATCATGCTGCTACTAGCCTTATGACATTGATTTCATGGCTGAGTGATATTCCATTGTACATAAGGACCACAACTTCTTTATCCATTTTTCTCTTTCCTGGGATATTTAAGGTGTCATGAAGTGGAGGTTCTTGTCAACAGAGCAGCCGTAAACTTTGGGGTGCCTGTGTCTTGCTGATTTTTATTTTTCCCAATTTATACGCCCATGAGTGGAAGTGCCTTATGCTCCCTAAGCTGTGTTTTTTCGATGTTTCAGGACACACCGTACACTTCTCCAGAGTGGCTGTTGCCAATTTACATCCCGCCCATCAGCGTAGCAAGGCTCCTATTTCTCCATGGCCTGTCCTGCATTTGTGGTTTTGACACTTTTTTCAGCATGGCCCTTTTGACCGATGGGAAGCGAGACTTCTTTGTAGCGCTGATTTGCCTTTCCAGGTTGCTTGGTTGGCCAAAAAGGGCGTATGCGTTTTTTCCTGAATATATTCAGGAAAAAACGCATACGCCCTTTTTGGACAAGGGCATCATTGTCGACGTTTTGCCGCTTTTCATGTGCTTTAAAGGCGATTCGAATCTACCTCCTGAAACCTGTTTCCTGCAACTCTGCCTTGCTTTCAAATCCTCTTCGTTGCCTTCCCTCAATATATTTGTGGACGAGAGTTATCATTTATAACTCTGCAGGTTTGTGAATTGCAGTGCCCATGTGCTCCATTTTTCAACTGGCTTTTTTCGGAGCTGGCCGCAGAAGCGCGGGATTGCCTCAGGCACTATTCTGCTTCCCGGCGGCAGGCTGAGCCTGTGCTTAATTCTTCTTCCTGATGGGAAAATAGAGTGACCTGTGCCTGTCCCAACACCTACATCTAGTCTCTCATTGGTTGCCCCTCTTCCCGTTCATCCTCAGGACAAATTGCAACCTGTACAGTACAGGAGGTTAAAGGTGTTGATTCTCCAAGTAGGGAGATTTCTAGTAAAGTAGCTGGAATGGTGAACCCGAGCACAAGGAGATGAGAAATGAGGTGCGTTTTAGAAACCTTTCCCGATCACATGGTGTACCATCTTCTGGGTTTCTCATGCATGTTTTCAATGCAGGAAGATGCCCTTAAAACTGGAGATTTGGGACCCATGGGATGGGTACCACGCAGTATTACCTTAAAGGGTCTGTGTTTGCTCACACAACCTCACCAAACCTGTCAGCCCCAAGAGTGTCCACCCTTAGGTCTCATCCAACTGTGGGTCTAGATATTTTCAATCCAGGTTGCATCACAGCCCCTGAACGAATTGTGTAAGAATTTCTCTCTCTTTCACTGTCTTTGTTTTACGGGTTTCTACAAGTAATTTATTTTTATAATGGGGTTTAGCTGCTTTTCACGGCTGTGTTTATGCGGCTTTACACCCACTTGACACACTTCCAGAGGGATATCAATACATAGGTTTTAAGATTCTCACTAGTCAGATATATACTTGTGCGGTGAATAGGGGGTGTTGAGTCCAGTTCACTGAGCAAGGAGTAGGTCTTGTTTATTACATATTGGGTGTATGGAACGGTATCTGATCTAATTTGAAACCCTTGTTTTATGCATCACACCACCTCATCTTTCCCGTTAAGCAGCCATAGTGTGTTTTCTAAACGTGTGACTCTGTTCTCTTTTGTAATTCAGTTCAAGTGTAGCAGTTTTTACATTCCCTCTATAAGTGATAGCTTATGATACGTGTCTTTTTCTGTGTGACTTATTTCACTTAGAGTCGTCGTACCTAAATCCACTCATCATGATGCTACTAGCCTTAAGACATTGATTTCATGGCTGAGTGATATTCCATTGTACATAAGGACCACAACTTCTTTATCCATTTTTCTCTTTCCTGGGATATTTAAGGTGTCATGAAGTGGAGGTTCTTGTCAACAGAGCAGCCCTAAACTTTGGGGTGCCTGTCTCTTGCTGATTTTTAATTTTCCCAATTTATACGCCCATGAGTGGAAGTGCCCTATGCTCCCTAAGCTGTGTTTTTTCGATGTTTCAGGCCACACCGTACACTTCTCCAGAGTGGTTGCTGGCAATTTACATCCCGCCCATCAGTGTAGCAAGGCTTCCATTTCTCAATGGCCTGTCCTGCTTTTGTGGTTTTGACAGTTTTTTCAGCATGGCCCTTTTGACCGATGGGAAGCGAGACTTCTTTGTAGCGCTGATTTACCTTTCCAGGTTGCTTGGTGGGCCAAAAAGGGCGTATGCGTTTTTTCCTGAATATATTCAGGAAAAAACGCATACGCCCTTTTTGGCCAAGGGCATCATTGTCGACGTTTTGCCACTTTTCATGTGCTTTAAAGGCGATTCGAATCTACCTCCTGAAACCAGTTTCCTGCAATTCTGCCTTGCTTTCAAATCCTCTTCGTTGCCTTCCCTCAATATATTTGTGGACGAGAGTTATCATTTATAACTCTGCAGGTTTGTGAATTGCAGTGCCCATGTGCTCCATTTTTCAACTGGCTTTTTTGGGAGCTGGCCGCAGAAGCACGGGATTGCCTCAGGCCCTATTCTGGTTCCGGGCGGTAGGCTGAGCCTGTGGTTAATTCTTCTTCCTGATGGGAAAATAGAGTGACCTGTGCCTGTCCCAACACCTAGATGTAGTCTCTCATTGGTTGCCCCTCTTCCCATTCATCCTTAGGACAAATTGCAACCTGTATGGAACAGGAGGTTAAAGGTGCTGATTCTCCAAGTAGGGAGATTGCTAGTAAAGTAGCTGGAATGGCGAACCCGAGCACAAGGAGATGAGAAATGAGGTGCGTTTCAGAAACCTTTCCCGATCAGACGGTGTACCATCATCTAGGTTTCCCATGCGTGTTTTCGATGTAGGAAGATGCCCTTGAACCTGGAGATTTAGGACCCATGGGATGGGTACCACACAGTATTACTTTAAGGGGTCTACGTTTGCTCACCCAACGTCACCAAACCTCTCAGCCCCAAGAGTGTCCACCCTTAGGTCTCATCCAACTGTGGGTCTAGATATGTTCAACCCAGGTTGCGTCACAGCCCCTGAAGGAATTTTGTAAGAATTTCTCTCTCTTTCACTGTCTTTGTTTTACGGGTTTTTAAAAGTAATTTATTTTTATAATGGGGTTTAGGTGCTTTTCATGGCTGTGTTTATGCGGCTTTACACCCACTTGACTCACTTCCAGACAGATATCAATACATAGGTTTTAAGATTCTCACTAGTCAGATATATTCTTGTGCGGTGAATAGGGGGTGTTGAGTCCATTTCACTGAGCAAGGAGTAGGTCTTTTCTATTACTTATTGGGTGTATGGAACGGTATCTGAGATAATTTGAAACCCTTGTTTTATGCATCACCGCACATCACCTTTTCCGTTAAGCAGCCATAGTGTGTTTTCTAAATGTGTGACTCTGTTCTGATTTGTAATTCAATTCAAGTGTAGCGGTTTTTACATTCCCTTTATAAGAGATAGCTTTTGATAAGTGTCTTTTTCTGTGTGACTTATTTCACTTAGAGTCGTCGTACCTAAATCCACTCATCATGCTGCTACTAGCCTTATGACATTGATTTCATGGCTGAGTGATATTCCATTGTACATAAGGACCACAACTTCTTTATCCATTTTTCTCTTTCCTGGGATATTTAAGGTTTCCTGAAGTGGAGGTTCTTGTCAACAGAGCAGGCCTAAACTTTGGGGTGCCTGAGTCTTGCTGATTTTTAGTTTTCCCAATTTATACGCCCATGAGTGGACGTGCCCTATGCTCCCTAAGCTGTGTTTTCTCGATGTTTCAGGACACACCGTACACTTCTCCAGAGTGGCTGTTGGCAATTTACATCCCGCCCATCAGCGTAGCAAGGCTCCTATTTCTCCATGGCCTGTCCTGCATTTGTGGTTTTGACACTTTTTTCAGCATGGCCCTTTGGACCGATGGGAAGCGAGACTTCTTTGTAGCGCTGATTTGCCTTTCCAGGTTGCTTGGTTGGACAAAAAGGGCGTATGCGTTTTTTCCTGAATATATTCAGGAAAAAACGCATACGCCCTTTTTGGCCAAGGGCATCATTGTCGACGTTTTGCCGCTTTTCATGTGCTTTAAAGGCGATTCGAATCTACCTCCTGAAACCTGTTTCCTGCAACTCTGCCTTGCTTTCAAATCCTCTTCGTTGCGTTCCCTCAATATATTTGTGGACGAGATTTATCATTTATAACTCTGCAGGTTTGTGAATTGCAGTGCCCATGTGCTCCATTTTTCAACTGGCTTTTTTGGGAACTGGCCGCAGAAGCGCGGGATTGCCTCAGGCCCTATTCTGGTTCCGGGCGGCAGGCTGAGCCTGTGGTTAATTCTTCTTCCGGATGGGAAAATAGAGTGACCTGTGCCTGTCCCAACACCTAGATCTAGTCTCTCATTGGTTGCCCCTCTTCCCGTTCATCCTCAGGACAAATTGCAACCTGTAGGGAACAGGAGGTTAAAGGTGCTGATTCTCCAAGTAGGGAGATTGTTGGTAAAGTAGCTGGAATGGCGAACCCGAGCACAAGGAGATGAGAAATGAGGTGCGTTTTAGAAACCTTTCAAATTCACACACTGTACCATCTTCTGGGTTCCTCATGCAAGTTTTCGATGTAGGAAGATGCCCTTGATCCTAGAGATTTGGGACCCATGGGATTGGTACCACGCAGTATTACTTTAAAGGGTCTGCGATGGCTCACCCAACCTCACCAAACCTCTCAGCCCCAAGAGTGTCCACCTTTATGTCTCATCCAGCTGTGGGTCTAGATATGGTCAACCCAGGTTGCGTCACAGCCCCTGAATGAATTTGTAAGTATTTCTCTCTCTTTTACTGTCTTTGTTTCATGCGTTTTTAAAAATAATTCATTTTTATAATGGGGTTTAGCTGCTTTTCACGGCTGTGTTTATGCGGCTTTACACCCTCTTGACTCACTTCCAGAGAGATATCAATACATAGGTTTTAAGATTCTCACTAATCAGATATATTCTTGTACGGTGAATAGGGGGTGTTGAGTCCAGTTCACTGAGCAAGGAGTAGGTCTTGTCTATTACATATTGGGTGTATGGAACGGTATCTGATCTAATTTGAAACCCTTGTTTTATGCATCACACCACCTCATCTTTCCCGTTAAGCAGCCATAGTGTGTTTTCTAAACGTGTGACTCTGTTCTCTTTTGTAATTCAGTTCAATTGTAGCAGTTTTTACATTCCCTCTATAAGTGAGAGCTTATGATAAGTGTCTTTTTCTGTGTGACTTATTTCACTTAGAGTCGTCGTACCTAAATCCACTCATCATGATGCTACTAGCCTTAAGACATTGATTTCATGGCTGAGTGATATTCCATTGTACATAAGGACCACAACTTCTTTATCCATTTTTCTCTTTCCTGGGATATTTAAGGTGTCATGAAGTGGAGGTTCTTGTCAACAGAGCAGCCCTAAACTTTGGGGTGCCTGTCTCTTGCTGATTTTTAATTTTCCCAATTTATACGCCCATGAGTGGAAGTGCCCTATGCTCCCTAAGCTGTGTTTTTTCGATGTTTCAGGCCACACCGTACACTTCTCCTGAGTGGTTGCTGGCAATTTACATCCCGCCCATCAGTGTAGCAAGGCTTCCATTTCTCAATGGCCTGTCCTGCTTTTGTGGTTTTGACAGTTTTTTCAGCATGGCCCTTTTGACCGATGGGAAGCGAGACTTCTTTGTAGCGCTGATTTACCTTTCCAGGTTGCTTGGTGGGCCAAAAAGGGCGTATGCGTTTTTTCCTGAATATATTCAGGAAAAAACGCATACGCCCTTTTTGGCCAAGGGCATCATTGTCGACGTTTTGCCACTTTTCATGTGCTTTAAAGGCGATTCGAATCTACCTCCTGAAACCAGTTTCCTGCAATTCTGCCTTGCTTTCAAATCCTCTTCGTTGCCTTCCCTCAATATATTTGTGGACGAGAGTTATCATTTATAACTCTGCAGGTTTGTGAATTGCAGTGCCCATGTGCTCCATTTTTCAACTGGCTTTTTTGGGAGCTGGCCGCAGAAGCACGGGATTGCCTCAGGCCCTATTCTGGTTCCGGGCGGTAGGCTGAGCCTGTGGTTAATTCTTCTTCCTGATGGGAAAATAGAGTGACCTGTGCCTGTCCCAACACCTAGATGTAGTCTCTCATTGGTTGCCCCTCTTCCCATTCATCCTTAGGACAAATTGCAACCTGTATGGAACAGGAGGTTAAAGGTGCTGATTCTCCAAGTAGGGAGATTGCTAGTAAAGTAGCTGGAATGGCGAACCCGAGCACAAGGAGATGAGAAATGAGGTGCGTTTCAGAAACCTTTCCCGATCAGACGGTGTACCATCATCTAGGTTTCCCATGCGTGTTTTCGATGTAGGAAGATGCCCTTGAACCTGGAGATTTAGGACCCATGGGATGGGTACCACACAGTATTACTTTAAGGAGTCTACGTTTGCTCACCCAACGTCACCAAACCTCTCAGCCCCAAGAGTGTCCACCCTTAGGTCTCATCCAACTGTGGGTCTAGATATGTTCAACCCAGGTTGCGTCACAGCCCCTGAAGGAATTTTGTAAGAATTTCTCTCTCTTTCACTGTCTTTGTTTTACGGGTTTTTAAAAGTAATTTATTTTTATAATGGGGTTTAGGTGCTTTTCATGGCTGTGTTTATGCGGCTTTACACCCACTTGACTCACTTCCAGAGAGATATCAATACATAGGTTTTAAGATTCTCACTAGTCAGATATATTCTTGTGCGGTGAATAGGGGGTGTTGAGTCCATTTCACTGAGCAAGGAGTAGGTCTTTTCTATTACTTATTGGGTGTATGGAACGGTATCTGAGATAATTTGAAACCCTTGTTTTATGCATCACCGCACATCACCTTTTCCGTTAAGCAGCCATAGTGTGTTTTCTAAATGTGTGACTCTGTTCTGATTTGTAATTCAATTCAAGTGTAGCGGTTTTTACATTCCCTTTATAAGAGATAGCTTTTGATAAGTGTCTTTTTCTGTGTGACTTATTTCACTTAGAGTCGTCGTACCTAAATCCACTCATCATGCTGCTACTAGCCTTATGACATTGATTTCATGGCTGAGTGATATTCCATTGTACATAAGGACCACAACTTCTTTATCCATTTTTCTCTTTCCTGGGATATTTAAGGTTTCCTGAAGTGGAGGTTCTTGTCAACAGAGCAGGCCTAAACTTTGGGGTGCCTGAGTCTTGCTGATTTTTAGTTTTCCCAATTTATACGCCCATGAGTGGACGTGCCCTATGCTCCCTAAGCTGTGTTTTCTCGATGTTTCAGGACACACCGTACACTTCTCCAGAGTGGCTGTTGGCAATTTACATCCCGCCCATCAGCGTAGCAAGGCTCCTATTTCTCCATGGCCTGTCCTGCATTTGTGGTTTTGACACTTTTTTCAGCATGGCCCTTTGGACCGATGGGAAGCGAGACTTCTTTGTAGCGCTGATTTGCCTTTCCAGGTTGCTTGGTTGGACAAAAAGGGCGTATGCGTTTTTTCCTGAATATATTCAGGAAAAAACGCATACGCCCTTTTTGGCCAAGGGCATCATTGTCGACGTTTTGCCGCTTTTCATGTGCTTTAAAGGCGATTCGAATCTACCTCCTGAAACCTGTTTCCTGCAACTCTGCCTTGCTTTCAAATCCTCTTCGTTGCGTTCCCTCAATATATTTGTGGACGAGATTTATCATTTATAACTCTGCAGGTTTGTGAATTGCAGTGCCCATGTGCTCCATTTTTCAACTGGCTTTTTTGGGAGCTGGCTGCAGAAGCGCGGGATTGCTTCAGGCCCTATTCTGGTTCCGGGCGGCAGGCTGAGCCTGTGGTTAATTCTTCTTCCTGATGGGAAAATAGAGTGACCTGTGCCTGTCCCAACACCTAGATCTAGTCTCTCATTGGTTGCCCCTCTTCCCGTTCATCCTCAGGTCAAATTGCAACCTGTAGGGAACAGGAGGTTAAAGGTGCTGATTCTCCAAGTAGGGAGATTGCTAGTAAAGTAGCTGGAATGGCGAACCCGAGCACAAGGAGATGAGAAATGAGGTGTGTTTTAGAAACCTTTCAAATTCACACGCTGTACCATCTTCTGGGTTCCTCATGCAAGTTTTCGATGTAGGAAGATGCCCTTGAACCTAGAGATTTGGGACCCATGGGATGGGTACCACGCAGTATTTCTTTAAAGGGTCTGTAATGGCTCACCCAACCTCACCAAACCTCTCAGCCCCAAGAGGGTCCACCCTTATGTCTCATCCAGCTGTGGGTCTAGATATGGTCAACCCAGGTTGCGTCACAGCCCCTGAATGAATTTTGTAAGAATTTCTCTCTCTTTTACTGTCTTTGTTTCATGCGTTTTTAAAAATAATTTATTTTTATAATGGGGTTTAGCTGCTTTTCACGGCTGTGTTTATGCGGCTTTACACCCTCTTGACTCACTTCCAGAGAGATATCACTACATAGGTTTTAAGATTCTCACTAGTCAGATATATTCTTGTGCGGTGAATACGGGGTGTTGAGTCCAGTTCACTGAGCAAGGAGTAGGTCTTCTCTATTACATATTGGGTGTATGGAACGGTATCAGAGCTAATTTGAAACCCTTGTTTTATGCATCACCCCACCTCACCTTTCCAGTTAAGCAGCCATAGTGTGTTTTCAAAATGGGTGACTCTGTTCTGATTTGTAATTCAGTTCAAGTGTAGCGGTTTTTACATCCCTCTATAAGTGATATCTTTTGATATGTGTCTTTTTCTGTGTGACTTATTTCACTTAGAGTCGTCGTACCTAAATCCACTCATCATGCTGCTACTAGCCTTATGACATTGATTTCATGGCTGAGTGATATTCCATTGTACATAAGGACCACAACTTCTTTATCCATTTTTCTCTTTCCTGGGATATTTAAGGTGTCATGAAGTGGAGGTTCTTGTCAACAGAGCAGCCGTAAACTTTGGGGTGCCTGTGTCTTGCTGATTTTTATTTTTCCCAATTTATACGCCCATGAGTGGAAGTGCCTTATGCTCCCTAAGCTGTGTTTTTTCGATGTTTCAGGACACACCGTACACTTCTCCAGAGTGGCTGTTGCCAATTTACATCCCGCCCATCAGCGTAGCAAGGCTCCTATTTCTCCATGGCCTGTCCTGCATTTGTGGTTTTGACACTTTTTTCAGCATGGCCCTTTTGACCGATGGGAAGCGAGACTTCTTTGTAGCGCTGATTTGCCTTTCCAGGTTGCTTGGTTGGCCAAAAAGGGCGTATGCGTTTTTTCCTGAATATATTCAGGAAAAAACGCATACGCCCTTTTTGGCCAAGGGCATCATTGTCGACGTTTTGCCGCTTTTCATGTGCTTTAAAGGCGATTCGAATCTACCTCCTGAAACCTGTTTCCTGCAACTCTGCCTTGCTTTCAAATCCTCTTCGTTGCCTTCCCTCAATATATTTGTGGACGAGAGTTATCATTTATAACTCTGCAGGTTTGTGAATTGCAGTGCCCATGTGCTCCATTTTTCAACTGGCTTTTTTCGGAGCTGGCCGCAGAAGCGCGGGATTGCCTCAGGCACTATTCTGCTTCCCGGCGGCAGGCTGAGCCTGTGCTTAATTCTTCTTCCTGATGGGAAAATAGAGTGACCTGTGCCTGTCCCAACACCTACATCTAGTCTCTCATTGGTTGCCCCTCTTCCCGTTCATCCTCAGGACAAATTGCAACCTGTACAGAACAGGAGGTTAAAGGTGTTGATTCTCCAAGTAGGGAGATTTCTAGTAAAGTAGCTGGAATGGTGAACCCGAGCACAAGGAGATGAGAAATGAGGTGCGTTTTAGAAACCTTTCCCGATCACATGGTGTACCATCTTCTGGGTTTCTCATGCATGTTTTCAATGCAGGAAGATGCCCTTAAAACTGGAGATTTGGGACCCATGGGATGGGTACCACGCAGTATTAACTTAAAGGGTCTGTGTTTGCTCACCCAACCTCACCAAACCTGTCAGCCCCAAGAGTGTCCACCCTTAGGTCTCATCCAACTGTGGGTCTAGATATTTTCAATCCAGGTTGCATCACAGCCCCTGAACGAATTGTGTAAGAATTTCTCTCTCTTTCACTGTCTTTGTTTTACGGGTTTCTACAAGTAATTTATTTTTATAATGGGGTTTAGCTGCTTTTCACGGCTGTGTTTATGCGGCTTTACACCCACTTGACACACTTCCAGAGGGATATCAATACATAGGTTTTAAGATTCTCACTAGTCAGATATATACTTGTGCGGTGAATAGGGGGTGTTGAGTCCAGTTCACTGAGCAAGGAGTAGGTCTTGTCTATTACATATTGGGTGTATGGAACGGTATCTGAGCGAATTTGAAACCCTTGTTTTATGCATCACACCACCTCATCTTTCCCGTTAAGCAGCCATAGTGTGTTTTCTAAACGTGTGACTCTGTTCTGTTTTGTAATTCAGTTCAAGTGTAGCGGTTTTTACATTCCCTCTATAAGTGATAGCTTATGATAAGTGTCTTTTTCTGTGTGACTTATTTCACTTAGAATCGTCGTACCTAAGTCCACTCATCTTGCTTCTACTAGCCTTATGACATTGATTTCATGTCTGAGTGATATTCCATTGTACATAAGGACCACAACTTCTTTATCCATTTTTCTCTTTCCTGGGATATTTAAGGTGTCATGAAGTGGAGGTTCTTGTCAACAGAGCAGCCCTAAACTTTGGGGTGGCTGTGTCTTGCTGATTTTTAGTTTTCCCAATTTATACGCCCATGAGTGGACGTGCCCTATGCTCCCTAAGCTGTGTTTTTTCGATGTTTCAGGCCACACCGTACACTTCTCCAGAGTGGTTGCTGGCAATTTACATCCCGCCCATCAGTGTAGCAAGGCTTCCATTTCTCAATGGCCTGTCCTGCTTTTGTGGTTTTGACAGTTTTTTCAGCATGGCCCTTTTGACCGATGGGAAGCGAGACTTCTTTGTAGCGCTGATTTACCTTTCCAGGTTGCTTGGTGGGCCAAAAAGGGCGTATGCGTTTTTTCCTGAATATATTCAGGAAAAAACGCATACGCCCTTTTTGGCCAAGGGCATCATTGTCGACGTTTTGCCACTTTTCATGTGCTTTAAAGGCGATTCGAATCTACCTCCTGAAACCAGTTTCCTGCAATTCTGCCTTGCTTTCAAATCCTCTTCGTTGCCTTCCCTCAATATATTTGTGGACGAGAGTTATCATTTATAACCCTGCAGGTTTGTGAATTGCAGTGCCCATGTGCTCCATTTTTCAACTGGCTTTTTTGGGAGCTGGCCGCAGAAGCACGGGATTGCCTCAGGCCCTATTCTGGTTCCGGGCGGTAGGCTGAGCCTGTGGTTAATTCTTCTTCCTGATGGGAAAATAGAGTGACCTGTGCCTGTCCCAACACCTAGATGTAGTCTCTCATTGGTTGCCCCTCTTCCCATTCATCCTTAGGACAAATTGCAACCTGTATGGAACAGGAGGTTAAAGGTGCTGATTCTCCAAGTAGGGAGATTGCTAGTAAAGTAGCTGGAATGGCGAACCCGAGCACAAGGAGATGAGAAATGAGGTGCGTTTTAGAAACCTTTCCCGATCAGACGGTGTACCATCATCTAGGTTTCCCATGCGTGTTTTCGATGTAGGAAGATGCCCTTGAACCTGGAGATTTAGGACCCATGGGATGGGTACCACACAGTATTACTTTAAGGGGTCTACGTTTGCTCACCCAACGTCACCAAACCTCTCAGCCCCAAGAGTGTCCACCCTTAGGTCTCATCCAACTGTGGGTCTAGATATGTTCAACCCAGGTTGCGTCACAGCCCCTGAAGGAATTTTGTAAGAATTTCTCTCTCTTTCACTGTCTTTGTTTTACGGGTTTTTAAAAGTAATTTATTTTTATAATGGGGTTTAGGTGCTTTTCATGGCTGTGTTTATGCGGCTTTACACCCACTTGACTCACTTCCAGACAGATATCAATACATAGGTTTTAAGATTCTCACTAGTCAGATATATTCTTGTGCGGTGAATAGGGGGTGTTGAGTCCAGTTCACTGAGCAAGGAGTAGTTCTTTTCTATTACTTATTGGGTGTATGGAACGGTATCTGAGATAATTTGAAACCCTTGATTTATGCATCACCGCACATCACCTTTCCCGTTAAGCAGCCATAGTGTGTTTTCTAAATGTGTGACTCTGTTCTGATTTGTAATTCAATTCAAGTGTAGCGGTTTTTACATTCCCTTTATAAGTGATAGCTTTTGATAAGTGTCTTTTTCTGTGTGACTTATTTCACTTAGAGTCGTCGTACCTAAATCCACTCATCATGCTGCTACTAGCCTTATGACATTGATTTCATGGCTGAGTGATATTCCATTGTACATAAGGACCACAACTTCTTTATCCATTTTTCTCTTTCCTGGGATATTTAAGGTTTTCTGAAGTGGAGGTTCTTGTCAACAGAGCAGGCCTAAACTTTGGGGTGCCTGAGTCTTGCTGATTTTTAGTTTTCCCAATTTATACGCCCATGAGTGGACGTGCCCTATGCTCCCTAAGCTGTGTTTTCTCGATGTTTCAGGACACACCGTACACTTCTCCAGAGTGGCTGTTGGCAATTTACATCCCGCCCATCAGCATAGCAAGGCTCCTATTTCTCCATGGACTGTCCTGCATTTGTGGTTTTGACACTTTTTTCAGCATGGCCCTTTGGACCGATGGGAAGCGAGACTTCTTTGTAGCGCTGATTTGCCTTTCCAGGTTGCTTGGTTGGCCAAAAAGGGCGTATGCGTTTTTTCCTGAATATATTCAGGAAAAAACGCATACGCCCTTTTTGGCCAAGGGCATCATTGTCGACGTTTTGCCGCTTTTCATGTGCTTTAAAGGCGATTCGAATCTACCTCCTGAAACCTGTTTCCTGCAACTCTGCCTTGCTTTCAAATCCTCTTCGTTGCGTTCCCTCAATATATTTGTGGACGAGATTTATCATTTATAACTCTGCAGGTTTGTGAATTGCAGTGCCCATGTGCTCCATTTTTCAACTGGCTTTTTTGGGAGCTGGCCGCAGAAGCGCGGGATTGCCTCAGGCCCTATTCTGGTTCCGGGCGGCAGGCTGAGCCTGTGGTTAATTCTTCTTCCTGATGGGAAAATAGAGTGACCTGTGCCTGTCCCAACACCTAGATCTAGTCTCTCATTGGTTGCCCCTCTTCCCGTTCAACCTCAGGACAAATTGCAACCTGTAGGGAACAGGAGGTTAAAGGTGCTGATTCTCCAAGTAGGGAGATTGCTAGTAAAGTAGCTGGAATGGCGAACCCGAGCACAAGGAGATGAGAAATGAGGTGCGTTTTAGAAACCTTTCAAATTCACACGCTGTACCATCTTCTGGGTTCCTCATGCAAGTTTTCGATGTAGGAAGATGCCCTTGAACCTAGAGATTTGGGACCCATGGGATGGGTACCACGCAGTATTACTTTAAAGGGTCTGCGATGGCTCACCCAACCTCACCAAACCTCTCAGCCCCAAGAGTGTCCACCCTTATGTCTCATCCAGCTGTGGGTCTAGATATGGTCAACCCAGGTTGCGTCACAGCCCCTGAATGAATTTTGTAAGAATTTCTCTCTCTTTTACTGTCTTTGTTTCATGCGTTTTTAAAAATAATTTATTTTTATAATGGGGTTTAGCTGCTTTTCACGGCTGTGTTTATGCGGCTTTACACCCTCTTGACTCACTTCCAGAGAGATATCAATACATAGGTTTTAAGATTCTCACTAGTAAGATATATTCTTGTGCGGTGAATACGGGGTGTTGAGTCCAGTTCACTGAGCAAGGAGTAGGTCTTCTCTATTACATATTGGGTGTATGGAACGGTATCAGAGCTAATTTGAAACCCTTGTTTTATGCATCACCCCACCTCACCTTTCCCGTTAAGCAGCCATAGTGTGTTTTCAAAATGGGTGACTCTGTTCTGATTTGTAATTCAGTTCAAGTGTAGCGGTTTTTACATCCCTCTATAAGTGATATCTTTTGATATGTGTCTTTTTCTGTGTGACTTATTTCACTTAGAGTCGTCGTACCTAAATCCACTCATCATGCTGCTACTAGCCTTATGACATTGATTTCATGGCTGAGTGATATTCCATTGTACATAAGGACCACAACTTCTTTATCCATTTTTCTCTTTCCTGGGATATTTAAGGTGTCATGAAGTGGAGGTTCTTGTCAACAGAGCAGCCGTAAACTTTGGGGTGCCTGTGTCTTGCTGATTTTTAGTTTTCCCAATTTATACGCCCATGAGTGGAAGTGCCCTATGCTCCCTAAGCTGTGTTTTTTCGATGTTTCAGGACACACCGTACACTTCTCCAGAGTGGCTGTTGCCAATTTACATCCCGCCCATCAGCGTAGCAAGGCTCCTATTTCTCCATGGCCTGTCCTGCATTTGTGGTTTTGACACTTTTTTCAGCATGGCCCTATTGACCGATGGGAAGCGAGACTTCTTTGTAGCGCTGATTTGCCTTTCCAGGTTGCTTGGTTGGCCAAAAAGGGCGTATGCGTTTTTTCCTGAATATATTCAGGAAAAAACGCATACGCCCTTTTTGGCCAAGGGCATCATTGTCGACGTTTTGCCGCTTTTCATGTGCTTTAAAGGCGATTCGAATCTACCTCCTGAAACCTGTTTCCTGCAACTCTGCCTTGCTTTCAAATCCTCTTCGTTGCCTTCCCTCAATATATTTGTGGACGAGAGTTATCATTTATAACTCTGCAGGTTTGTGAATTGCAGTGCCCATGTGCTCCATTTTTCAACTGGCTTTTTTCGGAGCTGGCCGCAGAAGCGCGGGATTGCCTCAGGCACTATTCTGCTTCCCGGCGGCAGGCTGAGCCTGTGCTTAATTCTTCTTCCTGATGGGAAAATAGAGTGACCTGTGCCTGTCCCAACACCTACATCTAGTCTCTCATTGGTTGCCCCTCTTCCCGTTCATCCTCAGGACAAATTGCAACCTGTACAGAACAGGAGGTTAAAGGTGTTGATTCTCCAAGTAGGGAGATTTCTAGTAAAGTAGCTGGAATGGTGAACCCGAGCACAAGGAGATGAGAAATGAGGTGCGTTTTAGAAACCTTTCCCGATCACATGGTGTACCATCTTCTGGGTTTCTCATGCATGTTTTCAATGCAGGAAGATGCCCTTAAAACTGGAGATTTGGGACCCATGGGATGGGTACCACGCAGTATTACCTTAAAGGGTCTGTGTTTGCTCACCCAACCTCACCAAACCTGTCAGCCCCAAGAGTGTCCACCCTTAGGTCTCATCCAACTGTGGGTCTAGATATTTTCAATCCAGGTTGCATCACAGCCCCTGAACGAATTGTGTAAGAATTTCTCTCTCTTTCACTGTCTTTGTTTTACGGGTTTCTACAAGTAATTTATTTTTATAATGGGGTTTAGCTGCTTTTCACGGCTGTGTTTATGCGGCTTTACACCCACTTGACACACTTCCAGAGGGATATCAATACATAGGTTTTAAGATTCTCACTAGTCAGATATATACTTGTGCGGTGAATAGGGGGTGTTGAGTCCAGTTCACTGAGCAAGGAGTAGGTCTTGTCTATTACATATTGGGTGTATGGAACGGTATCTGATCTAATTTGAAACCCTTGTTTTATGCATCACACCACCTCATCTTTCCCGTTAAGCAGCCATAGTGTGTTTTCTAAACGTGTGACTCTGTTCTCTTTTGTAATTCAGTTCAAGTGTAGCAGTTTTTACATTCCCTCTATAAGTGATAGCTTATGATAAGTGTCTTTTTCTGTGTGACTTATTTCACTTAGAGTCGTCGTACCTAAATCCACTCATCATGATGCTACTAGCCTTAAGACATTGATTTCATGGCTGAGTGATATTCCATTGTACATAAGGACCACAACTTCTTTATCCATTTTTCTCTTTCCTGGGATATTTAAGGTGTCATGAAGTGGAGGTTCTTGTCAACAGAGCAGCCCTAAACTTTGGGGTGCCTGTCTCTTGCTGATTTTTAATTTTCCCAATTTATACGCCCATGAGTGGAAGTGCCCTATGCTCCCTAAGCTGTGTTTTTTCGATGTTTCAGGCCACACCTTACACTTCTCCAGAGTGGTTGCTGGCAATTTACATCCCGCCCATCAGTGTAGCAAGGCTTCCATTTCTCAATGGCCTGTCCTGCTTTTGTGGTTTTGACAGTTTTTTCAGCATGGCCCTTTTGACCGATGTGAAGCGAGACTTCTTTGTAGCGCTGATTTACCTTTCCAGGTTGCTTGGTGGGCCAAAAAGGGCGTATGCGTTTTTTCCTGAATATATTCAGGAAAAAACGCATACGCCCTTTTTGGCCAAGGGCATCGTTGTCGACGTTTTGCCACTTTTCATGTGCTTTAAAGGCGATTCGAATCTACCTCCTGAAACCAGTTTCCTGCAATTCTGCCTTGCTTTCAAATCCTCTTCGTTGCCTTCCCTCAATATATTTGTGGACGAGAGTTATCATTTATAACTCTGCAGGTTTGTGAATTGCAGTGCCCATGTGCTCCATTTTTCAACTGGCTTTTTTGGGAGCTGGCCGCAGAAGCACGGGATTGCCTCAGGCCCTATTCTGGTTCCTGGCGGTAGGCTGAGCCTGTGGTTAATTCTTCTTCCTGATGGGAAAATAGAGTGACCTGTGCCTGTCCCAACACCTAGATCTAGTCTCTCATTGGTTGCTCCTCTTCCCGTTCATCCTCAGGACAAATTGCAACCTGTACAGAACAGGAGGGTAAAGGTGCTGATTCTCCAAGAAGGGAGATTGCTAGTAAAGTAGCTGGAATGGCGAACCCGAGCACAAGGAGGTGAGAAATGAGGTGCGTTTTAGAAACCTTTCCCGATCACACGGTGTACCATCTTCTGGGTTTCTCATGCATGTTTTCGATGCAGGAAGATGCCCTTGAAACTGGAGATTTGGGACCCATGGGATGGGTACCACGCAGTATTACTTTAAAGGGTCTGCGTTTGCTCACCCAACCTCACCAAACCTGTCAGCCCCAAGAGTGTCCACCCTTAGGTCTCATCCACCTGTTGGTCTAGAATTGGTCAAACCATGTTGCATCACGGCCCCTGAACGAATTGTGAAAGAACTTCTCTCTCTTTCACTGTCTTTGTTTTACGGGTTTTTACAAGTAATTTATTTTTATAATGGGGTTTAGCTGCTTTTCACGGCTGTGTTTATGCGGCTTTACACCCACTTGACACACTTCCAGAGAAATATCAATACATAGGTTTTAAGATTCTTACTAGCCAGATATATACTTGTGCGGTGAATAGGGGGTGTTGAGTCCAGTTCACTGAGCAAGGAGTAGGTCTTGTCTATTACATATTGGGTGTATGTAACGGTATCTGTGCTAATTTGAAACCCTTGTTTTATGCATCACCCCACCTCACCTTTCCCGTTAAGCAGCCATAGTGTGTTTTCTAAACGTGTGACTCTGTTCTCTTTTGTAATTCAGTTCAAGTGTAGCGGTTTTTACATTCCCTCTATAAGTGATAGCTTACGATAAGTGTCTTTTTCTGTGTGACTTATTTCACTTAGAGTCGTCGTACCTAAATCCACTCATCATGCTGCTACTAGCATTATGACATTGATATCATGTCTGAGTGATATTCCATTGTACATAAGGACCACAACTTCTTTATCCATTTTTATCTTTCCTGGGATATTTAAGGTGTCATGAAGTGGAGGTTCTTGCAAACAGAGCAGCCCTAAACTTTGGGGTGCCTGTGTCTTGCTGATTTTTAGTTTTCCCAATTTATACGCCCATGAGTGGAAGTGCCCTATGCTCCCTAAGCTGTGTTTTTTCGATGTTTCAGGACACACCGTACACTTCTCCAGAGTGGCTGTTGGCAACTTACACACCGCCCATCAGCGTGGCAAGGCTCCTATTTCTCCTTGGCCTGTCCTGCATTTGTGGTTTTGACACTTTTTTCAGCAGGGCCCTTTTGACGGATCGGAAGCGAGACTTCTTTTTAGCGCTGATATGCCTTTCCAGGTTGCTTGGTTGGCCAAAAAGGGCGTATGCGTTTTTTCCTGAATATATTCAGGAAAAAACGCATACGCCCTTTTTGGCCAAGGGCATCATTGTCGACGTTTTGCCGATTTTCATGTGCTTTAAAGGCGATTCGAATCTACCTCCTGAAATGTGTTTCCTGCAGTTCTGCCTTGCTTTCAAATCCTCTTCGTTGCCTTCCCTCAATATATTTGTGGACGAGAGTTATCATTTATAACTCTGCAGGTTTGTGAATTGCAGTGCCCATGTGCTCCATTTTTCAACTGGCTTTTTTGGGAGCTGGCCGCAGAAGTGCGGGATTGCCTCAGGCCCTATTCTGGTTCCGGGCGGCAGGCTGAGCCTGTGGTTATTTCTTCTTCCTGATGGGAAAATAGAGTGACCTGTGCCTGTCCCAACACCTAGATCTAGTCTCTCATTGGTTGCCCCTCTTCCCGTTCATCCTCAGGACAAATTGCAACCTGTATGGAACAGGAGCTTAAAGGTGCTGTTTCTCCATGTAGGGAGATTACTAGTTAAGAAGCTGGAATGGCGAACCCGAGCACAAGGAGATGAGAAATGTGGTGCGTTTCAGAAACCTTTCCCGATCAGACGGTGTACCATGATCTGAGTTACTCATGCATGTTTTCGATGTAGGAAGATTCCCTTGAACCTGGAGATTTGGGACCCATGGGATGGGGACCACGCAGTATTACTTTAAAGGGTCAGCGTTTGCTCACCCAACCTCACCAAACCTCTCAGCCACAAGAGTGTCCACCCTTATGTCTCATCCAGCTGTGTGTCTAGATATGGTCAATCCAGGTTGCATCACAGCCCCTGAACGAATTTTGTAAGAATTACTCTCTCTTACACTGTCTTTGTTTTACGGGTTTTTAAAAGTAATTTATTTTTAAAATGGGTTTTAGCTGCTTTTCACGGCTGTGTTTATGCCGCTTTACACTCACTTGACTCTCTTCCAGAGAGAGATCAATACATAGGTTTTCAGATTCTTACTACTCAGATATATTCTTGTGCGCTGAATAGGGGGTGTTGAGTCTAGTTCACTGAGCAAGGAGTAGGTCTTGTCTACTACATATTGGGTTTATGGAACGGTATCTGAGCTAATTTGAAACCCTTGTTTTATGCATCACCCCTCCTCACCTTTCCCGTTAAGCAGCCATAGTGTGTTTTTAAAATGGGTGACTCTGTTCTGTTTTGTAATTCAGTTTAAGGGTAACGGTTTTTACATTCCCTCTATAAGTGATATCTTATGATAAGTGTCTTTTTCTGTGTGACTTATTTCACTTAGAATCGTCGTACCTAAATCCACTCATCATGCTGCTACTAGCCTTATGATATTGATTTCATGGCTGAGTGATATTCCATTGTACATAAGTACCACAACTTCTTTACCTTTTTTCTCATCCCTGGGATATTTAAGATGTACACAAGTGGAGGTTCTTGTAACCAGAGCAGCCCTAAACTTTGGGGTGCCTGTGTCTTGTTGATTTTAATTTTTCCAATTTATACGCCCATGAATGGATGTGCCCCTTTCTCTCTAGCTGTGTTTTTTAGATGTTTTAGGAAACACCGTACCGTTCTCCAGAGTCGCCATTGGCAATTTACATCCCGACTATCAGTGTAACAATGCTCCCTTTCCTCCCTGGCCTCTCCTGTATTTTTTTTACACTTTTTTAGGAAGGCCCTTTTGACCGATGGGAAGTGAGACTTCTTTGTAGTGCTGCATTGCATTTCCGGCTTGCTTGGTTGGCCAAAAAGGGCCTATGCGTTTTTTCCTGAATTTATTCAGAAAAAAACACATATGCTCTTTTTGGCCATGTGCATCGTTGTCGACTTTTGGCCGCTTTTCATGTGCTTTAGGGGCTATTCGAATCTAAGTCCTGAAATCTGTTTCCTGCAATTCTGCCTTGCTTTCCAATCCTGTTCATTGCCTTCCCTCAATATAGTTTTGGACGATAGTTATAATTTATAACTCTGCAGGTTTGTGAATTGCAGTGCCCCTGAGCTCCATTTTTCAACTCGCTTTTTTGGGAGCTGTCCGCAGAACCGCTGGTTTGCTTCTGGCCCTACTCTGGTTCCCGGTGGCAGGCTAAGCCTTTGCTTAATTCTTCTTCCTGATTGGAAATTAGAGTGACATGTGCCTGTCCGAACATCTAGGGCTTGGCTCTCCTTGTTTCTCCTCCTTCCCCTTCTTCCTTTGGAAAAATTCCAAATTTTGTGCAACTGGATGTTGAAGGTGCTGACATCCTCAGGTGGGGAGATTTTAAGGAAAAAGGCTGGAGGTGTGAACCCGACAACCAGGAAATTAGGAGTTTTGGTGCCTTTTCCAAAATCTCCCTGATCCAACCGTGTTCCATCTTCTGGGTGTCACAGGCATGTTTTAGCTGTAGGAAAGGTCCTGTGTATGTAAGGAGAACACCAGGGATTTTTCCAAATCAGTGTCTCCCCGAACTCCAATCTGGGGAATTTTTAAGCTACTGGTACATGTGTGTTCATTAAGGGACTTGGGCCGTAGGCAGAGTCCGAACTTTAGATGATTGAAGTCTTCAGGTTCAGAAACGCTCACCATCGGCCTCCTTTAGTTTCCATTTTATCTGTAGTTGATAGATGATGTCGATATAGATATCTATTGTTTTTCAGATTATTTCCCCTTAGGGGTCATTACAAAATATTGAGTATAGTTCCCTGTGTTATACAGTAGTTCCTTGTTGATGATATATTTTATACATAGCAGTGTGTATATGTTAATCTGAAACTGTTAATTTATCCCTCCTCCCACCTTTCCCCTTTGGTAATAAAAAATATAAGATTTTATACTTCTCAGAAATCTAGGAGCTGAAAGAGAGGTATCATTTTCAATGGAAAATCAGTCAAAACAAGGTTGAAACTTCAACCAAGATTATTAGATGTACATCCTTGGAAAGAAATCACTGCATTTCTCTACTGTTGACCTGACAAATAAGACAAACCCCTCAACTGAACTTGCTTATAATAAAGTGATGGAAATATCAAATGGAAGTGTTAGAAACATCTTATTTTACACGAGCCTTATACACTGCTCTATGTTAATTACAGTTTGGCTCGCACATCGGTTCTTTGAAGTTACAATGTTCTCAAATTCTGTTACTGATCCTGCAGAGTGGGCCCCAACAAGGGTCTCCCTGCCTAGTGTCATTGGAGCCAACAGATCGAGACTGACTTTGGTTCAGAAGCAAAGGAAAACTTTATATTATGATCAGAGAATGGAGAGGTGAGAGTGTGTGCTCCCCTGCGGGTTGTGGGCCGGGCTGCTGTGTAGAGATCCTGGCAGCGTCAGCGGGAGGGAGGGGGCGGAGCTCTCGAGGGCCGGGTTGGCTGGAGCTCAGGCTCTATGTCGCAGAGTCTGCACGGGGCCCCACGAGCTGAGGTGTCGGCCCAGCCATTTTGCACTAGGAAATCGGGTCTGAAGTGTCGGGTGTGGGACCTCTGCATGTGGAAACCTAGGAGCAAGTGAAATTAGACAAAGCACAAAGGAAAAAAATGGTTAGACTTTATTTTATTGCCCAGATTCTATTTTCATCTCCCAGGAATTTTTCATGGGCTTTGCCAGTGACAAAGCCCTCCTCTGCCTTTTGTCCCATTCCTCATTCTTGGGGTGCTGAGGGTGCAGACACCTCTTCTGTAAATGCTTCGTGCTGAGTTGGGTGTCCTCATACCCGGGGCGAGGGGGAGGACTTCTCCCAAGCAGCCTCCAGGTGAGGTTGATTGTCCCCAGGCCTCCTCCCTCACTGCTCGTCTGCCTGAGCACCAGCATTGGAAGTTTTATAGATTCTAATGACCTTTACGGGTCCAGGAAAGAGATGTGCAGAGACGCTGGGGTGGGGGTGGGCCGTTTTACCCTGCTCCACATTGGTTCGGCCCCCTTAGGCTGACAGTTCCTGCTAGCCTAGATGCTCTGACCAGTACTCTGCGCTTTCTTCAGTTAGGCCATCTAATTAACGTACAAACAACACCAGGTGTCAGAGCCCTGCTTGCTCAACTCCCAGACAGTCCAGGGCTGGTGGTGATCCAGGACCTTGACGGCCACTCAGTCAACGGCCTTTTGAAGTAGCCAGGAGTACAGCCGGTCTCATTGGCCGCCGTCACCGCGGTGTCTGTAGGCTTTTCTATGGTGGCAGCGTTATTTACGGTTCCCCTGCCAAGTTTATTAGCTCCGCTCTGGGTGCAGTAAGTCCTGTAAGCAATAGTCTGCTCTTTTGGGACACACTCTTGTTGTTTTCTGAGAGAAGCTCCAGGTCAAGTGATGGTCAAACGAGTCGTCATGGGGGCCCATTGCTCCAGGTTTTCTCTCTGGAGGTTGGTGTTGGAGGGCCTCCTCACTCGAGGTCATTGTGCCCACGGAGCAATCCCTGCAACTTCAGGGCATGGTGGGTGGTTAGGATCACCAAGTGGCGTCCTTTTCCCTTAGGAGGGAGCTGGCCTTGCGGGCTGCTGATTTCCAGGTTTTTAGATACCCCCAGTATCCTGGTCGGATGGGGTGGCTGGCCAATGCCTGGAGGGCATTCTTGCATTGTTCCATTTCAAGTGGTCCCAGTTTTTGCACTAATACTCCAAGGGCGATTCGCCTTGGACCAGGAATGTAAAGGTCAAAGGGTTTAGCTAACTTAGGGAGGTCCAGGGCAAGGATCTGAACTGACTGCTCTTTCCATTCTTGAAAGGCCGCTTCTGGATTCTATTCAAAAGGATCATCATCTTTTCCTTTCAGTGTTTCATATAGAGGCCCAGCTATTAGACTGTAGTTAGGGATCCAGATGCAGCAAACCCCGGTCTCCCCAGGAACCCCTAAGCTGTCTTCTAGTTTCAGGAAGGGTGAGGCTGCAAATGGCTTCTTCCCTTTCCTGGGGTGGGCTTTTCCGACCTTCTGTGCGAATGAAGCCCAGGAAGGTCACCTTAGTTTGTGATATTTGAGCCTTTTTCTTGGACACCT